>NC_064832.1:60839748-61578498 GCF_024166365.1 Elephas maximus indicus | reverse complement strand
TTCCATTAAAACAATAGAAGAAAGACAGTGTATCTACTTTTGTATAAACTGTGTACCAGGGACTGAGCTAGGTTTCTTGTATAAAGTTACTTAACCAATAAGTGAAATCCCTGCAAACATGTTTGTGTTAAATCTTAATATTAAGATCGAAAGATTATAAGATACTTCGTTTGAGTTACATCTTCAATTTAAATGAGACAGAGAAATCAATGCAGTTCAGATTTCATGAAGTGTTTAAAATGATAAAAAGCTTCTGACTGAATAATTATTTCACTTCTGGGTGCTGTTGCAAGCTAAATTGTCCAATACATTCCCTTTAAAACTCTTCTCTTGGTTAATCTTAACATTTTGCGAGATTGAGGGTTGCAGATAACTTGTGTACAATGAAGCAAAGGAGCATTATATCCATAAAGGAGCCCTTGGGCAGTCAGAAATATTTTATCATGGTAGGCATTATAAGAAACATAAACAGGCTTTTTTTTTTTTTCTTCTTTTTTAACATGTGTCCAGAATTTATGATTTGGTTAAACAGTGTATTTTAAAGTTACACATAATATCTAAAATCTTATATAAGGGTCCCTAGTTTTTTTAGTGGCACAATGGTTAAGCACTCGCTAACTCAAAGGTCAGGGTTCGAAACCATCAGCCGCTCCATGAGAGAAAAAACTTGGGATCTGCACCTGTAAATATTTCAGCCTAGGAAACCCTATGGGGCTGTTCTACTCTGTCCTATGGGGTCACTATGAGTCAATTGACTGGGCCCCACCTAATAACAGCAACAATGTCTTATATAAAAAAAGCCCACACCAATAAAAATAATAATAATAATGGCCTCTGTGCATTTATTTAGAAACTGAAAAGTAGGAAATTAAATATCTTAAACAATTAAACAATATATTAAGCATAATGTCCACTAGTAAAGGAGAAATTTCTATAATCTCTAATGTTATTCATGAATTAGTCATTTACCTCTTGACTCAAAAATTGCCAAAAAAAAAAAAAAATGCTTGTGACTTCCTGTTACTCTCAGGGTAAAGTGTCTGTAAGCACCAGGGTAAGCTGTCACCCCCTACCCCCATCACCTCTCACCTCACCTGCCACATACCCATCAATCGCTCTGCTTCAGATATTCTAGCTTTCCTGCTATTCCTGAATCTTTGCACTCACTATTCCAACTGCCTTGAATCCTTTTCCCCCAGATATGCCAAAATCCACATCCCCTAGCATCCTTCTTTAAGTTTTTGCACAAACATCACCTTTATGGCAAGGCATTCCTCAAATTATGTAGTTAAAATTGCAGCCACAACCCCTACACTCACTAGCTACATTCCTAATCCTTCTTCCCTGCTCTCTCTGTAGCACCTAGCACCTTCTAAAGTACTGTGTAATATATGAGTTTATATGGGGTTATTTGTGCACTCCCACTAGAAATAAGTACAGGGATTTTTTTTTTTCCCCTATTTTGTTGATGGATATATCCATAAATGTGGAGCCCTGGTGGCACAGTGGTTAAGAGCTATGGCTGGTAACCAAAAGGTCAGCAGTTCGAATCCACCAACCACTCCTTGGAAACCCTATGGGGAAGTTCTTCTTTGTCCTCTAGGGTCACTTCATGACAATGGTTTTGGTTTTATATCCATAAACTTAAGATAGAGTGTGATACATACTAGGGTCTCAAAAATGTTTGTTGAATGATGGAGTGCATGAATAAGCACACTGAGTAACTGTCAGACTTTATGCCTCATATGATCAAATCTTCCTGACGACAACAAAATAGGCAAAAAAAAAGAGCTATTTTATTAGGAAAACACAGTGTATTTCTAGTCATTTAAATACTATTATACTTTTTTACTGTTTCCTGGGTTCCTATCACACTTCTCATTAATAACATAATTATAACAAAATGAGTGTATCAAGTGAATTTTAGCATTATTCTCTTGGTTAGAGTAACATTATTGCACTGTTTTGTGTTGTTTTTTCCTATAAATTCTTGCCCATCTCCATACATAGAGTACAGGCACTGATTAAGGAAGCTGTTGTTGGAGAAACACTCGTTTAGATTATCAAACCAAAACAAACCAAACCCACAGCCATCGAGTTGATTCCGACTCATAGTGACCCTATAGGACAGAGTAGAACTACCCCATAGAGTTTCCAAGGAGCGCCTGTGGTTTCAAACTGCCGACATCTTGGTTAGCAGCCGTAGCACTTAACCACTACGGCACCAGGGTTTCCTTTAGATTATTACATTTATTTATTTACTTACCTACTTACTATCTTTTTTTTAATTGTGCTTCAGATGAAGGTTTACAGAGCATATTAGTTTCTCATTAAACAATTCATACACATATTGTTTTGTGATATTGGTTGCCAACCCCACGATATGTCAACACTCTCCCCTCCTCGACCTTGGGTTCCCCACTGCCAGTTTTTCTGTCCCCTCCTACCTTCTCATCCTTGCCCCAGGACTGGTGTGCCATTTAGTCTCATTTTGTTTTATGGGCCTGTCTAATCTTTGGCTGAAGGAGTGATTTCAGTACTGAATTGAGTGTCCAGAGGCCATACTCTATGGTTTTTCCAGTCTCTGTCAGGCCAGTAAGTTTGGTCTTTTTTTGTGAGTTAGAATTTTGTTCAACATTTTTCTCCAGCTCTGGCCAGAACCCTCTATTGTGATCCCTGTCAGAGCAGTTGGTCATGGTAGAGAGGCACCATGTAGTTGTGTTGGACTCGGTCTGGTGGAGGCTGTGGTAGCTGTGGTCCATTAGTTCCTTGAACTAATCCTTTCTTTTTGACTGGTTTTCTTCATTCTCCTTTACTCCAGACACTTTGGGACCAGTGGAGTGTCTTAGGTGGATGCTATTACATTGATTTATTGTTCTAAGTTGTGAGGTGAGAACATATGGGGTAGACATGACTTACACACTGGCAAATAATTGCTGATCAACAAATAATATCATTAATTTTTTTCTGATTTCATTTTCAAGAAAAGAATGGAGGTAAATTCATTTTTTTCTATAGCTTAAATTGAAATTCCTAAACATTTATTAAAATTAATATTATTGATATTCACAATAAACAATTTAAATCTATATAATTTCTAGAAACAATGGAGGTTAGAAAAATATAGTTGTTACCAAATTCTATTCCATAATTCCACTTACTCTAGTATTCTGCTTATTGGAATAATGAAAACTCTATGTATATTAAATAATTTGAAGATTACCTTTTCAAAAATCTCCATGTGGAGTAATATATTTCCAAAGCATTTTGGATTCATACTGTGATTGAGATTTGTATTTAAAAAACATGTCCTTATTTACATTTTTGTCATCTTAATTCCAGTATTAAATTATGTTTTTCCAACTGTTTTTAGGTTATATTCAGTTGGAGGCCGTGATGGAAGTTCCTGTTTGAGTTCAATGGAATATTATGACCCTCATACTAACAAGTGGAACATGTGTGCTCCAATGTGTAAGAGGCGAGGAGGTGTTGGAGTGGCCACATGTGATGGTTTTCTTTATGCAGTAGGAGGCCATGATGCTCCAGCTTCAAATCACTGTTCCCGGCTACTAGATTATGTAGAGAGGTAAGACCCCAAGAGCACTGTGAGAGTGAAAAAGACAATGCAGATGACACCATGGCCTAATTCAAATAATTGTAAAAGCTGCACAGTTTAGGAAAGGTAAATTCAACTCTTAGAGCTACCTTTTTCCTCCCTTCCATCCTCCCTCTCTTCTTCCATCTCTCCTTTCCTTCCTTCCTTCCTTCCTTGCTTCCTTCCTTCCTTCCTTGCTTCCTTGCTTCCTTCCTTGCTTCCTTGCTTCCTTCCTTCCTTCCTTCCTTCCTTCCTTCCTTCCTTCCTTCCTTCCTTCCTTCCTTCCTTCCTTCCTTCCTTCCTTCCTTCCTTCCTTCCTTCCTTCCTTCCTTCCTTCCTTCCTTCCTTCCTTCCTCCCTTCCTTCCTTCCTTCTTTCCTACCTTCCTGCCTACCTTTCTTCTTCTTTATTTTTAAATTAATATTTACTTAAAGCTGTACGATGTTTCTCACAAGTACTCTTTAGATTTTTCCTTGATTTATTTTAAAGATTGATTAAATCAAATCTTTGAGTAATTTACTAAACATGTATGTTTGTTAATTCTTTTTTATGAAGATTGACATTTTATTTATTTGCTCTCTTCATCCTGTCTTGCTTTCAATAGAGAGTTATGGACTTCTTAGTTTTATGGCAGATCTTTCTCAATGTAGGACAGAATTATTAAAACTACGTTTATTATCTATAATCCTGATAAAATGTAGAAAATATATATCATCTCTCACTTCTTCTTAACTATGATATGCACAGAGACTGAAGTAGAAAGGAGCCTTAGCTTCAGGCTTAGTCTAACAACCTGGACCCTTCCCAGCATGGTTCTAGCTCAGCTGTCTCTAAAGGCTGGCCATCATTTGGAAATGTTATGTAGTGTGCAGTGAGGTACAGTCAGTGAGAAGACTTTGGTGATTTTCCTGTTACATAATAATTGCCCATGCGCAATATGGGTAAATGGGAATAGAGATTATTGGAATAAATTATTTTATCAATTGAGGTAGGTTGAGTTATTCTGTGAAGCCCTGGTGCCACAGCAGTTAAACATTTGGCTGTTTATTTTGTGGTAACAACCTCAAAACTCTCTGTGGCTTTATTCCAAATGCTTATTTCTTATTTCTGCTACATAGCCATGATAGCTCCATGATATTATCACTCTGGGACCCAGAGTGACATAGAAGCTACAATCTTGAGCACTGTTGAGCTGCATGTTCAAGGGAAAAAAATCCCAAGAGTGGTGAATTGTTCACTAGCTAAGTGGCACAATGCTCCTCTGTTCACGTTTTAATGAACAGGTTTGGCTGCTCACATAGCCACCCAAAACTTCATGGATGTTGGAATGACACTATCCTACCTTGCACCGTTTAAGGACCATTATAATTTTCATTTTGACATTAAGAAATCACGACCTTTATAATCATGCTTGTAAGTGGAAGAGTTACTGGAAGAAAAGGGCTCGTTTTTACTTCTGATTATTTTTTCTGAGGAAATGCGATTATTTTTTTCTGTGGATAGACCATTAGCAAGAGATGGGTTTTGGTAAACAGGCTCTTCTCAGACTTAAGCCACTTCACAGATAAAACACAGAACCATGCTTATTAGTATTGCTATTCTGTGAGATGTACTATAGCCTTATGGCTATATATGCATAGAAAAGGGCATTAAACAACACATTTTCATATCGACAGGTGTAACATGACAGTGATCAGAGTTAAAATAAACAAGATGCATACAAAGGAAAATGCAATCATATATTTAAAGCATATTGTGATCAGACTGACAACTTACACGTTCCTCTCCTAAATTCTTGTGAGAAATGATTTAAAAAAGAATATGATGAGGCTCCTACATTTACCTTGAATATCTAATATAAATGCTGCTAACAAAATGGTATTTTACTCACATATTCTCTTCCAACTTTACTGTATAATATATTGAAATGTTGTTTGTGAGAAGCATAAATAATTCAGTCTAGGATACATTTATGATGCAAAATTAGATTCAAATAAGTGTACCTATTTTAAGTACCGTGGAGATGAGCAGCTTAAGTAATGCAGAAGCACACAACATTAACATGATTCTTATCCTAGCTCTTAGTCCATGTCAGGTTAATACCATTTTTGTACTTTCTGTAATTTATATTCTATATTAAATGTTTTACATGTAAATCATCAATAAATCAAGACACAATGATGTATTTACAGGACAATTTTATACATATAATGTGAAGAATATTTTTAATATGTAGTCATAGGCAATCTGATCATTAGAAATAGCAAGAGATAGTTTACAATACTACGTTTTACTATATATATACATATAATATATACGACAATTTTCTTATATCACAACCACTTTTTAATTGTACTTTAGATGAAGGTTTACAGAACAAACTAGTTTCTTACTGAACAGTTAGTACACATGTTGTTTTCTGACATTGGTTAATGACCCCAGGATATGTCAACACGCTCCCTTCCCAATCTTGCACTCCCTGTTACCAGCTTTCCTATCTCCTCGTGCCTTCTAGTCTGGTGCGCCCCTTTAGTCTCATTTCATTTCATGGGCCTGTTCAATCTTTGGCTGAAGGGTGAGCCTCAGGAGTGACTTCATTACTAAGCTAAAAAGGTGTCTAGGGCCATACTCTCGGGGTTTCTCCAGTCTCTATCAGGACAGTTAAGTCTCGTCTTTTTTTTGTGAATTAGAATTTTGTTCTACAGCTTTTTCTAGCTCTGTCTGGGACCCTCTATTGTGATCCCTGTCAGAGTAGTCAGTGGTGGTATCCAGGCACAGTCTAGCTGTACTGGACTCAGTCTGGTGGAGGCCATGGTAGATGTGGTCCATTCGTCCTTTGGACTAATCTTTCCCTTGTGTCTTTAGTTTTCTTCATTCTTCCTTGCTCCTGAAGAGGTGAGACTAGTGGAGTATCTTAGATGGCCACTCATAGGCTTTTAAGACCCCAGACACTACTCGACTCGCCAAAGTAGAATGTAGAACATTTTCTTTATAAACTATGTTATCCAATTGACCTAGATGTTCCCAAGACCATGGTCCCCATGTATCACAATTATTTTTTATGGAACTGTGAAGGTATTATATATTGCTAGTATTAAGGTACGGTCATCTAATGCTTAAATATATTATTCAGATTCAGGCTCTCTTGAGCATAAAGAACACGGGCACTTCATATCAGAGCAGGTAAGAAAGCAAGGATTGGGCCAGAAATGGAAGGAAACCTAGAATAGTTGATGAAACAGATGTAAAATACTTTTGTGGCCCAGCCTCACCCTAGTGGAAACATCTTGGTAAATCAAATCAGTGTCCGAAAGGTACAGTAAGTTCTGGCAGAATTCAGGTGACTTCGTGAGTGTCAGAATACAATTGTGCTCCATAGAGTTTTCAATGACTGATTTTTCACAAGTAGATTGCCAGGCACTTCTTCCAAGTCACCTCTGGCTATACTCAAACCATCAACCTTTCAGTTAGAAGCTGAGCACATTAAGCCTTTGCACTACCCAGGTACTCCATCCACATACTAAGAACTTCCTAATCCCACCTTTGCAATATCCAGTCTTGTCCTCAATCTATTTTTCATACAGCAGATGGAAGTATCTTTTCATAATGCTAGTAGCACAAGGGAGTTTTCCTTTGTAAAAATTATCAGTATTATAATTAAAAAATATATTTAAGTCATGTTTTCCACTAATTCAGGTTCCATGTGCTAGTAATGACCAAGATTATCTTGTCTACCTCTATATTCTAGCACCTTGCAAATTCCTGACGCAGAATATGTACTCAAGGGTTGCTCAATCAGTTATGCACTAAGAAAATCAGACGTCAAGTTTTCCCCAAGGAAAAGCACCTTGGGGGAAACTGCAAATACGTAGTCACTAAAATAGGTAGATGATGGACAGATTTTTATTTGTTGTTTCTAATTTACATGTTAGTGTTCATTTTCATAATTATAGACTGTGTATCAACAATTTATATGTATTATAGGTGTTTACTCAATAGAAAATTTTAGACCTAGGTGGGAGCCTACGACAGTTCCAATATTTATTTAAAAGATATTGATTTATATCTTATCCAAATGCTATTAACAATTAAGTGTCAAAAATACCTTTACATAACTACAATAAACAGAAAAATCTTTGTTCACTATTTAGCAAAATCTACCCCAGTCATATCAAAAAATGAATCTAAAATAAAAATTTTTAATATAGTTCTGCCAAAGTAGAATAGATAGAAATACTGTCATATTTTGACAGAACTGTATTAAATATTCTTATTTTAGATGACTTTTTCTGAGGTAGATTTATGTCAGGTATATAAGGATGAATATATTTTTCACTTAAATTAAAATCTTTTTAAAAATAACTGTAACCATTCAGATATTAGGTAAAAATGGAAATTTGGATTATTTCATTTCTCTACAATTTCATCCTTTTGGTTTACACATAATCCAAAAGTTGCAGCGATTCTAAACAATGAAGAGAGATATTAAAGGAAAGACTTTAATTTAAATTATGGATACATAAAAAAATTTTTTTTTTTATCCTATGCTTTAACTACGCTCCCCTCCCCTTTGCCATCAAGTCGATTCCAACTACTACCCTCCCCATTGCCATCAAGTCTATACTGACTCATAGAAACACTATAGGACCGAGTAGAACCAGCCCATAGTGGTTCCAAAGCTGTAATCTTTACAGAAGCAAACTTGCACACCTTTCTCTAGCAGAGCAGCTGGTGGGTTTGAACCTTGGAACTTTCAGTTAGTAGCTGAGTGCTTAACCACTGTGCCATTAAGGCACCAGGCCTTAACTAGCATATACATATATAACTGTAACTCATGTTTTGATATATTTGAGCTTCTTAAGTTTTTACAAACCAGTATTTTTTAAAGTTAAAAAGTTAGTTAAGAGCTTTTGACCTTTTTTCAAAGGTAAGTGTCTTCTTAAGATCTTATTGCTGGAGCCAGCTGAATAGGTATAGCAAGACTACCTAGTTTGTTATTTTTGTTTTTCTATTACTGTGCTTGCATAATCTTTGATATTTCTTTGTCAGTAAACTATATTTAATTTCCTGGTAGCTATATAAAAAAGATGGAGATTCTGCGACAGCCTTCAGACTTAGTAAAAAAAAAAAAACCATTGGCATCAAGTTGATCCCTACTCATAATGACCCTGTAGGACAGAGCGGAGCTGCCCCATAGAGTTTCTAAGGCTGTAAGTCTTTATGGAAGCCGACTACCCCTTATTTCTCCCATTCATATGTAGAAGCCCTGCTTTTTAAGTGGATGCAACCATTGTTAACTGACACCACCTCTAAACAAGTCTGCAGTAGGATTAGATGTTTGCTCCAATGGCTTACGAGCTAGGTGCCATTTTTCTAAGTGCCCAGTTAGAGACAAGGAGTGACAGAATAACCTGTTGTCTTTGGAGAAATATGGAGAGCTGGTAAAGTGGTAATTTACCTACGAGTTTTAAGGGAGAAGTACAATTCTGTGGAAAGGTAGATAGGCATAGGTGACATTTCCTGTATAGATGGAAGGATATAATCCTGTATCAAACTTCAAAATTCCTTTTCCTGCTGGGAAAGGTTGTTTAAAAATGCATAATTTGGGCTCACAGTGTTAACAATAGCCAGATATTTGTCATATTAGTAGACAAGGTGATTATATAATATATTGCTACTTAGTTTTGAGCTGTTAAAAAGTATTTTTAAGTGAATTTTAGCCAATATTAAGATCCCTTGAGTATGCTCTATGTTCTATTGATTGACAATAGTTCGTCATTCTTAAAGCTGTAATTAAAGAACTCTGTCTGAGAAGAGTCAGCATAGCTTGCCCTTGCTTTCTTTCTGCTCAGTTAACAACTCATTTCCTCTCCTCAAACATGAATAATGGATATAATGAAATATGACCTAAGTCAAAATAGGATTCTTCGTATACCTTCACAGAGAAGATAAATCTAATTAACTTTTTAAAACACTTTTATCTAAAAATGAGCAAAGGATATTCAGTAGGGAAAGAGAAATCTAGTTCTTCCATCTTCTTAATTTTTCTGTGTCCATGATATTTTTAAGGGAATCATAAAGGAAGATAGCAAGAATATGGTATCAACAAATGCATCCCCAAAACTACTATATTTTTTTTTTAAATCAAGGTTAAGCACATAACAATAAGTCTGGAATACACTGAGAATGTTAAGAAAAATATTTATTTTTTAACACTGCTCTAACTTCTTCCTACTTTGTTATAGAGTTGAAATTGACAGGTTAATCTCCTGACAGTGAACTCCAAACCATTTCATTTGACCCAAAGTAACAAGACTGCTGCAGCTGAATAGAAACAGGGAATACTCTCTTAGAGTTTATGTGGAAAATTCTATGTTGAGGAATATACTTTGATAAGACAATAATTTATATCTTGAAATGTGAATTTGAAACCAGAAAGTCCTGTCTTATTTGGCTGCACCCTGATCTTTCAACCATTTTCCAGTGTGTATTTTTTTTTAGAATTAATAAGTGTTTATTGCAGATGACATGAAAATTTTTGGGAAAAATTAATAAAGGAAATCAAATTCAACTGTAACTTTGCCACCCAAAATTACTCATTAACACTCAGATGTTTTTGATTCTCTTTCTGTCTTTTAATATACACATTCTAGCAAAAATTAAATTCTAGCAAACTTTTATTCTATTTCTTGGTCATTTTCTACTAACGCAGACCCTTTTTGTGAGAAATACATCATATAATGAGAATCGAAAATATTAGCTGAATAAATAAATAGATGATGGACGTGCATTGTCTAATGGTCTGAGTCTTTTGATCTTAAATCCTACTGAAGTTTATGCCATTTTTTTAAAGTGATTTTGATCAACAAGACATTCTCACTAGGACCAAACCCTTAGTTTCTTTATTTTAAAATAAAACCTATTAGATATAATAGATGTCATTAATCATTTATCACTTTTTTACAGTTTTCAAGATTGTTCTTGTAATATATGCAGATATTTTACACTTTTTAAAAATAAATGTATTTTCTTCATGAGCTTATTGATTACCTAATTTGACTAACAAACTTCCCAAAATCTTGTTGTTGGTAGGTGCTGTCAAGACAGTTCCAAATCATAGTGACCCCGTGTACAACAAAATGAAACACTGCCCAGTCCTGCGCCATCCTCACAATCATTGCAATGTTCAAGACCATTGCTATAGCCACTGTATCAATCCATCTCATTAAGGGTCTTCCTCTTTTTCGCTCACCCTCTGCTTTACCAAGCATGATGTCCTTCTCCAGAAAATAGTCCCTCCTGATAACACGTCCAAAGTACACAAGATGAAGTCTCCCCATCCTTGCTGCCAAGGAGTACTCTGGCTTACTTCTTCCAAGACAGATTTGTTCTTTCTTCTGACAGTCCATGGTATAGTTAACATTCTTTGCTAACACTATAATTCAAAGGTAGAATTCATTGTCCACCTTTCAAGTGCATGTGAGGTGACTGAAAATATTATAGCTAGGGTGGGGTACACCTTAGTCCTTAAAGTGACATCTTTGCTTTTTAATACTTTAAATAAAGAGATCTTTTGCAGCAGATTTGCCCAGTGCAATATGTCATTTGATTTCCTAACTGCTGCTTCTATGGGTGTTGATTGTGGATTCAAGTGAAATAAAATCCTCGCCAACTTCAATTTTTTTCTTTGTTTATTGTAATGTTGCTTATTGGTCCAGTTGCGAGGATTTTTGTTTCCTTTATGTTGAGGAGAAACCCTGGTGGCGTAGTGGTTAAGTGCTAAGGCTGCTAACCAAAGGGTCGGCAGTTTGAATCTGCCAGGAGCTCCTTGGAATCTCTATGGGGCAGTTCTACTCTATCCTATAGGGTTGCTGTGAGTCGGAATTGACTCGACGGCACTGGGTTTGGTTTGTTTTTTGGTTATGTTGAGGTATAATCTATACTGAAGGCTGTAGTTGTTGATCTTCATCAGTAAGTGCTTTATGTCCCCTTCACTTTCATTAAGCAAGCTTTTGTCATCTGCATATCACAGGTTGTTAATGAGTCTTCCTCCAAGCCTGATGGTCCATTCTTCTTCATACAGTCCAGCTTCTCAGGCTTTTTGCTCAGCATACAGATCGAATGAGTATGGTGAAATAATATAAACCTGATGCACATCCTTCCACATTGCAAACCACACAGTATCCCCTTGTTCTTTTCCAATGACTGCCCCTTAGTCTATGTACAGGTTCCACATGAGCACAATTAAGTATTCTGGGATTCCCATTATTAGTGGTGTTATCCACAATTTGTTATGATCCACAGAATTGAAAGCCTTTACACAGTCAATAAAACACAGGTAAACATCTTTCTGGTATTCTCTGCTTTCAGCCAAGATCCCCCTGACATGAGCAATGATATCTCTTGTCCTTGCCCTCTTCTGAATTCATGAATTCTAGCAGTTCCCTATCAATGTACTGCTGCAACAGCTTTTGAATGATCTTCAGCAAAATTTTACTTGCATGTGATATTAATGATATTGGTCGGTAATTTCTAAATTCTGTTGGATCACCTTTCTTTGAAATAGCCATACATATGGAATGGATCTCTTCCAGTGGATTGGCCAGGTAGCTGTTTTCCAAATTGGTATAGACGAGGAAACACTTCCAGTGCTGCATCCATTTGTTTAAACATCACAATTGGTATTCCATCAGTTCCTGGATCGTTGTTTTTCACTAATGCCTTCAGTGCAGCTTGGAATTCTTCCTTCAGTGCCATCAGTTCTTGATTATATGCTACCTCCTGAAATGATTGAATGTTGACCAATTCTTTTCGATACAGTGACTCCTTCCACCTTCTTTTAATGCTTCTTGAGTCATTCAATATTTTGCCCATAGAGTCCTTCAAAGTTTTGTCTTCAGGTCATTCAGCTCGAGAAATGCCAAGCATGTTCTTCCCTTTTGGTTCTCTAACTCCAGGCCTTTGCACATTTTGTCTTCTCTAGCCACCCTTTGAAACCTTCTGCTTGGTTCTTTTACTTCATCATTTCTTCCATTTGCTTTAACTACTCTAAGTTCAAGAGCAAGTTTCAGAGTCTCTTCTGAAATCCATTTCAGTCTTTTCCTTCTTTCCTGTCTTTTTAATTACTTTTTGCTTCGTGGCTTCAAACAACTATTTTAGCATCTTTCATGATTCTATGACTGGACTCAGCTAGACTCTTCTACTGTACTTGATAATGGCTGATGTGTCACTTGTTTAGGGGCTAAACAAGGCTGGATTGTTCAAGACAGCTCTTTTACAGGGCTGACATTTGGTATTGGCTATCATCTGAGAGCTCAATGAGGTCTGCCAACCAGAGCGTCTTGGTTCTACTCCACATGGCCTCTTCTTTTACTTAGACTTCTCATAGTGTAGTGGCTAGGGTCAAAAGAGATGGTTCCAAAAGAACGAGGCTCTAAGAAGACAAGCACCCAATGGGCTACAAAAAAAAAAAAAAAATGGGCGAAGTCTCATTAATTCTCTGCTCGCATCACATTTGCTAATGTCCCATTGACCAATACTTTTAACAGTGATGTAGAAGTAGACGGGAATACCCAGAGGGATGGCTAATTAGGGAACAACAAAGTAAACATAAAATGCAATTATGTTTACATATTAAAAATAAATTTCCCCCCTAAAATCAGATACATATGCATCTACATTTTATACTCCCTTTATAGTTTTATTTGTTAGCAGTTAACTATTTAGTCTCTCTGTTCAATTACTTGGTGAATTTTATGAGATACTCATAGTCTAGGTGCCAAGTGTCAAGGTGGCTAATTGGGACAACTAGCTAAACTGAAAGTAACAATCAAGCCTTAGGAGCCCTGGTAACACAATGGTTAAGAGCTCAGCTGCTAACCAAAAGGTAGGAAGTTCAAGTCTGCCAGCCATTCCTTGGAAACCCTATGGGGTAGTTCTGTCTGTCCTATGGGGTCACTATGAGTCAAAATCGACTACACGGCAATGAGTTTTTTAACAAATGATAGTGCCGGAGAAGTGTGAAGAAAGAAAAATATATGTGCTGGCTTTCAAAGGTTCCATTTTTCCCCATAGAATAGCATCAGCATAGGTCAGTCAGCTGACATGCCGTACAGGAAGGGGGAAATGTCCCACTGCCAAGGAGCATTGAAGAATAGGCTTCTGACATTTTATGAACCCAGGGATATCTGGGGGAGGGGGGTAAGGAGGGGGTAAGGAGAGGGGGAGGGCTAGTCATGGAGAAGCATTTAATCAAAATGGAGAAAAGTAACTTAGCCCTGCCTGCGAGCTAAGAACTCCTTTAAATAAGGTAAAAAGGAGGCCTAAGAATGGAGGTGCTTGGAATAAGAATACTGATATGTGTGTAAGCATTGCCGGCTGGGGGAGCCTGAGTCCATGACTAGAACTCCCTTAAGAGACTGTAAAGCATTAGTTGTGCATCAAGTCTGATTAGGGAGGCAGTTTTCTCCCATCAGCCCTTTCAGGCAAAGCATTTGTTATTGCCTATGGTAGGAACCTTGGTGTCATAGTGATTAAGAGCTTGGCTGCTAACCAAATGGTCAGCAGTTTGAATCCACCAGCAGCTCCTTGGAAACTCTGTGGGGCAGTTCTACTATGTACTACAGTTTTCTATGAGTCAGAATCCATTCAAAAGCAATGGGTTTGGTTTGTTTCTTTTTTAAAATGTTTGGACCTGGAACTGGGTTCTGCATTCATCCTCATTTACTATTTTCTTCCAAGTAAGTCACTACTCATTGAAAAATTATTTTAATTTTACCCAAATTTATTATAGACTAAGTTTTATATTAACTAGCTTTCTTTCTGATCTACCTGTTTAGATGATTTTATCAAATGTTTATCCACATTGTCTAAGCTATGTAATTATAATCATCCTATATACATTTTTGCTTTACAAATCTCTTTAATGTCAAGCTTTCTCTATCATGTTGTGTGTATGGATTTTTTTAAATATAATTTTAACATAATTATTAGTGGTGCCCAAACCCTGCCACCAGTATTATTCTTTAAAATGACTATTCTATCCAATTTATTCATTAAAACTAAAGTTGGAAAAACAGGTGAGAATGAATAAAATTTCCCTAAGATAATAATAAAAATTCTTTCAGGCTATAGCAGCAATTTTCCAACAACATGTAAATTTAACTTAAAAAAATATAAGGATTTTTTTTTTCTCTCCAATTAAATAAGAGAAAGAGAAATAGAGAAAAAGTAACTGCATCGGAAATAAAAAAAAAATGGGCCTCACTATATATTGTGTAGACTATAAAGATAGAGTATTTTGAATATATTCATACCAATAAGTTGAAATTTTAGTTGAAATAGAAAATCCATTTTAAAAGTCACAACTTAACAAAACCTATACAAGAAGAAAGAAAGAAAAATCTCTTATGAACATATATGCAAATATCCCAAAGAAATATTACCAAATCAAACCTACGTATATATATATATGCATATAAAATATCTCTCAATAAATTTGTGTTCATTTCAGAAATACAAATTTGTTTTAAAAAAAGAAGTCCAATCCCTGTAACTCAAAACAATTCAATCACCTCGTATGCATGTGAAAGCTAGGTGATGAAAAAGGAAGATGAAGAAGATTTGATACCTTTTAATATGGTGTTGGAAAAGAATATTAATATGCCATGGGCTGCCAGAAAAATGAACAAGTCTGTCTTGGAAGAAGTATAGCCAGTGTACTCCTTGGAAATAAGGATGACAAGACTTTGTCTTACATATTTTCATGCGTTATCAGGAGCGAGCAGTCCCTGGAGAAGCACATCAGGCTTGGTAAAGCAGAGGGTCAGCGAAAAATAGAAAGACCCTCAAGGAGATGGACTGGCACAGTGCCTGCAACAATGAGTTCAAGCACAGCAACAATTGTGAAGATGGTGCAGGAGCAGATAGTGTTTTGTTCAGTTGTTGTTCAGTTGTACAAAGGGTTACTAGGAGTCAGAACCAAGTTAAAGGTACCTAGTAACAACAACAAAGTAAATAAAAGGAAATATCTCTGTTAAATTACCTAAATTAATAAATGAAAATACCATTAATATATTAGGAAACTGGATATTATAAAAACATGACTTCTCTGAAGTAATTTATAGATTCAACGTAATTCTAATTAAATTGTAAACGCGCTGTGTGATGTGATTTTGAATATATGTAAATTGAAAGGCTGATCTTAAAATTTAAATAAAATTGCAAAAGGCCCCAAATCCCAAGACAACCTTGAAGAAGAATTAGATATTAAGACTTATTAAAAAGTTTTAATAATTAAGAAATTGTGCAATGGCACACTATAAACAACTTGATAAATGGAAAGATTATTGTCCAGAAACACAATACAGGTCTACGGACATTTGATTATAAGACCACCCCCAGTTTTGATGCTGTGCTAGGGATTCTCAAAAGTCTGAGCACATAGTCAAACTCACAACTACGACATATTACAGTGAAACAAACACAGCACAATCAGCAAATAGTAGAGGTACACAGGGCAAAGCCCAGGGGAAAACCCAGGCACTAGCTCCCAAGATTTCCCTCCCAGTGGAGTCACATAGGACAGGAATAATTCCCCAGAAAACAAATGTGAAATGTTGTCTACCAGAGATTCTTGTTAAAGACTAAGTGCCCAGGGTTTTTCTTGGGGGCTGGTCACATAGGCTCTGTTTGCCTAGCACTTACCTGAATTCTGAAATCTCAGAAATGATGCAGGTGTTCAGCATAAACCATATTATCTGCACAAACAGTTTAGATACAGTGAACCATTCTTATTAGGGAATGGAAAAAAAAAAAAAAAAGCCAACAAGTCTATTCTGACTTACAGTGACCCCATATGGTTTCCAAGGCTGTAAACCTCTATGGAAGCAGATTGCCACCTCTTTCTCCCTCAGAGCTACTGGTGGTTTCCAACTGCCGATCTCTCAGTTAGCAGTCGATCGCTTTAACCACTGTGCCACCAGCTCTTCTTGGAATGGGGAAAACATTCCTGAAATCCAGGTTCTCATACTCTTGCCAAGGGTGAGCATTTCAATTACACCTTTATTAGCATGTCAGTCTCAGGTTTGCTATGCTAACACCCTTCTGTAGTATGACAAAGGTAGAAGTGAAGAATACTGAGAAAAGGCCAATCTTTGTAACAAATGGGGTAGAGTCATTTGGATATCTCATGCAGAAAAAAATAAGTCTCAGCTTCTATATCACACCATACCAAACCAAACCAAACAAACCCATTGCCATGGAGTTGATTCCGACTCATAGTGACCCTATAGGACAGAGTAGAACTCCCTTATAGGATTTCTAAGGCTGTAAGATTTTTTTTTTTTTTTAATCTTTACAGAAGTAAACTGCCATGTCTTTCTCCCATGAAGCAGCTGGTGGGTTTGAACAACTGACCTTTTGGTTAGCAACCAAGTGATTAATCACTTCTCCACCTGGACTTCTTATCTCTCGCCGTACTAAAGATCAATTCAAGAAGAATTTTAGATCTAGATGTGAAATACAAAACAATAAAGCCATAAAGAAAAATATTTCTCTTAAAATTAGAAACTTCAGTTCTTCAACATACATCATTAAGAGGGAAAACATTTAAAGAAGATAGTAGGAGAAGTACTTGCAGACATATTACCACAAAGACATAGTTTCCAGAATATATAAAGAAAATTTTAAAATCATTAAGAGAATCACAGAAAAACATGAGAAACATAAGCAAAAGACTTAAACAGGATCTCTTCAGAAGAGGATATCCAAATGGCAAATGAATAAATGGAAAAAGTGCTTGACACCATGGATCATCAGAGAAATGCAAATGAAAATCACAATATCATACTACTACCTACCCACCAGAAAGGCTGAAATGAAAATAGCAGATAATATCAATTGTTGGAGAGGGTTTAGAGCAAATTAAACTCTCATGACACTCTTTCTTGGGCTGATAAATTGGTACAACCTCTTTGTAATACCATTTGGCAGAATCTACTCCATTTCAAAATATTCTTTCTCTTTGACCAATGAATTTCTTTTCTAAATACCAAACAGAGTTGCACGTAGATGAGAACAACTGAACAAGAATTTCATAGGAACCTTATCACAGTTTTTATAAAGTTTTTTTTTTTTAATTTTATTTATTTTGTTGTTGTTGTTGATAATATACACAGCAAAACATGCACCAATTCAACAGTTTGTATGTGTACAATTCAGGGACATTGATTACATTCTTTGAGTTGTGCAACCATTTTTACCCTCCTTTTCTGAGTTTTTCCTCCTCCATTAACATAAACCACTGCACCCTAAGGTTTCTATCTAATCTTTAGAGTTGCTGTTGTCAGTTTGGTCCCATATAGATAGTTCTTAAAAGAACATAATGTTCAAGGCAGACATTCTTCACTAGTTAAGCTAAACTATTGTTTGGTTTTAAGAAGACTTCAGGATATATTTTTGGTTTAAGGTTTAAAGATTATCTCAGGGCAACAGTTTCAGGGATTCATCCAGCTTCTATGGCTCCAGAAATTCTGGAGCCCATGAGTATTTGTAATTTTGTTCTGCTTTTTTGCCCCTTTTGATCAGTATTCTTCTATAGAATGTTTGATCAAAATGTTCAGAATTCTATGGAATTTGTAATCAAAACATCTCAAGGAAAAGGAGGCAGTTGTTCATGGATGCAATTAACCACACATTCCATACCCTTCTTCTCTTTCTGGCACTCCTTACTCCATTGCTCCAGATGAATAGAAGCCAATTGTGTCTTGGATGGCCACTCGAAAGCTTTTAAGACCCCAGGAACTATGCTATGAACTAGGGGGTAGAACAGAAGCACTAAACATGTTATTAGGCGAATTAACTGAGATGTTCCATGAAACCATGACCCTAAACCTCCAAACCAAGGAATTAAATCACATGAGGTGTTTGGTTGTACATAACAAGCCTCAGCAGCTGCTCATTTTTTTGTCATTGTTGTAAATATGTTTATCACACATCTTTTACCAATTCAACCTACTGACAGCACTTACAATAATTGGTGGCACAACCCTACCATTAATCAATGCTACTTTCCCATCACCACAAACGGGAACTCACTCCTACCCCTGATAACCATTAATAAACTTTAGAATTAATTTACTTTACATTTCCCTCACATAAGTACTTCTAAAGCCATGTGTATATATATTTTTATAATCTCATTAGGCCTGGTAGCAGTTGGCTTTCTTTACAAGAAGCTAAAATCAATTGTTTTGTTAATAACAGCGCTATTTTCACTCTTAATTGCTCAATTCACAAATAACTTATTAAGACCACTTCCAGTATAGAATGTATAATTAATTTATCTGAAATCTGTAAGCCGCTCTTTGTTGTTGATGTTTGCTGCACTGGAGGAATCCCTGACTCATGGTGACCCCATGTATAATGAAACAGAAAGCCGAATTGCAGACAGGACCATCGTGATCCATAGGCTCTTCATTGTCTGATTTTCAGAAGTAAATCATCAGGCCCCTCCATCTGTCTTAACCTGGAACTCTGAAACCTGTTCAGCATCATAGCAGCACAAACATCTGCTGCTACATGGGTGCTATCTGCTCATGAAATGTATTGGCTGGGAACAGAACATGGGTCTCTGCATGGAAGGCAAAAATTCTTCTACCAATGCCCCATAAGTCTCTCTTTAACGTTTATCCATGCTCATTGCAAGGATTTTCACTTTTATTTTTCTTGTTTCTTTGTTTTCTACCTTGTTTTATTTTGTGTTACAGGCAAACATACCTGAGTGCTAATCACTTTTCTATTATTTAATTTGCTCTCTGGCTGAATATTGCCTGCACAATTTTTGAAAACAGACATTCCCAATTCTGTTACCACAGTAATGCTTTTATATTAAAAAAAAAAAAAAAAAAACTTTTATGTATTTTAAGTTGAATTTTAGTCCTTAAAGTTTGGGAAAACAATAATGCTTGCAAAATTAATGGTACCTCAAAAATTTTAATAGGAATTTCAAAGAAAAACTAACTTTTGTTCTCTTACCATATGCCTCCAGCAAGTTTGCATTTTACAGCCAATTTTAGCCACTATACACTGGTGCTTCTCTTGCCTGAGGGCTATCAACTTTAATAGAGTCTCTGAAACATTGCTCATATTCTGACTATGAAGGCCAAGGTGAGACATTGGAAAGGCAGACAGCCTAAATGCAAAAAAAAATAAACAAAAAAAAAACCTCCCCCTTTTATTTTTATAAACAGACAACCAGAGGCCAAAGAGAGAAGGCTTAGAATTGAATCTGTCAACAATGTGGAACTAGCAATGATAGAATTCATTCTTAGTAATTGTTTGGAAACTGTTTATACATCTGCCGATCTTCTCCTAAGCTAAAACGGCTGTTTATTTCATTCTGGGGATAATAACTTTTTATGTCCCCAGGCTGAGAGGTGGTGAATCCACCAGAGTTCCTGAATACAGAAAAATCCATTTAGAGTCATTAATGTGAGAACAAAGGAAAAAGCCACTGGGTAGTTTTGAAGTTATGTGGTCCTCCACCAAATATCTAAGAATAAGGGAAAAAGCAGCCTCAGTTTTGTCGTTGTTTTTGTTTGCTGGTAACATATAAATTTAAATATTGTCATCATTATCATGTATGTATTAAAAGGTCCTTATTATACATTAAAGCACAACAGGATTCTACTGAGGAATGAATAAAATGAAAAGAAATTTAACTTATCACTGAAATTTACAATGTATACATATATGCTTCCTTTTAAAGTTATCTTTACTATAAAATTTCTAACAAACACAAAAGTAAACAATAGACAACTCCCTTGTTTGTATTCATTACTTGCTTACAGAAATGGATTATTTTAAAGAAATTCTTAAACAAGTCATTTCAGTCTGAAATATTTTTAAATTTATCCCAGAAACAAACTAATGTGATTAGGATCTTTTTTTTTTTTTTTTTTAACATAGTTGTAATGCTATTATTCCGACTAATAAAAGCTATAATAATTATTTATTGTAATTTCATGTCCAGTTGATTTTAAAATTTTCTTAAATGTCTTTAACTTCTTTTATCAGCTTGTTTGCTTGAATTAGACTCCAAGTAACATTTACTTATTTATTTTTTGTTATGTTTCTAAGTCACATTTCATTTAGGAAAAGTTATTTCTTTTCATTTATTTATTTTTTCACTGAGTGATTGGAAATTTAGTTTGTTTTCCTGTAGAATGTTCCACATTCAAGTTTGCAGTGTGCTGGCTTCATTGGGGTCTTTTCTTTTACATTTTTTTGTATTCGTATTTTATCTTTGTATATTTCAAGAAATGCTCTTTAAAAAGTTTAAATATTTTATAGAAGATTTTGATGACACAGATTTTGTGTATGTTCTGTGTGTGAGGTCTCATATTTATTAACGAAATTCTTATGTGCTAACCAACCTAGGCATTAAGATGCTCCTGGTTTTGCAGGCATTCAACCAATCTGTCGTTTCACACATGCCATTTGTACCAGCCCTCCAATCATGCTGTGCATATGTGTATAATATCTTCTACAGAATGAATATTCACTGTGAATTATAAATTCCAGATTGTTAGGATTCTCCAAACCGTTTCTTTGGTAACAGCCTTCTTTATTTTCAATTACCTGTAAGCTTTGTTTTTATGTTTTCTTTTTGCTTGTTTGTTTTAATAATCTGTGTGCTGAAATTTTCAGCTGGTGACAAAAAGAATTTGGAGCAGTAAAACAAAGAATGTATTTGCTGCGTTTATCAGTTTTTTTTTCCAGTCTTATATTTACTCTATAGAGTTCTCATTGGCTTTTTCCTGTTGGTATCTGAACCTGCAATTGCAGATTAAAGGCAAAGGGAGTGGTTTATTCATTAATTTCTAGCTGAAATAAAGTACTGTAATCAAAATATTCTTTAGGTTTCTGTCAACCAAGTATAAAATAACCATTTGTAATATATGGTAATTAGCTTTTTTGAAAATAAAATCACTTTTGGTTTAAATTAAATAGTGGTAATGTGTGCTCCCTGGCTTTAGTCTCTTGATTCACCAATCTTTCCCAAAATCGTCACTAACAGTTCTCTTCCTGTTGCAGTTCTTTTCTCAAGTTTCAAAGGTTCCCTAAAAAAAAAAAAATTTACTACTAAGTAAACTCAAAGCACCTCTGCTTGGGAGTCAAATCCATGAGCTGATCAAAAACCATCTTGTCAGTCACGCTTCCCCCACGTACTTACTTGAGCCTAGTCACACAATACACATTTGCCTCCTTTGAAACTGGTCTTTTTTTTTTAACTCTAGTTTTTTGGTTCTTCTCCTCTTTCTAGCAGAGTTAGACTAGCCTTTCAGACACAGTTTAAAGAGACTTCATCTGTGAAATATCCCATGCTTCTCCTACATTTTTAACCATGCTTTGTATTTCTTCACCATAACACTTTGCTTAGGTCTGTTTTAAAGACATTACTCTATTTTTGAGAACCAATTATTTACATATCTGACTTTTCCTTGTGGAAAAAAATCATGACAATCATTTTTGTGTTTTTGTTAAATGACTCAGCTTGCTTCTAAATAACAGTCTGGGTGTGTTTTTAAAATACCTGAACATTGTGGCTATTAGCTTCGAACACCTGATCAAATGATTGAGACTTAAAAGAAACTTAGTCTTCCTTGTCATGATATGTGTATTCTCTGCTGCCATAGACATGATTTTGACTCATAGCTACCTTATAAAAAAAAATATAAGACAGAGTAGAACTACCCCATAGGATTTCCAAGGAGCAGCTGATGGATTTGAACTGCCGATCTTTGGTTAGCAGCTGAGTTCTTAACCAGTATGCCACCAGGGCTCCATGATATGTGTATAAGGAAAGTCCAATGTGATTATAATATTTGATGTTCTATTATCTTTGCATTTTAGATATGATCCCAAAACAGACACATGGACCATGGTGGCTCCTTTGAGTATGCCCAGAGATGCTGTTGGGGTCTGTCTCCTTGGTGACAGATTATACGCTGTTGGTGGCTATGACGGGCAGACATACCTCAACACTATGGAATCCTATGATCCACAAACTAATGAGTGGACACAGGTAAGATTGTCTCCAGAATAATTAGTAATTTACTTTCTTATGGGGAGGAGGGGGAACAGATTACAAATAATCTATGGAGTCAAATTTCCCTGACCCAAAAATAATTGATTTACCCAATGGAGGTGTTCATTTAGTAGAAAAAAAAAATCATTAAATAGCATGCTTTTTGATTTATATACTTTTATGTATATTATACTTTAATAGAATTTATATTTAAAAAATGACATTCATACTTCAATGGATTTCCATGTCTTTATAAATAGTAACAATTAGCAGGCACTGAATTTGAATTTGTTGAAGCAAAAAAAGTAAAAGTGGAGTTTATTGGTGCACAAAATCCTAACTTTAGCATATTTAGTTTTAGAGATAAGTGGAACAAAGAAATTGAAGGCTGCAGAAATCCATCTCTCTGCCTCTCATTTTTGCCCGACTCTGTGAGGTCCATTTTTAAGTCCCAAAGAGAAATGGGACTTTTGGAAGCTCCAAATAAAAATCCACAGAGCAATAAACTGAAAGTAAAAAATTATTTGCCACAGTTCAAATATATAACAAATAGCAAAGGGTTTCAACTGATTCGTCATGTATCAAATCCTCATTCCTGGATAATCACTGTGGCCAGGCAGATGGTGTGGAATGATTGAAGAGCTTAGGTGAAGTGTTAACCCCTTGAATAAACACTGCAGTTAAGAAACTCAAGGTTTGGCTAGAATAAAACTGCTCCCATTGTGATCACTTAGCTAGAGGATGTGCGTTGGTATATGTGAGTGGGGACAGAGGGCGTGATGGGTGATAAGGCCAAGGCAAAATTAATTATACTGAAAAACACTTTTTGTTGTGTAGATATTATCGCCTTGCTTATAATAGAGGGCATGGATCTATTCTTAGAGCTTTGTTCTTATATTCCATATTTCCTTATTTTCCTTCTCTTTTCTCTCTCGATATTTTTATTTTCTCTCCTTTATCAGAAGCTTAAAAGTAAGACACCTTGTGAAAAAATAAAATGTAGTTTCTATCAGTGAGTACAGTGAAATTCCAAAGCTTTACTTAGTTAAGAGAATAATAACCACATCTCTTCATATTTCTCAATGAGTGGAGGGTTCTCTTTTTCATCACAGGCATTGATTAAAGTTGTCTGAAGAACCTAAACACCGATAAAGGTAAATTTCTTTTACAGATACTTAATATGTTTGGAGGTGACTGAACTCATCCATATAACTTCCTTGATCGTGCAAGTTCTGACGGTGTGTGTTCAACAGCAATGCTTAGATAGACTGACTGCAGTACCAAGCCAAATTCCTAATGGCTAGGCTAAGGGTTCTCCATTATGAATCGTCCTCTTCCTTTAAGGAACACTCTTTGAAGTCAATCTGGATACATGAATTTGGCTAAGGAGGAAACAAAAAAAGGGAAATGAGAAAGAAGAAGGGGGGAGTACTTGATGAAATAAAGCCAAAAACCAAACCAAACCTGTTGCCGTCAAGTCAATTGATTTTCTGTGTTTTACTATAATTGTGAGAGAAGAAACATTTTATCTAAAGGGCAGAAAATATAAAAACAAGCTATAATGATTGCTTTTTGCATTATTGCACCAAAATCTTAGAGAATATATTTTAACTTCTTGCCTTTCTGATTCCCTAGCCATCCCATAGTGTGCACTGCATGGATTGGTTGTTGATTTGCTAAGAAACGTGCCTCCTCAATGGTATATATTTTAAATGTGCCACTTATACAAATAAACATTAAATAAAGGAAATTTACAGGCATATAAATGATATAATGTCTTCATTACATATTTATAATAACTAGTCATTATGCTTATCGTTCCTCTAAAATTGAAATGAAAATAATGTATGTGGTAATAATAAGTAAAAGCTTCCTAAAAACCATTTCCCCTTATCTGTATTTTATTACACTCTTTTGCATCATATAGTATCTTACGAACAGCAAAAAGGTATTTAAAATGTTTTACAACTTTATTTTAGTAATATAAACATTAATTTATTAATTTTAAAAATCTTAAATTACAATTTTACTCCCATATCTTTTCACTATTTATGTTTTTAAGACTCTTGAGGGACCATTAGCCATCCCACATAAAACCCCTTTGAAAACTCTCAGGATTCCAGCCCACTAGACAGAATTTCCATGTTTGCAGAGTCATTTCTGTCACTTTTTCTCAATGGAGTCCATAAGTGGACAAATTCACCTGTTATCCCATTGCTTATTGGCATCCCAAATGACTGATTATTAGAATAAATTAGCAAACTATATAATAATATGCAAGGTCATGCATTTTTGGACATAATGATGGGAAATAATGAACATGGATTATGGAACAGATGCCAGCTTTGTGGTTTTCCTGGCTTGTTTTAAAGAGGATACATACTTTTTCTTAAAAAAATGTATATATATATATATATATATAAACTTGATTTTTTTGTTTCTTGCATTTGATCAGGAAAAAAAATAGCTTGTGTTTCAAGACACAGAAAGAAAAATTTATCCCATCCCTCCTTTTGTTGTAGTTGTTGTGTGCTGTCCAGTAGATTCGGACTTATAGCAACCCTCCATGGCAGAGCAGAACTGTCCCTTAGGGTTGGTGTCCTAGGCTGTTAGCTTTATTAGAGCAGATCTCCAAGTCTTCTCTCCCATGGAGCAGCTGGTGGGTTGGAACCACCAACATTTCTTTTAGTAGCCAGTACTTTAACCATTGTGCTGTTACCCTAGGTAAAATGGCTCTTTTATGTTTTTCATGACACACTGTCATAGTGCTGTCATACTGCACCCATGTGCTGGCTATAAGGAAAAAAGACCTGTGTCTCACTTACTGTCATGTCTCCAAACATTCACATGGTCATTTGCATGATATAGGAGGTGCCTAATCATTTCTGAAATAAGTAACTGGAGAAGTAGTCTTGCACTACTCTTATAGCAGTTGTGCCAAGGCTTAATTTATTTGCACACTATACATATATAGGAAATTGATACTGAGTTCCAGAAGCCTGGTGATATATCTACAACCTCAGTTGTTTTAATCTAATTTGTTTTACTACTTATCTTTTCAGGTTAACATACCATTCAGGCTGAAAGGCATAGCTCACTGTAGAGAGACCAAGGGCAGATATGAAAACAAACAAAAAAAAAGGAAATAAAATTGAATTATGAGGAAGAGAGGGTAAACCTGACGTAACTATTTCAAACATACTTACCTAGAATATATCGAATACTTAAAAAATACTGATATATTCTGTGGTAAGAGAAATACTTGGCATTGTGATGACAACGAAGTATGTCGGGTAGAGAAATCTTCCTGCAGGAAATGATACGTAGGGTAAGGCCATAAAGATTGGTAAGGGTTAATCAGATGATAATATGGAAGTGTTACAACTATGAGTAGGAATTGACTCGATGGCAATGGGTAGTATATGACTTAAGGAACAGCATTTGTAAAGAGCTGTAGGAAAGAAAGGAAATGGCATGTTTCATTGGACAAGAAAGGAAATATTGGGGAAAGTTTTAGGAGAGATGATCAGGCTCTATATTTCGTAGGGAGTTCCCCAGTGGTGTAAACTGTTGATGATCTTGGCTGCTAACTGAAAGCTTAGCACTTCAAGTCTGCCCAGAGGTGCCCCTGAAGAAAGGCCTGGAAATCTGCTCCCAAAAAATCAGCCTTGGAAAACCCTGTAGAGCACAGTTCTACTCTAGCACACATGAGGTCACCATGAGTCCATGTTAAGAAGCTTTGATACTATAAGAACAAAGTAGAGTTAATGAAGGGTATTAAGAGGGGAAAGTAAATGATAAGAATTTTTTTTTTTTTAAGATCATACTTTTTAGGATGTGGAAAATGGTCAGGAGATTGCAAGCTTGGAGTCAGAGAAACCTATTAGCATGATATTTTAATAATCCACTCAAACCAACATTGCAGCCTGAATTAGGATGAAGACAATAAGGACTGACAGAATTAAACTGGTTGGAGAGATATTTAGAGGGCTGGATGATTATTTATATGTTGGGTTGGGTGAAGCAAAAGAAGAGGCATAGTTGTGCTCTAGGATTCTGTCTTGAGCAACTAAGTAGAAGTTGGTGTCATTTGCTGACATATGTAATACACTGGTAATAGCACATTTTCGGGAAAAGGAGATGGGATTATTTTTTGCACACATATACATGAACACATAGGTCCTTGGGTGGTGCCAACAATTTCCTCTCGACTGGTAATCTAAAAGCTGGAGGTTTAAACCCACCCAGAAGCAACATGGAAGAAAGACCTGGTGAGCTGCTTCAATAAAGATTACAGCAAAAAAAAAATCCTACAGAGCAGTTGTACTCCAACAAATGGGGCGACTAGTTCGAATTCAGTTTATACATGAACACTTACAGATATAGTTATAAACCAAACCAAACCCATTGCTACTGAGTCGGTTCTGACTCATAGCGACACTATAGGACAGAGTAGAACTGTCCTGTAGGTTTTCCAAAGCTGTAATCTTTACGGAAGCAGACTGCCACATCTTTCTGCCACAAATTGGGTAGTGGGCTCACACCACTGACCTTTCAGTTAGTAGCTGAGCACTTAACCACTGCAGCACCAGGGCTCCATGATATAGATGACAAAAAGTAGAGCTACTCACTCAATGATTAGATTAGAATACATACAGAGAAAGTCTCAGTATTGGATGAACATCGTAAAGCATCTGGGAAACTTCTTAAAATTCCTCCTAACAAGCCCTCATTCCATTCCTACTGACTGGTGGGAATTGAGTACATATACTTTGTAAAATCTCCTTGGCTGACTGATGTCGAACAACGTTTGAAAATTATTGAATAATAAAAGGGAGACATTAGAAAGTGTATGTTTTTGGGAGTCACATACCTTGGGTTTGTATACATTGATGGCTTGGGATTTACTTATTGTCTCTGAAACAGTATGCCTTTACCTGTTAGTAGGAGATAACAATATATGATGTGACTATGTAGGTGTCTATGGTGATCTACAAAAATGATTTTTAACACACAATATGCTATCAAACATTAACATCTCAATATATTTCCATCTCTCATTTTAAGACAAGAAACTTCACATTAAATTAGCTTTTACAAATAATGTGTTTAATGAAAGGAAAAATAAATGGCATATAGAAAGTTTTTTTGTTTCCTTTTTTATTAAAACTACAGTGGAATGAAGGGTAATAATAAATACATTTAAAAGAGCTGGTGTATAATGGAGCCAGTTTTCATATTTGGAGAGCAAAGGCATGTCCCTTCTCAATCAATAAAATAATCTATGTGATTGGAGGTTATTTTGCTCTTCGCTATTTTCTTACACTTTATTCACTTTCCTTTCATTTGACATAATATTGTTTTTTAATATCTAGTCTTCTCTTATATTTTTATGTGCATAAATTATTCCTACAAAACTGTAATAAAGAATCATTGATATGAAAAAGCTCAAATTGTTAAAATATTGGCTTACCTCCAAGGAATAAATTTTCATTGCAAACTCTATCAAAAATATTGTTTTTAATATATTCCTAGACAATATTATAGTCAGTATTATTAAAAAAGAAACTCAGTTCTCATTTCAATGACTATCGTAAGGAGGAATTTTTTTTTTTTTTAATAAGCCCTGTAGCAATTGTAATTATGGCCTTTTTCTGACAAAATATTAAAGTTACTTCATTGTATGTCTCTGTCTAGAATGAATGAATAACACATTTAATTCAGCATAATATCTGGGGAAATAACTTCAGAAAAATTTCAATAAGTGTTATAGATCTTTCATCTAAAATATGCCCCAAGGTATCAAGATGAAATATCATCACAAATGTGCCCATACATAGTCCAGATCGAAACTTTGCTGGAACTTTTTCTATAGCAGCTTTATTTAACTGAAAATAAGTAAACACTGATATTGCATTTAAAATAAAGTCAATGAGTGCTAGTTTTTAAAATTTCAGTATACAAACGATTTGCTTTTTTTGTAAAAATGCTATTTTTAATATTTTCATCTTTATTGCATTATTTGTGGCTAACATTAAAAAAATCTAAGCACATTTATTTTTGGTTTTCATATATACGAGCCTTTTAAATATATCATAATTAGTGTATTCTTTCCATGACAATAAAATTTGCCTTAAGTTGTTTTCATCTTTTTTCCACAGATGGCTTCTTTGAATATTGGAAGAGCAGGTGCTTGTGTGGTAGTCATCAAGCAACCTTGACTTACTCTTATTTGGCAGGATTTTATGTGCTGAAGTGATTATTTTTATATCAGAAAGCAAGAATGAGAACATCATGGGAAGAAAACTCTTCAAGAACAGTGGTTTCGGTAGATTCACCTACTGATGTCAAAAAGGTAGAAAATCAAATAGAACTGTAGGAAACAAGAAAACATCAAACCATTAGAGGAACGTCTGGCCATTTGGTAGTTAGTTCAGGAATGGTTATTGGTAATTTGTTCTGTATTGTAGCATACAATAACTTGAGTTACCAAAGGCTTGTTTTTCTTGATCAATTAAAAAGAAAGCCTGATATTTGTGACATGGTTGATTTCTCGACTACAACTCATTCAATCACTTTATAATATGTGGCCAAATCTACGAGGTTGCCAAGAGTAGAAGACATGCTATTTCCCTGGACAGAATCTGAGTTACTGTTCTCCTAATCAGATATGGTCATACAAGGAAGCAGAATGATGTTTTATTAAAACAAAGATGCTTCTTCCTTATTTCCCTAAGCTACAAGGACAAGGACGATTAGAGAAACAGATTCATGCTTGTCTCTTGCATTAAGAAAACAAATTGTCCTGCTAATCGAAGCTGCATACTTCACCCGAGGTGGTGGTTGATTTTATTGCAACCATGTTAGCAATCTGAAGCTGGCAAACACAAAGGATTGTTTTAGTTAGCCTGTCACATTGCTTTGCTTTGTAAACACACTGAGCCAAAGAATCAGTAGAATAATGGGCTTTTGCCTTATGTTGAGTTCAGTGTAAGCATGGGAGCTAGTCCTTCTGAATGTTATATATATCCACTGCATGTTGAAGTCCTTTAGAAAGTCATTTTATTTAGAAATAAAAAAAACTTAGAATTGAGAGAAAAAAATATCCATTAAGTTGGAGTGTTTATGATCATTGTTAGAAAGAAGGCATTTCCTGCTTTTCAAAGTTGTTACTCTGATATGCACATTATTTTAAGACAAATGTTTGTAATTGTTTAAAACATCAAATAAAAACATTAAAAACATCTTTAATAGAACCATGTGAATTTTAAATACAATTAATAAATGATAGAAAATTTGCTTTTATTAGTGTATTTTTTAATAATTTTAATTCAGATCTATACTGCTGAGACAAAATTTTATTGCCTGACTTTTCAAAATTTAAGAAGTATACCTACAGCAACATGTAAGTCCGTTTCCTCCAAAATGTAATAACACACTGACACCAAATGCAATCTTTAATTATTGTTTTCTCCTGCAGTCGCTCAGTTGAGACGGCTAGTGTTAGTGCCTAGAAAACACACATCACGTAATAACAGTGCTGAGAATTGTGGAGGAACTAGAAAAGGCAAGAAAAATCCTCCTGTAAAGGTCAATGAAATCCATGCAATTGAGCTTAATTACTGGGTGCTGACACAAGTCTGAAATAATTGCTAAATGAATTTGTCATTTGCTGCAAATTTTGAACAACTAAGGAAAATAGTGATGAAGAGTTTTTATCCAGGAAATAGAAAATCTGAGGTTTCTCAAGATGCACTCTGAATTAAATGTATTAGTCACATTTTATTTCAGGAAAATCACGTCATCATAACTATAATATGCTGAGAAGGTATCCTTGATTTTGAAAGTCAGTTATCATTAATGCATCTTCTATTTCCTATTCTCATAAACACATCATTACACTTGTGAGAAATATTCCAAGGTTAAATAAAAGCACAATTAATAAGCAATTAGTGGTTAAGTTGTTAAGAGCTCAGCTGCTAACCAAAAGGTCAGCAGTTCGAATCCACTGGCCACTCTTTGGAAACCTTATGGGGCAGTTCTGCTCTGTCCTATACAGTCACTGTGAGTCCAAACCAACTAGACAGCAGCTTTTTTTTTTTTTTTTTTAACCAAGAAAGGAAGATGTGTTACTATAGGTGCAAAGAAACACTTTTACTTTTGATTATTTCTTGAAATTTTGTGAATAGCCAATTATGTGATTATTTTCTATTTCAAATTCTTAGGATACAAATGGTTCATTAGAAACAGACCAATAAAATGTATTGAAATATTCATGCTAAAAAGATTTTCAACATAAAACATAAAAACTAGTAGGTTCTACTGCTTCAGCCTATAGTTTTTAGAAATATTCAAATAGTTTTTTTTTCTTGAAAGTATTAATATTGCTAGGAGTATTCTAAATAAAGTTTGCAACGTAACTACATAGTTTTAATCTAAATATGGTTTAGGGTTAGTGTAATTTTAATAATTTTTTTTTTCTTATAAGAAATAAGCTCAGTGTCATTGTGGGAGAAGTATTTTTTTTTTTCTAAATTTCATTCATTTTGTTGTTGAGAGCACATGCCAAAGAATACACCAATTCAACAGGTTTTACATGTACAATTTAGTGACATTGTTTACATTATTTGAGTTATGCAACCATTCTTACTGTCTTTTTCTGAGTTGTTCCTCATTAACATCACTCGCTGCCCCCTAAGGTTCCTATTTAGTCTTTCAAGTTGCTGTTGTCAATTTGATCCCATATAGACAGTTCTTAAACAAGCACAATGCTCAATACAGGCCTTTTTTACTGGTTAAGATGAATTATCGTCCAGTTTCAAGATGACTTCAGGGAACATTATTGGTTTAATGTTTAAAGATTATGTCAGGGCAATAGTTTCAGCAGTTCATCCACTCTCCATGGCTCCGGAAAGTCTAGAGTCCATGAGAATTTGAAATTCTGTTCTGCATTTTCTCACTTTTTATCAGGATTCTTCTACGGAATCTTTGATCAAAATGTTCAGTAATGTTAGCTGGGCACCATTCAGTTGTTCTGGTCTCATAGCAAAGGAGACGCTTGTTCTCGGAGGCAATTAGCCACACATTCCATATTCTCCTCCTATTCCTCACTCTCCTTCTTCCTCTGTTGCTACGGGTGAATACAGACCAATTGTTGTGCCTTGGAGGACTACTTGCAAGCTTTTAAGACTGCAGGCACTGTGCAATGAGCCAGGAGGTAGAACAGAAACACTAAACATATTAGACCAGTTTGCTGAGATGGCCCATGAAACCATGATCCTAAATCTCCAAACCAAGGAGCCAAATGTCATGAGGTATATGGCTGTACATAAGCATCCTCAGTAGCTATTCGAATTTTTAACTGTTTTTTTTTTTTCCAACTTTTAGTTTGCAAAATGTCTGTTACCTATGTGATGTTTAAAGTTGTGTGTCACCTTGGCTGGACCATGATTCTCAGTGGTTTGGCAGTTATGATGTAGTTTAGCAGTCATGTAATGATGTAATCACCTCCATGATGAGATCTGATATAATGTAATCATCTCCATGATGAAATATGCTATGAGCATTCAATGGGTTGAAAAAGAGAATCCTTGGGGATGTGGCCTACATCCAATTATCTATGGACTTTCTGGCAAAGCTCCTTGGCTTTTGCTCTGCTCTGGATCCTGCATTTGGCTTGTCATTAACTGACCTCTGGTTCTTGAGGCTTGAATAAGCAGCCTCCGTCTGATCTGCCAGTCTTGGGTTCATCAGCCCCATAGTTACATGGATTAGGAGAAGCTTCCAGCCTGATGCCTGACTCATGGACTTGGGACTTCCCAGCCTCTACAACAGTGTGAGGTATTTCCTTGGCATACATCTCTCTCTCTCTCTCTTTCTCTATACCATGCTTCACTGGTTTTGTTTCTCTAGAGAACTGAGCCTAAGCCACCTGTGCTCTAATATAAATTAAAAGATGGCCAGTATAAATACACATGATTTAAAATTAAAAACAAAACTAAACAATCAAAAATTCTCTAAATGAACTTAAGCATTTCTTTGATTTAAAATTCAGATAAAAGTGATTTTTTAGCATTTAATTTCATTGAAATAACCTAAAAAGAAAAAAAGAAATTATAAGCTTTTATAAAAGAAAACAAAACAACGTAATAAATTTATTCATTGCATTTCTATCCTACAAAGTATAATACATTCAAAATAGTACTGAGGCCATTTATAATATTGCAGATATTCCCAAAAAATGTTTATTTTAAATATAACTAAGGAATTACTTCTGTCATTTTATTTTATATTAAGACTACTTCTTACATCGATTCAATTTGCAATGAACATTTCTAGTTAACAATAATAAAGACTACTAAAGGTCAAAATGGTTAACTTCATAGTTGCTCTCCGAACGAATGAGAGTTCAAACCCACCAGCATCTCTACAGAAGAAAAGTCCTGGATCTGTTTACTTAAAGATTAAAAAAAAAAAAAAAAAACAGCCTAGAAAACCCTGTGGAGCAGTTCTACTCTGTCATATAGGGTGCTATGAGTCAGAATTGACTCAACGGCACACAACAACAACAAAGGTCAAAATGACAGAGTATAAAGTAGTTCATATTACATTCTTGATTATAGGTGCACAATACTCCAATTAGTACAAGTAGCCATTATTAAACTCACTTTTATATCTAGTCCTTTATATTGTACAGGGCTGTGGTTTCTTCTAGTTGCTTCAGATACCCTTTGCTTGCTTTACTACACACTGTTTTCCCAGTGTGCACAACTTCTTTTGCCCACATATTTTCCCCAACACGTAGATATATAGATAATATTAGCTAACTGGAGTGGACGCCTTAATTTTGGAACATTTAAAGAATAGAGAAGAAAATAAAGTCGCCTGTCTGTATCTGTTTTTTAACCAGATTGAAAACTTTGTTAGGGAACTCATCAATGTTTTAACAAATAAGTTTTTTTTGTTTTCATTTTCCTGAGAGAAAATGTTCCTCCAAAGAAATTTGCTACATGCAACCAAATCGATTGTCTATATAGCTCAAATTAACCTACTACTGCTTCTATTGCAAACAAAAATTGTGTGTACCCAATTTATTACGTGGAAACATTGAAGAGCAGTTTGGACAATGGACTCTGAACCTGTATGAGATATTTTCATGTGACAAAATAAATTAAACTGAAGGTTTAATTTAAGCTATCTACATTATCTTTAATTGGTAAGTTTATTTTAAAACTAATACAATGTATACATGTTAGACATTATATTTTTCTTTCAGGTAAATTTGACTGATCTAATGATGCAATGACAACTTGCTTATTCCTTTTTTTCTTCTCATGTGTTGTTTAACTTATTTTTTAACAGATAAATGTGCATTCTCATAATTAAATACTCTGACTAACTAGGAGTTACTTCATCTGCCAAAATAAAATTCGCATTTTGGAGAGAACTAGATTACACCAAAATATATTCTTAAAATCATTGCCTTATAAGCACTCTTTCTTCTATTTTTGATTATTCCAAAGCCTCCTAATACATATATTGCATTGTACTAAGTTCGAATATTTTCCTGGTGGTTCATGAGCACTGAGGACATTAGTTTTTATTTTACCACGTGATAGAAACAGAATATGAAAACTACTTGGCTCATTCTCGTTTAATCCCAGGACATCCTTGGTGTCAGTGTGTTATTACATTTTGGAGGAAACGGACTTACATGTTGCTGTAGGTGTACTTCTTAAATTTTGAAAAGTCAGGCACAGAACTCTAGTTGAGTTTTGTGGTGTTCATGTGGGAGAGTCAAAATCTTAGATCTGCTCACACAGCCATTTTCCCAGCATTCTCTATATTTATGTTAAATAAGATTACCATGGAGAACAATGTGAGAATTTGATATAGGTATTATAAAGGCATTACAGTCTAACGTATAATAAAGTGAGAAAAGATTGAAGTTGTCAAGAATTTCATTTTATTTGGATCCACAATCAATGCCCATTGAAGCAGGAGTCAAGAAATGAAATGACATATTGCTGCAAAAGACCTCTTTAAAGTGTTAAAAAAAAAAAAAAAAAGGTGTCACTTTGAGGACTAATGTGCACCTGACCCAAGCCATAGTATTTTCAGTCGCCTCATATGCATGTGAAAGCAGGACAATTGAAGAAGAATTGATGCCTCTGACTTATGGTGTTGGAAAAGAATATTGAATATACCATGGACTGCCAGAAGAATGAACAAGCCTGTCTCAGTAGAAGTACAGCCAGAATGTTCCTCCTTAGAATTAAGACTTTATCTCATATACCTTGGACGTTATCAGGAGGGACTTGTCCCTAGAGAAAGGCATCATGCTTGGTAAAGTAGAGGGTCAGAGAAAAAGAGGAAGATCCTTAATGAGATGGACTGATACGGTAGCTGCAACAGTGGGCTCCAACATAACAATGATTGTGAGGATGGTGCAGGACTGGGCAGTGTTTCATTCTGTTGTACACAGGGTCACTATGAGTCAGAACTAACTGGACTACACCTAACAACAACACCTAACACTGTCTAACAGTACCAGTATTGATTCATAGTATCAAAGTTGTAGCCTTAAATGACAGTTCACTAGTCACAGTGTAAGAAATAGTTATATTTTTACTGAGTCACTGTTACATTTTTATGGTCATTGTGAATTATTCAAGGGCTGTAACACTGAAGAAGGGAAAAGTGGGCTGGCCGGCCCACAGAGAAAGATGGCTGTGATGGGCTTGCTGGCCTATGGAGAGAGAGATGGGCACCTCTCTGCAGGAGGTTTGTGTGCTGCTAGAGAGCTATAACACCTGCCTGTGCAGGGCAGAGGCCCAAGTGTGCCCTGTGCACACGGCCTCTCTCACCCCACCCCAGGCAGCAGGGCAGGAGCAGTGCAGGCCTGGGTAGAGTGGCAGCAAGAGAGAAACCCAGGCCTGGGGAGTATGACAGGGGCCAGTCACAGGCTTAGAATGGCCCAGTGGCAGAAGCTAGGGAGGTCCTGTGCAGGTGTCTTCCCATCAGAAAACTTCCCCCCAAAGTCAGGTCCTTTACCTCCAAATATTCAGAACGCCATAATATTCACTTTGTGAGCTAATTAAAACTTCATTTTATCTTTCTGACTACAGAGATTTTTATTCTTCACATATTTTCTGAAGTCCTAAGAGAACAAGGCATACATTAAAATGTATAGTGAATTGAATCCATTCCTAAAGAAAATAAACTTAAATTGTAACAGAAAATCACAGGTAAACATATATAGTTTACATGAACTACAAAATAAATAAAGACAGTGCTATCAGGCAAACTTATACACAAGGAAACTGTTATGATATTGGTTAAGCACTTTACAGCTAGCCAAAAGTTTGATGGTTGAAACCCACATAAAGGTACCTCAGAAGACAGGTCTAGCCATCAGCTGATCTGTTTCCAAATGATCACAGCCTTGAAAACCCCATAGAACATTCTACTCTACACACATGGGGATGCCACGAGTGGAAATCAAATCTACGGCAGCTAACAACAATAAAGTACAATACCACAAAATAGAATAAAAACAGTCATTCACCATGCAATGAATACTGTAGTTATTTATTTGTAAGTTCATTATCCCACTGTACCCAGGAGAATGTAAAACTCTGTACAGGCATCCTGCCTGCCTTCTTTGCAGCTGTATCTCTATTATACTGAACAGTATTTGAGAAAATTGTGCTGAATAAATGATTGATTGGACATCTTTAACAAAATACATAGAATTGGGGAAAAAAAAAAAGCACGGCATCCTAAAATACAGTTAAGTAGCATCAGTTTAAAGAATTAAGACCTTTGCAACATACCAAAGAAGAAAATAGTTTTATCTTTAGCTTTTATGGCCTACTTATACAATAAGATCAAAATAAAATTTAATAAATGGCACAAAAAACCCATGAGTAGTACATGCAAAATGCATGAGCAATTAATACATGTTATTTATGGAAGGATAAATGAAAAAAAGATGCATATATTCAACATGTAGTCGAAATGATGTTGTAAATAAGAGGAGAAAAGTAAGGTTTACAGGAATAAGCTTTTAAATATTCCAAAAAATTAAAATATTAATTTAAGTGCATGACGTGTGCCAAAAGGAGCATCATAATGATGGAAAAGTTAATGTAAAACAAAACGAAAGAAAATAATGTGTAGCTTACAACAGAAAAAAATCTACAAACAGGACCCTGGGAATAATCAGAACTTCTGTTGGTTTAAATAAATAAGTAATAATTAAAGATTAAAAATAAATTAAAAGTTCCTCTTTGGAGTGTTACACATTTTTCTGTCTGGGGTGTGCAGCGAGGGGCCGAAATCCTCCTCAGTCTGGCCTTGGTCTTCTCCCTCATCCGGCATCCTTCTGCTGGGGAGGAGGAGGCCAAATTTTTCCTGCCTGAAGAAGAGGTAACATCAGAACAGCTCAGGAGGCCAAAGCCACCCCACACAGAGCAGAACCCTGTCTCTATGATAATGATTTTGAAGTGAATACAGTTTTAATCACTAAATAAGGAAATACACAAAGAAAAACATTTCTGCAAATAGACTAAAAAAAAAAAGATGCAACTATTTATATACGTAAGGAATCTAGACAATGGCAGTATATTATTTTGTTTTAATTAACATATTAATTTTCTTACTCAGACTTATCTTAGTTCAAATACAAGTTCAGTGCCTACCTAAGAAGTTATTTAAACCCTATGGGCCTTAATTTCCTTACCTGCTAAATGGGGAATTTTTGACTAAGAAAGATGGAAATTTTAAGGGATTGCAGATTGGGTTATAGAAGACATATGATGTTCAATCTTTCTCTGATTTCCACAAAACGTCACTCACAAGGCATTTGCAGCACTTTTTTTTTTTTGCCACAGCCTTGATCAGGCAGGTTTTTAACATTACAATCATGTAAACAATTAAAACTTATATTAGGAACTCCCATTTTCAGAACTTCCTTGCTTTCTCAGACACGAGGAACCCTATCTTTCCACAGGGCTGCAGGGTCCCCGCCCTTCTCCATTTCCTCTTTTCTTTCACCTTTGCCTTATCTGGGCCTTCTCTTTTCAAGTTGCCTTCAACTACAACCAGACATAGGCAGAAAAGCTTAGTTCTTAATTTCCTTGTTTCTTTCTAACCCATACTCCCCAGGTTTCAACTTGCAACCCAAAAGACTTCACAGTGCTTTTCTAAACAAAGACAGTTCACCTTTAGGAGCTTATTTTCTCAATTTCAGAACTACACCTTTAAAGCAAAATTGGCTGCTCAATTTTTATCAGTGATAGACTTTAAAATCTTGAATTTCAACTTTGAAAGAAGAGTCATAACTTACTGAACTTATGCCCGACTCAGTATCTTAATTTAGTCACTCAATATCTGTTGCTCATATAACCATAAAGAAAATGAAATGAATAAAAAAGCAGAGAAATGAAGGAAACTCTGAGAGCATAAAGTGTAGCATACATGTGTATATACTCACACATAAATAGATTATGATTTATTCACAAAATATGTAAGACATTAAAATATATCTAACATAATTAAAGGAGTATTCACATTTTAAAAGAGTAGAAAATAGATACATTGTATCCTTTGTGAAGAATAATTTTATTTTACAATCAATAATTAAATACACGTCTTCCTATATTTAAATATTGGGGAGAAATTAATATGGTGCTTCTAATCTATAAGATAAAGCTATTTTTTTATTTCAGTAACACCGTGATATTATTGGCATAATATTAAAACATAATTTTATACTTTATTATGTAATACATATATTCTATTATCTGTATATATGTATGTATATACATATTGTATGTATGTATATATATTATATACTTAAATATGCACATGTATATATATGGTTCAATTTAATGCTGACAATAATATCTTTGGAAGGTCAGTTATCTTACCGTAGGTATTTAATTACTTCCAGAAATAGAGTGTTCTGAGGAAATCATAAAATATAAACTATTTTCTATATATCATTTTTTTTCACATTTTATTTTACTGGCATTTGCCTAATTGTATTCTAAATTTTATAAAATTTTGGTTGACATTTGCCTGTGTATTTGTCATGAAATTTGGATGCCACAAAGTTCACAATCATCCCAACTCTTAATTTTTTCCTTAGAGACAGATTACTTTAGCTAAGGAAGTTTTCCCTTATCTTTAATAATTGTCTTCAATAGTTCTTACTGTGAAAACATTACCATGACTACCATGGAATAACAAATGATGTAGTTTAAGATGAAATGATATTGTCCCCATATAAATCTGGTTTAGGCCATAAGGAACTAGGATAAACACACACGTTCTTCCAGTAAGCTAAGGCAGTGCTGTCTGCAAAGGTGTTGTTTGCACTTGTGATGACCCTCATAGCTATGCTGTGAGATAGGGAGCGTGGATACCACTGTGTCTCTTTATTAAAAGGACACTGATTCATGAAGATCACATACTGAGTGAGTACTAGGCCTTACAGCCAAGTCCACTAACTCTAGCCATGACTTCAATCCAGGATTTCTGAAACTTGATTATCTCAACTGATAACTCATTTACTAACTCTAAGGATCTCACCAAAACAAAATCCCTGCAGTGGAGCTGGTTCCAACTCATAGTGACCCTATAGGACAAAGTAGAACTGCCCCAGAGGGTTTCCAAGGTTGTAATCTTTACGGAAAAAACACTGCCACATCTTTCTCCCATGGAGGTGATGATGGGTTCAAAGCACCAACCTTTTGGTTAGCAGCCAAATGCTTAAGCACTGAGCCACCAGAAATCCCACCGTGAGGTAAAATTTCTGCTAAAGGCAGAGGTGTCACTGTTACAGCTCTTTAACTAGTGACCTGTAACCCATTGCCATCAACTCCATTTCAACTCATAGCTACCCTACCCTATAGGGCAGAGTAGAACTGCCCCACAGTTTCCAAGGAGCACCTGGTGGATTGGAACTGCCGACCTTTTGGTTAGCAGCGGTAGCACTTAACCACTATGCCACTAAGGTTTAACTAATAAAAAAAAAAAAAAAAAAAAAAAATTTTTTTTTTTTTTAATAAGACAAGTTTAAATATATAGAAAATACTATCAATTTGGCTAGTTTTTGCAATTGTTCAGTTTGTATTACATTGCTATTTCTGGAGGAAAAGTTTTAATAACCAATGAAATCTTAGAATATATTGCATGTATTTTCAATTTTAATGATTACTATTAACACAGGATAGAGTTGAACTGCCCTATAGAATTTCCAAGGAGTGGCTGGTGGATTCAAACTGCCAGCCTTTTTGTTAGCAGCTGAGTTCTTAACCACTGAGCTACCAGGGCTCCATAAAAAAAATAGACATGCATAATATAGCTCAAAAGTGTTTATGAAGTATATAATTATTTCCAAACTTACACTGCATTTGGTCACATGTTTGCAGATCAATCTACATTAAAAGCAAATAAAGTCAATCTTAAAATATAAATAAAATCAAGGAGAAAATATTTGTAAGTTTTTTCTGGGTCCTGGAACAATAAACTCAGTAAAAACAGAATCATTACTGCAATCTACAGAGAGATACTGGTTACCCAAAAAGACCCCAAGGAGTTTAAATTAATTGCATCATGTATGATTGGAAGAAACAGAAAGCCTACTTAGGGAAGAAAAAATTGCAGGTGACTAGGTAAAACCTGTGGTAAAATGTCAAAATAAACAAACAAAATATAAAACAGCTCTAAAAAAACCTAACATTTAAATATAAGATAAAACATAATATGCACATATAATTTTGGCAATTGCTATTTTTAAAATATTCATGTCACTTGTTAAAACCATGTATAGTATCTTAAAAAGATAAAATTTGTGGTATAATTAACAAGAGGAGTGAGAATTAAAATTAACCTTCTAATCAACTTTATAATTTATTCTCTACAAAGGTCTTAACCAAATCAAAATCCAAACCCGTTGCCATTGAGTCAATTTCCAACTCACAGCAACCCTATAGGACAGAGTAGAACTGCCCCATAGAGTTTCCAAGGAGCACCTGGTGTATTAAAACTGCCAACCTTTTGCCAACTTAACCACTATGCCACCAAGGTTTCCAAATTGTCTTCTACCATGTCTATGAGCTACTTGGGTGCAGATCATGTGTCTTCTTCAGAGTGTACCCTCAGAAGAGAACACAGTTCCTGGCACATGTACGGTTCAATATCTGTCTATAGAATTAATGAGTAAATATAATAAATGCAATTTTTTTTTACAATGAGTTTTTCATCTATTTGAATATGTAAGTATTCTTGTTTGTATTAGCTTATTTTTATTACCATTCATTTTCAAGCATAAGAAACTTAAATATCAATTATTTGTCAACTACCAATTTAATCTAAAAAAAAGGGCATGATATATAAATGCATATGTCTCTCCATATTAAAATATTTGTATATATTAAATATGTAATTATTGTGAATATTAGATCACAGGAATATACAGCAATAAAAAATTTACCTAATCTCATGACATTAATTTTTCCAATGAAACTACTACAGCCCACAGAAGTTTGGAATGTTAAGCTTTTTTAAAATTATCTAGTACATAAATAGTGATCTTCTTTTTCTTTTTAAGTCCTGTTAAGACTTTTATGTTGTTAAGAATTTATTCTCTACAAATGTTTTTACAGGATTTTTTTTAAAAAACTAAATTTTTCACTATTTCTATACTAGATAATTTCAAGAGGCTTAACATTCCAAACTTAAATTGTAGACTTTTGTAGTTGACAATTAATTGATATTTAGATTTGTTTTGTTTGTAAATGAATGGAAGTAAAAATAAGCTAATATACACAAGAATACTGTATATATATGTATGTGTGTGTGTATATATATATATATTTCCCAATTGTTTTTCTGTCTAAGCTTCAGGATACCTGTTCTTTCTCTCCTTCGCTCTCAACCAGGGTCAGCATGAGGCAGTGACCTGGGTCAGGGGTCTGCAAACAGCAATCTGGAGGTCAAATGCAGCCTGCTGCTTATTTTCTTACAGCCTATGAACTAAGAATCCATTACAAAATTTTAAATGGTTGGAAAAAATCCAAAGAAGAATATTTTATGGCACAGGAAAAGTACATAAATTTCACGTTTCAGTGTTCATAAATATGTGTTATTTAAACACAACCATGCCCATTTGTTTACATTGTCCGTGGTTGCTCTTGAGCTACCTCAGCAGAGCTGAATAGTTAGTTGCAACAGAGACCACATGGCCCACAGTCTGAAATATTTACTATCTGACTTTTTACCTAACAAGTTTGCTGATCTCTAGTCTAAGTCCCTGGAAACCCTAAGGGGCAATTCTACTCTGTTCTATAGCTTGTCTATGAGTTGAAATCAATTTGACGACAACAGGTTCCTCTACAAACTCTACTTAGCTCTCTGGTTTTCTCAAGAAAGGCATTTTGAATTATGGAGTTAATAATTTTGTTTGGCTGTCTTACATAAACCATGTATTCAAATATCATCTTTGTCAGGAATAGCAAATTACCGTGAGTTGTTTCTGTCTGTGTGTCAGAGTGGAACTATGATCCCAAGCATTTTCAGTGGCTGATTTTTTGGAAGTAGAAAGCCAGTCAAGGTGCCTCTGGTGAATGTGAACTTCCAACCTTTTCGTTAGCAGCTGAGTACGTTAAATGTTTGCAGCACCGGTGACTCTTACTAACTTTAGTTCTCTTTACGTGATAAGGTCAGTTTGCTTGGGAATTAAATCTTAGCTTGTTTAGAAGAGCAAACCTGTTCCCCTGCCTAATGGAGAAATAGAAGAACTCTCACCTGAGAACAAAAAGGCTATCTAGAGCTTGCTATAGCAAAGCAATCAGCCACCATCTCTTCATCTGGCAGAAACTCAAAGGCAGGCAGGAAAGTGGCAAAGCTTTATAATGGAAAAAGAGAAGGCTTCTGTTTGGTATGCTCTCATTGGAGACTGTTGGCATAGGGAAGGTGTAAGCAGGTTGTTATGAATTGAATTATGTCTCCCAAAAAATATATGTTGTAAATCCTAACCCCTGTAGCAATTATAATCCCATTAATAATAACCCATTGCTGTAGAGTTGATTTCAACTCATAGAGACCCTATAAGAAAAGTAGAACTGCCCCATACAGTTTCCAAGGAGCAGCTGGTGGATTCCAACTACCAGCCTCTTGGTTAACAGCCAAGCTTCTAACCACTGCCCCACCAGGGCTCCATAGTCCTATTAGGGAATAGGTTTTGTTTGTTATGTTAGGGAGACAGTATTAGTGTAGGGTGTGTCTTAAGTCAATCTCTTTTGAGATGTAAAAGAGATTAAATCAGCAAGTTGTGAAGCAGAGACAGGGGAAGAGAGATGCCATACCATATGCACATCACTGAAGAGCCAAGGAATACGAGTTAAAGAGACAAGGACCTTCCCCTCAGAGCCTACAGAGAAAGGAAGACTTCCCCTAGAGCTGGCACACTGAATTTAGACTTCTAGCCTCCTAACTGTGAGAAAATAAACTTCTGTTTGTTAACGCCACCCACTTGTTGTACTTCTGTTACACCAGTACTAGGTAACTAAGAGAGAATTTGGTACCGAGAAGTAGAAGTGCTGCTCTAACAAATACCTACAAAATGAAAGCAGTTTTGGAATTAGATAATGTGTGCAGGCTGGTTTGGTAAAAGCCTAGTTTGCCTTGAAGAGACTGTTGGTAGAATTATGGACGTCAAAGGCAATTCTGGTGAGGACTCAGAAGGAAGTGAGGAGAGCCATAGAGAAAATCTCTGTTGTCTTGGAGAATACAAGTAGCCTCCGACTTATGACAGGGTTCCATTCCGAAGTCAGTTCTGACATAAGTCAAATGCCTTTTTTTTTTTTTTTTTAGTTTTAATTATTATTGCCTTTTATTATCTGTATCTTTATAAATTCAGTCTGTATTTGTCTTTGGGGGTTGGAAACGTTATATCTGAGAATTATAACATCAGCAAACTATGTGCCGCAATGTTGTATGTATTACAGATTGCTAACGATAAGAAGTACAAAAAAAAATGTGGTTCGTTGCAACTCGAATTCATCATCAGTCAGGGACTACATAAGGCACCATCAATGGAATTCTACTAGACATGTGGATATTAAATGTGCTTCTGGGAAAGCTTAAAAAAATGATAAACATGCGATTGGACAATAGAGGAAGGGTGATACCTTTATGCAGTGGCAAAAAAAAAAAATCTGAATTACGTTCAAATGTTTGATAAAAGGTAGAACTAGTAAGTGATGAGTGTGGATATTTGGCTAAGAGATTTCTAAGCAAGATCTTAAAGGGACTACCTGGTTTCTCCTTGTAAAATGTGAGAGGACAGAGATAGGCAAAAAAATAAACTGTGCAAAATGAAAACAAAACTTAAAGTTTTGGAAAATTCTGTTATACAAACTAAGGACACATGTCCTAGAATTTTCATCAAAGACGTGGCAACACAATCTTTTGTTAAAGAGACTAAGCCTGTGACTGATGAATCTAACCAACTACCACAACAGAAAACCCATCAGCTGAGACCGAAGGAGACAGAGACAGGAAGAAAGGAAAGAAAGCTATCTGCTTTTTGGAACTCTACTTACAGAAAATAGACAAAAGGGCATACATCTCCTGTCCTCCAAGAAAAGAAAATCTACTTATAGAAAATAGACAAAAAGACATACATCTCCTGTCCTCCAAGAAAAGAAAAAAACCATCCCTTGCGCATTTTGGAGCAGAACTGTTGGAAGGAACACAGGAAGCAGAGCTGCCTCAATTTCAAAGGGTGGCGTCACCACCTCCTAGGTCTCAGAGGGTGTAGACACAGACTCCTAGTTTGCAAAGAGTCAGATCTGCACCAGATCTGGGCCCAGAAGGTGGGACTGAAGTCCAGAGCATGTATTAATAAAGGAATCTCTTAAAAGGATTGTCAACATTTGCTAGATTTAAAACTAGAATACTAAAGCTTTGAAAGTTAGATTTAGAAGCTTAAGGAAAAATTGTTTTTGATATAATTACTTTAGAAATGTCTTTTTTATTCTATGAAAAACCTAACAACTAATCTTTCCCTTGAACACAAAATATCCTCACTCATAAACATAAAAATCTCTTTGATAATTATGAGGTTTTTTTAACATGTATTATTAATAAATTACCTTCATGTTCAAAATACAAATTTCTTCAAAGTTGCACTCTGTCCTTCATAGAACAGAATGCAGAACTGCCCATTTTGTTAAATATAATTGAGAAAAATACTTCATATCAGCTCAAATTATCAAACTAACTTATAGAACCTAGGTTACTAACAATAAAATTATAAAATCTTTTTTCTTTATTTTAAATAGATAGAGCTACTCATTATAATTTCATATTTTTGCTGAGTATATTTGTATTGTACTTCATATATATGTAGGTAATATATGTAGGTAAGTATGTACAAATACACATATATACACTTGGGGCCCTGATGGCACAGCGGTTAAGAGTTCGGCTGCTAAACAAAAGGTTGGTAGTTCGGATTCACTAGGGGCTCCTTGGAAACTCTATGGGGCAGTTCTACTTTGTCCTACAGAGTCGTTATGAGTCAGAATCGACCCCACGACAATGGGTTTGGGTATGTATATATGCATATATATGTATTCATATGAATATATATATACACACACACATAAACACACACACACATATATACACGCACACATACACATATATATATACATACACAGACACGTATATACATACACCCGCACATATATATATACACACACACATACATATATATATATACATACACACACACACACAGGTAGTCCCAATTTATAATGGGGTTCCGCTCCTACTACTCTGTCTTAAGTAGGTTCTAATATGTGTTCGCATTATTCCTGCCTTTTATTATCAGTATCTTTGTAAATACAGTAGTGTTTTGAACATTAAATCTGAGAATAACATCAGTAAATTATGTGCTGCAGCATATTACTAACAATAAGACGTACAGAACAAAAAGTGGGCTGTCGTAAGTGCATTGTAGCTCAAGTACTTTATATTTTTTCTATTTAGAGTGGATCATATTTGTTAGTTATAATAGGTGAAAATAATTTTAAATAAGTCTATTTCTGCTTAGTAGTGATTCAAACCCATTGTTATCAAGTAGATTCCAACGCACAGCAAATAGTGGTGCAGTGGTTAAGAGCTCAGGCTGCTAACCAAAAGACTGACAGTTTGAATCCACCAGCTGCTACTTGGAAACCCTATGGAGCAATTTTACTCTGTCCTATAAGTTCGCAATGAGTCAGAATCAACTTTAAGGCAACAGGTTTACTTTTTTCTTTAGTAATTTAAAAAGCGGAGATATGACTGTTAGAATCTCATAATGGATGTATTCTCTGTCTCCACCCACTCCCCACAAAAATTGCATCACGTTTAGAAAAAGAATTTATTCGAAACTGTATGTATCTCCATAACATCCAAAAGCCTTTTTCTTTCCCTCTCTTCCCGGATCAGATATAAATGATGTGCAATAATTAGGTGGTATTCATGACATATTTACATATTAACTGGTATAGAAGATGCTCAGACAGAGTTTATTTTCAAATTACATCTTTGGAAAGAAGAATTCTGTTAAGGGTAGATTAAAGTCAGTTTAAAAATTAAAAGCATCCATAAAGGACTCTAAAAAACAGGCCCTTAAATGTATACATTATGGACAATAGCTAAATTGTGTGTCTAAACTTGATTGATTTTTACTGTGATCTTCTCAACAAATTACATTTACAAAAGTAACCATGGAGACTAAAAGCTTGACTACTGAATCGAACTAGCAAAGTAGTGCCAAAGAATATAGTAAAAGGAAAAAAAAGGAAAGCTAAGGTGATTTCAGAGTCAAAGAGGTACCTCATTTTAACATATAAATATGTCACATTAGCATGTCTAAGACCTAGGAATTCAATAGCATCTGCCTATGATGAAGAAGGAAGCCCTGGTGGCTTAGTGGTTAAGAGTTAAGGCTGCTAACCTAAAGGTTGGCAGTTCAAATTCACCAGGCGCTCCTTGGAAACTCTATGGGGCAGTTCTACTCTGTCCTATAGGGTCGCTACAAGTAGGAATCGACTTCTCAGCAGTGGGTTGGTTGTTGGTTGGTACTATGAAGAAGAATAGGAACAGATAAGTAGATTAACAGGTCAGTAAGATGCCCTATTATTATTATTTTTTTTAAATGCCCTAGTGGTACCATGGTTAAGAGCTCTGCTGCTAACATAATGGTCAGTGATTGGAACCCATCAGCCCCTTTGAGGGAGAAAAGACCTGGTGATCTGCTGCCATAGAGATTACAGCATAGGAAACACTATGGGGGCAGTTCTATACTGTCACATGAGGTAACTATGAGTTGGAATTGACTCAACAGCACACAGCAACAACAACAAAATGCCTATGTGTTGATTTGTCTTTAATTTTCTACGCATTTGTTGCTTGTCAAGCAGTGTAGCTTATATAACCATGTTTCTTTAATATATCACGTTCCTAGATACAACTTCACAACCTGAATTAATCACATGTTTATGGCCATAAATTAATCACATTTATGGACATAAAAGACATTTTCATGATGGAAAAAATTCTCAGGCTAATGCTATTTTTCAGATATCATATTATTAATTTAAACGGAGTATCTATCATAACAACTCAGAAATTTAGAGACAATCCAATTCTTCAATTGTTTTTGTAATTGTGTTAGCATACAGAAATTACAGATCCCAATCAAAGTGGACTTATGATTGTCTATAAATTATAAGCTAAAGATAAATACAATAAATTCATCAGGTAAAATTCACTGAATACCTTGTGTAATGCCAGGATTTCAAATTGGTAGCATAATTTTAAACTATGCATGCTTATTTATATACATGAGAAGAGTGGGAAGGAAGACACTTGTAAGCATTTGATCTTTGTACCCTGTGTAAGTGCTGCAATAGATTTAAGAATCAGATATAAAAGGAGTTGATGAGGGAACATGAAATTGCTTGGGGAGATGAAGAAGGATTTACCAAGGAAACTCATATTTATAAGAATAGAAAGGCCTGGAGGAGGAATCTGATTTGGGTAGAGAAATAGAAAGCAATTATATTCTTCTTCCTCTAACCACCTCTCCACTGCCCCTGCAAGCTCACCACTGTAAATCTTCGCAGAAGGAAGGCACTTGTGTAAGGTCCTTTCTTAGAGACTCAGAAACAAATCTCAAACTTCTGATGAAGGCCTAGCAAATGTCAACAAATTAATATCCTTGAATTCTTATTAACAGTGACAAATTGGCTCTGATTTTGAAAATTTTATGTTGCCTTTTCTGTCGTCTGTTCAGGTCTTCAGAAAAAAAGAAATATTACGTGTATTTATCTATCGACTTGTTTGTAATAGAGTCAGAGAAAAAAAATAATGTTTGATAGTTGAAAAAAGGAAAAGCTTCCTTTCCTAAAAGAGTAACAGTAAATGGGCAAAAGTTAAAATAAGGATATAAATATTTAAAATTATCTCTCTGTGTCACACCCAAAACCTGCAAAACATCCAAGCAATTACTAAATTCTATTAATTTATTACTAAATAGGTCTTGTGAAAGACAAAATGCACCAGTTAATTTTTTTCTTAATTATTTTATTCAGGCTATTGAGGTAAGTAGAACATTAAATAATGAGACTATGTAAAAGAAGAGGAAGAAAATCTATGTATGATTTTATAGAATCAGGTAAACAAGGAAGTTACGAGGAAGAATGACGAAGTCTTATTTGAAGTGCGAGGATGAGCAGTTCTTAGAATATGCAAGGGGAGATGATCTTTTGCCATTAGCCATTCCTCAGAACACAAAAAGTGTAGGTTGGGGGGAGGTGTTTCTCATTCATTGCTGCCTTCCACAAGTCAAGATAAAGTTCAACATTGCCAGTTCCCCCTTTAGTCGAAGACAAATGTCATTCATTGTTGAACAATTCAGAGACTGTTCTAAAGTGTAGAGTGGAATAAATCAGAATCTGAGGAAATCTATCAAAGGTTCTTATTAGTGTTTGTCTTAGTTATGTAGTGTCGCTATAACAGAAATACCGTAAGTGGATGGATGGCTTTAACAAACAGATTTACTCTCTCACAGTTTAGGAGACTAGAAGTCTGAAATCAGAGTACCAGTTCTAGGGAAAGTCTTTCTCACTCTGTTGGCTCTGGGGGAAGGTCCTTGTCATCAAACTTCTCATGGTCTAGAAGCTTCTCAGTGCGTGGATCCTGGGTCCAAAGGACTTACTCCACTCCTGGCTCTCCTTTTTTGGTTGTAATGAGGTCCCTCTCCTCTCTACTGGCTTCTCTCTTTTATATCTCAAAGGAGATTGACTCAAGATACAACCTAATCCAGTAGATTGTGTCCCGGCTCGTTAACATAACTGCCTCTAATCCTTCTTCATTAACATCATAGAGGTTAGGATTTACAACACATGGGATAATTATGTCAAATCACAAAATTAAGGACAACCATACAATACTGGGAATCATAGCCTAGCCAAGTTGACACACATTTTGGGGGGACACAATTCAATACATAACAGTTTTGTTTCTGTAAAACCAGTGGAGCCATCTGTTAAGAGGTAGTGACAATGGTTAGTTTATTTAGGGTCCTGGATATCAGACATCTTAAGAAACAGATGTTAAAATGTAAAAGAAATATTAATATAAACATTTGTATTACTTTCAGGAATGGAACCCTGAAGGTAAATAGTTCAGTGGATTCTAAGAAGTCGGTGGAAGAAAATCTTTAACTGGATGAGTCAGTAGAATACCAGGTAGTCAGCAAATATCTACATTAACATTTCAAGTGTGATTTTTATCAAAAAGATACCAGAGGAGTTTGGGGGAACAATTGTATAGGAGTTATTACTGGTCACTGCACGTGTATTTCCTCTGGAGGCCAGAATCATGTCCAATGTCAGCTGGTTAAACAGCATAGTTCTTTGAGTTTCTTGAAGGTCTAGAGGTAGAATGTTGATGCTGTTGGTGATGTTGTGCACAATCTTGATTTCCTCTCTTATAAAAGAATCCAAGACTAGAACATTTTGCCTGGCTTCTTTAGTGGCTTTCTTAGGCTGGATTTTCTAGAGGAACAAAACCAATGAAGCAGATATATATAAATATACAAAAAGATTTACTTCAAAGAGCTGACTCCCACAATTGTGGAGACTGACAAGTCCCTGATCTATGGACTGGGTGGCAGGCTGGAGGTTTTCCCTGACTCATGTGGTTGCAAGGGCTGACAAAACCAAAATCTACAATCAAGTGCCAGGATGTTGGCTTGTGGGGTTGTGGGAGATGCCAAATCCAAAATCTGAAGGTCAGGCAGCAGGCTGAAGACTCCTCAAGCCCCCAAAACCAGAGGTTAGAAGTTGACAAGATGAATGCGGCATCGAGAGAGAGAAAGATTTGCCAGAATATTTGCTTATATCAGTAATGCAGGCCATCTCCTTGCCTCCAAGGTAACACATCTTCCAACTGATTGGCTGCTCACATGAGATCACAAAATGTCTGTCAATCCACTAACAATTCTAGCCTAGCCAAGTTGACAAATGACATTATCCATCACAATGGCTTAGATAGCGGATGGGCCAGGGAAAAATCTAGCCTATGCAAGATTTGCTGTGGTGGTGTCTTTTAAGGTTCTTATCAAATTGTCAGCTTTCAGCTTACAGGGTTTCGGATCTCACAGAAAAAAAACAGCTGCTGTGCAAATGATAAGCCTATAGGGATTTGAGGCATTATATTTTAATACGCATTGACTCTGAATCCGTTGGGCTGGAGAAAAACTAGAAACATTAGTTTGGAGGGTTATAGAGAGATATTATAGGAAACTGGAGGAATTTAATTTTGGGGCAAGGTAACAAATCCAGTCCAATTTGTAGGTAGGTATTCATACTGGTTTTTTTCATAAAGATTAATTATTCACCAGACAATTAATTATTCACCAGACAAAATAAGAGTTTGCAACCAAAGAGGAGCAAAACAGCACAAAGACACCTTACAGATCACAGTCTGAGAACCTAGAGGGGTGTGTTACAGGGAATGCATAGTTTTTCATTGAAACACAAAATCCTTCTCTTTGGGTGTATCTATTTTTGTTAAAACAAAACAAAAACAACAAAAAACCCAAAGAAAGATTATTCTTTATAAATAAATATTTATAAATTTTACAAAGAAAAGCTTTGCAAAATAAGGCTGGACTCATTAGATTTGTTCTGATTATTTTCATAGGTGCAGGAAGGATGATAATTTACCATGTAAAAATCCATCGCTGTCCAGTGGATTCTGACTCATAGTGATCCTGTAGTATAAAGTAGACTTCCCCATAGGGTTTCCAAGAAGCAGCTGGTGGACTTGAACTGCCAATGTTTTGTTTGGCAGCTGAGTTGTTGACTACTGCACCACTGGGGCTCCTATTATACATATAAACAAAAACAAATAAACAAAAAACACCCAAACCTGTTGCTGTCAAGTCAATTTCGATTCGTAGTGACCCTATAGGACAGAGGAGAACTGCCACATAGGGTTTCCAAGGAAAGCCTGGTGGATTTGAACTGCTGACCTTTTGGTAAGCAGCCAAGCTCTTAACCACTGTGCCCCCAGGGCTCCAATTTACCATATAGGCCCCTTAACTTTACTTAAGAATCTCAAGTTGTACTTTTAAAATCCATTTCAGACTATGAAGCAAAACTAAGAACTAGGACTCAGCTACTAATTTGGGCAAATTCTTCCCACCTTGATGTTCCCAAACTTCTGGACTCACCAGGACGTGAACTGCCTTATTCACCTGTAAGGCTGGGAACACTGAAACCCAGGTAACAGACTAGAAATTTTCCCAGGAGGTAATCTTTGGCTCCATAAAGCCAACCTCAGATTCTTAAAAGTATCTGGTCATATCTGATTAAATAGACGTCACTCTCAAATATGACATTACAGACAAGGACTTGATTGTACAACCAACGTTTCTGATATTGTCCTGGTAACAAAAAAGACAAATTCTTATTGTACCTGTGGAAACAAATGAAGACAACCACTCAAATGAGAATAAGCAAAAGCTGTTTACTGAGAGCTTCCTGTAGCAAAGGAGTCAGCCACCATCACTTGCGTTTGACAGAGGCTCAAAAGCAGGTAGAAAAACAGGAAAGTTTTGTAGTAGGGGGAAAAAAAGAAGGCTCTACGTGCGTTCTCTTTGGAGCATCTTGACCTCCAGCCTGACTGAGGAAGCTGGAGGCAGGCTAACAGGAAGCGGAGCATCCTGTGTGATTAATTTAGGGGAGCATATCTGGCTTTTTCTAGTTGGTCCTAATGTGAAAGTGGTGGCCAAAGAAAAAAAAGAAACGTTAAGTATAGTAAGACCAGTTCTCTTACACATCACAATGCTGATTATATACTCAGCTAAATTTAAAATCACAAATCAAAAGCCAGTTCATCATTTTAGATCAGAATTTTGGGAACTAGGCTATATCAGTATGATGATGTGCAATGCTTAGTTTCTTTCTGATAGATAATGATAGCAACATAGAAATTTGAGGCAGGGGAGTGTTAACTAGTCTGCCATAGTTATGGTGATATAAGGGAAACAATACTCAAACTAAATTCTCCAATGCATCAGACATTTCTTAAGCAAATATTTAAGTCTAAGCAAGCACAAAACAGTTTACCCAATGTTGTTGCTTTTGTTAGCTGCCATTGAGTTGGCCCCAGCCGATGGGAGCCCTATGCACAACAGGGGAAACATTTCTATCCTGCACCATCGCCATGATTGGTTGCGCATCAGGCTATTGTGATCCATAAGGTTTTCACTGGCTGATTTTTGGAAGTAAATCACCAGGCCTTTCTTCCTAGTCTGGAAACTCCTCTGAAATCTGTTCAGCATTATAACAACATGTAAGCCTCCATGGACAAACTGGTAGCGGCTGTGCTTGAAGGGCATTGGCCAAGAATCAAACCCGGGTCACATGCATGGAAGGTGAGAATTGTATCACTGAACTGCCAATATCCCCTTCACTCAACATAAATCAAAGAAAGCCCAGCTCTCTGTCCCTTATGTGGGACTGACCATCCCCTTGAACAAAAGGTTCACATGTTGGGCAAGACAATCTTCTAGAGGCAGGGATCTAGTACTTTTAGAGTCACTATCAGGAAACTGGAAACTCTGGTGGAGTAGCGGTTAAGTGTTATGGCTGCTAACCAAAAGATAAGCAGTTCAAATTCACCAGGTACTCCTTGGAAACTCTGCAGGGCAATTCTATCCTGTCCTGTGGCGTCACTATAAGTCAGAATCGACTTGACAACAATAGATTTGTTTGTTCTGGTATGAGAAAACCAGGACTATTCCTGCAGCAAAGGTTGGATACTGGTTTATATAATGTGCCAACTTTAAGGTACAGGCCACAGGTCTTGGTAGGTTCTTTCCTGTTCAGGGATGGGCATTGTCTCTAAAATATCTTAGCTAATCCACAAAATTTAAAGACATTGAATTCCACCAGTGAAAGCCCCTACCTAACACTAACTTGTTAATTTTTGCCAATAAACCAGCAAACTAAATTCATTCCTTTAGAGTTTTTCTCCTAGTATTGAACCCTCAATAAAATTTCCTTCTATTCAAATCACTTCATTTTTAAATTAAAATGAAGGGAAGAAAATGTCAAGATGATTTTTCTAAATCATTAAGCCATAAAACAACATCATATATTTTAAACTCTACCAGTAGTGTATATGGAAGCAACAATTACAGACTCATTATAGTATGATTTTCTAAAATTTTACTTTCTGAATTGTATTAAAAAAAAAAATGCCGTTGAGTTGATTCCAACTCATAGCAACCCTATAGGATGGAGTAGAACTGCCCCATAATTTCCAGGGAGAGACTGGTAGATTCAAACTAACCAGCTTTTTGATTAGCAGCCGAGCTCTTCACCAGTGTGTCACCATATGTTCGATATCATCATCTTAATAGGAAACCCTGGTGGCATAGTGGTTATGAGATATGGCTGCTAACCAAAAGGTCAGCAGTTTGAATCCACCAAGCACTCCTTGGAAACCCTATGGAGCAGTTCTACACTGCCCTATAGGGTCGCTATGAGTTGGAATCGACTTGACGGCAACGGGTTTGGGTTCTTGGGGTTTTAAAAGGAGGAACATACTCTAATCCCCATGACAATCTGCCTTGTTGCTGTTTAAAGGAGGTGCGTTACCATTTTCAGTTTGTTAAAGTGTAATTTATTGGTATTATTTTTCTTATTTTTCACAAGAGCCAAAATATGACCTTCAGTATATCCTACCTGAATTTAGAGACCATCTGAAGAATAAAGTTGATGCATTGAACACTAATGACCCAAGACCAGACGAGTTGTGGAATGACATCAAGGACATCATCCATGAAGAAAGCAAGAGGTCACTGAAAAGACAGGAAAGAAAGAAAAGACCAAGATGGATGTCAGAGGAGACTCTGAAACATGCTTTCAAATGTCAAGCAGCTAAAGAAAAAGGAAGAATTGATGAAGTAAAAGAACTGAACAGAAGATTTCAAAGGGCCTCTCGAGAAGACAAAATAAAGAATTATAATGACTTGTGCAAAGTGCTGGAGATGGAAAACCAAAAGGGAAGAACACGCTCAGAGTTTCTCAAGCCGAAAGAACTGAAGAAAAAATTCAAGCCTCGAGTTGCAATAGTGAAGGATTCCATGGGGAAAAAATTAAACGATGCAGGAAGCATCAAAGGAAGGTGGAAGGAATACACAGAGTCATTATACCAAAAAGAATTAGTTGATATTCAACCATTTCAAGAGGTGGCATATGATCAGGAACCGATAGCTCTGAAGGAAGAAGTCCAAGCTGCTCTGAAGGCATAGGTGAAAAACAAGGCTCCAGGAATTGATGGAATATCAACTGAGATGTTTCAACAAACAGATGCAGCCCTGGAGGTGCTCACTCGTCTATGCCAAAAAATATGGAAGACAGCTTTCTGGCCAACTGACTGGAAGAGATCCATATTTATGCCTATTCCCAAGAAAGGTGACCCAACCGAATGTGGAAGTTATAGAACAATATCATTAATATTACACGCAAGCAAAATTTTGCTGAAGATTATTCAAAAATGGCTGCAGCAGTATATCCATAGGGAACTGCCAGAAATTCAGGCTGGTTTCAGAAGAGGACGTGGAACCAGGGATATGATTGCTGATGTCAGATGGATCCTGGATGAAAGCAAAGAATACCAGAAGGATGTTTACATGTGTTTTATTGACTATGCAAAGGCATCCGACTGTGTGGATCATAACAAATTATGGATAACATTGTGAAGAATGGGAATTCCAGAACACTTAATTGTGCTCCTAAGGAATCTTTACATAGGTCAAGAGGCAGTTCTTGGGACAGAACAAGGCGATACTGATTTGGTTAAAGTCAGTAAAGGTGTATGTCAGGGTCATGTTTTTTACCATGTCTATTCAATCCGTATGCTGAGCAAATAATACGAGAAGCTGGACTATATGAAGAAGAACAGGGCATCAGGATTGGAGGAAGACTCATTAACAACCTGCATTATGCAGATGACACAACCTTGTTTGCTGAAAGTGAAGCAGACTTGAAGCACTTAGTAATGAAGATCAAAGACCACAGCCTTCAGTATGGATTGCACCTCAACATAAAGAAAACAAAATTCTCACAACTGGACCAATGAGCAACATCATGATAAACAGAGAAAAGATTGAAGTTGTCAAGGATTTCATTTCACTTGGATCCACAATCAACAGCCATGGAAGCAGCAGTCGAGAAATCAAAAGATGCATTGCATTGGGTAAATCTGCTACAAAAGACCTCTTTAAAGTGTTGAAAAGCAAAGATGTCACCTTGAAGACTAAGGTGTACCTGACCCAAGCCATGGTATTTTCAATTGTATCATATGCATGTGAAAGTTCAACAATGAATAAGGAAGACTGAAGAAGAATTGATGCCTTTGAATTATGGTATTGGGAAAGAATATTGAATATACCATGGACTGCCGAAAGAGCGAACAAATCTGTCTTAGAAGAACTACAACCAGAATCCTCCTTAGAAGCAAGGGTGGAGAGACTGGGTCTTACATACTTTGGACATGCTTTCAGGGGGGATCAGTCCCTGGAGAAGGACGTCATGCTTGGCAGAGTACAGGGTCAGGGAAAAAGAGGAAGACCCTCAACAAGGTGAATTGACACAGTGGCAGCAACAATGAGCTCAAGCATAACAACAATTGTGAGGTTGGCTCAGGACCCGGCAGTGTTTAGTTCTGTTGTGCATAGGGTCACTATGAGTCAAAACCAAGTTGACAGCACCTAACAACAACAACATGTTTCTTATTAGAAAACTTTGATAATTCTTTCAGATTTCTAGAACTCTTTTTGAGGAGTATAATTGCTTGAGATGGTTATTGAAGTTTTAATGACCACCAACACTGTAACTGTATTTAAGCTAAGAAAAAATAAATTCACTATTACCACTCCCAGTGTTTATCATCTTCCCAAGACTAGGAAAGATACATCTTTCATTTTTGATTCTTAAAATAATTTTTTTTATTTTTGTTTCTCTTATCATCATTATAACAATTTTTATTAAAGCAATTTTGTTCTATTTTCCTTTTCTGTGTAGTCTAAAAAATATTTAGCCTTTTCAAGCCATATAAAATTAGATGCAAGCTCCTATCTGTGAAGGAAGTTCTTGTCTTTTATTATGATTTAATAAAGTACCTGCATAAAACCCAAAAACCAAACCCAGTGCCATCAAGTCGATTCCTACTCATAGCGACCTTATAGAATGGAGTAGAACTGCCCCATAGAGTTTCCAAGGAGCGCCTGGTGGATTAGAACTGCCAACCCTTTGGTTAGCAGCCATAGCACTTAACCACTATGCCACCAGGGTTTCCATACCTGCATAAAGTGAGCATATAATAAAAACTAGCCATTATATGTGGTAGACGTATATAATAATTACAATATGTAGGTTATTTAATTTTTAATGAAATTTGATTTTTCTTTTTACTCTTTATAAAATATCTCAACTACATTTTACTACTGTTTCAATATGTTTCTATTTTGTTTAAAGGAGAAACATCACTGGTTGTTTTATTTGTTTTGAGAAGAGTATTTATATTTGTACCTCTGTCTTTGTTAAACATTATTTACCCTCATAAACTATAAACTTTCCATATCTGATTGGAAAAGTCATCCAATTCCTCCTAATAACAGAGCCATGGTTTATCTTTAAGTGGCAGTACAATAATAATGAAGCAGTTTCAGTGTGTGTGTGTGTTTTCCTGCATTGTTCATAGTTGGCAATAAAAAGAAAAATTGAAATACTCATTAAATTGTATATCTGATAGATTTTATAAAACAATCTTCAGTAGCAAATAAGAAAGAAATGAAATTGAGCAGTAAATTAAGCAACCAAATGGAAATGAATTGCTCATTGCCTGGAAAATCATGAAGGCAAAGAATAAGAAAAAAAATGTTTGTGAAACAAACATTCCTTACTACTCTTTTTTTGTTTTGTAAAGGTTATTTGGGAAAAAATAGTTTTGTTTTGTTTTGTTTTTTATAGGTCAATTATAATAATTACCTTTAAGCCTTCTTTCCCTCTTTGCCAGGGTATGATATATTCACTTAGTAATTTGACCAATGCCCCATTTTAACTCTTCCTGTATACCATCCTACTACTACCACTTATGTATGTACTGATGTTGTTGGAAACACAACACTGCTCAGTCTCTCTCTCTCTCTTATTCAGTTATAGAACTCCACTTCTTCTAAGAAAAATATTCCTGCATTTCACCACATCCGTTGCTGAGTTATTCAAGAGCTGTCATGTTAAATAGTATAGTATTAGTTACTTGACCATATTTGGGCCTATCATTTACTCGAATATCATGAAGTTAGGTGATAACAGCACCAGAGTTTTAGCAGATAACCTATTATCACCTCTTGTAGAGTTTAAAATAATCCCTAGTGGCACAAGTGTTAAGTGGCCAGCTGCTAATGAAAAGGTGGGCAGTTCAAACCCAACAGCCACTCAGCTGAAGAAAGATGTAGCAGCCTGCTTCTGTAAAAAAGTACAGCCTTGGAAACTCTGTGGGGGAAATTCTACATAGGATTGCTATGAGTTGGAATCAACTCATGGGCACACAGCAACAACAACAGTAAAGTTTAACATAGATACTTGGAACACTTATCGTATTTGAGTGTGACCCTAATACCTCGCAGCATGTTTTCTCCTTTTCAAAATGGGCGATAGAAAGCTTGACATAACTAAACCCATAATGGTACTCTAAGTAACCTATAAGTTGTTTTTTTTTTTTTTTTCTTGGCATTTCGTACACTCCCACTTTCAATGTCCTTTTTTATTATACCAGCAGCTGCACTGGTCTCTTTCCAAAGGTGTGCAGGCCTTCCTCAGCTCTTGTGGCCTTGGTTACCTTCCTTTTCTTTGTTCTCTTGGGAGATGGCCTCAGCCTGCAAGGCAGCAGCTAGGAAGGCTGCCTGGCGCTTTTGGTCTAACTTTCTTCTTGCTCCTTATTTCCATTAGAGTAAACTTGGCAGGCTAGTTCCAGATGTCCAGCATGCATACATTTAGTTTGATAAAGAGTTTCTTGTAATTGTCTTGTGACATATACTCATCAGACCACCTTGAAAACACTATATAACCCTTGCAAAAATGATATATAAGCTCTGATGTTGAAATTGCTTTTTGGGACTCCGTAGAGACAGCCTGTGTTGTGTCAGGCTACCCATTGGTGTCACCTCCTAATAAACTTTCTCTCCCTTTCTGACTTGGAGTATGTTTCATTGGCTCAACTGCTCCAGGGCATGGACCCCAATGAGGTAACATGAGTTTTACAGTATCTTTTGTGCTAGAAATAAAATTCCAGGGGTAGCTAAAGTAGATTCTTTGATTGTATCTCAAGGCCACTCTAAATGGAGAGCAGGTGCAGAATGTTGTTCATATCTGTTTGACAATTTTCAGATCTCCACATAAAGATAATTACACACACAAACAGACATATGATACATGTTGCCTAATCAGTACTTTTCAAATTATCTATGACAAGTTCCCATTTAAAAAAAATAAAAAAAAGAATCTAATTTGGTGTAAATCAATTCTTCTGTAAAAAAAAAAAAAAAAAAGAATATGCTATAAAAGTTTCTAAATCTTTTTCTACATTTGTACTTACTTTGTCAAAGTCCTATGACAAAGGACTCATGTCAGATCACACTTTGAGAAGCACTGGTCAGAATATGTTATTCCCATGGAAATGACACTATCTCTTTAGGAAATAAGTCTTAATGCAAGGATCAAAATAAAAATGTCTTAAGGAAGACAATAGGGCTATATTTCTATTTAATGCATGGTCTGAAGGTATGCAGACCAGGGCTGGTATGGCAGCTATTCCTCATGAAGTTTTCAAACATCTATGCCCCTTCCACTCCGTTGTTGTGATATTCTTTGACTGTATCTTTTGTCCCTATGATGCAAGATGGTGATTCAAGGTCTTACCATTGTATCTATATAAAGGCAGCAGGAGGAAAGGAAAGAAAATAAAGAGGAAACAGATTAGTGTTAAGTGTCTTGTGAAGAAATTCCAAGCAGCCAATTTATGACACTCCATTTTTATTACATTAACCAGGAATTAGTTACATGGCCACACCTCAGGAGAAGATGTGTGAAATGTAATCTTTATTGTGTGGTAGGCTTGATTATATTAGATGACTTAGAAAAAACAAAAAACCAAAACCCATTGCCATTGAATCGATTCCAACTCATAGTGATCCTCTGTGACAGGGTGGAACTGTCCTGCAGAGTTTCCAAGGGGTGCCTGGTGGATTTGAACTTCCAACCTTTTGGTTAACAGCTGTAGCACTTAACCACTATGCCACCAGGGTTTCCTCTTAAATGAATAGAAGAAGAAATTGCAAATAATCCCTGATACATTATTAGATACAATTTAGTATTTAAAAGAGCTTCCAACCATCATGCATTTGATTTATTATTTTAAAATTCTATCTAAAGCTCAAAACTTTTAGAAATCGTAGAGAAATACCTATTTTTTTCCAAAATTGAAATTACTGGAGCTCAGTTTCTGATTATATTCTACCCATTCCAAGAAATAAAATGTAGATTTAACTTTAATGCAGTTCAGTGGCTTACTCTATGAGATATGAGTGATAAAGTTCATTTCATTGCCTCACTGACTTCGATATCACTGGACAATTATTTCCCCAACAGTGTCATTTACTGAAGAGACAAAAGGATGATGCAACATTACCATTTTAACTTGCCAAAAGCATTTGACTTCTGGGATGCATTAAGTACTGCCATGGCAAATTTCATGGTTACTTGTGATATTTCAGAATGAACTTTTATAACATATGCCCTATAAAGACCTAATACAAAAGGATGGTGCTTAAAGACACCTAGAGGACTTACTTTTTGCGTAATAAAATTTAAAAAATTCACAATTGCCTAAAGCTTTTATCAATGGAACTTGCTAATCAAAATCACCACTATAAGGGTATAATTATCTTGTATTTGTTTTAAAATATTAAAAGATTACAATGATTTAAAGAACAGAGAATTAGCTCTCTTGTAGTCCTGGAAAAGGCTCATCATTTTTTTTTTTTTCCTTTTTTTTGCCTTCTTAACAGCTCTCCTGTCCTGCCCTCACCCCTAAGAAGGAGTCCAGATCAAGGAAAACCTGATCCCTTAGAAAGAAAGAATGGTAGCGAGAATAGAAGAAATTGGAGGGTACTATTTAAATGACCACCAAGAGCCTGTCAGTTTGTAATAATGTGGGGGCTTACATACTGCTATGACACCAGTATTTCAAATGCCAGCAGGGCCACCTACGGTGACAGGTTTCGGTAGAGCTTCAAGACTAAGATGGACTGGGAAAAAAGGCCTAGAGATTTATTTCTGAACATTAGCCAATAAAAACTTTATGAATAACAACAGAACTAGCTTTGTTTTGGACACATCATCAGGAGGGGTCATTTGCAAAAGGAAAATATGTTTGGTGAAATGTAGAGGGCCAACAAGGCGTGAAAGGCCCTCAGTGAGATAGGTTGGCACAATTGCCACAGTGATAGACTGGAACATGCTGGTGATTGTGAGAATGACACAGGACCAGACGGTTTTGTTCTGTTGTACTTCAGATCATCATGAGTCAGAGCTGACTTGCAGGTAGACAAGAACAACAGCTTTAAAACACAGTTATCAGGGGTGCATACGTGGTGGTGTAAATGTTCATGTACTGGATTGAATGAGTCTCTATAGTACTTTCATCTTTCTAAGATTGGCTAAATGTTTTAAGTAGACATCTTTTCATATTGTAGCCCTAAGGTCTGAATCAAATTTGGGGTTCAGAGAGAAACAGTTCAGTAGGTAAGAGATGATTATATCTTAGATGAGATTAACAAGAGTAAAGATGAAGAGATTTAGGGTTATTCTTTGGAGCTTACAACAAAGGACTTAGAAGATGGATTGAATATAGAGGAAAAAGAGGTAAAAAGAGTCATGCCTGGGGTTGCTGGTTTACAGAACTAAATAGATATTGGTGCCATTAACTGAAATAGGAAGAACTACAAGAGGTTCAAATTTTGAGTCATGCGTTGAGCACAATTTTGGGACGTAACAAATAGCATTAGTATATCGTACAATACCAAAATAATAAATTATTAGTATATAAAATGTGTTAGGAGTTATCTAATCCACAACTTTAACCCATGACAGCTATACTGCCTCTGTTTGGATATGTCACTAATATTCTCACAACTTAACACACATACACACACACACATAAAATTTTTTACTCTAGGCATGTTCTAATATTTTGCTTTAAGATGGGACATCTGCCTTTTTGAAGATGATAGCAACAACTTTCAATGTAAAATAGACTTGTATAGAACTTGTTCTACATCATCAAGAAGATATTGGTATTTCTTAATGAAATATTTGTGAAATATATTTATAACAAAACATTTATTTATTTCATTTTGCTTTTTATCACACAATATACACTGTAATATAAATTCCTATGCATGCATCAAATGAAGCATCAAAAGAAGAAGGAAGAAATATACAGAGTCATTATACCAAAAAGAATTGGTAAACATTCAACCATTTCAAAAGGTAGCATATGATCAGTAATTGATGGTACTGAAGGAAGATGTCCAAGCTGCACTGAAGGCACTGGCGAAAAACAAGGCTCCAAGAGTTAATGGGATACCAGTTGAGATGTTTCAACAAACGGATGCAGCAGTGGAAGTGCTCAGTCATCTATGCCAACAAATTCAGAAGACCTGGTCAACCGACTGGAAGAGATCCATATTTATGCCTAGTCCAAGAAAAGAGATGGAACCAAATGCACAAATTATTGACGAATATCATTAATGTCACATCCAAAGAAAATTTTGCTGAAGATCATTCAAAAGCTGCTAAAACAGTATATCAACAGGGAACTGCCAGAAATTCAAGCTAGATTTGAAAGAGGATGTGGAACCGGGCATATCATTACTGATGTAAGGTGGATCCTGGCTGAAAGCAGAAAATACCAGAAAGATGTTTATCTGTGTTTTATTGACTATACTAAGGCATTTGACTCTGGGGACCATAACAAATTATGGATAACATTGCTAAGAATGGGAATTATGGAACACTTAATTGTGCTCATGAGGAATTGGTACATAGACCAAGAAGCAGTTGTTCGAACAGAACAAGGGAATACTGCATGTTTTAAAATCAGGAAAGGTGTGCATCAGGGTTGTAGCCTTTCACCAAACCTATTTAAGCTGTATGCTGAGCAAATAATCAGAGAAGCTGGGCTATATGAAAAAGAATGCAGCATCAGGATTGGAGGAAGACTTATTAATTAACTGCCTGATACAGTTGATACAATCTTGCTAGCTGAAAGTGAAGGTGACTTAAAACACTAATGAAGATCAAAGTCCACAGCCTTCAGTATGGATTACACCTTGACTTAAAGAGAACATATATCCTCACAACTGGACCAATAATCAACCTCATGATAAAAGGAGAAAAGATTGAGGTTGTCAAGGATTTCATTTTACTTGGATCCACAATCAACACCCATGGAAGCAGAAGTCAAGAAATCAAAAGATACATAGAATTGGGCAAATCTGATGCAAAAGACCTCTTTAACGTGTTGGAAAGCAAAGATGCCACCTTGAGGACTAAGGTTCCCCTGACCCAAGCCATGGTGTTTTCGATCACCTCATATGCATGCAAAAGCTGGACAATGAATAAGGAAGACCAAAGAAGAATTGATGCCATTGAATTGTGGTATTGGCAAAGAACATTGAATATACCATGGGCTGCCAAAAGAATGAACAAATCTGTCTTGGAAGAAGTACAACCAGAATGCTCCTTAGAAGCAAGGATGGCGAGACTATGTCTCACACACTTTTGACATGTTATCAGAAGGTATCAGTCCCTGGAGAAGGACATCATCCTTAGTAAAATAGGCAGTCAGCAAAAAAGAGGAAGACTCTCAATGAGATGGATTGACACACTGGCTGCAACAATGCGCTCAAGCGTAGCAACAGTTGTGAGGATGGCACAGGACCAGGCAGTGCTTCGTTCTGTTATGCTTAGGGTCGTTATGAATCAGAACCAATTCAAAAGCACTAACAACAACAACAACATGCATGCATGTATGTAAATATACATATGTGTGTATACTTACGTATGGAAAGATAGGTAGATACATAGATGATAGATGATAGATAGATAGATAGATAGATAGATAGATAGATAGATAGATAGATAGATAGATGATTGATAGATAGATGATAGATATATAGATTAGATAGATGATACATACGTAGATACATAGACAGATAGGTAGATAGGTAGATGATAGACAGATAGATAGATGATAGACAGACAGACAGGTAGATAGATGATAGATGATAGATAGATAGATAGATAGATAGATAGATAGATAGATAGATAGATAGATAGATAGATAGATAGATAGATAGATAGATAGATAGATAGATAGATGATAGATAGATAGATTAGATAGATGATAGATGATAGATAGATAGATAGATAGATAGATAGATAGATAGATAGATAGATAGATAGATAGAAAGATAGAAAGATAGATAGATAGATAGATAGATAGATAGATAGATAGATAGATAGATAGATAGATAGATAGATAGATAGATAGATAGATAGATAGATAGATAGATAGATAGATAGATAGATAGATAGATAGATAGATAGATAGATAGATAGATAGATAGATAGATAGATAGAGAGAGAGAGAGAGAGAGAGAGAGAGAGAGAGAGAGAGAGAGAGAGATAGGTCTCCTAAGTTATGTCCTTTCCATTTAATTGCAATTTGTTGATTTTTACACCATCCATAAAAATAAAAATAATTTTTTTTTTTAATAAATGCTTGTTTTTTGGGCAGTATCATAACCTAAACTCATACACACCTGGAGCATGAAAAATATTAGCTTTAGGATATTATTCACAGTAATGTTAATTAATTCTGTTTTGAGAATAGGTACTTTTTTTTTTTTTGAGGGGGAAGGTAGATTATCCTACATATCATGCGTTAGGAAACCCTGGTAACATGGTGGTTAAGAGCCACGGCTTTTAACCAAAAGGTCAGCAGTTCAAATCCACCAGGCGCTCCTTGGAAACTGTATGGGGCAGTTCTACTCTGTCCTATAGGGTCGCTATGAGTCGAAATCAACTTGAAGGCAACGAGTTTGGTTTTGGGTTTATCATGTGCTAAGTCAGAAACTGTGAAGGGTCTGAGATTTTATTGTACTTACAAAGTAACAAGTTAGTATACCACAGTCTTATATGTATGCTGACTGAAGAAAACAGATCATTGGATCAGAGAAATAGACCACTTATTACCAACAGCAAAAAGACCAGCCAAATTAGCATCTTAGTGCTAGGTCCCTGAGCTCCAATCCTCATAGTGAGAGCCAGATCTGGGCATACAGTGGGTTTCCATCACATGAAAGAAATCCCAAAATTACTAGACTCAGAGATTATATTGGGACAGCTGATATGTCTTTCCATTCTCTCATCGGGTGAGAGAAACCTTATGTTTAATATGGAATGCAAAAGTATCTTCTATAGTAAAGAGAGGGAAATGCCTCTAGGTTTATTACCCTGAAATGTAAGCAACTGTATCAGGGTGGTGGCGTGGTCTCTAGGCTTACTACTCTAGAATATAAGCAAATCTTCTCTAGGAAGAGAATGTATCCTGGAATGTCTTTAGGGAGGGCAATATTCTCTATCTTTATAATAGCATGCTTAGCTTTGCTAAGAAGGCATGGAATATGCAGAAATACTGAGACATCCAGGGAGAATTGTCCCCCAATATTATATTGATACTAGAATCAATTATATTTTGAAAATTATAAACTTGTACTTTTCCAGTGAAGATTTTTTGAGACCCTAAAATTTCTCAATTTTCTATATTATTTTATGCATCTATCCTCACTAATTTAAAATATTATTAAGCTCTGGTAAAATAATAATGAGCATAATTATAAAGGGCTGATTTACTCTTGAAGCTTACCATCAAGTGGTAAAGTCTAATATATATATAATCACATAAATTAATGGAAAAATCACAAATGTGACATGTTCTTCCTGTAGGCTTTGACAGTCACAAAAACCAGATAAAGATTCCCTGAAGCATAAGCAGAATTTATGACAATTATGAGATATTACTCCCATAATTAAGTTATTAATTAGTTGAACTTGAGTTAATCTAAAGAGAGATTATCAGGGTGGGCCTGACCTAATCAGGAAAATTTTTAAAGAGACAAGGCCACCCCTGCATTTAGAGAATTAGAATGTGCGAGAGGGCCTATGGAGGGGCTGACATAGACAGTATCTCAGAGTGGCCCCTAGGAGCTGAGAACAGTCCTAGATTGATAGCTAGCTTGAAAGCGGGGACTTCAACCCTACAAGAGGTAGAAACTAAATTCTGCCAATAACCTGAATGAGCTAAGAGGAGCTGTAGATGAGAATCACAGCTCCCGTTGATACTTAATTTCAGTCTGGTAAGAATTGAGAAGCGGATCCAGCTAGGCAGTGCCTAGACTCCTAACCCATGGAAAATGTGAGATATCAAATGGATCCTCTTTTAAAGACTTCTTGTAAGACCCAAAGTTTGTGGCCACTTTTTATGTAGCAATAGAAAACTTTGTGTGTGTGCTCTAATTCATATATGTCTATATTATAAGAGCTAATAGAGATTATTTTCCCAATGATTTTTGTATTTTGTATTCAGCTGAACAATTTCTGTGTTCGATGAACCCGTATTTAAATATATGTTAATACATTCATTTATTCATGTGTATGTACACGTACACACTTCTGCACATATAATGTATTAAGGATGTACTTGCATAGAGATAGAACTATATGTACACATGGTTGGATATATATATATTCATACATATATTTTTTTTAATCTCTGTAAAACCTCCACATGGTCAAGGATTGTAAACATACTAGGTGTACAACAAATGTTAGTTGACTGAATGAAAAGAAAAATTTATGAAATGAATGTAACTAATATGTATCTCTAGTTCAAGACATTTATTACATTCCCCAAGAATAACATCTATTTTTATGATAGAAAATAATGATTTTTATTTTATCTTTTAAGTAGTTTTAAAATACTGTTAGTTTTGCAGAGAAAAATAGTGGTCCTCTGTTTAATCTTAGCAGATTTTGCCAAAGGAAAGTTTTATACTGACAAAGAAAGTAATAATTTTCACTTCTCTCTGAGGAAGAAAAATACTACTAGGTGAACATCTGAACATTGAGCTTTTTGTTAGTGTATTGCATATGGAAACTTTTTTCCCTGAAGATACTGAGGGTTTACAATTACGTGTTAATGATTATGTCAGTCCCTTTGATGAGTTAGAGCATAAAACAATCCATGAAAGGAAAAAAAAGAAAGGTGATTCAGAATATTAGATTGTTCTGAAACCTAATACTGTATTTTTAAGTAAATAATGTGCACCTTCTACGTTTGTTTGCCAACCGTTGCCTCCTCCAGCGAGGCATTTTTATAAGCTCCACTACGCCAATTTTATTTTTACATGTCACTGCAAAAAAAATTAGCATAGCACACTTACAAAAATAATTTGCAGGGAGAGGGAGTGGTCATACAGCCATTAAGCAGCCAGATCTGTTCAGAATTCAGGGCTCGGTTCCTGTAACTACCCTAACAGTAAATCAGCCCATGTAATCAATGCACTTGAACTTTTGACATATGAGGAAGTGTTGATGGGAAATATTTTTATCATTTAAAAAATAATTGATTGACTTTGAAATCTTTAAGCTCATTGCAATTTTTAAAAAGGATTCAATAGGAGGGAAAACAAAGCAATAGACTAAAAAAAAGGAGGCATGAGTTAATTTGTCCATGTGCAAATCGTTTTACGGTGCATAAAGTGTTTGCAAAGTAGCTGTAAAATGTTAAGCCTTCTCTCAGAACAAACTGAAGAACTGACAGATAAATAGTGCAGCTCTAATTTTTTAAGTGGATTGGATTTTCTGAGGGCTTGAAGTTTTGTCGCCATAGAATCAATGATTCACCCTTTTTTCTAGGTGGAAACAGTTGAATTAGAAATTGTGCCTCCATTCCCAGTCCATTATAAAGCCTAACAGAGTACCCAATCGATGTCAATTTGTGTGTAACGTTTCCAGTTGAGTTCCCGGGAATCAGAAAAAAAGAACAGTGTGGAATCTAGGAGCCAAAAGCTGCTCTTTAAATGATGTTAAAGAAGAAAACTATGTGGTTCTTACTAGCTGTTTTGAGAGTAGTAAGCAGAGGAGAAGCCTTTGGCAAGCTAAATATTAAATGAATATTAATGGATCTTTTTGTAGAAGCAGGAACAACATTTCTAGAAAGGGGGACAATCAAGCAATTAATTGTGGGTAAATGAGTTGAGATCAGAAATGCAAAAATTCAGACTAGCGTGTCAGTTTAAAGTAGGGATGACAGGAAAGCAATCAGAGAGAAGCAAATCATTTCATCTATCTTTTCATATTGAGTTTTCAGGGTTATAAAATGATACAATAAAATGTAGTTATACTGTGGTTGAAATTTGGCATCATAAACAACAGAAACCACCAAAAACTTAATGTTTCTAAAAATATTCTATTTCAGTCAATTTGATGACACAGTATTGATTTATGCAAATCCTTTTGGTTTTTCAAAATGTAGTCATTAGAATGTAATTTCCAATTAATTTTTAAAGGCATTGATTGTTTCTGCAGGAAATTAAGTATAAAAAAGTTAGATAAAACCATTTTATTTGAATCAAAAAATCTGAGATCCTTTAATATAATAATTAATCTACTAAACCATAGATTCAGTGCCTTCTTTTATCCTTCAGGAAACCCTGGTGGCAGAGTGGTTAAGAGTTCTGCTGCTAATCGAAAGGTTGGAAATTTGAATTCACCTGGGGCTCCGTGGAAACCCTGTGGAGCAGTTCTATTCTGTCCCATAGGGTCACTATGAGTCAGAATTGACTCAAGGGCAAAGGGCTCATCCTTCATGTCTAAAATTGTAGATTAATGTTTCTTGCTTTGGCTTTTTATCATTTAAATGAAATGAAGGCTCAGATGGGGACTCCTAGGTCTTAGTTGTTAGGAATCCTCTTTTATAGTGCTTTGATAGCATCCTCTTCACCATTGTTACCAGTAAACCACTTGCCATCAAGCCAGTTCTGACTCATAGCAACCCCATGTGTATCAGAGAGTACTGTGTCCCTAGGGTTTTCAGTGTCTGCTGTTCTGAAATAGATCACCCGGCCTTTTTCCCAATTGCCTCTGGGTGGACTTGAACCTTTTATATTTCAGATAGCATCTGAGTACATTAACCTTTGCACTGCCCAGGGGCTCTTCCCCATTTTTCTTTCTTTTCTTTTAATGACATGACCCTCTTTTTTAATTATACTGGATTAATTATATATACAAATATGCAATGTTGTTGTGTGCTGTCAAATAATAGTTTTAATTAATCCACAGGGATTAATTATATATGCAAATATGCAATTACAGTTTTATTTTTAGGAGAGTTCTTTTTATTCTAGAATGTTATTTGTGTGGGGCTATATAGAGAAAATAGTTTTCTATTTCTGCATAGTTAGAGCTTTGTCAGCATAGAAACCTGGAACCTGGGCCAATGCACAGGCCTTGGAAGTTACTAAATAGTATGATAGTTACTTCCCTGGAGCTACACGTTTACACTTTTACTGGGAGTTGGAGGGGAGGATAACCATTCTAGGGGTTGGAAATCTGGAGATACTTGTCATCTTCGCCATGGAAATATATAAATACGTTTAAATGATTTCAAGTGACTAATAGCCATGCATTCATGCATTCTTTTATTGTTCATTTACTCATTTATTATCAAATACATATTGAATATCTGCTCTGATTGCACTGTGCTAAATCCTAGAGATAGGAAGGAAATTAGGACAAGTTTTTATTCTTAAGGATCCTATTGATGAGACAGTAGAGTCAGGCTTGAAACTGTCTCAAACGTATTTAAATATTCTTTGTCCCAGGATAGAAGTTTGTATATTATACACATTATAAGGGGAAAAGTAGACTTATCTACTGATAAGAACTAGGAGAGAAATAAGGTTAAGATACAGAAGGGAGAAACAAGGGTATGTGCTAAAAAGCAGAAATATTTCATTGGTTAAAATAGGTAAAATAAATTTAAGATTATAGGATAAGCTGTTAAGTAGAAAATATCGTTTGATATTTTATTCCATGGTCTTCAATTTATTTTTAAATATTGCTTTATCTCATAAAAATCTTTGTGCTTACTATAAAAAATGTTAAGAAATTAAAAAAAAAATCCTAAAGAAATGGTTCTTCATTTAAAAATTAAAGGCTATATGATTTTGAAAATTCATGATTAAGCACAAGATGTGGGTGGTTGTGGTGTTGTTAGGTGCTGTCGAGTTGGTTCCAACTCATAGTAACCCCATGTACAACAGATGTGATATAAAAAATCATTAATAAAAGGCATTCTCCATAGCCATCTTAAAAGGAGATCGTCTGGCATTCCACAAGTTACATTTTATAATGCTAGTTATTCTATATTCCTTAACACATATACCAAACCTGTTGCCGTCGAGTGGGTTTCAACTCATAGCAGCCCTACAGGACAGAGCAGAATTGCTCCACAGGGTGGATTAGAACTGCTGACCTTTTGGCTAGCCACCAAGCTCTTAATCATTGTGCTACCAGGCCTTCTAACAGATATAGGTCCAAGAAATAATGTTACGCAAAAACAGAATTATTAAAACAGAAGAAAGAATAATAAATATAACTGACATTTGAGAAGTTAGACAAATTGAATAAAGAGAGGGTAAGAAAAAATATGCCAATTTCATTGTGAGAGTTATAATTGCAAATTGAAAGAATTGGTTAACTTAAAATTTTAGGGCATTAGTAACAGGATTTTGACTTCTTTCTAATAGAAGATAGTCTAATTGCAAAGAGATAATCACTTCAACTTAACCACAAACCACCTCACAGCTCGGAACCCAAGAATGCCAGTGGTTGGCATTACCATCTGAAAAGACCATTTACTGGAAGTAAAATTATTGTCCAGTGGTGTCATTCAGCATGACAGTAGAACCCAGAGGATGTAGTGATGCTCAATGGAAGCAGCAATAGTATATACCGCATGTGATGACACTCTGAGAACATGGCTCAGAATCCAATAACTTTACCAAGTGGCATCATGCAGAAGCTATCATAAGGAATCTGATTAGGAAATATTTGTGACCCATTCAAGATAGGTCTTCACAGATTTTGACCATTTGATCACTTGAAATCTCAACCACCAAAAATGTAGCTACTAATGCTCACAGTGATTTACAATTGTTATTTAATTGTTGCTTAATAATAGTAAGCTGCCATGTTTTTGAGGGTCATTTATGTACTGGCACTTCTCAAATCACTTCATTTAGCATTTACAGCAATCTGGAAAATGAGTTATTACTGTCTTTCTTTTGTAGGACAATAGACAGAGATGTATGGAAGTTAAACAACAGACAAATTTTATACAGGGATTCTGTCTTGGATTGAATTGTGTCCCCCCAAAATATGTGCTGACTTGGTTAGGCCATGATTACCAGTATTGTGTGGTTGTCCTCCATTTTATGATTGTAATTTTATGATAAAGAGGATTAGGGTGGGATTGTAACACCCATATCAGTTCACATCCCTGATCCAATGTACAGGGAGTTTCCCTGGAGTGTGGCCTGCACCACGTTTTATCTTAACAAGAGATAAAATGAAAGAGAAGCAAGCAGAGAATGGGGACTTTGTACCAGTAAGAAAGCAGTGCCAGGAGCAGAGCGAGTCCTTTTGGCTTGGAGTTCCTGTATGGAGGAGTTCCTAGTCCAGGGGAAGATTGATGACAAAGACCTTCCTCCAGAGCCAACCGAGAAAGACTTCTGCTGGAGCTCACACCCTGAATTTGGGCTTGTAGCCTATTAGACTGTGAGAAAATAAATTTCTCTTTTTAAAGGCATCCACTTGTGATATTTCTGTTATTGCAGCACTAGATGACTAAGATTCTGATATTTGAAATCTGATCTATTAGAGACCAAAGACAGAACTAGTTTCATTCTTCTCTGCTTTTTACTCAGCCATTAGTTCTTTAAGATAGTTAAAAACGGTGTTCTCAACATCAAGCACCGTTTGCTGTCAAGTCTATTCCAACTCATAGCAACCCTATAGAACAGAATAGAACTTACTCATAGGTCCTAGGCTGCAATCTTTCAGCAAACAGATCAACATGTCTTTTCTCTTGTAGAGCAGCTGGTGGGTTGTAACTGCTAACCTTTTGCCACTGGTTAACAGAGGAGCACTTAACCATTACACCACCAGGGCTGCTTACATCTAGAACCAAAACCCATTGTAGATTCTGACTCATAGTGACATCTAGCACAGTGCCCAACAAATAGAACGTACTCAATAAATATTTGTGTAAATTATTTTATGATATGAATAAAATAGAATCAGGCTAGTCTTTACTCTCATTTACAAAGGAATGGATTCCAAACTAAGATTGAATATAAAGATGATAGTCTCCACAACTCCTACCAAGCAACAGGAAGTAATAGGTCCTCCTTATAAATTTCTTTTGAAATTCCACTTTTGAGGCTATTTTCTACTATTCTCCACTCTACTCCTCTAAACTTATTTCGATATACAAAATGACTCTTTGAAAATATGCTCCTCAATTTAAATAATTCAATTTTATTAGAAAATAAAATCAGTAGTTAAATTACTTATTGCATTTTTATTTTATTTTGTTTTTGCCAACACAATGCATGACTTAAAGAAATACAACTTTGATTTTTACAAACATCCCCTCATTTCACATACTTGGAATAAAGTGCAATCAACTCTATTAGCCATCTGGCATTTCTATTAATCAATACCATTGATCACAATCAGAGTTAGTTATTCAGGTAGAGGAAACATAAATTATAGTAATAACATTTATTTTTTATGATAATAAATTAAAACTCTAATTAGCGACTCTTTTATGTGATGGTTTTCATTTGTGAGGATCAGGTCATTGTTATTTAGAGCCCTTATATGCAATCAATACTCTATTAAGGCCTCAAGCTAATAGTTTATATGAATCAAAAATTCAAAAGCTCTCCTCAATGAAGAAAATCATTACCATTATTATCTTGTTGTTTAATATTTACTGTGGACCATATTTCTTCACTGAGCTTTGCCATTATTTATTTTGGTTATAAAAATTTCAGTAAAGTACCTATTGTAAAAATGAGAAAATATCCTATTTTCATGAGCTTGAAAGATCCCCCCCTTTTCTTTTTTTTAAAAACTTCAAGCTTTCTATATTTTGAATTAGCTGGAATCTTGTTTGAAAGTAGGAAGTCAGAAAATTTGAGCTTAATAACTTCAGAGATTTTTAAAGTATGAAAAGTATTTTTGTGTCTGTTTTGTCTTTTGCTTTGGCTTTATTCCAAATCACTCAATAAGCAACACCGTTAGCAATAGATATTGTCCTCTATTCTCTCATTTCAGGTAGTGTTTTGATCTTACTGTTTAGGGTATTATAGAACAAAGATAATCACAGGTTAACAAACTGCATTTTTTGATACAATTCCAATAAAAAAAAATTAGAAGTTCTACAACATTTTGAAATGCAGTGTATGCAAGGATGCAAGGGGACTTGAGACAGAGTTGTCTCTGTTGCTGGGCTGCCTACTGTCTCCCTGAGTCAAAGGCATGTAAAGCAAAAGATAAATTCTTCTTTTTCTTAGTTTTATTCCTTCAATCATTAATGAGATTTAAATTGTTTTGTGTCGCAGTGAGTCATTTGTACTGTTTCATTTTGAAATTTCCTCTCTTCCCCAGTACTAAGAACAAAAGTCTATGACTGACTAACAAGTCCAAATCATGTGTAGCAGTAAAAAAAAGCACTCAGACCTTAAATGAAAATTCAGAGAAATTATTCAGTGTAAATAGCCATTAAAATGGGAGAATCACCAGCTCAAATAATTGAAAACATGATGATTCTGAGGAGATGGTCTCAGGTAACAGTGATTACAGGGCTGAAAGATGAAGTTACAACAAAAATCACTGAATGGTTAAACATTCATCGAAGTCAAAAAAGAGGGGGCTCTCGTTGGATCCATATGCTTAGGGATGCTCAGGTGGGCTACAGAGATTGGTTACAAAGGCTGATGGCAGGAGTACATGGTGCACAGAGATTTAGAATCATTATCACAGGATGTTTACAATGCGTACTTTCCAGAGTAGGTTATAAAAATGTCTGATTTGATGTGAAACATTTCTTGGGGATGCTTAATATCTGGGACCAGTAATAAGATGTTGGCATCAACGTCCCTTCCTTAGAAACTGCTTGCTCAAGCAAGGCTTATCTGGTGGCCTGGGAAATTTAGAAATTGGGTTGGTACCCAAGGTCTTTTGTCTAAGATTTTGTTTCTACATCCCTATCATGAAAATAATATCCCTCAAGGCCATCTTACACAAATGCACCTGTGTTAAAACTTCCTTTTTGGGATTCATTCCTTCTACATCCTGACTTGTCCACAAGGGAAATAACTCCCATGGTTGCTAGTCAGGCAAAGAACCTGAAAAGCAGGCATTGTTAACTTTAGTTCCAATTTTGCTGAATACATCAGAAACATGGATTTAGTTTTCAATATTTCACTTTGGTCAAAGGTTTAGGAAAATTTCTCATTTACATGTGTCATGTGTTTATCTCTGCTGAATTACTATTGTTAAAGGGATGAAAAGTAATGATTTTCTTAAGGTCTGGTCACACCTTCAAACCCTTCTCCCGTTCCCAACTCCCACACCTTGGGATGGCTATTTCACCAAATCAATTTAGAACTTACTCAAGAAATTAAGGGTCACGTTACCAAAACAAGGAACTCTGGTTTTAGTGGTACAGAGCTCAGCTGCTAACCGAAAAGTCGACAGTTTGAATCCACTAGCCACTTCTTGGAAACCCTAGAGGGCAGTTCTACTCTGTCCTACAGTGTTGCTATGAGTAATAGTTAACTCAATAGCAATGGGTTTTTGGTACCAAAACAATGGGAAATGGACAGTCAGAAACAAGTGTTCTTATAAAACTATGTTTTGGAAGTGTTTTTTTTTTTTTTTTCATCTAATATGTATTATAAAACTTTTTGTTGGAAGGAATTTTACTGTCATTTATCTTTAGCGGAGTTCATTAAGAGCCTCAACTGTTGAACTGAATGTTTTTTTCTATTTGAAAATGATCTTTAATGTTAAAGTCTGTTTTAGAATTCTTTTTTCTTCCTTTTTGGTCCCTCTCTCTCTTACTGCTTACAACTGAACTGTTACTTGATTATTAAACCTTTAATAAAGCATTTTACTGTACCTCAAAGAAAGTCTATCTATATTACCTCTTAATTTCAATGTAGACATACAGATAAACTTTTTATTAAACTACTTTGAATGGGTTCTAAACAAATGCAACACAGTTGTGCTCTTTTTAAGAGGAGAAACAATGTCATTTTATTTACTAATGCATGCCTAGCACTGAGTGGGATGTTAATTTTTGTTTGCTGAATACAAGTTTGACTTGGGAAGACAAAGGGAAAAATAATTTTGACAGTGAATACCACTGAATTCTGGGATTGTGTGTAATTTTTAATGGCAAGTATGAGAATTTTTTTCTTTAATTTATACAACTTAATTTTCTGATGTTTGTTTTTGAATAATTATATGTATGGTTGTTTAGTAACGATCCTTGCTCAGAACAAACTCCACTAAAAATTACAGTTTTCAGTAAGCATGAATTTATAAAAACTGTTTTTTTTATCAAGAATATTCTTTTTTCCAGTAGTAAACACCTATGGCTGCAGCCATATAAAGCAACAATCCGAAATAATTACTCAAGGTTTAAGAGAATTTGGATTACAAAATTAGAATGTTTCAGCCTTATCTGGCTCACCATCTTGAGCGTGTTTGTAACGTAAAACTATGTAGAGCTTTGAAGTTTGTTATCATACAGCTTATTTCATGTCCTGAGTTGCTGACTTGCATTTCCTCTGCTTCTAAAACAGATTTTAATCTTGCTATTGCATGTTTATTAACCTTAAAAGTTTCCTTTTTTATACTACCCTCTTCTCATCACAAACTGCATTCTACCCAACTTATTTTTAAATATAATCTTATTTCTTTATTTAAAGTTTATTTTATTACGTAGTATTCTCCTGATTCTTTTCTTTTTATTGAATGATTTCTTATTTTGGGCTAAGTACTTATTACCTAACATTTCACTCTCTGTCTCATTCATATACTACAGCTCCCCTAGTTTTGCTTCTGTGTTTATTTGCTTTTTTAGGCTGCCCTAGAACCTATTTTAACAGTTCTTGTTGTTTAGAAAAGAGTTGAATGAATAGAAATAAACAATAATTAAAATAACAAATGTTTTAGTTATTTTAGAAAAGCAGAAGAAGTACTGGAAATTGCTTAATAACAAGACTAGGAAAGGCTCCAGGGGAAGGAGAAGACAATGTATAAAACAGTAAGATAGAAATCAGAATTTATTATTTAACAAAGAATAATCAAATAAGGACATATAGAAACATAATGCCAGGTGAATGATGCTGGTTAATGAAACCCGAATGCTGATCAGAAGTTCTGAGATATGATTTAGAATTTTAGGGTGTCCTTTTAAATTTCCAACTAAATAAAACAGTAAATGGTTTTATTCAATCAACCAAAAATATATTTATTCATCGAACCAATACATATGAATGCCCAATTATGGCATAATTTGATTGGAAGCTTTCTTTCTTTTTTTTTTTCCTTTGTTTTTTTTTTAAGAAGAGACCAATCCAAAAGTAGTACAAGAGATAGCATTGTCTGCTAGTTACAAACTTAGTGACATTTGCTAATAGCTTAATCAATGTGAGTCCTTGGAAAAAATTCTAAATCATAAAATGAGGAAAAATATAAAATCTATAGATAAGGTTGCTGAAAGGATGAGATGAGATCGCTACGAATTGGAATCTACTTGATGGCAACTAATAACAACAATGTGTATTGTAATTTGTCGTTACTTTTCTTATTTGCTTGAGATTTACTTTGTGACTGAGGGCCTGTCTCTCTAATACAAATCATTACCACCTCACATGTTGCCAAGTAAAGCAGTATTATCTGATGGCTCCTTTTCTTCTTCCTGGAGGCTCTGGTGTTTAAGAGTTCAGGCTGCTAATCAAAAGGTTGGCGGTTTAAATCCACCAGCAGCTCCTTGGAAACCCTATGGGGTAGTTCTACTCTGTCCTAGAGGGTCGCTATGAGTCGAAAGTAACTAGACAGCAAAAGGTTTGTTCTTTTTTGTTTGCTTGTTTTGGTCTCTTCTCCCTCACATCTTAATAGTAAAGTGCCCTAGGACAACTTTTCTATTTACATTATCTCTTTACATAATCAATTAAGTACTAGTTGTAAGCTTAAAACACCACCCATTTGTTTGTCCTACTGTGGTGACATGCATGTTGCTATGATGTGGAAAGCTATGCCACTTGTATTTCAAATACCAGCAGGGCCACCCATGATGGATCAATTTCAGTGGAGCTTCCACACTAAGACAGATTAGAAAGAAAGGCCTGGCAATTGACTCCTGAAAATTAGCCTATGAAAACCTTTTGGATCACAAAAGAACATTTTGTGATTTGCTTGATTTGGACATGTCATCAAGAAGAATCAATCACTAGAGGAGGACATCATGTTTGATAAAGTAGAGGGCCCTCTGTGAGATGATTTGGCACAGTGGCCTCAACGATGGACTCAAACTTACAGACTATCACAGGGATGGCACAGGTCTGGGCAACATTTATTTCTGTTATAATAAGGTCACCATAAGTGGGAGTTGACTGGATAGCAGCTAACAACAACATATGCTTAATTCACATTTTTCTCTCTGGCCCATATTTTTCTTTAGTCCTGGCAGACTTCTATTTTCAACTTTCTTCAGAGTACCTCCAACTGGATATCTAACTACCACCTTAAACTTACCAGGTCTGCAACTGAACTCTTGAACTTCTCCTTCAAAAGCCAAGCCATTCTTAGCATTTCATAGCTCATTTAATGGTGGCCCATCACTTTAGTTACTCAGGCAAAAAAACTCAGCACTATCTTTGACTTCACCCTTCCTCCCTCAGCTCTTATTCAATTCACCTGGAAATCCTGTTGGTTCTTCTTTCAAAATATGTCCTGACACCGATGACTGTTTACCACCTTTATGAATTCTGGTCAAAGCCATCACTTCTTTTCTGGATTGTAGTAACAGCCTCTTATATGTATATATGGCTTCCACACTTGTACCTCTACAGTCTATTTTCTAAAGAGTCACAGAAGTAATTCTCTCCAAATACAAGTCATACCATGCCACTCATCTGCTCAAACTCAGAGTGAAAGTTAAATATCATTATTATTCTGACATCATCTTTTGTTCATCTCTGTGTCACTGTACTCTTAAAATACCTTACCAATTCTAATTTTATTTTTTGTAGAACTTACTATATTCCTAAATGCTAGACAATTTATACAGTGAAAGCCAGAACCTGTTTGAGGTGGAAACCTGTTAGAGAAGGAAAACTCAAATATTTTCTACTAAAAGAGAGCAATACAAAAGTGATAAGGCTGCACCCTGTTGAGGGTGGTAAATTTTTGAGACTTAGAATAACAAAGCATTTCCATTGAGTTCTACCTCTCTCAGGTTTCACAATATAATTAATTCTACTTCGTGCCTCAGATAACTGAGACTCCTTATAATACACTCTTGCCCCCAGCTTCTAATATATCAAAATCCCTGCTTCTCTGGACACTTTTCCACTTTTATCTCATATCTTCATCTTGACTTTCATTCCTAACCCCTCTTCCCTTTTCTTTTTCTGCACTATTTTCTTAGGTACCATCAACCATTGACATGGATTTCAATGCCATATACATGGTGACAACACAAATTTATACATGTATTTCCATCAAAAACCTTGATGTTGTGCTCCAAATGTATCCAACTTTCTGCTTGACATCTTGATTTGGATAGCTCACTCATCATTTTTGACTTATCAGAATGTCCAAACTGAATATTTCTTCTTAAAACACATTTGTCTTGGATTGAATTCCGTCCCCTAAAAATATGTGTTGACTTGGTTAGGCCGTGATTCCCAGTATTGTGTGGTTGTCCTCCATTTTTTTTAATTGTAATTTTATGTTAAAGAAGATTAGGGTGGGATTGTAACACCACCCTTACCCAGGTCACACCCCTGATCCAATGCAAAAGGAGTCTCCCTGGTGTGTGGCATATACCACTTTTATCTCTCAAGAGAGAAAAAACGAAAGAGAAATGAGCCCGGTGGGGGACATCATACCACCAAGAAAGCAGCGCCAGGAGCAAAGCGCTTCCTTTGGACCTGGAGTTCCTGCACAGAGAAGCTCCTAGTCAGGGGGAAGATTGATGAGAAGGCAGTCAGAGAGAGCAAGCCTTCCCCTGGAGCTAACTCCCTGAATTTGGACTTCGAGCCACTTTACTGTGAAGAAATAAATTTCCCTTTGTTAAAGCCATACACTTGTGGTATTTCTGGTATAGCAGCACCAGATAACCAAGACAACATTCATACTGACCTCAATAAATGACAGCACCAGATGCAAAGGAAAGTTAAAAACTCTGAATTTTATTGAATATCTTTATTTCATTTTTAATAAACTTTAAATTTGGATTTGTGCATGTGCTTACCAGTTTATTGTTGATTTAATCTCATTACTGTAAATTCTATTAGTACAAAAAAAGTTCATTTCCATTACCACTCTGTATAGAACTGTATTCATACATTTTATATTGGCATTTGATAAACATTGTGACTCAACTATTTTTATTTTTCTGATCATTATACTTGATGTAAAACATGACTACTAAATACTCTAAGAAGACTACAACACAAGTGAGCAAAAATCAATGCACAATGATAATCATTGTTAATATAAGTCATGGTATTTTATGAAACTCTGGGGAAATTAAACAAGCATTCTCATTTCACAGATAATTTAAAACCCCTAAAAGTTAGAAAAATTAACAGTGCTTATACATAAATAATGACAGAATGTAACCTAGAGCCCAATTAGTCTTGCTGTTTTTGTTTTTGTTTTTTTCCTTTTCATTTGATTTTTACTATGGAGATTGAAAGCAATAAAAGCAAATGGAAGAAATGATGAAGTAAAAGAGTTGAACAGGAGATTTCAAAAGACAGTTTGAGAAGATAAAGTCAATTATTATAATGAAACGTGCAAAGACCTGGAGCTCGAAAACCAAAAGGGAAGGACACGCTTAGCATTTCTCAAGCTGAAAGAACTAAAGAAAAAAAAAATCAAGCCTCTAGTTGCAATATTGAAGGATTCTTTGGGTCAAATATTGAATGACACAGGAAACATTAAAAGAAGTTGGAAGGAAAACACACAGTCACTGTCCCAAAAATAATTAGTCGAGCCTCAACCATTTCAGGATGTAGCATATGATCAAGAACCAATGGTATTGAAGGAAGAAGTCCAAACCGCACTGAAGGCATTGGTAAAAAACAAGGCTCCAGGAATTGACAGAATACCAATTGAGATCTTTCAACAAATGGAGGCAGCACTGAAAGAGCTCACTTGTCTACACCAAGAAATTTGGAAGACAGGGACCTGGCCAAATGGCTGGAAGGGATACAAGAAAGATGGTCCAATAGAATGTGGAAATTATCTAACAATTTCATTAATACTACACACATGTAAAATTTTGTAGACGATAATTCAAATACAGTTGCAACAGTACATCAACAGCAAATTTCCAGAAATTCAAGCCAGGCTCAGAAGAGGATGCAGAGTGAGGGATATCGTTGCTGATGTCAGATGGATCTTTGGCTGAAAGCAGAGAATACCAAAAAGATGTTTACCTATGTTTTATTGACTATACAAAGGCATTCAACTGTGTGGATCATAACAAAGTACAGATAACATTCTGAAAAAGAAATTCAAGAACATATAATTGTGCTCATGAGGAAACTGCACATAGACCAAGAGGTAGTCATGTGAACAGATCAAGGGAAAACTGGATGGTTTAAAATCAGGAAAGGTGAGTGTCAAGGTTGTATATTTTCACCATACTTATTCAGTCTGTATGCTGAGCAAATCGTCTGAGAAGTTGGACTATTTGAAGAAAAACAAGGCATCAGGATTGGAGGGAGAATCATTAACAATCTGTGATATGCAGATGATACAACTTTGCTTACTGAAAATGAGGACTTGAAGCACTTACTGATGAAGATCAAAAGTCCCAGCCTTCGGTATGGATTACACGTCAACATAAAGGAAAAAAAAAATCCTCATAACTAGACCAATAAGCTGCATCATGATAAATGGTGAAAAGATTGAAGTTGTCAAGAATTTCATTTTACTTGGATCCACAAACAACACCCATGGAAGTAGCAGTCAAGAAATCAAAAGATGCATTGCTTTGGGGGAAATCTTCTCCAAAAAGCCTCATTAAAATGTTAAAAAGCACTAAGGTACACCAGACCCAAGCCATGGTATTTTCAACCACCTCATATGGATGTGAAAGCTGGACAATGAATAAGGAAGACGGAAGAAGAACTGATGCCTTTGAGTTATGGTGTTGGTGAAGAATATTGAATATACCATGGAATGCCAAAAGAACAAACAAATCTGCCTTGGAAGAAGTGAAATAGGCTGCTCGGCCATATTGAAAACCCCAACCGACACCCCTTCCCCCCTCTCTTTGTCTTGCTAACCACAAGCTTGCTTTGAGCAGGAAGTCACAGCAGGTAGTAGCTCCATCCACTGACTAGCCCTAGTTACACCTTTAAGCATGCAGAGATTGAAATTGCATCCGTCAACTAACGGCCCCCCCAGCCCCCATATATAGGCATGGGAGGGCTAAAGGCAGAAAATTCTGGGTACCAAACCCAACCCCCTGACGCCACTGGAAACAAAAAGCTCCCCAGCCCCCTTAGTCAACGAGCACATGGCCTTAAGGTCACTAGACCCCACTTGCTCCTTGTATACCCAGACAATAAACTTGCCACCTTCTGTTTCCATTGCAATCAGTGTCCATCTTATTTCACTCAGCTAGTAAGACAGGACAAGAATCCTAGTGGCATTCGGTTACAGAAGTACAACCAGAATGCCCCTTAGAAGCAAGGATGGCAAGACTTCGTCTTACATACTTTGGACATATTACCAGGAAGGACCAGTCCCTGGAGAAGGAACATCATGCTTGGTAAAGTAGAGGGTCAGCAAAAAAGAGGAAGACCCTCAACAAGATGATTGATACAGTGGCTGCAACAATGGGCTCAAACATTGCAAAATTGTAAGATCGTGCAGGACCTTCTGTTGTATGTAGGGGTTGCAATGAGTTGGTAAAACTCGATAGCACCTAACAATGATGATACCTATATAAACCTAAACCAAACCCATTGCTGTTGATTGTAGCTAGTGGGTTCAAGCCACCAACCTTTCAGTTAGCAGCCGAGCATTTAACCACTGCACCACCAGGGCTCCTAAATGACTGATAATTCTGATATGGCATATTTGGTATAGTATAAAATATAGATAGTAATAATAACTTCAGAAAATAGATGACATCTTTGATGACTGAACTGGAAGAAAAATGCCAGAAAGCATGACTGACTGTGTCTTTAAAAGGACTATATAATTTGCATTTTTTTCAGACTTCCTGTACTTTAATGTGATAATGATTAAATTACTTTCATCCTCTTATTATAGGTAACTTTGAAATTAATATGCATACCTACTTTTTTAAATCAGTTCTTTGAAATTAAGTAAATTCATTTAGAGCTCTCTTTGCTTTCCCCTTCTTATGAATTAGCTAATAATAGGAAAAAAAAAAAAACCTGTAAATGATGGAATTGAAATTAAATGAGCAACATATTTCCTGCTTTTTAGAAGTATAATAATCACTGTAGTTAGTAGCAATATACAGGGCTAATTTTGGATTTCTATATGGACAAAATTCAAGTCTGCCAAAATGCTGTAGTGTTCCCTAGTGTCAGTGAAGTTATAAAAGATGTATTTCCCTTAATCCAAAACACTCTGTTCTGTATATGTTAAATTTTCACATGAGGAAGGGGATTGAATGAAATGTTAGTTCTCAGTATCAGTGGATAATCAAATTTTGTAAAGATAAAACTAACGATTACAATGTAGATAAGATGTTAAAACAAATGGTATATAAAAATAAATTATATTTTAGTCACAGTCTCCGTAGGTTTTTTATTTTCTTTCTTTCCTTTTTTTTTTTTTTGATGATATATTTTATACCATAGAGGGTAATGAGAGAAAAGATGTAGATGTCAGCATCTTTTTAATTCATAATTAAATTGCCTAATGTCTGAGTCATTTTCTAACATCTTTCATTCCATTGTGGATGGTTTTAAGTGTTTGAGGTAAAGTAAATACAAGAAGTACAGAAATCTGAACAGGTTACATAGAAAGGACTATTTTGTTAACGCTGGCATAAGCTGTAGGCCAGTCAATTTTTCTGCCTCCAGACCTCAGAAGTAAGGTTTTATTCCAATTCTAATGCATTTAGCATTAAGGTGGGTATCTTTTGAAATGCATGAAGCTAAGCAGACCAGAGTTGAAGCCTCATTGTTGTGTAGGTTGAGTATTCTCTTAGGTGATGCTTCCTGAATGTTTTAGTTTTGTAAACCTTTGCCTTTTTTTCCTTTATTTCTGTGAGATAAGGCTTGCAAGTATAATTATGATTTCCTGTTTGATTGCTAGGGAGCCTAGTGAATTTGTTTTGGTTTTTCTGTGTCATGTTTGGAAAACCATAGTTTCCCCACATAACCTAATAGCAATAAATTATTTATCTAGCTGTCATTGGTATATTGTCATACCACGTATTGGTGGTGCCAGTGTGCCTTTCGCCTCATTGTGCCTTGTATTACCAGAGCATATTTCTCAAAATGTGTATTACTAAACAAAAGTTTAAACACACTTAATTGTATAGCATGCATTCCAATACAGAAAACACGTGCCATCCAAAAAAAAAAAATAAAATTAAGGAGAAAAAAATGTAGTAACAGAAGTGCTAATAAGCATGTTACCATTCAACACAGTAACTCACTAGTAAAGTTCTTTTTTAATTTCGTAGAAAACCTTTTTAAATTTTAAGTTATGTGGCTGTTAAAGTGCCAGTATAAAGGACTTCTATAGAATCATTAATGAAACTGTTATTAATTTGAACAGTGGCTAATAAACCTCTGAGTCTTCTGCATAAACCTTGGCAGGTGTTAGACAACATGATAGATTCTGGAAGTCTGCCAGATGTCAATGATAATAACTACTTGACAGTGATAAGTATAAAATGTCAGCAGAGAGAATCACTTCAAGTAGATTATTCCTGTCACGCCTCAGCTGGCTGTAACCAGGAGTCAATGGAACAGTTGCTTTGATGTCCCCTAGGGTATGCTCTAGGAGAAAATGTGGGTAGATAGTGGAAACTTTTCCTCTAATTTCTATGAAATCTGTGTTCTGCACTAAAGAAAATTGAGAATAACTTAATACATTGTAACATTCTATTATTTTGAGATAATATGGACTGTTAGTGTGTCGTGCTGCCTTGACTTTAACAACAATAGAATAAATTCTTCTCAACATCCTTCAACGTGAAAGTATGCCTAAATTGCCAATTTTCACTATTGCCATCTTTATCAAACCAAAACCAAACCCACTGCCATCAAGTCGATTCTGACTCATGGAGACCCTATAGGAAAGAATAGGGCTGCCCCATAGAGTTTCCAAGGAGTACCTGGTGGATTCAAACTGCCAACCTTTTGATTAGCAGCTGTAGCACTTAACAGCTTTGCCACAAGGGTTTCCTTGCAATCTTTAGCGTTCTGGAAAACGCTAAGAATTGCATTAATACCATTTAGTCTGTAATTACATTGAAAACTATAATCAAATATTTGAGAAAACCTGTCCAATACATTATTATTTTTTTTTCTTTTCTCCTCCCATGCAGCCTTCAGATACCTTCAGTGATAACAGAGTAAAGGCTTTAAACTCAGGGTAAATCAAAGATTGATCTAGAAAATGACTAGTTCGGATTAAATTTGTGTCCAAACTATTGACATCAAGGGAAAAGGTCCAGTGCTAAATAAAAAAAATAAAAATAATAATTATTTGTTAATTTCAATAACCTTGAAAATTACATGAAAAGAAAAAAATATAACTATTCTAGACTTAGTTAACAGTTTCATTGGCCAAAGCATAGGAACAAAAGGAAGGGTCATGCAATAGTTCTGCCTATGATATATAAAGCCTTGCAGCACTTTCATTTTTTTAATAGCTCTTCATAGAGTGCTATTTAAAACTGAGCAATTTGCCCTCCCCCCTCTCCAATACAATGGAGTCTCAGAACTTTTTATTTTTTGGATGTTTTTAGATGCTTGTTGGTGGATTTTGCAATTTTGTAGATATTAAAACAACAGGCAACACACTGAGGACCATAAAAACTCAGTGAGCTTCACTCTTTGGCAGTAATTCTCATTTTTTCCATCAGAGCAGAGCAATAAAAATGCTGAGAGAAAAATCTTAATAGGATATATGGCAATTTCCAGCCCCAAAGGCTGAGTTTTTATCTTCTCTATAAGCTGAACCTGCCACTATTATATTCCTCTGAGTGTAAGCCTCTGTATGTGTGTATATGTGTGTTTGATAACCTCCATGACTCATAGTGGAGTTTTGGATTTTAAATTTTTATTATTATATAAAAGAACTGGAAAAGAATCACTTGATAAAGATAATTAACATACAAAATAGAGACTATTGGATCAAAATTAATATGTTGTTAATTATTTCATTTTTATTTCAAGAGCAGGAGGAACTATATCTCTTAATGACTTATTTATTATATGAAATAATCAAAAGAGCTTTGGGCAATGAAGTATCAGTTTTATAAAGTGAAACCTGAATGCATTAAAGTCATTATTCAAGTATTATAGCACATCAAACTTTTATAGTATTTAGAAATCACCACTGTAAAAAGTAAACCCTCTGGAATCAGAAATTGCCTAGAAAAAAAGATACATAGCTTGATCTCTTTCAATGCTATACAAGAGATGGCACTTTACTCTCTACATGGAGAAGCTATTTAGGCAAGGATAATTTAATTAACCTGTAAAGTAAGAAAGAACAAACAGTCAAAAACTAACAATAAGTCTGATATTGACCACTGCATTTAGTACTCACTACCTTGCTTGGTCATGTGTATGTGTAGGTATATTACAGAACTAATTTCCTTACATAAGATTCTAAATTGAACTGAACTTTTACAGATGTGGCAAGGTATAAGTGAGTAATCTGAGAGTGCTACATTTTGTTAAAGTAGATCCTTAGTTTTTCATTTGTGCAGAGAATAAATGTATTCATGTTTCTGTGTTCGTGTAAAAAAAAATCTTTATATTAATGTTACCATATACTATACTGCTCAGTAACAAGGGAAAAAGCAAGTCAGCATTACTATCAAAATGATTTTTAATGTACCTGAAGTTTTGTTGTATAGTGGGTATGAATCATCTATTAATTTAAACATTGCATATTGTGATAATAAATGTATGGCATATTGTTTCCATATTGCAGTGGCTTGTACAAATGTTGCTATATGTACTAAACTACGAGATCTCTAACCATATACACCTACTCCTCACTTATCGGCTGTCTCATCTGATATTTCACGTATATAAGAATAGTAAAAAATCTACTCTCTATTTTGTGCATTAATGACATACATCTGATAGGCATTAACAAATGCCAAGGTGCTAAATAAAATTTTTTTTTTTTTAAGAATAATACTGGTTTTGGTGGTAAAGGTTATGTATCAGCTTGGCTGGGTCATGATTCTCAGTGGTTTAGCAGTTATGTAATAAAGCAATTTGGCAGTTATGAAATGATGTAGTCATCCTCCATTTTGCAATCCCATGTGATCATCCTCCATTTTTGCATAATGCCAATTTCCACATAATGACCTGCTCTTTGGAATCCAATCATGTCAATAAGTAAGCGTAAGCAGTGGGTGTATTATAAAGATAAGTAAATCATTAACAGAATAAAGTAGTCCTTTTTAGAAAACAAGAAATATAAAAAATAAATATTTTGAAGTTAAAGTGAGCACAATTTTATATAAAAAAAATTAAATCTCTATGTATTGTTTTGCTTTTGTTCATTGTAGACCCTCTTATTCTATTTTCCATTTATGTTATATGTTGTTTGCTGACCTGTTCAGTAACCTATCCTTTCTATGCTCCATTCACATCTTCAATGATACATCTATGTCTTTATACAGTAAAACCTGCAAAACCAGAAGCTGTTTAACTTGGAAACCTGTCAGAGAAGGAAAACTCAAATATTTTCCTTCAGTAGAGAGTGATAGAAAAGTGCACCCTGTCAAAGTCCACTCATTGGAGTTCTAGCTCTCACAGATTTCACTGTATAACAGAAGAGCTCATATTACCAGTGATTAAGGAGCCCTGGTTGGCACAGTGGTTAAGTGCTTGTCTGCTAAACCTAAAGGTTGGAAGTTTCAACACACCAGCCATTCCAGGGGAGAAAGATGAAGCAGTCTGCTTCTGAAAGATTTACAGCCTTGTAAACCCTGTGGGACAGTTCCAATCTATTCTATATTGTTGCTATGGGTCCAAATCAACTCGATGGCAATGGGTTTGGTTTTTGTGTTTACGTATTCATTTATTCGTTTTATCTTTCATGTCTTTATCTATAATACAAAGAATCTAGTCAGCTATTAAATTTTATTAAAATGTCCTCATGTGCCAGGCATTGTCCTAGACTTTGGAATAAAGTAAGGAAAATACAGAGGAAGATCCGTATATCCATGGTTTTCTTTAGAGGGATAACAAAAACAGACTATAAATTTACAGCATAGGTCATCACTACTCAACAGTCAGTAGCTTGATATTGTTAAAGATATCAATTTAACACAACTGGAGTTTTTCAAAATGCTAACTATGAATACGATGAGTGTGTGTGTGTGTGTGTATAGTGGCTTACCCAAACCCAGCGCCGCCGAGTTGATTCCGACTCACAGCGACCCTAGAGGACAGAGTAGAACTGCCCCATTGAGTTTCCAAGGAGCGCCTGGCGGATTCGAACTGCCGACCGTTTGGTTAGCAGCTGTAGTGCTTAACCACTATGCAACCAGGGTTTCCGTGTAGTGGATTAGGGACAAGAAATATGCCTGCAGCTTCCTCTATTTTGTCTTTGGTTATTAGATGTTGTCAGTTTGTGTCAGCATAGTTCAGGCAGTTGGCATAGGTATGCAGATCCTTAAAAACACCATGTACCTCTGACAATCACTTCAAATGCTCCTTATGTCTTCCTATCTGTATGTCTGAATCTAATACTCTTCCTGGCATTCAATTCCATTTCTTGATTATAATATACCTTGTGTCTTTTAAAAATTCTCCCTTGAATCCATCTTGCCTGATACTTGAGTCCTTTCTCAAGAATTTGGTTAGAACACCTTTTCCAGCATCCCTAGCCTTGGCTCACTTTATCTAGCAAACTGACATATATATCTAAACTCTTAGAATTTCTCCTGTGATGTTCTAGATGACTATGTGTTTGGAGCAACTGATCTTCCAAAGGATATCAATATAAATCTCTCCTTTCTAAGCACTCCCTTCTGCTTTCTGTGATTCTACCAAAGCAGTTGTGGCAGGGCTTTGTGCCTTGGTCCTTTCCATTCTCATAATGAACCCTCCATGGCTCAAAAATAAGGACATATAGATAATTTCTATGTATCATCAAATACTCCTATGGTCATTGTACCTTTTTAAGTTTTATTAATTCACCATTTCATATATATTACCTTTTTTACTATTATTTAATATTGTATTTACCCATATGGATGACCATTTATGAGGGTTCTCAACCAATGAAAGAAAAGTATTTGCATGTTATTTCAGAAAATCATTGAGATATAATAATTTATATGTATATGATCAATGTATGTTCATTGTACCATCAAATATAATAACATTTTAAAAGACCAGATTCCCATAAAAAGTAGGATTTGGATTTGGATAAACTGTGGTATATTCACACAATAGCATGTAATAGTTTATTTTTGAATTGCAGAAATCATTACCATATTTTTTCACAAATCAGCTCAGCCATGTCAATCCTTGTCCACACGTTCCTGTAAAGAAAAAAAAAAAAAATAGCATAGCACAGTTACAAAGACACATATTAGGGGAAGGGTGCAGCTGGCAAACAAACGCTGAAGACATGCATTATTTTTGTAAAAACACGGCAGTCTTAAAATAATTCTTCAGTTAGAATTATTTTCTATATTATAAATACAGAGCTCTATTTAGGGAATTCCAAATGCATCATTTGGAAATTTGCAATCTTCTATTATAACTACTATAGTTTGTTAAGCCTGCTTAATGAAGATCAGTCTTTATCTAGTCTCTTGTCTCCTTTTTATTTGTTAACTTTGCTAGACGCATCTGAATTGCCTACTTTAATCCAGAGCTTCTTTTCCTCAGATGCTTCTATCTGCAGAAAAAATCTTTCACAGTGTCCATACAGCACTATAAATTATTGATGTAATATAGATCCTACAGCTGTTCTACTTTTCTAACTGCTCTAAAGCTACAACAATGAGAATGACATAAATAAATAAATACCTACCAGGAATTTTGCTGGGTGAAGGATAATGTGCTATAAAAAGGCACCCTTTTTTTTCGCAGCTGAATTACTTCAGCTTCAGGTAGACATTGTTGCCTATGAAACCTGTGGATGAATTGTGGCCAGAGTTTTTGCAGAAAAGTGCACTGTGTGTATCAGCATAAAAGGGTCCCTAGGGCATGTATAAGATGTCCAAAATAAGAGTGATATGCTCATGCATTACGATGGGGTTTTTAAGATCATATTGAAATGAAGTGGAAAAGTAACTGTTACTAGCAGTGAATTTTTTCTACCAAAATACATTTAAGACTGTTGAACATAATGATTATACACTGCTACTGCCATCTGGAAAATTGGGTGACAATAAGAGATGAGGCTAAGCAGATGGAAAGAGAAGAATAAAAGAACACAGAAATAGGGGACGTTTTGAAGAATTAAATACCCTGTCTTTTTTTTTTTTTTAATTGGTGCTCTATATCTCATTACAACTCATCACTTCATAGAGCAATCATTTATTTTGCTTGTTGAATTAAGTACTTACTGTGTTTGACACTACAGTGAGCACTGAAAATACAATGATGAAAAAGAGAAAAGGTACCATCATGTGGTATACACTCTACTTCTTTCTGTGTTTTCCCGTCCCTTGAATAACTAAAGACAGATACCAGTGTATATAAAGATATCTCTTTAGTCAAAGAATGTTGGTGTTATAGTATGGTTGAGAAGTTGAAAATTAAATTACAGTTTTGGTTTAACTCTTTTGGCTATTAAAAAAAAAACAAAAAAAGGGAAACCTTTTTGGCTATGCTCATCATAAAATGTACAAAGAATTTGGTCATATAGCCAAAACATGAATTAGAATACTTATTAAATTTCAGTTAAAAAAATCTCTATCAATATGTACATAAATACATGCCTACATACATATATGCATGTATACATCCTGTATTACTGGAAGCCTCAGCCTAGCTCCTAAAGTAATTATTTTTACATAAATTCATTTGCTGTGAGAAATCATGTGTGAGAATAAATAGAAGTGACCGAAGTGAATTTTCTATTACTTGAATTTAGATACACTGAACGAGGCCTTCCTAGTGTGGATTCCGACTTGGTAAGGCAAGAAAATAAACTCCCCCGCTCCACCCCCCAAAAAAAAAATGAGTTAGAAAGAAAACAACTGGTAATATTAATCAACAAATGATTTTTGTATGTTTGAGTTTTGGACCTATCCATATAATTTATCAGAAAATAGAAATAGTAGTAATAGTAGTTCTGGCTATGTTTTATTGAGTATTCCAATTCAAAAAAGAAAAACTGGCTAAATAATGTTGACATGGTAATAAATCCTCATGAAAATACCAAAATTAATGGAATGGACGACATATTATAAGCTAATTAGGTTTGCTATTCTGTGTTGAAATCACTGGTCCCATGTGGAATCAATGACATAATCAGATAACATGACTATTCTCCAGCATGGTAGAGGATGGAAGCAAAATGTAAAGCTATATCTTTCAGGAAGGAATGATTAAGTATATTTAATTTCAGCTTGATTCTCTGACTCTATGTAGAGTATAAGGATTTACATGTAGAAGAGATAAGTGAGCAGATATCATTGTTATGTCACACTAAATTCACATGGAATCTTCTCAAAGTTATATCAATAAATTTATGATTTCTATTTGCACAGCAGACCATTAAGAACTGTTTTAAAATATTAAAACGTTTTGGAGACTTTTATTTTTACTCTTAAAATTTTATTATCTTCATGCAAGACATTTTGTGTTTTTCACATCAAAATTTACTATAGCAAACTCTATATCTTATTCACCTAAAAATCCATTTGAATATTTCTTTAATTTATGAGTTACATTACACTCTGATTTTATTCACAATAGGAATATGCCTTCAATCGAAGGACATGAATAAACAATTCTTAAAAAGGAAAAAAGAAAATGCTTATAGATATTAACAATGGAAAAAAAAATACTACCTTAAGAAGTACATTTTACAATTACAGCCAGAGTTAATAACAATTATCTTAGCTATGAAATTAGTTAAATTAAAAACAAAAAAGATAATAATCAATGTTTGTAACAGTCGTGTACATAAACAGATAGTAGAGATATAAATTGGTAGAATCTTTCAGGTTATCTTTTTAAATTATTTTTTAAAAAAACTTTAAATATATTCGTACATTTTGACTGCAGAAATTTAGTTACTAGAATACATCATAAGGGATAATATGAAATGCATATAAGTATTTTTAGGGAACATAGTTACCACTTTTTTTTTTTTTTTACAGTGCTTTTTAAGTGAACGTTTACAATTCATGTAAGTTTCTCATACAAAACCTTATACATACATTGTTATGTGACCCTAATTGCTCTCCGTACAATGAGACAGCACACTCCTTCTCTTCACCCTGTATTTGCCGTGTCCATTCACCCAGCAACTGTCCCCCTCTGTCTTCTCATCTTGCCTCCAGACAAGAGCTGACCACAGAGCCTCATGTGTCTACTTACTTGAGCTAGGAAGCAAACTCCTCACCAGTATCATTTTATGTCTTATAGTCTATTCTAATCTTTGTCTGAAGAGTTGGCTCAGGAATGGTTTTAGTTTTGGACTAACAGAGAGTCCAGGGCCCATGACTTCTGTGGTCCCTCCAGTCTCAGTCAGACTATTAAGTCTGGTGTTTTCATTAGAATTTGAGGTCTATATCCCAATTTTCTCCTGCTCCAACAGGGATTCTCTGTTGCATTTCCTGTCAGGGCAGTCATTGGTGGTAGCTGGGCACCATCTAGTTCTTCTGGTCTCAGGCTGATGGAATCTCTGGCTTATGTATCCCTTTCTGTCTCTTGGGCTCATAGAAAATATTTATTATTTTTGATAAAAATTGTAAAACTGGTAAATCCAGTATTTAAAAAAGATGTTTTATACTTTATCATACAGATTAGAAATTTTTTATTTAAGAAATACTTATTGAATCCTTTTCTTGTTCAAAACACCATGTTGCAAAGATGGACAGGCACAGCACTTATTCTTGAAGACCTTAAAATTATGTAGGCACTTGTGTGTGCATGTGTGTGTAAAGATATATATGTATATGCCCATATATATATACATACACATATACATGTATATACACACAGGCACATGTATATGTATGTGTATATATATATACAGAGAGAGAAAGAAGGAGGGAGAGAGAGAATTAGAGAAAATTTAGTTCAGACTCTTCTAATATCTTCCTTTTTCTGGGTTACTTTTATTCGTATCTGTTGTCTTATATCATAGAATGGAACAGAATGAAAAACAAAATAAAACAAACATACATTTGACATTTTCAAATAAATACTTTTTAATTACTTTTTATGTACTGTATTTGAATTCACTCACCACCAAAAAAAATTCTTTGGCAATGTTCATCAATTACATTCTATTTGCTAAATTCAATCCAGCATGTTTCTTTCTTTTTTTTCTTTTTTATCTTGACTACAAGAGTTGACACTGTTGATCACTGCATTCTTTGAGGTAATCCTATCTCTTCTTCACACTCCTACTCTCTGATCATATCTTATCATTCTCTTATAGTTCATTTTCTTTTATTTATGTTTTAAATTTAATATTCTTCAAGACTCAGTGGCAATTCTCACAGTGTAGAATCTTTTCCATATGTTAGTGATTCCATTCTTGGAATCTTCAATACCCTCCTTGTGTGATAGATAACAACTTCAAAATTGAGCTCTGGCCCTGTATATCCATTGATTTATGGGATATCTAGTCAAATATCAGAAACCCTGGCGATGTAGTGGTTGAAAGCTATGGTTGCTAACCAAAAGGCAGGCATTTAGAGTACACCAGGCACTCGTTGAAAACTCTGTAGAGCAGTTCTACTCTGTCTTATAGAGTCACTATGTGTCGGAATCAACTGGACGGCAATGGGTTTGTTTTCTTCTTTTTCTGGCTTATTCAAATATCTCACAAACACCACAAGCTCAAAACCAGAAAACCAAACCAGTTGCTATTGAGTTGATTCCGACTCATAATGACCTTATATAGGACAGGGTAGAACTGGTCCATCTAGTTTCCAAGGACTGATGGTTTCGAACTGCCAACTTTTGGTTAGTAGCAGTAACCCTTAACCACTGTGTTATCACAACGTAGATACTCAAAAAACTGAAATTTATCATTTCCTGGAAACCTGTTCTAACCTTGATATTTCTGTATTTAACGAATAGCAGCACATCTTCACACTCACAAAAGTGAGGACCTCATCCTCCTACACCATCCATATCTCCCCCAAAAACCAAAGCAAATCCATTGCCATCCAGTAGATTCCAACTCATATGGACCCTATAGGACAGAGTAGAACTGCCCCATTAGGGTTTTCAAGGAGTGCCTAGGTGGATTCAAACTGCCAACCTTTTGGTTAGCAGCTGTAGCTCTTAACCCACTATGCCACCAGAGTTTCCCCATCCATATTCAGTCATCTTGAATTCCAGTGAGTATTACTCCATGGCATCTCCATTAGCCAACTCTTCCTTCAAGAGAACACATTATTAAAATTGATATATGTTCAAGGCCTAGATAAGTACTTTGTATAGTATCATACTAAAACCAAACCTATTGCCATGGAATAGATCACAACTCATAGCAACCCTATAGGACAGAGTAGAATGCCCCAGAGAGTATCCAAGGAGTGCCTGGTGGATTCAAACTGCCAGCCTTTGGTTAGCAGCTGTAGCACCAAGGTTTCCACTAGCTTGGTAAATTATGGCTGAAGGATTGTTGAATGATGAATAAACTTCTTTGAATATAACTTTAGAGACATTTTCATACAGATTAGTGAAATTAAGTTTTGGGATAATTCCAATTCTGCTACTACATCATTTAGATTAAAAATTGAAGTAGGCTCCTACTTATATAGTTGTTGATGAAAATTGATTTTGGGGGGGTATAGTTCCCCCCCCAAAAAGAACTGGATGGGGTCTAGATATCATTATTGAACATTTTGATCAAAGATTCGATATAAGAATTCTGGTCAAAAGGGGAAAAATGGAGAGCAGAATTCCAAATTCTCATGGACTTTGGACTTTCTTGAGCCACAAAGGCTGAATGAACCCCTAGAGCTATGGCTTTCGTATAATCTTTAAATCTTAAGCCAAAAATATCACCTGAAGTCTTCTTAACACCAAACAATAGGTTAGTTGAACTAGTAAAAAAAAAAAGTTTGCCTTGAGCAGTATGCTCTTTTAAGAACTTTCTATGGGCTTAAATTGATAACAACTCAAAAGATTAGATAGAAGCATTAGAAGTTTATGTTAAAGGAGTAGGAACAACTCAGAGAAGGAGGATGAGAATGGTTGCACAACTAGAAGATTGTAATCAATGTAACTGAATTCTATGTACAGAAAACGTTGAATTGGCGTGTGTTTTGCTGTGTATATTAAAAACAGCAACAACGAAGTAAATAAAAAAAGAATATCTCCTTTCTAAGAACAGGTTGTATTTCATGAAGCATTCAGATATTCTTATAATGTTCATACTGTTGATAAAATAAAATAATGATAAAATATGAAATGAAGAAATTCTGAGTAAGAAATAAAAAAAAATTCTGAGAAAGAAATGAAAGCTATTATTAATGAAGTTAATATGGATATTTGGCTTTTTCACTGAAATTCAGATTTTAAAAGTATATAGAATATCTTGAATTTATAGGAGTTGTATTATAAAGCCAAAAGGAAGAAATTATTTAAAGTCATTTCGAGGAGCACATTAGACGTTTTACACAGAAAATTTTATTCATTTTTTCATTCTTCAACAAATATTTATTGAGAGCTTATATGTCTGGCATTTTTTTTAGGTACTAGGATGTAGGTGGAGCCCAGGAAGCACAGTGGTTAAGAGCTCAGGCTGCTAACCAAAAGGTTGGCAGCTCAAATCTACCAGCTGCTCCTTGGAAACCCTATGGGGCAGTTCTACTCTGTCTTGTTGGGTCGCTATGAGTTGGAATTAACTTGATAACAATGGTTTTTTTTGATTTTCCAATAACAGGAAGGGAGTCTCAAGTATTTTGTAGAAGTTGCCCTGGATTCTAGATGTTGTGAAGGTCATCTTACTGGTTGTTTTGGTGAAAGACAAGACACCTCCGTTGGAAGCCTAGGAAAATACTGTCCATCTTTTTTTAGGGATATTTGAATGGATTTAAGAGCTTGCATTGTACACCAGCCTGTTGATAAAGGTAAGGCTCATGGAGTATTTAATGTTTCAAAATTATTTTAGAATGGTCAGCTTGATTTATTTGTACCTCATGACATCATTGTTATTATGCTATTGACTTGAATATTCTCCAGTACTTCAGTCTTCCTTCTAACATTTCAGCTTGAAAATCAGCTTTATTTATAATACCTGAAAATATAATGTGCCTCCACATCTCTCTCACCTTCCACATGAAATCCTGGATGTGCTTATAACACTTTTCAACTCTTTTTGAGTTTCCCTCTCTGGATCTGATTATGAAACAACAAGTACTTCTTTCAATATCTTTACCAAAAAGAAGGGAGAATATTAGGTGAGAAATTCAAGAATGTAATTGTTATATATATTTAGAGTAAAATGTACTATAGATTTTCAGATTTAATCTATGTAGAGTTAATTAAACTATTTTTATATAAAAGTGACCTTGAATATAACCATAGCTTTAATTTTTAAAATATTCTTTTGTGGTCAAAATGATGTGGCTCTGAAGCTGGGGTAACTATGAAAGAACTTTTTGAAAAGAGGAAAGTTAAGTTGCTACTGAAGAGCTTTGAGTGAATGTGTGCTTCGTTAAGGGAAAATTCCAAACCCTAATGCTAATTTCCCCTTTGAATGAATATATTCAGTGGCACAACTTGCAAGTCAATAGCTAAGAAATTCCTTGTCTATTGAATTGTTTGCTTTGGAATCAAAATGAAGTCATCACAGAGTCATTCTCCAAAAAAGTGTATAATTTTGAAAATAAGAATTAAAAAAGATACTATTGAAAAAATATAAAATTATAGACAATCATGGAGAAATTAAAAAATATGTATATATATACACATACATATATATATGTATGCCAAGAAATTTAAGTAACTTTTTGTTATTTTATGTATTTGTTTTTATGGAGAACCTGTTTTTTGATGAAAGCTTTTGACATTTCATATACATTTATTCACATTTATCTGAGTCTTAGTGACTTAGTTAACCGCCATTGAGTCAGCCCCAGACCTATGATGACCTCATACACAATGGAACTAAATGCTGCCCTGTCCTGCCTCACCCTCCCAATAGGTTGTGAATCAGATTACCAGGCCTTTTTTCCTAGCCCGTCTTAATCTGGAAGGTTCACTGAAACTCATTCATCACCACAGCAAAACACAAACCACTACCAACAGACAGGTAGTGGCTCCGCATGAGTTGCACTGGCCAGGATTTGTTCAGAATCTCACCTCACATGGAAGATGATAATTCTACCACAAAAGAAATTATATCATGTACTGAATATATCTCCTGTATCTGATGAAGGCAATTTGTGCCAAGTTTTAGATAAGGATTGAAGTATAAACTTACTTAACACCAATCCAGTAGTTCTAATTGCAGTTCTAATAGTCAGTGTCTGAATATCAAAGGTATCAACAAAATCGTGAGCAAAGGCTTTGCTGAATTATGGAAGATCCTGGTGGCACAAAGGTTAAGCGCTTGGCTGCTAACCAAAAGGTCAGTGGTTTGAAACCACTAGTGGCTCTGCAGGAGAAAAAACCTGGCAATCTGCTCCCATAAAGATTACTACTGCCTAGTAAACCTTTTTTTTTTTTTTTTTAGTAAACCTTATGGGACAGTCCTACTCTGTTCTAGAGGGCTGATATGTGTCAGAATCGACTTGACAACACATAATAACAATAGCTTTCTACAAAGACCATGACAGAAGCAACTGTAGCCAAGAGATTGTAGGACATAAGCCACATGGACCTCCCCTTCTTGGCAACCCCCTCTTGCCACCCACTCACCACCTCCTGCCCAGTCCCCCATTCTCTCAATGTGCATTCAGCCTTGGATCTCAGGGACAGTGCATGGGAGAGTTACCCAGTACAGTACCAACTGAATTAGGGATTCTGGGAAGTTTGGTGGGAGAGGTGAAAGATCTGCATGTGAAGGATTTATTTAATTTCAACATTAAGAAGCAATATGGATGTATTTGACTGTATCTAGCGGAAACGGTCAGTGTCCCATCTGTATCCCACTGCCCTTATCATTTCCATGCACAATGGCACTAGTTCCTCCTGTGATTCTCTGTGTTTTCTTGACTGAGGGCTCTCTCGAACAAACAAAGCCTACCCAAGTGCATAGTGTTGGAAAATAAAAGAACCCCCTGAAAAATAACACTCAATAGCACTTACTTAAGGAAAAAAAAAAAAAAAAAAGAGAAGTGGTAGATAATTACCCCAAGGCCTGCACCTTTAACTGGGCAAAGTGTCTTAACTAAATGCCCAGAACTCCACAGTTTGATTAAGTTCCAGTTGTTCAGAGCTTGATAATGCATCCTTTTTTGTCTTCCTTTCCTTTTCTGCTTTACTTATTTTCCCACTCATAGTGTTTCCTAGCATCACCTCTCAAAGAAAAACTTACACTTAAATCCTTGGTTTAGGGTGTTTCTGGGGGAACTCAAACTCCTTGCCAGCAGCCATGCAAATGCCTTGTCAGAGGCAGATGTATGTCAAGATGATGTCTGGGTCTGTTTCTTCACATTGCTTCTTGACAAATGTATATGGGACTAAGCCTCACCTTGGCTTGATAAGGGAAGCACTGTCTCTGTTTTAAGAGGAAAGAGATTTTTCACAAAAAGAACAGGAAGACACAGCTATTAAAAAAGGTATTAGACACCAACAAAACCAGGAGATCATGACTGGGAATGGATCATGATGGTGCTGGGCTGATGGAGGCTAAATATAATGCTGAATAAGATAGAGCTCATTAATAATGGTTTTCTTTCCCATGACTTCAAAATTAATATGTTGCCAAGGACACATAGAACTATTCCTAATATGCTGATGGCATGTGTTTCTTAAGCATGAAAAAAAAAAAAAAGATAAAAGCTAGGTTATAAGGAGAAATGAGGTGAAAGTGTCAGAACTACCTTGGAGTCAAAAGGCCAATAGAGTAGCAAACTAGAATATATTTATTATGTAAATTTATTATGAGTAATAAATTTATTATGGTCTCTGGGAGGGCACTAAGGATAATCACTTCCTTAAATCAGTATGCAAACACCAGTGAGGAGGTAGCAGCACTGTTGAGAAGCCATCCTCTGCAGGCTGAGAATGATTGCGGCAAGACGGCTATGTAACTGGATTGTATAACATCAGTAAGGAAGACAGCCTTCCAAAGTAACAGAGGCCATGTTTCAGCATTTAACAAGTAGAGACAAGGTAGATAATGGCCGCAACGTTGAAATGGCACTCTATGTACGGCCCCTGGCAATCTATGGATGGCTAATAGATTATGGTGTTCTTAGGGGCAAGGTAAATGGACAGCCATGAGTGCATTTCTGGCCACCCATAAAGAAGATTAAGCATGAGGAAGTAGAAAGCTGATGTCAGATGCCACATGGAAAATCATAATCTTTTGCAAATTTCCAGACCTGAACCATTCCTTAGACATAAGGCACAAAAATGAAGGGGAAGCCAGGTCTCTTTCAGAAATGTCTTTAATGTTACATCAAGTGTGCTGTTGAAGTTGTTAGTAGTCATCAAGTAGACTCAGACTCATAGTGACCTTTCATGTACAAAGTAGAATTGTTCCATAAAGTTCTGAAAGCCATGACTTCCTGAAGCAGACTGCCGGGCCTGTCCCCCAAGGCACAGCTGGGTGGTCAAGTATTTTTCTGCTTATAGTCAAGCACTCAACTCTTTGGCTACCCAAGGACTCTTAACATCATGCATACCTAATAGCATAAAAAAAAAAAAAAACCTAATAGTAATTATTTCAGTCCATCTCAGAGGAACGTATGGCTGCTCACCAGAGCAATTTTATAGTGGAGGAAGAGGAATACTCAAGTCTTTTGAGGATTGTTGAATACAGCATTTGTGTTCTGTTTGATACTAGGGTCTCCAAGATAGAGCGGTAGTTTCAAAGGTCAGGTGATAAGAGAAGTAGAGTTCCAAATCCATTGCACTGCGCATTCAGTGGGTCTTAGTATAATATACTGCATCAAGAGGAAAACTTCTACCCTGATGTAACATTGGGATAGGCACTTAAAGTCATAGCTAACGCCCTGGAAATCATATCCTGTCAGGTTGAGGCAGTGTTCTTCTATATGAAGTATATACTAGGGCTCAACAGCCATTATATGCTGCTTTATCTCATCTTTTGGAATATATGGGCTCTAGATCCAACGACTAGAAATAGGGGGGTGTTTTACTATCATTGTCTTTGAGCCTCATGAGGAATTCCTGGTTCCTAAATTTAGGCTCTACTTGACTAAATACTCTGGTCTCTAGGGACAATTTTCTACTAGGGAATATAGCAAGCTGAAGTTGTCGCTACTGTCTGGTTATTGTGAGCTCATTATTCCATAAGAAGGGGCGGTGGTGGTTCAGTGGTAGATTTCTTGCCTTCATGTGCGAGACCCAGATTTGATTCCAGCCAATACACCTCAAGTGAAGCCACCGTCTGGCTGTCGGTGGAGGCTTGTGTGTTGCTGTGATGCTCAGCAGGTTTCAGGGGAGCTTCTAGACTAAGATGAACTAGGAAGAAAGTCCTGTCAATCTATTTCTGAAAATCAGCTAAGGAAAACCCTATAGATCACATTAGTCTGATCTTATTGTTCATGGGGCCACAATAAGTCAGGGAATGATTTGATGGCACTAACAATGATACCAGGAGACCAGATGACAAAAGAGGAGTCACTAAACTAGCAGGGGGAATTGAACACACTAGTGTATAATGAACAGTGACCAGAATATCTGGAACTCATGGGATTGGTATATCGAAGCCTAGTGGTAACTATAAGTGGGAAATTATATCAACAATGGCCTGACAAAGGCATGGTCACCAGGGGTTCAAATCACATTATACAAGTAACTTAGACCAGCAAAACTGTATTCTTGGATGAGGGGAATCTAACATGGGTGTTAAAGAAGGGCACAATGAATGTTGTTGCCTTTGGACCAACTGAAGGAGTGCGTATTCAGGACATACCAATAATCCTCTTATCCTTTTTTTTTTTTTTTCCTACCAGCTACAATCTTGGAGAATTGTGAGAAGACAGAGTAAAATTAACTTAAGATACAAGTAGATTTAAGTGGTACAAGTGGCCTTCTGTAGCAAAAGGTACAGGTGACCCATCTAGATTCTCTTCACCTTTACAATTTTAATGCAAGATGGCTTAACTTCCATGTGTTAACACCTAGGTCTCTTTGTGTACAGACTGCATTTAGTTTCCAGATTCTACTCAGTCTAGAAACTCTGGGGAGTCAATACCTCTCTCTTCCCTCAAACAGTTATTGACAGGAGTTTGTGGATGAATAGTCCAGCTCCTGGCTCATAGGATTTTACTGGTTGAATTAAGATCTAGTTATCCACAGTGGTTACTTGATTCGGTGGCTTCCTTCTCTTTTCTTTCTCACTTCCCAGATCTTCTACAGGGATTTACTGGGATTAACTCTTATATAAATTACTTACATTTGTTGTCTTGAGAGAAGACAACCTTCAACCAGTAATGCAGGTCATGCCAGTTGCATAGATAAGTCTTCAGTATCATTACTTTTACTGGTATGATAACCAATATGTTGTCCTGTGTGACCTGTTATACTGTGCTTTGATGTTTAGACAAGCAACTCATTGATTTAAAAAATATAAGTTCAGTGGATATAAATATACGTAATTTGCTTTAATTTTTATTTATCTTTTCATTTTTTATTTATTCTCAATGGCTAATATGGAATCTCCCTTTTATTATGATTAGCAAATTTCTTAAGGATAAGAATATTTGACTTTCTGGATATCTTCTAGACACTTTTTACTGTTAATCTCAATGTGAACAAAAACAAAACCCTTTGCCGTCAAATCGATTTTGACCCATAACTACCAGTTAAAACCTCCAACTAAAATTCAATTTAAATTATACCTACTTTTTCATCCACCAGTGTCTATGGTTTTAGCCCCAGTGATTTTGACTGGGAACCATGCAGAATCTTTTCTATAATTCTCTCATCTCTTTAAATGAAGATAAATCTATGTCATTTTCCTGTATTATTCCCTTCCCTCTCCCTCTTCTGAGTCTAGCTTCTTCTTCTGGTATGAGAGGAGAAAACAAAAGACATGGCTAGAGTCTTCTTTAAAACAGAGAACATGTCTGTCGTGGAATGATCCAGGTATATATCTGATTTGGTCTGGCTCTATTTGCCACTTGTCACTACCCTGGAGAAGTATTCTACAGAGATAGAGGTGATTATTTCCCTTAGAACTTCACAAAGCCTCCTTTGCTGCCAATATTCTTAGAAAACTGCTAATACTTGTTCTGCAGCCACTGAACACTGTGGGAAATTGACAGAACATCTCTCTCTCATTTTTCTATAAATGCCATTGTGCACGTCCTGTTGTAAGCTTTTTCAGCAAGGCTTCAGCCTTCAGAAATCTTAAATACAGATGTGGGCATAAATTTCTATATCTACATCTATTCCCAATCTCCAAGAGATAATGACAATGTTATAGTCAGGTTCCCCTTTTTACACCCCAAATGCAATAAATACCATGATACTACCACATTTCCATATATTTGGAAGTGTGTAACTAGAAACTGAGATGTGTCACTGCTTCTTGATAATCCACCCCCCCCCAAAAAAAAACCCGTTGCCATAGAGTTGATTCATAGTGACCCTACAGCGCAGAATAGCACTGCCCCATAGGGTTTCCAAGGAGCGCCTGGTGAATTCGAACTGCCGTAGACCAATTGGTTAGCAGCAGTAGCTCTTAACAACTACACCACAAGAGTTCTTGTTTCTTGTTTAAAAAAAAAAACTCATTGCCATCAAGTCGATTCCGACTCATAGGGACCCTATAGGATAGAGTAGAACTGCCCCATAGAGTTTCCAAGGAGTGCCTGGTGGATTTGAACTGCCAATCTTTTGGTTAGCAGCTGTAGCATTTAAACATTATGCCACCAGGGTTTCCAGTTTCTTGACAGGCGCTGAAAAACGATAAGCTTTATACCCCTCCCTTACTCCCCATCTTCTACTTAGCATACAGAGGAATAGAGTCAGTTCTTTAAAACTCTAAGGCCTCTCTCTTCTCTATATTTTCCGTAGTCTTTTTTTTTTTTTTTTTTAATATAGGCAGGAGAGGTACCGGAGTTATGGTCGGGCTAGCAGAACCAATAAGGCTACCTCTACCTATTATTGTGTAGCAGCCCACCCCAAAACTTATTGGCCTATAACTGAAGAATTATTTCTTAACAACAAAAAGACAAACAACCCAATCTAAAAATTGGCAAATGACTTGAGCAGACATTTCACTAAAGAAGATGTTGAAATACTCAACAATCATATTAAAATTTGTTCACCATCATTAGCTATTACCTGTTACCCATTGCTGTTGAGCCCATTCAGACTAAATACGAACCTATAGGACAGAGTAGAACTGCTCCACAGGGTTTCCAAGGAGTGCCTAGTGGATTTGAGCTGCTGACCTTTATGGTTAGCAGCAGAGTTCTTAACCATTAGCCATTAGAGAAATGAAATTCAAAACTACAATGAGATATCACTTTACCTCTATATTAGAATTAAAAAAATAAGAAAGAATAGCAAAGATTAAAAAAAAAAAAGTGTTGGCAAGGTTGTGGAGAAATTGGAACCCTCACCCATTGCTGCTTTGAATGTAAAATGGTACAGCCACTGTGGAAAACAGTTTGATGTCTTCTCAAAAAGTTGGTTGTAGAACTATCATATGATCCAGCAACCTCAACCATAAGTATATACCTTCCCCCCAAAAATGCAAAGAGAAACTTGTAAAACAGCTTTTAATTGCAGCATTTTTTACAATAGCTAGGTGGAAACAACGGAAATGTCCATCAACAGGTTAATGAATAAACAAAATGTGGTATGTAGACACAATAGAATATAGCTATAAAGAAAAATGAAGTCCTGATGCACGCCACGACATGAATGAATCTTGAAAACATCATCCTGAGTTAAATAAGTCAATCACAAAAGGACAAATATTATACGATCTCAAGTATAAGAAGTAAGCAAGGATTATCAGTGATTACCAGAGATGGGAGGGAGAGGCTGCTGCCACAAGCTATCAGCTGCTAAAACAAAGGGTGGTGGTTTGAACTCAACAAGCAGCTTCACAGAAGATAGGTCTGGCCAACTGCTTGGGTAAGGTTTACAGCCAAGAAAACCTTATGGAACAGGTCTGCTCTGTAACACACAGGGTTATCATGAGTCAGGACCCCACTCAGAGACAGCCAATGACATCAGGGGTGGTAGGGAGGGAAAAAGGGGAGTTTTTGCTTAGGAGGCCTTGAATCTATTTTAATGGTGATGAAATGATTTGAAAAAGATAGTGAGAATGGATGTATAACTTGAAGAAAGTAATCAATACAACTGAATTGGGTATGTAGAAATTGTTGAGATGGCATATGTTTTGTTATACATTTTTTCACCAGGATAAAATTAAAAAAAAAAAAGGATTTTTTTTTTCCTCACAAATCTGCAGTTTGGTCAGGGCTTTATGGGGAGGCTTGTGGGCTTCATGTGGAATCATTTTCTAGAGCGGCTGGACTAGGACTGGAGTATCTACTTCCAAAGAGAGCTTAATCAACATGACTGGAAGCTGGTGCTGATAACTGACTGGGTGCTCATCTAGAGCTGTTGGCTAAGGTTCCATGCCACATTCTATTGGTGAAAGTAGCCACAGTACCCTGGAATACTCAAGATAAAAAAAAAAAAGAAAAAAATTAGGGGATGTTAAACCCACCTCTTTAAGAAAGGAGTAAAAAGAATCTTGACACTGCCACCAGTTTTAAGGTAAATTCCCAGTTATGTGCGACCCTCTTTAAGAAGAAACCGGGTCTTCCTCCTTAGTCTTAGTACTGGAACATAGCAGGAGTCTTAATCAACATTTGGCTAACAACTGTTTGAATTTATTTGCCCTAATTTAAAGATGACAGCCATTTCATTTAATGTCTTGAGAATTCTTTAAATTCCTTTTGTATGTTTTTACCAACTGCAAATCCCTACTGCCCACATTAGATTTATTGTTTTATGAAGTGAATACTTTTCAGAATCCTTTTATCTATAGAAAATATAAATAAATAAGAGAAGTAGAAGGAAATATCTTTAAAATAAGTTTTCAGTACATAGTTTCAACAAATCAAAGTATTGCTTTGTGATGCAGTTGTCCGCTAAATCAATCCTATCAGATTGAATTTCTTAAGGCCAGGTTCTTTTCCCTGTCACACTGTTTTCATATCACTACTGATCACTTTCACCTTCTTGTTCTTTACCTTTTGTACTGATAAGGCTTGAGCCTGCTATTAAACCTAGATATAACCAGGGAGACACTCAGATATTTTTGGCTAGATAATTGTCCTGAAAACAAGCTTTCTTGTCTGAGTGCTGAAATGTCTTTGGAGTTAGACAGTTTTCCTTCAACAAACCTGTTTTCTTCCTAGAGAGAGAAATGGCCTTGTGGAACAAGGATCTGAGTCTGCCTAAAAACAAGATTTAACTGTAGGGGGAAATTATTTGTGTGCTGAAATAAATTCCTCTCTGTGGCTTTCTTTTAAGCAATATTACCAATATTCCTCATGAATACAAAATTGGACACTGAATTTGCTATTATTCTGATGAAATGATAAGTTCTTTAGGGGCTACCACTAGTGCTTAGAGTCTCCAAGAAAGGAGAGCTTGTGCTTATTTTAAAGAATTATCAGATAAAAACAAAAGACAATATAAATTTCAAACAGGCAAACTGATTTCATGTTTGCCTCAGGCAAACTAAATGCTCCATGTTGATTTACTATTGAATTGGAGGAGCTAAGGGCTTTGAAAGCAAAAACAATCTTTGTTCTTTTTTTTTTTTTTCATTGTGTTTCCTTGGTACCATAACGTGATTTGCTATGGATGTGAAGAAGGGTTGGCTAGACTTATGGTTCTGGAAACTTTCAAATGTTTTAACATTGTGGACACAGAGTGTTAAAAATCGAACAATATCTGTGAGAAAATTTAGCAATATTGTTACAAACAAGGATAGGGGAATTGAGTCTCAGTGATCTCTTTCTACCTTAGTGTCATCGCAAAAGCTATGAATATGATGTAAAGAGAAAACAACACAAAATGTTCTTTCTGGTGTCCTTGAATTTTTTTTAAAGTATCAAGGAGTAAGAACGTGCACTCTGTCAAAAATGAAAGCAAAGAAACTTATTGAAGGTTCAAAATAGTTTGAACTGGGACACACCTGATCTCACAAAGAGAAACCAAACACCCAAAAAAGTGAAGTCACAGGGACGTATTTATGAGGTAAAATACAACATTCTTTTTGGACGTTGCAAGTTTAAGTAAGCAGAAGGTAGAACAACTCAAAGTAAGAGAGAAGAGCTTTGCAGTGATTGACTGTAATCACAAATGTGGGCTCTTTGGGTTCGTTAGTCTAAATACATGACTAAGGTGGCTTTTACAAGATGGTCACAAGGTAATTATCTTAAAACACTGATTGGCTGTAATCGCAAATGTGAGGTATTTGGGTTGGTTAGTCTACTACATGACTAAGGGTACTTTTACAGGATTGTCATAAGTTAATCATCTTAAAACATTTCCTGAGGGCTCTTGAGGGGATTCCTGACAGGGGTCTTGTGTCAAGACCCTGCCAAAGGAACGTGCCTTCCATCTTTAGTTTAACCGCAGAGAAAAATGTTTCATTGTTATGTACTTAAGTCTGACTAGGAGTTTGACAATTCCAGGGGAAATCTTTTGTTATTTACTTAAGTTTGACTAAGATTTTGACTGTTGCAGGGGAAATAAGCAAAAGGTAAGATGGAGTCAGGGCTCAGACCTGTGTAACATTTTGATGTGAATCGAGAGTCTCAATTTTGGAACTCTCACAAAAGGTAGTACAGGCTTATAAAACATTACCTATAATGATATAGAAGTAAGTGGTATTCAAATATTATCTTCTATGAGAAAAGAACGTTTGTCATCAGAAAATATCTTGCCCAGCATAAAATATCATTTCCCAGCTGATTGAGTATATAAGTTATCAGTTAACATAAATTATTAAGAGTCAAAATTTTAAAAGGAGCATTTCTTTTCCTCCAGGTTAATAACAAGACCTTTAATTTCCTTAAAAAAAAAAAAAATAGGAAGGTGTGTAAGATTTTATCTTAGAAAATTAATAGAGAGATACTCAGGCGTGTCATGCATAAGCTCATTTAGTTTATTGCAAAGTAGTCATGGCAAGGCAAGGAAGTAAGACCTCACAACATTGATTTAGAACTGGAGAATCAGAATTAACAATTACAATTACAATGTTAATTCAATGGTTATCATCCAAATCTTTAGACTTCAGGCTTCTAACTTTTATGAGAGGTCTCAGAAGGAAGGCTTAACCACAGCTCAAGTTCAGGCTAGGTCCCTCCTAGCTAGGGAGTAAGGTTGGTGGTGGTGGGCAAAGTCTCAGCTCCATCTCTGCCTTATCTCAGTGAGTAAGCAGAAATTTAGGGTTTACATGTGAATTTGTCACCTTGGCTCCAAATGACAGAGACTAGAATGTTATGTTTTTCTCCAGAGTTAGAAAGTAGTCGAATGATGCATCTTTTCTTTAAAGTTAGAAACTAGGGAGGTTGCTTTTAGCATGCCAAATCAAAGTGATCTTAAAGGTTGTGTATGTTCCTTACATACTTCACATATTTCTATGTTTAAGTTCAAAATTTTCTGAATGAATTTTACAGGTTTCTAATTTTTTTTTAATGACTAATAGTTAATGATAGACAGCCTCACAAAGATAGACTATTTCTAATTGTTAAAAATAATTAAAACTCAAAGAAAATGAAACATAAGATTTATTCCGAGAAGTTATTCAGTATGCATAAAGGGAGGACATTTTGATTCCAGAAAAAGTAAATGGCTGGAAATTTGCTAGTTACAATGGAGTTTATAAAGAGAAGAAGAGAGAGAAGAATAGAAGATCAACCATTGGCTAATCTTAACATGATTGATTGAAAACCTGCCCTCCCTCTTTTACGGAGATAACTAAAATCAGGCCACAAGGTGGTTTCACTCCCTCCACGGCCTGCAGCCACACCTTTTGAAATTCAAATTCAGTAAGCCTGGCTTCAAACAGGAAAAAAAGATTTGCAACTTTGGGTGGAAGAAAAGCCACTGGCAGGATTAGTTTTGGTCAGGAATTTCTTTAAAGTGAATATTTGGTTTCATGGGTTGTTGTTATATGCCAATCAAGTTGTTTCAGTCTCAAGGAGACCCTACAGGACAGAGCAGAATTGCCCCCATACGGTTTCCAAGGAGCAGCTGGAGGATTCAAACTGCCAACCTTTTGGTTAGCAGCCAAGTTCTTAACCACTGCACTACTAGATTTCATGGGTAAGAAAATCTGAAAATCAAAATAAGAGACTTGTTATTATTTTTTCTATTTGCCATTAAGCTTGTATTATGAGTGTTTATACATATGTATTTTGAAAGCACGGTAGTGTTTTATACCGTATGGGATTGGAGATCATTATAGAAATATACAGAAGGAAAAAATCATAATGCTTTGATAGGAAATCTGATATCACTTAACCTGTCAAAAATACCATGAGCCATATGAGGAGCAGGACACTGAGAAGAGTGGAAATTCAGACTATTTCCATAATTTGGTGTGCATTTCTTTCCTCTTCCTAGCCTACAAATAATTTACCAATTTTCAGATTCTTGGCTAAAGATTTATGTACAAGAAGTTTTTTTTTTAAGTTGTTTTTGGGGCTTGTAAATTTTTTTTTTCTAAAAAGTTTCTCAGAATGCTCTGGTCTTTAAATTTAAATCTAATTTTAAGATAAATTTAAGTATTTATTGTCTTCTTTTTTTTCATGCAAGCAACTGATCAATCTTGTCTTGAGTAATTTTATCATGAATAATTATTGTCATCTTGAAACTGTGTTTTAATCTTACAGTATTTAACCCTCGGTTCCTTAAAATGTTATAAACTTCCTGGGACACATATTATATAGCCAATTTATACAATAAATTTGTATATATATATGTATACACACACACGTATAAATCCATTTTCACCAAATTGCTAAAATTAGTTTAGTAATTACAAGTGTTTATTAGAGATTATAAAATATGAAATGTAAGTCTGAAAGCAACTTGATAGTATTGACATCAAGATCTTCATTGTAGTTTTATGGCACAGTGAGTTAACTACCCAAGGCCAAGAAGCTATTCAGCGGCAAAGTCAGAATCAAATCTTTAGGTCAGCACCAATATTTTTAAAAATTGAAACATTTTTCTAATATTTTTAAAAGATTCTTACCTATTATGCTCAAAGCACCCCTCCTTTTACAGCAAAATATGTCGGCTAATCTGTTTAGATTTCCCATCTTCCTATTCTGCTCATGCAATTTTATTTGTGTATCAGTTATTCATTTTCTAGGGGTCTGGTCTATGCTTGCCTAGAGATTTGAAGGTCATTCTGAAACCTGATTATTTGATTTATTTTCTTTATATAGTTTGTTCTTCCATACTATTTCTTGGATGCCCTAAAAACTTGCCAGCTGTTTTTGGTTTAGAAACGTGATTAGTGTGGTAAAGAGTACCCATGGTATCTATCTCTACTGGTATAAATGTGCTGGTCTTGGCTTTTATGTGACATACACATTCCAGATCAAGCATAGCAGTAGGCGGTAATTATTAATCTTTTTTCTCCCCTTTCAGGTCAGAAGGAGCCTTGGTGGTCCAGTGGTTAAGAGTTGCCTGCTAACCGAAAGTTCAGTGGTTAGAACCCAGTTGAAGTTCTACAGGAGACAGATGTGGCAGTCAGCTTCCATAAAGATTTACAGCTTTGGAAACCCTATGTGTCAGTTCTACTCTGTCCTATAGGGTCACTGTGAGTCAGAATCAACTGGACTGCAGTAGGTCCAGGTCAGAAGGTAACTACTTAAATGTAGTACTAAATTTGGAGGAAAGAATTATTAGCTCTGTGACCCATATTCCTCCTTTAATCTGAACTAGGCTTATTGCTCAGTGAACTAGAATTACAGCCCAGTGAACGAGGGAACACTGAAGCAGTCACATAGCCCACAAGGTGAACGTTGCAATGAACAGCGGCGATTGGAGTCACCTGACTCATGGCAAACCTATGTGTGCAGATTAGAACTGCTCCATAGGGTTTTTCAAAGCTGTGACCTTTCAGAAACAGATCTCCAGGCCAGTCTTCTGAAACAAAGTTAAATAAGGTTCCTTAATTTAGAATTTCTTGAGGTCCCGAACATGATAGTGTATACCGTGAGTCACTGAAACTGGGATTTGCAGTGGTCTTTTAAAAAAAAAAAATTTTTTTTCCAAACTCTGTAGAAATCTACTTTTCTCTGAACATCTCAGGGGACTTTAGTTCCACAGACTTCACTTTATGAAATGATAACCTGGAAAAAATCCTTCTCGACCTTTGTGAAAATGACATTTAAACATACAAAAAAAAAAAAATTGTGTTGTCTCGTATGTGATGATGTCTGGAATTCAGTAGAATTTGATTGAGAAAATTAAAAAAAATATATAAAAACCTATAAATTTAGAACATTGAGGAGGAAATTATTACTTTATTAATCTGAAAAAAAACAATTTTTTTTTTTTTTTTTTTTTACAGTTGAGAGCATTTGCCTACGGGTTAAAAATAAACTAACAATTCTTGTTGAGCCTGAATGAAAATTAAAGCTATCTTATTTCGACATTGGGGTGAACCACTTGGAAAAATTTGTGTTCTTCCCCTATAAATAAAAGACATTTATTTTGAATTACCTTGAAATAGTTATTTTGAATTAAGAGCTTATAACCATTGCTACTACCTCAGTAAGACCATATAGGACAGAGTGGAACTACTCCATAGGGTTTCCAAGGCTGTAATCCTTATGGAAGGTGAATGCCACATCTTTCTCCCACGGAGCCACTGCTGGGTTTGAACCATCAAATTCTGGTTAGCAGCCAACTAACTAAATTTAATATTCTGAAGTATTAGAGTGCTAGAAACTAAAATCATACACTTTAATTGTCTTCATCAATAAGATTCACTATATAGTTGTTATGGAAACGCTGGTGGCATAGTGGTTAAGAGTTATGACTGCTAAACAAAAGATCGGCAGTTTGAATCCACCAGATGCTCTTTGAAGCTCTATGGGCCAGTTCTACTCTGTCTTCTAGGATGGCTATGAGTTGGAATTGACTTGACAGCAGCAGGTTTTTTTTTTTTTTTCATATAGTCGTTCAAATTTCCCTTTGATATTTTTATTACCTAGATACAATTTATATGAGACTAATTGAACTTAAAACAACACACCTAATACTTTATATAATAAAAGTATAGTTTCAAAAATATATAGGTTCTTATTCCAATTCTGAGTATAATTTTGGAAAATTATTCCGTAATTCCTAATGGAGCAATTATAAACAGTACTTTATAGTGGTTAAAGGGCAGGTTTTGAAACCAGATCTGCTCAGTCTGACTTTTGTATCTGCAACTTAGTAGGTATGAGAACTTGAGTGACTTCAATTTTTGTGTTTCAATGTCCCCATCTGTAAAATGGGAACATTAGTAATGCCTGACATACACCATTTTAGTGAGGTAAAAGCATATGCAAAGAGCTTAGAACAATGTCTGACACATAGTAAGCTCTTAGCCCACATTATCAGTTATTATTGTTCATAGCCATGATTGTAGTAGCAGGACGAAGAGGAAAAGGAGCAGTAGTGGTAAAACATAATAAACATTTTATGTTTCCATCTTTTGTGTTGAGCATTTTATATATACTATCACATTGTAAAGGAGCCCAGGTTGTGTAACGGGTTAAAGTGCTTGGCTATTAACCAAAAAGTCGGTGGTTCGAGCCCACCACCCGCTTCGTGGGAGAAAGATGTTGCAGTCTGCTCACATAAGGACTTGCTTGCAGCCTTGGAAACCTTACGGGGCAGTTCTACTCTGTCCTTACAGTGCCTCTGGAGTCCTTGAGTAGTGCAAATGGTTAATAATCTTGGCTGCTAACTGAAAGATTGAAGGTTCAAGTCCACCAAGAGGCACCTCGGATTTTAAAGGCTCGGCTATCTAATTCAGAAAATCAGCCATTGAAAACCCTACGGAGCACAGTTCCACAATAATACACATGGAGTAGCTATGAATCAGAGATGATTCCGAAGCAACTGGCTCACAGTACAAGAACAATCCTAAAAAATGGGTATAAATATTTCGTTTTCTAGATGAATCTCTGGGTGGTACAAATGGTTAACCTGCTCTGCTGCTAACCGAAAAGTTGGAAGTTCAAGACAACCTAGAGGTCCCTCAAAAGAGAGGGCTGGAGATCTCTTTCAGAAAAATCAGCCACTGAGAACTCTGTGGATAGCAACAACACCAACAATAACCAAAAAACGAGTGTACGGTCACATATGTAGGTATATAGGTATAGATGTGTGTAGGTGGGTACAGGTGAGTACATATGTGTGCACAGATAAAAATATCTGTATGTACATGTACATACAGACATGTGTATGCACACACATACATTCATAGAGACACAGTTACCGATACTTCTCAGACGTAACCAAACACCTTGCAAGAAAGGTTTTCTGGGTTTGAAGGCTTAGAACCTTAGTCTCATGGGATCACTCAGTATCATAAAATTTGGTATGACAAAATTTATGTCTGTGTCCTAGTGAGGTGAGTAGCATCTTGGTTCTTAAAAGCTTGTGATCAACCATCTAAGATACAACTATTGATCTTATCAGGAGCAAAAGAGAGAGAACAAAACCAAAGTCTCAAAGAAGAAACTAGCCTACAGGGCCAATACCCTATACAAGCCATGGCCTCATCTACCCTGGGACCAGAACTAGATGGTACTTGTCTAGCACTGCCAACCATTCTGATTAAGCTCACAACATACGGACCCTGACAGAAAAAGAGAAAAACATGGAACAGAACTCAAATTCTTAAAAAATCCAGACTTACTGGACAAGTTGAGAAGAGGGAACTCTGAGACTATCGCCTTGAGATACTCTTTAAACCTTGAACCAAAACTATCTCATGAGGTCCCCTTTAAATGAAATAAGTGATTGGCACACAAAATCAAGGATATTATCCATGAGAATGTTGCTCCATTACAAAGCTGTCTATATGAGACCAAAAGGTCAATAATTAAAGCAAAGATGAGAAGATCAGGGAGCAGGGAAGTTAGAGTACTGGAAATGGAACAAGAACATACCTAAAAAGTATGCTGACACATTGTGAAAAATATAACTAATGCCACTGAAAAATTTGTGTAGAATTTGTCAAATGGGAATTAATTTGCTGTGAACACTTTCACTGAAAACACAGTAAAATATTAAAAAAGAAAGAAAGAAAAGCTTACAGGCACAGTTCTACTCTAGCGCACATGGGATCAACTTGATAGCTACTGGTTTTATAGGTAAGGAATTTGAAGTTATTTTTTTGAATCATTGGTTCAAGGCCAGATGTGGCAAAGCCCAGATTAAAATCCTAATTTGTCAAATACCACATTATCATTCCTAAACAACCACACTACAATTTTAATTAGGCTAAAAAAGGGCAAGTGATATACAAATCCAGTTTTGTATAGGAAGGCCACACCGTTGCTCTGACATAAGGGAAAGGAAGGCTCTTAATCCATCTCCTTTCCTTCACTGATTAAAATAATTAGTACTGCGCTGCTTGTAATGTGCTGGTGTTGTGCTGGGAGTCAGACTTGAAAAGTATAGTATTTGCATGTAAGACTCTTATGGTCTTTTGGGACTTTGACCTCAGAGAGCATTTAGGGAATGCTACTGAGAGTAAAAAGAAAAAAAGGGAAGCTAAAAATGCTGAAGCAATACTTAATCAAAAGCACATTTTTCCCATGGTCTGAACTTATTTTCATCTCTACAAGAATAAATAGTATGTTGCACCTTTAGGAGATTTTGATTATTAATATTATGGAGAAACCAGAGACCCTAATGGCTTTCTCACTTGATGCCCTTTACACAAAAAGCTCTGAGACACTCAGCTCAGAGTAATGAGAGATCAGAAGGCTATCTCCTTACCGTGAAGCACCTTAGGGGCCAACAAAGTCTTTTGAAGAGGCTAACTGCCCTCCTGCTGCCTTTATGTATGGTGCAGAAGGCAGACTTGCTTGGGGCTTTGACATTCAGGTATCAGCTCTCATGGAGGACTGATGACATTTCAGTTTTGTCCATGAGCTGAACTTTGGTGAACTAGAGAGATGATTTGTAGGCTGCAGTAAAGTTTTTACGTACATAGAAAATTCAAAGCAGCAACTATACACACACACATATATATATACGTATGTACGTATATACAAATGCTATATAAGGCCACCACAAGTCAGAATAGACTCAACAACACCTAACAGCAAAATGCATATATAATTAATAAATAAAAATACATCTATTACCCACACTTCTCCAAAACACTTTTACAAAGGACTTAAGATAATAGCAACTTAACTTGAATTGCTTTTCAATCCAATATAGAGTCATTATTTCCTCATGATTGCTTAATTCTAGATTACAAATTGGTCTTTGTATGTAAGTATAATCTCATAAATTTCTTTCACAAATGAAGCATCAAGTTGATTGTGTAAAGCCTGTATAAAATATCAACAATTTATACTTCCAAGTGTCTATTCTTTCAGTTAATTATGATTTTAAACTGTGTACAGGATATTACTTCAATGGTAAAACCAAATCCTGTATAATCTCCAAAAGAATAGAAACTATGTAATAACATTTAGCATGTGAGCTTTGGTGCTAGAGTGTCTGGGTTGGAATTCTGGATTTATTTCTTACTAGGTGTGCGGCATTGGGAAAGCATTTTACCTCTTGTATCTCAGTTACTTTGTCAGACAAGGCATACTTTCTTCCTTGGCTTGTTGTGGTTTGTTAAAATATGTAAAGAGACACTGTCTGAAATTTAGCACAGTCTACCTGTCATGTATTCAGCATTTAATAAACATTATTTTTTATCCATTCCATTCCCAGAGAAGAATTTGGGGAGGAGGTAGTTCTTATGGTGCAGTGAGGTACCTAGTTTTATTTTTCCTACTGCAAGAAATAGGGATATAAGGCAAGTATGATGCCAAAGTCAGCTTCTACTGGGAGACGTGATTGTGCAATTTTCAAGTTGGAGTATTGCAAATTGGTTGGCATCATGTCAGTAGCTTGAAATTGTTCATAGTGGGGATAGTCATATCACTCAAGGACTTTTCTCCCAGTTGTTAAACATTTACCAAGATGACATTGGAGTTGACTTTATTAACCCCCAACCCTTCAAGTTAGCCATTTTCTCCTACTCTTGTCTACTGGTCAACTGTAAAAGCTGTAAGGATATTCATGTACTCACCCAGGCTCCTGTGCCTGAGAGAGACAGTACAGTAGCAGATAGAATTCACAATTATATATATATATATATAAATACATGTATATATATAACATATATGTATTATATATATTTGTCTAAATTATATATATGTATAAAACAAACAAAACCTGTTGCCGTTGAGTCGGTTGTGACTCAAAGCAACCCTATAGGGCAGAGTAGAACTGCCCCATAGAGTTTCCAAGGAGCAGCTGGTAGATTTGAGCTACTGACCTTTTGGTTACCAGCTGAGCTCTTAACCATTGTCTCACTGTGTGTGTGTGTGTGTGTGTGTGTGTGTGTGTGTGTGTGTATGCATATATATAATTTGGGGGGGGAAGTACCTTAGACTGGGTTCTTTAGAGAAGCAAAATCAGTATAGTATATAAATACATATATTCAGAGAGGTTTATATCAGCGAAATGGCTCACTCAGTTGTAGAGGCTAGACAGTCCCAAGTCCATGGGTCAGAATAGAGGCTTCTTCTCATTTGTGTAGCTGCAGGGGCTGGCGAAATCAAGATCGCCAGATCTGAGAGCAAAGCTCTTGCTGACAGACTCGCTTAAAGATCAAAGATGGTTCAATCCCAAGATTGGCAGGCAAGACTGCAGGTAAACTGCTACCTCAAATCCCAAGAACCAGAGGTCAGGCAAACAGGAGCCAGCTGCAGGATTTGGTACAAGCAAAAGCCCAGGAGCTCTGCCAGAAAGTCCACTTATATTCGATGCAGGCCACACACTCAAGAAAAAAATCTCTTTTAACTGATTGCCTACTCACAGTAGATCCCATCATAGAGGTGATCACATTATATCAAATCTCATCATGGAAGTGAGAATCATGGCCTAGTTAGGTTGACACACAACCCTAACCATCACGGGAAGTGAATGCCTTTTTTTAACGTATAAATTCATTTTCCTGCTAATGACATTTAATTTCCAGTAACATTTTCAATGACAGGTTACACGCAAAAATAGGACACCACCTGTCAACCAAAGTCAATGAGGAAATTAGTCTTCTATGACTAGTATCTTCATGTATAATATACCATCCTGTTTTTGTTTGCCTTGATTACACAAAACCCTTCTTCACCTTTAAAGAATTAATATTCTGTGTACAGTTTTCCATTATTCTGATGAATGTTTCCCCTCTCCCTGCCAGGTAAAGCTCATGTTTAAGTAGAAAGCTTCCAGAATCATCCTTTCACTGCAACAAGATGTCTAGGCAGCCTACAAAACTTTATAAAAATAAGAATAATGCGACTAAAAGCATGGTATTTACCCACCAGATAAGTCATAAAAGGTTGGAAAAGCTTGGAGACATTTGTACACTTGTCTGATTTCTCTGTGTTAGTTGATAGAATAAATTAAATGATTTTGTCCCACCCCTAAATTTCTGGGCCATCCTTTTGTCATGCCCTAGAAGGAAATGATATTGAGCTTCTGTGTTTATTTGCTTGTTTTCTGAACCACCATGGCGTTTAGTCTGTTGTATTTTAGAGTATTTTCATTTGTCTATTAGTTTTCCTAGTTTTGGAACTTGTGAAAGTTGAGTACTAAAATATAGATTTATGAAGCACTTACTATTTGTCAAGCTCTCTTCTTTAATCTTTTCTGAAAATAAGTCTATTTTTTTCTTTATAACAACATTTGAAATAAAGCCTATATTTACCATTATTTTGTACAGAAAGAAACTGTTGAATAGGAAAATAAGTGGTAGCTTTCCTAAAATCACAGAACGATTAAATTGCATACAAATGTCAGTGCCATGGCTGGTAATCTTAAACCCTATACTCTCCATTCTGTATAAGATTAAGAAATTAAAGTACTTAGAGTGTCTGTGTTTCTAGGAGAAAACACATTGTCAGGTGTCATTTGATTAACTATCATAGATGTATTAAAATGCTCATCAACTTGCAGAATGCATGTGAACATTAAGATATTGACTCTTCTGACTTCACTGAGTTGTAATAATTTTATTATTTTGCCATTACAAACTTCAACTGATCAGATAGAAAATGCATCCTGATGCACAATCTAGTTAGAATCCTTAAAGATATTTTAGATCATGAATTTGCATTAAAAAAAGAAATTGAAAATTTGTAGTTTCTTATAATGTTAAATCATCACCTACAATATGACCTTGACCTGGAAATTCCAATTCTAGTTATTCATCCAAAGAGAAATAATGTCACATTGTCCACAAGAAAAATTGTTCAACAACACTATTTGTAATAGGCAAAAACACAGATCTCTAAACAGGAGAGTGTATAAATTGTGGTATATTCACACAAGTGAATATTACATTCTCAAAAAGAAATAAACTGATGCATTAAACAAAGTGAAAGAATCAAACAGACATAGAACTGAGCAAAAGAAGCCAGACAAAATGGGTACATACTATATGCTTTTATTCATATACAACTTAATCAGACAAAAGTAACCCATGATGAGAGAAACCTCAACAACCGTTGTTTTGGTGGTTGGGTGATTGACTGTAAAGGAGCAAGACAGAAAATTCTAGGGTAATGGAAATGTTCTATATCTGGATGTAGGTATTGGTTAGAAGAGTATATACATTTGTCAAATTTTATACTAAAGATCAGGAACCTTGGAGGCACAGTAGTTAAAGTGCTTAGCTGCTAACCAGAAGTTCAGAGATTCGAACCCGTCTGATGTTTCACTGAAGAAAGGAGTCAGTCTGCTTCCATAAAGATTTAAAGCCTTGTAAACCCTATGGGAAGCCCTGGTGGGGCAGTGGTTAAAAGCTTGGCTTCTAACCAAAAGAGCAGCAGTTCGAATCCAACAGCTGCTCTTTGGAAATCCTATGGGACAATTCTACTCTGTCCTACAAAGTTCCAATAGTTGGAATTAACTTGGCAGCTGTGGGTGATACTAAAGATCTACACATTTTATTCTATATACATTACATTTCAGTAACAAAAAAGACATTTCAGTGCTCATTCACAATGGATATTGATGAAGATCAAACTTGATAACCAGAAAATAAAATCTGGAATATTATGTATACATGTACATTCACGTATATATGTATGTACATGTACACATACACACACACACATATATTGTGAGCCCTGGTGGTACAGTGGTTAAAGCACTGGGCTGATAACTGAAAGGTTGACTGTTTGAAGCCAAAAGCCACTCTGTGAAAAAAAGGCCTGGCAATCTTTTCCCAAAAAATTGCAGCCTAGAAAACCCTAGGGGGCACTACTACTCTGTCCCATAGAATCCTTGTGAGTTGGAATAGACTGGGTGGCTCACAACAACGATACACGCACAACACACTCTCTATATATAGTGAGAGAGTTACGGGTTTTTTTTTTTTTTTTTTGGTACATCTTTTCATTAGTGGTATGTACTACATACAATGTTGCAGCATGTATTTTGCTGATATTATCATTCTCTTATCAACCTCCAAAGAAAAATAAAGACCAGATTTATAAAGATACTGACAATAAAAGGCAATAATGAAGTTTTCCACTTATGTCAGACCTGATTCATGGATTCATTGGAAAGGAACCCATTCTAATTAGGAAAAAGTTAGTTGGTAAATGTACAATCTATTTTTTCAGTTACTGTAATTTTTAAATTATGCTACCTTGAACAACTGACTTAACTTTTTTAATGTTCTGATTTCTAATCTCCTAAAATGGTTTTAAATATAATATCTATAAATTAATGCAGAAATACGGTTTGCAGTAAATCAAATATATAGTAAGTTGGGGACTACCTGTATTTCAAAAAATGGATACATTGCTGTAAGAACTTACTGTATTCTTACACAAAAAACACAAACCCTCTGCATTTGTTTGCTAGCCATACCCTCCTCCCACGAGGTACCTTCACAAGCTCAGACATGCCAGCCCTCTTCCACATGTTGGTTTCAAAAAAATTAATATTACACATATAGGAAAATACTTCATGAGGGGAGAGTGTGGTAGGCAAACGAATGCAGAGGGTGTGCTTTATTTGTGTAAAATTACAATAATCATTTACGAGGAGAAATTTGGAACACAGCTACTTGGCCAATTGACTGGAAGATAATCATTTTTTTGCCCATTCTAAAGAAAGGTAATTAAACAAATGTAGAAATCATTCAACAGTGTCATTAATATCACATGCTACCATAGTTTAAAAAAAAAAAAAAGTTTAGCTGAACGTAATTCAAAAATGACTGCAGCTGTACATCAACGGGGAACTACTACAAGTTCTAACTGGATTCAGAAGAGGATGTGGAATGAGAGAGATCATTGTTGATGTCATCTGGGTCTTGGCCAAAAGCAGAGAATACCAGAAAGATGTTTGCCTCTCTTTTATTGACTACACAAGGGCGTTCGACTGCGTGGACCATAGCAAATTATGGATATCATTGCGAAGAATGGGAATTCTAGAACACTTAATTTTGCTCATGAGGAATCTGTATATAGACCAAGAGACAAACTTTTGACCAGAAAAACAGAATACTGTGTGGTTTAAAACTGGAAAAGTTGTATGACAGGAATGTATACTTTCACGTTACTTATTCATTCTGTATGCTGAGCAAATAATTTGAGAAGCTGGTTAACTGAAGAAGAATATGGTGTCAGGATGGGAGGAACGGTTATTAACAACCTATGATACTCAGAAGAAGTACCTTATTTGCTGAAAATGGAGACAACTTGAAATACTGATAAATGTCCTAAACTACAGTCTGCAGTATGGATTATGCCTGAAAGTGAGAAAAATGAAAATCTTCACAACTGGAATAGTATTATGATATATGGAGGAAAAAAATGAAGTTTTCAAATATTTCATTCTATTTGGACAAAAAAACCAATGCCCACGTGTCTTAGTCACCTAAAAAAAATAGAAAACACCACAAGTGAATGGCTTCAACAAAGAGAAATTTATTTTCTCACAGTCCAGTAGGCTAGAAGTCAGAAATTAGAGCATCAGCTCCAATGGAAGGCTTTCTCTCTCTGTCGACTCTGGAGAAAGGTCCTTGTGATGCATTAGTCTTCTGTTATTCTGGGAGCATCTCAGTGCAGGAACCTCAGGTCCAAAGGAGGTATTCTGCTCCCGCACTGCTTTCTTGGTGGTATGAGGTCCCCAACTCTCTACTTGCTTCCCTTTCCTTTTACTTCTTAAGAGATAAAAGTTGGTGTGGGCCACACCCCAGAGAAACTCCCTTTGCATTGGATCAGGGATGTAGCATGAGCAAGGGCTTTATATCCCACCCTAATCCTCTTTAACCACAAGCAGAGATTATGATTATGATTTATAATATATAGGAAAATCACAAAATGGAGGACAACCACACAGGCTAACCAAGTTGACATATATTTTTGGGGGACACAGCTCAATCTCTTATACCATGGAAGCAGCAGTTAATAAATCAAATTGGGAAAATCTGTGTAAAATACCTCTTTAAAGTTTTAAAAAACAAAGATAGGCCTTTGATGATTATAGTGTACCTAATTCAGGCCACATTCTTTTAATTGCCTCATTTGCGTGTGAAAGCTGGACACTGAAAAAGGACAGCAGAAGAATTGATGCGCTCAAATTGTGGTGTTGGTGCAGATTATTGAATATATGATGACTGTCAGAAAAATGTCCAAATCAGTCTTTGAAGAAATACAATCAGAATATTCCTTAGATGCTAGGATGGTGAGATTTCAGCTAGCTTAGCTTGGACACTTCATTGAGAAAGACCAATCAAAAGGAAAGAATATCATGTTAGAGGGTAAAATAGTAGAGGGTCAGTGAAAACAAAAGAAACCCTCAGTGAAATGGATTGACACAATGGCCACAATAACGGACTCAAACATACCAACAATCTTGAAGATGGTACAGGACCAGGCAGTGTTTTGCTCTGTTATACATAAGGTCACCACTCAAGGAAAATATTTTTAAATCACAGCTGTAGGGATAGAATTAAAAAAAAAGTCACAACCATGTAATCACTCAGAAATTAGCTTCTGTCACAACTTTTATATGAAAGAAAAACTCTGGAGCATGTAGTTGAGCAAAGACAGTAATGGGCTTTAACAAAATTCTGGATACCGGTTATGGATTGAATTGTGTCTCCCCAAAATGTGTGTCAACTTGGCTAGGCCATGATTCCCAGTACTGTGTGATTGTACATCATTTTGTCATCTGATGTGATTTTCCTATGTGTTGCAAATCCTACCTCTATGATGCTAATGAGGCAGGATTAGAGGCAATTATGTTAATGAGGCAGGACTCAATCTAAAAGATTAGGTTTTATCTTGAGTCATTCTCTTTTGAGATATAAAAGAGAGCTGCAAGCAGGGAGAAAGGACCTCCTACCACCAAGAATTAAGAACCAGGAGGGGAGCATCATCCTTTGGACCCAGGTATCTGAGCTGAGAAACCCCTAAACCAGGGGAAGATTGGTGACAAGGACCTTACCTCAGAGCCAAGAGAGAGACAAGCCTTCCCCAGGAGCTGGCACCCAGAATTCAGACTTCTGGCCTCCTAGACTGTGAGAGAAAAAATTTCTGTTTATTAAAACCATGCTTTTGTGGTATTTCTGTTATAGCAGCACTAGGTGACGAAGATAGCAGTTGTGCATAAATCCTAGAGTGTAGCCATTACAAAGAAGAGAGGAAGTCAGGGAGTTTCACAAGGCATACCTTCACAGAGAAAGAAGATGCCTTTGTATACTCTATATGCTTGGTGAAGGGGACCTACTTCAAGGGAAGATAAAATCATGTCTTTGTCCGAAGAAAAAGGAGAAAGGATATTAAGAAAACTTGCAAAAAGTTTTAACGAATTTATGATCAAAATATGAGGTAACCTTCAATGTTGTATGGCTTTGGGCAATTGATCAAAATTTGAAAAATAGCTATTTAAGCTTAATCCTTCAAATATTCTGCAAACTGCATGGTTTTAATACTGTTTTTGAGGAGTCCAATGCTATCCCTTATTCCAAATTTTGTAAATTATATTTAAAGGTTTTTACATTTAAAAAGAACAAAACTTTTATATAATACATACAGGGCTTAATTATAATAAAAAAAAAAAACAGAATAAAATGTGATAAACCTTGAATATTTAAAGCAGTCATGTAGTTGGAGGATGTGAGAAATTTCAGAGTAGAGGAAAGGGGAGGAGGGGTACATAACTGCCCTAATTTATTTTACCTCACATATTTCCACAATAGATGTCTAAATTGGATAGACCAAAGTTTTTAATGTCCAAAAGCAAGCACTGGAAGAACACAACAACATAACCAACAAAAAGTGGAAACGTTTTTAGTGAATGCATAGAGATTTGAAACTGTGTGTGACAATATTTCTCTTTTATAATAAGGAATTAATAGATACTATTTAAAGTTCCGACTCACAGCGAGCTGTAGGGCAGAGTGGAACTGCCCCATGTGAGTCAGAATCAACTCAACGGCACTGCATGGGTTTAAAGTTCGTGACTCTAGAAATAAAGGGTAAAATAGTATTTAGTATTGTATATTATTTAGCACTAGCAAAAAATGGAGATGAAAGTGAAATGAGCACTGGGGAGGGTTATTTATTTATTTTTTAGGGAATTATAATTCACTGTATATTTTTCTGTTCTTATTAGAATAAAAAAATTCATATTACTTTTATAATTTCAGATAGATAGATGGATGAAATAAAGGTCTCATATATTCTATATATCAATACCATTTCACCTATTTTCATAAACTAAGTGCATAAATTTTTTTTTCTTTTTATCATGAGGAACATGATTCACCATTTTGGTGTTTCTGCTGTATTTTACATGCATATTTTAATGGAGGTAAAATTACTATATAATAAAATTCACTGGTTTTAGGGGGAGCCCTGGTGGCACAGTGGTTAAGAGCTGTGGCTGCTAACCAAAAGTTTGGCAGTCCAAATCCACCAGCTGCTCCTTGGAAACTCTATGGGACAGTTCTGCCTTCTCCTATAGCGTGACTATGAGTTGGAACCTGTTCAATGGCAACAGGTCTGAATCGAGTTTGGTCTTAGGTATTCAGTTCCATTTTTTTTTTTTTTTCTGACTCTTGCAGACACCTCTGTACCTATTATGCAAAACAAAATATTAAAAAAAAAAACTTCCTGTATATTTTCATTAAATCCCACCCTACAACACTCCACTGCCTGCAATTTTTCTGGTTACTTGGATTTCACGTACAGAATCATACATACAGTATGTGCTCTTTTGCATCTGGCATCATGGACTTTTTTATTTTTATCCAGTTAGTTTCATGTGTCAATAATATGTTCTTTTTTACAGCCCAGTAATATTCCATTGTATACATATGCTGCAATTTGTTTATTCGTTCTCCCATTGATGGGCATTTGGGTTGTTTCAATTTTTGGTAGAGTCCTTGGGTGGCACAAAGGGTTAAGCACTCAACTACTAGAGGACAGGCTGGCAGTTAAAACCCACCCAGAGTCATCTCAGAAGACAGGCCTGGTGATCCACTTTCAACAGGTCACACCCTTGAGAAAGTGATGGAGCAGTTCTACCCTGACACATGTGGTCTCTATAAGTTGGACTCGACTAGACGACGATGGGTTTGATTTTTTGGTTTCATCAGTGTAAAATGGTAGCTCATTGTGACTTTAATTTGTGTTATTCTGAAGATGCTGAGAACATTTTCATGTGTTTATTGGCAATTTGTATATTTTCATTTATGAGAGTGTTTATTCAAGTTTTATCCTAAAAAAAGAAAAAAAAAACAACTTTCATTTTGTATTGTTAATTTATAGGAATCTTGTATATATTGTGGATAAGTATTCTAAATATAAGTCCTTTGCCAAATACGTGTAAGGTAAATGCAGTTTATTTTCTATTCTCTGTTGTCTACTATTCCTTTCCTTGTAGTATTCTTAAAATTTACTGAAATTTTAAATTTCGATGCAGTTCAGTTTTTTTTTTTTTTCTTATGTTAGTACTTTTGTGACCTGTCTAATAAATCTGCGAAGTCTTATTTCTTAAACCTTGGTCCTAAGGAGGAAATATTCTACCACTTTAATTATTTTTTTACTCTTTACTGATTGTCACTTCCGTGTTCTGAGTCGGAGAATGAGATGACAAAATAATTAAAGCAAGTGGCCTACTTGGCAGCTGCTAAATAAGTCTGAGTACTCAAAAAGTTTTATTAAAATTCCAAAGCACAGCCACAATATTTTAGCAAGTTATGTTATTGTGGTGGCATCATATGCATATTTTTTTCTCCTCAGAGAAGAAGAGGAAAAAAAAAAATCACAATTTAAATTAAATTTTATACAAACCATTTTACATGGGTGTAAAACCCAAAATACAATCTGGCGTGCTGGGAAACACTTTCGACTTAACAGTCTAATGATATAATGAAAAGTCACAGAAATTTTTATCTAGAAAGTGTTTTAAGACGATGATTATACAAATACAAACTTCTATTTTGAAGTCTACGTAGGGTAGCTATAACCCACCAACCCATTGCCGGCGAGTCATTCCGACTAGAGGGATTGAAATCCATACTAAAATTTAAAAGAACAGAGCTTTTTGGCAATGCTGCTTTTTTCTACAAACTGAAGTTAGGTAATTATGTCTAGTCATAAGCATCTTTACAGGAAAACATTCCGCACTTTCAAAGCAATGTTTGATTGTGGGACACAGACACAGCAACATTCGAATTCTTAATTGAATGTAGAATTCCTGTTTAGAACATTCTTATGTTTCAACGGTAGTCAGGTCATGCTAATGAGATTTTAAAAGAGTTACAAGTTTTCAAAACTTAAGGAAACTTTTGTCCAGATGGTGCTTATCTCTCTTATAATTCAAAAGTATGGAAATAAAATACCAACTGACCTCCAATATTACATGGATTTGTAATATACATAAACTCACATGCAGCATAAATATTTACTGTATTTCAAAGTATATGTGAAGAGAGACAATGATGCACAGACACGGTTTATTGTTCTAACCTTCATTTTTGATAAGTAACCAAGTAGCATGAGACTTCATCTTTGGGATTATTAAGCTAATATTGTGTCCCCGAAGGAACTAAAATCTGTATTTATTGGTGTATAAGTTGGCTCGCAGGGGTTCCAAAGGGTCTATGTTGTCTCCAGTCAGTTTCTGATCTTATTTCATCGTAAAATTCAATTTTATTTATACTTTACTTGTTTAAATTGCTTTTTATAGTTACTTATTGAAAATGTCTATTCACTAGATGCATTCATGTTTTCATATTTGGAAAAAGAAGAGGATTCAAGACCTTACAAATGGTCAGTATATCCATTCCAAAGCTTGGGTGGTAAATAGGGATAGACTTTGAGAAAGGACTCTTATATTAAGCAAATAATGTACCCTAATAAGAGTAAAGAAAATAAACACAGTTGCAGGAATGACTCTTATTTGTGAGGTAGGTGAAATAATTAAAAAAAATAATAATAATTATGCCTTTAAAATTCCTATATTGTAGGCCAGAAAGGGCATATGCTGCCACTTGGCACAAGAGACACCACAAAACCTTTTGCAGTTCCCTGTAGGCTCTGCAAATATCCATTTTCAATATTCCTTTGCCTTTGAGTATGAAATGTTCAATATTCAAAAGTATTTTCAGAGTACAATTTTGCCCAGAACAAAGCAAGAAAGAATGTTAGAAACCACCTTAATTTCCAGATATGCATAGCAGGTGATGGACTATATGGGATTACTCAGTTAGGATGTTTCCATACTTATTCTACAAATAAGAATTTAAACTAGAAATGCAGATCAAAGATTAACTTTATTTTATTAAATAATGCCAAGTTGGGAATGATATGGCAAGGTTTAATACTTATTTACCAGTTTCAAAAAATAAATTCTACATGCATTTTTATTGTTATAAATATATATAACACAATTGCCAATTGAACATTTTTTACATGTGTAAGACAATCACACCAGTTATCAATCATGTTGTGCAACCATCACCAATATCCATTGCCGAATTTTCCATTACCATAAACAGAATCACTGTGCTTTGGTTACTTCACTTTATCATCCTGTAAAACCAAACCCATTGCTGTCAAGTCGATTCTGACTTATAGAGACCCTATAGGACAGAGTAGAACTGCCCCACAGGGTTTCTAAGGAGTGGATGGTGGATTCAAACAGCCAGCCTTTTGGTTAACAGCCACATCTCCTAACCACTGTGCCACCAGGGCTCCTCACTTTATCATAGTCCATTCTTTTTCATCTTTTGGAGCATAGGGAAGAAATAGCGAACACTATATAAGTTGAACACTCATGCAAGGAAGAAAACAAAGAGTGCCTAGGGAAATTAGAGGAGAATTCACAGAGCCTTGAGTTATGACCAGAAGGACAGTAGGATTTTTCCAGGTGGACAATGCGGTTTTAATTATTTTTATACTCTTCCCTCCAGCTCTTTTGTTTGTGAGCTTTGTTTAAAGTATTGATTTAATTTTTTTCCCTCCCTACACACTGTTCACTTGGGAAAATATTTACTCCAACAGTTGTACATTGGTTACTCCAGATGTCCAAAGAGTGTAGGCTGCTGAATTTATGGAAACTTAGCCATGATGCAGGAAACTTTATTCTATGTTATCTCATATCCCATTTGGCAAAACATCTCTCTCTCTCTCACATTCTCCTTCTCTCCCTCTTTGTTTTTAAATCTCCAGTGAACATTTGTAGCACAGGCAATAAGGGTGTAAAGGAAATACACCTCTCTCATTTCATTTACATTTGGTCTAGTTAATCTTTTCTCTAAAAAGAATAGCTTCTTATATTTGTTTCTCCAACCCTAAGCAGAAAGACAAAGATTCCCTAATATATCCTTTTGGGGGAAGGCCTAAAGTACACTAATAAGTAGCTGAATCGTCACCCCAGCACTTATTTTATGCACTTATTCAGCTGCCAATGTACTCTGATTTAACTCTTCTTGGACCCTTTTTTTTGGACCCTTAATACTACCTTTTTTCATGGATTAAGCTATATTTTAAAATTTTGCTGTTTCTAATGAACTGCCCAGAAAGAGAACTGTTTTCTATTTTTTATTACTATTTCAGAAAAAAAGGGAACATTTCCTAAATATTAATACGGAGGAGTACATATTAAATACTTGTTCAATGTATATTAAATATAACCTTCCCATAGCATGTAGGCAACTCAATTTCAGCAAGTCATGTTCATGGAAAAAGTAAGATGAGATACACAAGATGAAATAGGACTATTAAATTGCAACTCATTTATGTGTGTTCTATGTTATGCACTTTTTTGCGAGGAGGTTTAATCACAGAGCTTATAAAATTATTTCTAACCAACTGACAATGATTCTAAAGTTTGAGTTAGAAGAATGAATTTTCACTTAATGGATTTGCAATTGAGATTATTGTCTTTGCTAAGAAGGGCATTATCCTTCACCATCTGATTTATATGCTAATTTTTCAGATCAGATGCATATTTTTATGTTTTTGCAAATTGTCTGTAGAAGAAAAAGTGAACTAAGAAAAGTTATTCCATTTTTGATCTTATGGTTCTTAATAATTACTTGTGCACTGATTGCATTGAATGCAATTCACCTCATAAAATTACTGACTCTGTTTAAGCACTCTAATTCTCCAGTTAAGGGTATAAATCAACTTAATATTTTGTATTAGTTGACTCCCCATTTCTATTTGCCTAGCTTTTCTCCTGATAATGTTGAACTTTGCCTTGTACTCCTGGAAAACAAGGACAATTAAGGAATTCTCCCTACCCTTTTGAATTTCAGGAAATGGCTTATGCAATAAAGTGTGACCTAGATAAGACTCCTGGATGACCCCCTTGTCTACCTATGACAAGGCCAGATACAGACTTCTACATTCTTATTATTTGTCTCTTACCTTATTAGCTGAATGGCTTGCCCCTACTGACCAATATGTACAGTATGTCTGCAAATTCGACTTGATCAAATTTTAGTAAAGCTTCTCTCCTTCTCTATGTCCCTGAATTTTGTCCCAGCCTTAGGCCCTGGACCTTGAAAAGAGCCTTCCATTCCAAAGAACCCTCTGACCTGAGGAGAAGACATTTTTCATCAACTGTCTGATTAGTGGCAACTGCTAATCCCATTCCCCTACACCAGGTTTTTCTAGCCTTGGTTACTATACCCTATTAAAAAAAAAAAAAAAAAAAAACTCTTTTTACTTGAACTTAAAGCAATTTACAGGCTATTGTAATAGCTTCACTCACCTTATTACAACAGTTTCTTGTTTGTCTTTTAATAAAGCCTCTCCTTATTTAAGTTTAGGTTCCTGAGTGGCAAAACTGGTTTGGCTCAACTACTCTCCTGGGAGTTGTTCATTCAAACTTAGCCAGTGATGATGCAGAAGAAAGTCCTGGAGATCTGTTTCCATAAAGATTACAGCCAAGTAAACCCTACAGAGCAGCTCTACTCAGTAACATATGAATTCACCATGCGTCGAAATCAGCGTGATGGCAATAGATTTGTTTAAGTCTTCTTTTTAATACCTGAGTCTCAATTTATTTTTTAATTGACACTGCTTTTTTAAATTTGGTCAGTTTCTGGTTTAAGTTGAGAAAAAATGTTACAAAGAATTATTCTTGCAAACTCACCTCTTTACCTAATTAATAGATTTTGAATCACTCCCAAATTTTGAAAGTTTGACTTCCACTGTTGTTTGGACAACTCTGACTATAAGAATCAACACCAAGCTGGCTCCTGTGAGGTGGAGGTCAACTTTACCCCCATTCTCCAACTTCTTCACCATTCCTGACACCAGCTATTCCCCCCATGGCATTCTTTATCAAGTCTGATAATTCATTGGAATGGTCACAGAAAACTCCTGGAAACAACATAACTGCAATAACAACTTTAGTAACAGAGAAGGACATAAAGGATAAAAACAAATCAAATTTATGCAAAAGAGTGAGGTTCAGGATGGGTCTTAGCATGAAGTCTCAACATTTCAAAGGAGACCTACTTACCCTTCCCAAAATACAATGCTCATTCTTATCTATCAGGAAACTTTCAAACAGGAAACTCAGTGAAATTACCTGGCAGGCTCAGCTCTTAGTTGTTCCTCTCAGCTCTTAGCTGGGGTTTGGTCTTTACACTCTGCTGCACTGTCTGAGTCTGACCATTGTCTCCACTTTTTCTGGTACCATCGCAATAGCTGCCTCCACTGCTGTCGCAGATTTATGGGAGGGCTGTAGGGAGGGTCCTAGTGCAGAGACCCAACCCACACCTCTCCTGACTGTGTCAATCAGGAAACCCCATCTGAGGCTCCATTTCTAGGGTTTTTGTAGGCTAGCCCAGCCCTAGTGGTGTGGAAGTTAAGAGCTCAACTGCTAACCAAAGGGTGGGTAGTTCGCAGCCACCAGCCACTCATTGGAAGCCATATGGAGCAGTTACATTCTGTCCTATAGGGCCACTATGAGTCAGAATCCACTAGATGGCAATGCTTTTTGTTTGTTTGTTTGATGTAATCCTTGTTAATTATAAGATGGGCTCCCTAACCACTCTTGGCAAAGGTCAGATATGGCGGGGGGGAAAGGGAGGGGGTCCAGCCAGTCCTGGTAAAAGTCAACTAGAGGGTGGGTCATAAACCAACCAATCACTTTGGGAGAATTATAAACCCAGGGCCAGAGAGGCCATAGCAAGGAACCCATTGCACTGAAGCAATTTCAGGAGAAAGAATTGAAATAATAATATTGTCTTTATTTTAATAATGACTTAAGTTTCAAAACATTCTGTTATGTCTAATTCTCTGTTTGAAAAAGCCAGTCAAGTACTACACAACTGAAGTAGAAAGAGAAACATGCTCAAGTCTTTCACTGTGCATGTTAGGGTAGCATTCTGCATTAAATATATACTTTGGAAACCTAATGTGCTTACTTCTAGAAAGAAAAGGTTTAGCCTACCTTTGGGTAGGATGTGGCAAGGCAAGGAAGAAGACAGGCAGCCATGGATTATATCTAGGCAATGTTATTCCATATTATATTTCAAGTGCCTATCCCAGTGCTTGGTACATAGTACACACTCATGCAGTATTTATGGAATAAATTAATAATATCTTCTTTGACTTAAGCAGATTTTATTCTTCATTTTACTTAGAAACCAAGGCATCAGTTCCTGGTATAAGATTGGTAAAAGAGAGAATTTGTTTATTGAAGGGAGGCAAGGAATGTTATGGATATAAGGAAGGGACAGATATATATCTTTATATCAGCTTGTTTTCAAATTAAGCAGCTCCAAATTTTATGCTTAATCATGTTGAGTTGAAGTTTTGAATAGGATTATTTATTTCTCAATCATTTATATTTTCATTTTGAATTTATAAACTGGTTTTATGATATAATTTAATACATTTATAAACTGATATTATAATAATGTTTTGTGTGTTAGTAAGCACAAATTAGTTTCCAAAAGTCCCAGAGTATAAAGACTGAGAACCACAAACTTGACCCTGATAAAGTTTCCATAGCAAATATAATGTAATAAGATCACTGCTAACTGTGATACTGGCCACCCTTATTGTCCTCATCTCAACGTTCACCTTTTGTTTAAATTTATTTTTTATAGAATATCTGCACTGTCTTAGTTTCTAGTGCTACCATAACAAAAAAATGCCATAAGTGGTTGAGTTTAAAGAATGGAAATTTATTGTATCACAGTTTTGGAAGCTAGAAATCTGAATTCTGGTTATTGGCAGGCCTAGGCTCTTTCTGTCTGCTCTAAGAAATAATGCCTTGTCTTTTTCAGCTTTTGTAGCCCTGGGCATTCCTTGGTGTTCCTTGGCTTGTAGATGTATCCTCATATGGTGTCTTCCTCTGTGTGTGTGTCTCTTCAAGACTGTTTTGCCTTTTTATAAGATTCCATTCAGAAGGGATTAGGTTTAGGGCCCACCTTACTCCTGTATAATCTCATTAACATAACAAAAGAAAACTCCTTTCTCTTAAACAGGATTACATTCACAGGTAAAAGTATTAGGATGTCAGCATGTATTTTTTTGGTAAAATGATTCAATCCATAACTGGCACTTTTATGATACTATGCACTTGCTTATACTACAAAGCTCTCTCCCTCTTCATGCTTTCTTATCCTTCCAACCCCATACCCAAAAGAGCCCTTGTGTGGGGACAGGTGGTTAGGAAAGTGATTTTCTCAAGGTGAGTATAAAGGAGAGAGTTCTAGGAATTCTCATCACTGAGGGAGTGCCATACACTTCTATGCACTGGCAGTGAAGGGTGGCATCATTGATTCCTTCTATTAAAAAGGAACAAGGCCTTCTTATTTGCTTGATAGTTTTTGTATTAGTTAAGGTAACAATGGCTGCTACAGCATATCCAACAACGTATAAAACTTTAAGTGTTGTCTGTGTGTGTGTGTGTGTGTTTCATGTAACTGTCCAAAGCAGACGCTTCTGAATGTCAACCAATTCTCTTCTCAATGGAGATTCAGAAACCCAGGGCCCTTCCTTTGTTTAGCTTCAACATCTTCAACAAATGGCTTCAAAATCACCATGGAAGGGGAAAGTGTGACTGAATGGGAAGCTTATAACTGGTCACATCAGAAAGTGGTACACATGGCTTCTATACATATTCCATGGTGGGAACTTGGCCACAACTAGGGATCTGGGTAGAGATATCTCAGGAAGAAGAGAATGTGGGTTTGGAGGATGACTACCAGTCTCTGCCATGAAATTTTACTAGTGTGAAAAATAAATGATTAGTGGCTGGAATATAATGTTGAAATTAATCTCATGGAGAACTTTGTAAAAAAAAAAATGTGTTATAGTTTAGAAAACTAAGTTATTTTTATCATAGTTCCTCGTTCTTTTGTAACATTTTTATGTTATTCCTGTTTTATATTTCCAGTCCAAAGATGGCATGTAGGTATAACCTACCCATTGCCTAGGAGTCATTATTTTTACTTTTCTAGAAGTCATTTCTCACTACTTTTGTCTTTCATTTTCTACATCATATCCATTCATTAAGAAATGTTGATTTAACCTCAAAATCATGCTGCCACCATAGGCCAAGCTACTTTTTGCCTATATAACTGCAGTGTTTCTGATATGGTTTCTCTACATTCAGCCTTTGCCTTAACACAAATTATTTATTCATCTTCCATCCAGACATGTTAACTTATTAAAATGGAAGTAATTCTGTTGTTATTGTTAGCGGCCATTGAGTGGGCCCCCGACTCATGGAGATTCCAAAAGTTACAGACTTGAACTGTTCCATAAGCATTTTTCTTTATTGGTTCTAATCTTTATGGAAGCAGTTTTCCAGGTCTTTCTTCTGTGGAGCAGCTGGGTGAGTTAGAACCTCCAGCTTTCAGGTTAGCAGCCAATTGCAGAAAACTTCCACAACCCAGACTCCAAAAAGAAAACAGTAGAAGCACGCATATAATATTAATTTTTTAAAAACAGAAAGATTGTCATCAAGTTGGTTCTGACTCATAGCTACCTATAGGACAGAGTAGAACTGCCCCATAGGGTTTCCGAGAAGCAGCTTGTGGATTTGAACTGCTGTAGATTCAAACCACTGACCTTTTGGTTAGCAGCCATAGCTCTTAACCACTGAGCCACCAGGGCTCCATAAAAAAGTGTAAAAAGTAATAGTTCTTTCTTCTTTTCTCCACTTTTCCATCATCTTACCCAGGTATACATTCCAGATTCTATCAGACATGTATTTTCAAGTTTGAGAGACAATATAAAACAACATCTAGACCATATATGACAGTCAAATTCTTATCCACACTTTGATCCTCTGCAGCAATTAGCTCAATAGTCCAAACCACAACCTCTGCAGCCGTCAATCCAGAAAGCCAGGACTTGGTCAATAACTGCCAGGTTGCCTGTTTTTTTTTTTTTTTTTTGTCTCCAGTCCAACTCAGGATCAACTAGAGAAAGTAAAATATGCTCCCCAAACCAATCGTATAGGATGTCCCACTTCTATTTAGCCAGCCTCCAGCTTCCCTGTGCCAACACTCCCCAATCAGAGAACGCCTGAAGCCTTCCCTTTTTTAATAAAAAGCTTTCCCACTCTCTGTCTGTGAGTCTTTGCCAACTGCAAGTGATGACGGCTGACTCCAGCATAGTCCTGACTGATTTACTTTTCTAATTTGGACGGTTGCTTTATATTTAGACCTTAATGACTTCTATTGTGCTTCCCCTACACCCCGTAGTGTCTTTTTCTTTCTTTTTTTTTTTTTTTTGGTAAATTTGCTGTTTTTATAGCATTATTTCCATCAAATTCTCAGTCCTACATCTTGTACATAAAACCTTTTTATCAAGTTCCCTCTTTCCTGGAAAAATCAATCCTACAACTCCAAAATGGACCTGCGGTTCACTAAGTCTGCTATACAGATTAACACTGAATCACCTTTCACTGTTATTTTTTAGTTTGATTCACTGATTTTTGACTTCCTAGTCATTTTTACCAATTTTTTATTTTTACCAATTTTTGATGAACAACCTAATAATGTACACAATATTTTTTCCTACTTTTTTATCATATGGAATCAACTATTTTTTTCTTTTATATACAACTCTTCTTCTGGAAAAAATTGCCTCCCGCTCTCAATACAAGCGCTTTAGGTGAGAGTGTCTCCTCCTCTCTCCTCTTCCTTCCCCAACTCGGGGTTCTAGAACATTGCTTGTGAACAAGGCCTAAGCTTCATTTCCTTGGGTATGGGATTCAGAGTATAGGAAAATTTTATTCCTTTAGAATTTCTGAGAAAGAACATTTTATATTGGAAGTGACCCTGTGAGTAGGTAAGAACCACCTAAGGCTGTTTCTTCCATCTATAAATCAGGAAATCAGAGCCAAGAGATGAAAAGAATTAAGCAGGTATTAATGACTCGTATGAGGTTCCATATCAAATTAAAGCCACTTATTTCCCTGAACTTTTCAGTTACTTTACTTTGGCTAACTATCTTTAGAAACAAAGCAGTTGAAATTTAGTATCATTATTTGAACACACAGTGGCAGACACTAAATTTGGAATTGCTTAGGGAAAAGTTGTTTGAGATAATGAAGGCCACAATAATCCCAAGTTGGTATGTTGCCTATTCTTGTAACATGTTATCAAACAAACGGATAAAATGTTTCTTGTACTTGACAATGTAAACCATGTATCTAACATGGCTGTGCATTAAAAATTCAATAGAGAAAATTTAGGATGTTAAAGAGGGTCGTTAGCATTTTTTTCTCCATTTAGAACCAATAACATAAGAAAGATACAGGCTTAGGCTGAAACTGGTTCATCTAAAAGAAAAGCCACACTTTGCCTCTGGCTAACCTGGATCCTTGTAGGGATGAAACATATACATTATTTAAGAAAAGTTTGTTAGGAGTTAAGGAGGTAAGAACCAATAACACTAGGATATAGAAGAAGCCTCATTCTCACAGGAAATTTCCATCCAATCTCTTCTCATAGGTTACCAGATAGACACAAGACAATCACCCTTATTGTATGAGTATAGGTAACAGAGACAGGAGCAGATTAATTATGCCTCCCCATCCCAAGCCATTTTCTCAAATTGTCCAAAGGCAGATCCCTCTGTGGAGGTCATTAAATTGAGAACTAGAGGAGAGAGCATACCACTGAGAACTGTTGCTAGGAAACAGATACTTCAGGTTCCAGCTCTAGAATCAGGAAACACGATTCAACACAATCCCTGGCTTTAAGGGAGTTGTTTTACCGGTGAAACTCTAAGTATAAGAATAAAAGTTTATTATTGTTTTTCCAGTTAAGCAATTCCAACACCCGCTTTCCATTCATTCTCCCCACACACAAATGAACAAAAGCACGCACACACATCAGCTTGAAGTAGAATGATAGAGAGTTAGAATGCTCATTTTCTCCAACTCCCATCTCAGATGTGGTCTTGTTGTTGTTGTTGTGTGCCATCAATTACATTCCAACTTGTGGCAATTCTATAGGACTGAATAGAACTGCCCCATACAGCTTCCTAGGCCATTTTCTTTACTGAAGTAGATCGCCAGTCCTTTTCTCCCGCAGCCCTGGTGAGTTTGAACTCCCAGTGTTTCAGTTAACTGACAAGTGCTTAATGGTTGTACCACCAGGGCTCCTCAGATGTGGTCATAAAAGATAACAATAAATAAGGGACTCTTCCAGAGAAAAGACACGAAGGCATGGAGAGGAGGAGCTAATGGACAAAGAAAACCCTTCCAGAATATTACCTAGGATTTTTTCTCCACCAGGGCAAATAGTTCGTACTATTCTTTTGAACAGGATATGAGGTATAAAGCAATGCTCCCCTTGCTGTATTTTCAATTAATTCCTTTCCCCAATGGGTTGCTCTATTTTTTTTTTTATTCTCCATTTTATGTTCTGTTTGTTGAGAGTGATTAACATGTAACAAAAGGTGTCCAGACCAACTAAAGATGCATCCTGAGAAGATTTAAAAAGACCACACCGTATTTAGAGAAGGTAATGGAAGCAGTGACAAGATGAGACTTTGGGGAGGGGATGAGTGATTTCTACACATCAGGGGCATTTTTGGTAATGTAAGTACAGAGAGAAGAATTCGTGTGGATGTTGTTGCTAAAGAATAATTAAAAAAAAATCTACTGAAAATGTAACAGTAACCTACATCAGAAATTTATTCAACATATCAACTTATAAGGGAATAGTGTGATATTAAGATTGGTTTAAAGAGCACATTAGGTATTAATGGGCATTTGGATTAAGGAATACTAGATAAGATTGTTCAGTTTGGTATAAAATTGGTCAATGGCCTAAAAGGTAATAATAAACCATAACTTTTGGGGTTATCTTTTGCTACCAAACAGGAGTTATTTGCATCTCTACTGGCCAAAAATCTACAACTTAACATTTAATTTTACTAAGTCCCAAGATATTTGATCTCTAATGGTCAGTTGAACAGAGTGCATTCCCTCTAAGACTTAAATGGGTTGGGGCCTCTATATCATGTTGAAAGAACAGACTATACTTCTTTTTTTTCTCTCTCTTTCCTTATTTATTGCAGCTTTTGGATAATTCTTTTCCTTGAGCATATCAAATGTTTTTGATTTGTAGCTTTTAGCCAAATTCCATTTTTTTACCCTTATTTTAATAATGATATTCTGATTTTCTGTATTAGAATCAACCTTCAGCCTTTCCACGCACATGCTTAGCCAGCATAAACCAACCAGGGGGGAAGACCAGAGTAGCCCTAAGTCTAACAGAGAAAGATCAGCATGTTCCCTTGGGCAAAGTGTCGTGTCGAGGGGTATGAAATCCAGCTAAATCTTATCTGAACTGGCCATCTGGAGAGGCGTAGTTGTTGTTATAATTATAAATATTAAAATTACTTGTCCTAACCCTAGGAGCCCTAATACAAGGTATAAACAGAATACAAAACATTACCAAAAATGATGAAGAGAAACCCGATAACTGGGAGCTCCTAAAAATCAAACACCTATGCTCATCTAAAGACTTCACCAAAAGAGTAAAAAGACCACCTACAGATTGGGAAAGAATTTTCAGCTATGACATCTCCGACCAGCGCCTGATCTCTAAAATCTACATGATTCTGTCAAAACTCAACCACAAAAAGACAAACAACCCAATCAAGAAGTGGGCAAAGGATATGAACACACATTTCACTAAAGAAGATATTCAGGCAGCCAACAGATACATGAGAAAATGCTCCTGATCATTAGCCATTAGAGAAATGCAAATTAAAACTACAATGAGATTCCATCTCACACCAGCAAGGCTGGCATGAATCCAAAAAACACAAAATAATAAATGTTGGAGAGGCTGCGGAGAGATTGGAACTCTCATACACTGCTGGTGGGAATGTAAAATGGTACAACCACTTTGGAAATCTATCTGGCGTTATCTTAAACAGTTAGAAATAGAACTACCATACAACCCAGAAATCCCACTCCTAGGAATATACCCTAGAGATACAAGAGCCTTCATACAAACAGATACATGCACACCCATGTTTATTGCAGCTCTGTTTACAATAGCAAAAAGTTGGAAGCAACCAAGGTGTCCATCAACGGATGAATGGGTAAATAAATTGTGGTATATTCACACAATGGAATACTACGCATCGATAAAGAACAGTGACGAATCTCTGAAACATTTCATAACATGGAGGAACCTGGAAGGCATTATGCTGAGCGAAATGAGTCAGAGGCAAAAGGACAAATATTGTATAAGACCACTATTATAAGATCTTGAGAAATAGTAAACCTGAGAAGAACACATACTTTTGTGGTTACGAGGGGGGGAGTGAGGGAGGGTGGGAGAGGGTTTTTTATTGATTAATCAGTAGATAAGAACTGCTTTAGGTGAAGGGAAAGACAACACTCAATACATGGAAGGTCAGCTCAATTGGACTGGATCAAAAGCAAAGAAGTTTCCGGGATAAAATGAATGCTTCAAAGGTCAGCGGAGCAAGGGCGGGGGTCTGGGGAACATGGTTTGCGGGGACTTCTAAGTCAATTGGCAAAATAATTCTCTTATGAAATCATTCTGCATCCCACTTTGAAATGTGGCGTCTGGGGTCTTAAATGCTAACAAGCAGCCATCTAAGATGCAGCAATTGGTCTCAACCCACCTGGAGCAAAGGAAAATGAAGAACACCAAGCCCACACGGCAACTAAGAGCCCAAGAGACAGAAAGGGCCACATGAACCAGAGACCTACATCATCCTGAGACCAGAAGAACCAGTTGGTGCCCGGCCACAATAGATGACTGCCCTGACAGGGAGCACAGCAGAGGACCCCTGAGGCAGCAGGAGATCAGTGGGATGCAGACCCCAAATTCTCATAAAAAGACCAAACTTAATGGTCTGACTGAGACTGGAGGAATCCCGGCGGCCATGCTCCCCAGACCTTCTGTTGACACAGGACAGGAACCATCCCCGAAGACAACTCATCAGAAATGAAAGGGACTGGTCAGCGGGTGGGAGAGAGACGCTGATGAAGAGTGAGCTAATTATATCAGGTGGACACTTGAGATTGTGTTGGCAACTCTTGTCTGGAGGGGGGATGGGAGGATAGAGAGAGAGGGAAGCAGGCAAAATTGTCAAGAAAGGAGAGACTGAAAGGGCTGACTCAAGAGGGGGAGAGTAAGTGGGAGTAGGGAGTGAGATGTATGTAAACTTATATGTGACAGACTGATTGGATTTGTAAACGTTCACTTGAAGCTTAATAAAAGTTATTAAAAAAAAAAGAAAAAATTACTTGTCCTGGATTTAGAGTTTGTGGAATTTCTGCAGCCATAATGCTACCATGAGAGATGAGCCTCTCTAAAAATAGAATCTTGTCAAGGAAGTGGATCTGAGCATTAAAGAACTAAAACTGCTTTGTGGTGACATTATTAGAGCCCAGCATCAAACAATGCCTGAATCCAGAAAGACCTGCAGTACTGGAAAAGCTATGTGAAATAAAATATTTCCTTGTATTTTATCCAGGAGGACTGGATTTTCTTTTAACTGATATTAAACACTTGTTAAGTGAATACATAGAAATTATACTTTCTGATCTTTGTGTTAGAAAACGTCTGTTTCTTCTTCTGACTTAATTGATAGTTTAGCAATATTCTCTGACCAAAATAATTTTGTTCCTGAATTAAAAAAAACACTTATATTTTGTTTAGAATTCAAGGGAGGTATCAGATTTAAATTTGATTGTTCTTCCATCGTAGATGACCTATTTAAAAAAAAAAATCTGGAAACCTTTTGGATCTATTTTTTTTTTTTCCTCCTGAAGTTCTGAAATAAATTTCTGAGTGATTGTTTATACTCATCCTGCCTGGCCTTCTATATGTCTCCTGAAATTAAAGTTTCCTATCTTCAGTTCTGAAGAATTTTTCTTGATTTTTTAAAAAAAAATTCCCTTTTTTTTTTTTTTTAACCCGGCTTTGCTCTCAATTAATTTCTGATTTATTTCCCTCCTTTTCTTTTCTTTTTTTTTGCTCCCTTTCCCATTTTTATTTTTGTAATATATTCTGGGAGATTTCTCTGATTTTGCAGTCCAAAACCCTCTAAGGACTATTTTATTTACAAGAATTATTTCTTTCCTGATTCTCCCTCGCCCCTGTAAGATTTTTTTTTTTTTTCTTTTACAAATGCAAAATCTCCTTCAGTCTCTCCTAGGATGGTGATTAAACATTTTTATATTCTCTTAAAATGCACTGTATTCCAGCCAGAGTCCCCTGTGGGACAACTTATCTAACATCTTCCCAAAACAAGATTTGGCCCTTGCACCAAAGGCTCTTCTCCCTGTTTTTACATAAACCATCCATCTCCCCACTATTACTCATCCATCATATTTCACATCATGTACCACAGAGGATTCTTTTCTAATTTCCAAGATGTCATACGTGCCATTAAAGCTATTATTTTACTTTTATGGTGTGTTTATTTAAATAATTATTTTTCTACCAAAAAAAAAAAAAAAAGTTATGCTTCAGAACATGTTTGATTGCAGATCATTGTAATCCTTGTGGAAAGTAGCATAAATATGTGTGGAATTGATAGGTTCACAAATTGTTACATGGGAAAGAAAATTCCCTTTTTTTTTTTTTCCAGTTTCTTGTCTAGTTCCTGTTCTCCTTAAAATGAAAGACTGTGTACGGATCTCTGTCTTCATCATGATTAGTGATTGATTTATTCAGCCCCTAGCCCCATAGTCTCCATCAATGGAATACTGAGACATATATAAATGCTGAGATATTGTCTCAGCAACTATTAAAATATTATATGAATTTTCTTTGCGTCCAAACCTGTGATCACAGTGTTATTCGTTTTTATTTCTCTCCCTTTTCTCTTAGTAAGCCTAATCATATTTCCACGACTGTACCAAAGAATTCTTCACGGGGCTGTCCTGTGGTGGCTTTATCAGAAAATAATTAAAATTCCAACCTGAGAACATCCTCTTGTCATCCATTATGAAACTTGTAGTAGCACATCTCATGTTTAGAACATGCAACTGCTATTTTCACATTTCTGAATTCTGACTGTATCTTATAATTAGCATGTGCATTTATTGATTCCAAGTATTATTGATCAAGAAACACTGCTATAGTATCAATCTAAAAATCTGGGAGAACTTATAATAAATAAATAGTTGCTTTAATTGAGAAAGTTAAACTTTATTAAAATTCTATATCTCATATAAGCCTCTCTGCAGTTAAAAATCTGAAATTCAGAGAAATTAAGTAAACTTCTTAAGATCTGTCAGTTAATAAGTGACTGAGCCAGTTTACTTGTGCAAGACTCTTTTGCCTGGAGACTTATTTAAAATGAAGATTTGCCCATGCTACTCTCTCCCCAGGTTAAATTCTTCAATTGTCCCCTTTCACTTAGAAGATTAAATCTAAATTCTTAAGCGGGATACGTAAGCTCTTCAATGAATTGGTCCCTTTTTATAGGCCCTGCTTTACACCAAGAACTTCTTTCAAAGTGCCTCATGCACTATATCATTTCGTAGTTCTATTCTTTTATTCACCAGTTTCTTTTGACAGAAAAGCCAGCACTCCACATTTTTCTTTGGCCTTTACAGTTCTCTTTCTTCAAGTCTCACTTCATGACTGCTCTTGGTGCTGTCTAAGAATACCTAGGTGGTTTAAGTACTCCTCTTCTATGCTGTAAAGTACTCTGTGAATATTTGCCATTTGGTGTATTCTATATGACATAAAAATCAGCAATTTTTTTTTATCATTGTCTCCTCCACCAGGGTGCAAATTATTTGGGAGAAGGACTTGCATTCTATTTGTTTTTATTATCTCAGCAACCTTCATCATACCTACCATGTGATTAAGGAGCTGTGGTTGCACAATGGTTAAGCACTATGAGTTGGTATTAACTTTTGGCACACAATAACATTATTATGTAATTGGTGTAAAACAGTATATACAACTGAACACTTTAATTAAACCTAAGGCAAGGAATGGTGGATCTGACCTGTCTGTGGAAAAAAGGGCCTGGATTATACTGAATATTTTGGCATTATGTGCGGTCTAGATGATTCCAACTCATAGTGGCCCTATAGGACAGTGTAGAACTATCCCATAGGATTTTTTAGACTGTAATCTTTATGGGAACAGATTACCAGGTCTTGTCTCCCATGGAGCAGCTGGTGAATTTGAACTGTCAACTTCCTGGTTAGAAGTTGAACACTAAAGGATTGTGCTACCAGGCTCCTATAATTAACATAAATATAGTTAGTTTATATGTTAACCGGTTGTGAAGAAGTCTTACTTGTGGTGAGGAAATCCTATTTTCAGTTTTTTTTTTTTATTTTAAAGAAAATGACCCATTTTAAAGTGATATAATATGGATTATTAATAATACCCTGTATTGAACACTTTCTCTGCTCTAAGTTAACCTTGGTAAATTTATTGAATCATGTATTCTGTCCAACGCCATATGACAGAGGCATAATGAATATCCCAATTTTCAAGTGAGAAAATTGAAGAACAGAAAAGTCAATAAACTAGCTAAAAGATGAACATTTAATAAGTGATGAAAATGAAAGTCATAGTACTGCATCTGACCCCAGGTTCTATGAGCATAACCACAACACTGGCGCTTAAGTGTCCAAGTTTATGTATTAGATCAACTTTAACACAAACTCACAGTATCGTGACAATAAGATGAAAAAGTCAGGTAAGAAGTGTGTTCCAGTGATCAAAAGAATACTGAAATAAACAGTTACAGAAGTTCTAAACTTTATGTTCAAAAAATTATCACAACTTAGGAGTGGGTGCCTTTTTTAAATATTAAAATAATTAGTTATAACAAATATAAACACAACAGGGCAGTTTAATAATCCAATGAAGTAGTTGGATAATAGACTTAGTTTTGGAAGTCAGTGGGAAGGAAGAGGTGAGTGCCCTAGTCATTATTTTGTTGCTTAGCAATTGAACCCTCTTAGAATTGGTGAATTCCCATTTTCTAAATCTTGCCAAGTGACATCATCTCCTACTCTTAAGGCTGAAAATGGCTGCCCTTCTGGGAGCTAAGACATGGACTAATGACATTGACTTGGCAAATCAGATATAGCCATGTGTGCAGAGTAGGACTAACTGCTACATAGGGTTTTCAAGGCTCTGAACTTTTGGATGCAGATCTTTTGAAAGATCTTCCAAGGTGTCTCTGAGTGGGTTTGAATTGTCAACTTTTCAGCTAATAGTTAATTGCTTCACCATTTGCATCACCCAAGAACCCTTAGCAAGACTACTAGTACCAGAAAAAAAAAAAAAAAAAATCTTCCTGAAATTATTCCGTCACTGTCACCTTTGTGGAAAACAGTGTGGCAGTTCCTTGAAATACTAAAAATAGAAATACTATACAGCCTAGAAATTCCACTCCTAGGAATATGCCCAAAAGACTTGAAAGCAGAGACTCAGAGACTTATACAACATTGTTCATTGCAGCACTCTTCACAACAGCCAAAAGGTGGAAACAACCTAAATGCCCATCGACTGGTGAGTGGATAAACAAAATGTGGTTCATACACACATACAATGAAATACTACTCAGTCACCAGGAGAAACAAAGTCTTGATAGATGCTACAATATGGATGAAGCTTGAAGACATTATGCTGAGCGGTGTAAGTCAATCCCAAAACAACAAATATTGTATGACTTCACTTATATAAAAAGACAAAAACAAGCAAATGTATAGTCATCAAAGTTTATTAGTGGTTACCAGTGTTGGCAAGGTGGGGGAAAGGAAGGGTTGACAATGATAGAAATCCTATCGATTAAGGATAGGGTTGCACAGTCATTTATTGTAATTGATGTCAATAAGTTGTACACCTATAAAAAGTTGAATTGCCAAAAGTTGTGTGATAGATATATTTACAGCAGTGACAAAAAAAAAAAAACAAAACCAGTAGCTGCTGGGACTGTTTATGTACAACCTTAAACCTCACGAAATTTGGTTCCTTAGTGTGAAGGTTTAGGGTCATATTTTCATGGGACATCCCAGTTAATTGGTCTAATAACAAATTTATTAATTCTGTTCTATCTCCTGGTTCGGTGCATAGTGCCTGGCGTCTTAAAAGCTTGTAAGCAGCCATCCAAGTCATAACAGTGGGTCCCTATTTGCCTGGCGCAACAGAGGAGGAAGAGAGTCAAGTATAGAAGGAGCTTATGGAATATGTGGCTAATTGCCTCTATGAACAACTGCTTCCTTTGCCATGGGACCAGAAGAACTGGATGGTGCCCATCTACCATTACTGAACATTTTGATCAAAGATTCTATAAAATTGTCATAGGCCCCAGACTTTCTGGAGCCATGGGTATCTTAATGAACCCCTGAAACTATTCCTCTGAGGTAATCTTTAAACCTTAAACCAAAAATATCCCCTGAAGTCTTCTTAAAACCAAGCAATAGTTCGGCTGAATTAGTAAAAAAAAAAGTCTGCCTTGAGCATTATGCTTTTTTAAGAACTATCTATATGAAATTTAAGTGACAACAGCAACTTGAAAGATTAGATGGGAAACTTAGGGGGCAGTAAGTTTATGTTAAAGGGTGAGGAACAACTCAGAAAAGAAGGAGGGGAATGGTTGCACACCTTGAAGAATATAATCAATGTCACTGAATTGTACATGTAGAAACAGTTGAATTTGTTTATTTTTGATGAACATAAACAAATACATTTGTTTAACAATAACAACAGTAATCTTGAATTTATGTATAGCAGTAAGTGTGATACCAGCCATGGAATCGGTGCTGCTGTAGGCTGCATCATCTAGCTTTTAGCGGTAGCACCTCACTGGTTTGGTTCTATTCTGTGATTTAAGCTATGATTCTGTTTCTTGCTCATATTCTGAATCTGTTTTTCTACTCTATCTTGATATATGTTGAAAGAAGATTATTTTAATTAATTCATATTATTTGAAAATCAGTTCAAATTCATATCATTAGTAGTGAGCAAGCACCCTGACTGATATAGACACTGAAAGTAACAGATCTTCTGAAAAATGGATGAATCAGAGATTGATTTTTCTGGCATGTACAAGGATAAAGAAAGTGAAATTCTAGTCAATAATAGACTGAGACTATGGCAACCCTTGGTGTGCACTGACAAAGTGCATAGTTAAAATATAACTTCTGATTGGGTGTGAAATAAAGACTTTGAGGAACCGAGTTGCTACTGGCATAAAAGTGTATGAAAGGCACAGAGAAAGGAGACTGCTTCTAGGGGCACAAGATGACTAAAAGAATGGCGAAGATAAACACAAATCCATGACTATATACCTTAGGGCATGGACTGACTTTCAGGGATTTCATGATTGTGCTCAAAAACTGTGGGTCTCTTATAACGATTTGGCTGAGATAACTAGGGCTAAAAATATTAAGTAAAACAGATGGAAAGAAATCTTCAAAATTTGATCCTAGAGATTGATTGATATGTCTGCCTGGGTCCTTGGGCCCAGTCAGGAAAAAGGAAGCCGTTCCTTTTTACTTTTCAGATAACACTTATTATATGAATTAATAAGCAGGTATTGAAAAGTAAAAAAAAAAAAAGCAAGCTCCTGAATTTTTATAGAACTAATAACTGCCAGAAGGAGTTACCACCAGTAGGGTTGGAGAAACAGAGAAGTCGTCCTTATTACAACCCAGAAAAGCCTGAAAAAGGAGCCCTTACAAAGGGTTACATGTCTTGCCGAGAAGGAGATTCTGCCTTACTCGGTGATCATACCTCAGAAGATTAGAAGAGTCTTTGAAGCTAAGGTTAAGACATTTAAAAAGTCTGACTGAGGCAATTATTCTTGAGGACGTCCTGTGAAGCTGCTGCTAGGAGAGCAGCAAACGACTAGAAACTGAGACCACTTGCAGCTGTCAGCTGAACAGATGCCAGGTGACGCTGGCAGGAACTTTTAGCAAGGAGGAAGGAACAAGTCTCTTCAACTATCTTCTTCTGTTTTCTTTCTAGTTTTGTACCCCATATTGGTGAAAGCTACTACAGAATCAGTGGGAGAGTGGGGGAATGTGGTTTTAGGTTCCTGTACCACAAACCACAAGGAGCACTGGTGGCTCAGTGGTAAAGCGTTGGGCTGATAATCAAAAGGTCAGTGGTTCGAACCTACCAGCTCACTCCGTAGGACAAGACTTGGCGACCATCTGCTCCGGTAAAGATTTTAGGCTTGGAAACTCTGTGGGGCAGTTCTACTCTGTCATATAGGGTTGCTATGAGTTGGAATCTACTCAGTTGCACTCAACAACAACTACCATAAGGGTTGGTGTGGAATTGTGAGATAATACCAGTTGAATTTGCTAGTTCTTTTATGCGAAAGTTAAGTAATCAGTAAAGAACCTAAGAATTAGAATGTAGAAAATGTGTGGATTTAAAGGACTCCTCCCACTGTTTTTGGCCTTTTTGGATTTGGAAGGCAAAATATAAAACATTTAAATATAATCTTTTAACCTATCGGGCTCTGGTGGCCCAGTGGTTGAGAGCTCAGCTGCTACTCAAAAGGTCAGCAGTTCAAATCCACCAGCTGCTCCTTGGAAATTCTATGGAGGAATTTTACTCTGTCACTATGAGTAGGACTTAACTTGGAGGTAACAGGTTTATTAGCCTATTAGTTGGCATCAGCTCAAAGACAAACAATAACACTAACCTATTAGGGGACTCAAAAGTCTACTATATTTAGGTATTTCCAAGTACAAGAAAACAAGCTCTACCTGGTCTAACGGTCCAGACTTTTTAACTCAATAGATTTACAGATGTTGGAATGGTATAATGCAAAAACCTATGAAGTGACTGAAAATACCATGACTTGAGTCAGGCTTACCTTAGTCCTTAAAGTAACATCTTTGTTTTTTATCGCTTTAAAGAGGTCTTTTACAGCAGATTTGCCCAATGCAATATATCATTTGATTTCTTGAAAGCTGCTTCCACAGGCATCATTGATTGTGGATCCAAGTAAAACGAAATCCTTGACAACTTCAATCTTTTCTCCATTTATCATGATGTTGACATTTATTATGATGTTCTTTATGTTGAGGTGTAACCTATACTAAAGGCTGTAGTCTTTGATATTTATCAGTAAGTGCTTCCAGTCCTCTTCATTTTCAGCAAGCAAGGTTGTGTCATCTGTATATCACAGGTTGTTAATGAGACTTCTTCCAACCCTGAGGCCTTTTGCTTCTTCATATACTCCAGCTTCTTGTATTATTTGCTCAGCATACAGATTGAATAAGTATAGTGAAAGGATACAACCCTGCAACACACCTTTCCTGATTTTAATTCATGCAGTATCCCCTCGTTCTGTTCGAAAGACTGCCTCATGGCCTGTGTACACATTCCTCATGAGCATAATTATATGTCCTAGATTCCCATTTTTAGCAATGCTGTCCATAATTTGTTATGATCCACTAAGTCAAATGTCTTTACATCGTCAATAAAACACAGATAAACATCTTTCTGGTATTCTTTTTCAGCCAAGGTCCATCTGATATTAGTAATGATATCCTTTGTTTCAAGTCCTATTCACAGTGGAGAAATTTTTAAAATTAATCTTAAAACAATTAGCCCTGCAAATAATAATTAAAAACAAATTAAAAAAAAATACCGCAACTTTTGGTAGATCTCAATCTTTCCGCCTGAATGCATCCAGATACTGTGGTAAGATTAAATTGCCTTAGTTAAATTTAAACTATGTTACAGTTTTAGAACGGACTTCTGTTTCTATCATCTCCATACCCTTCTTTGATGATTCTCCTTTCAACACTCAGACTTTTTCCCATTCTTAGTCCCTGTGATTCGGGCTTCCTTCACTCCATGTTTATGAGTTGAACATATAACTCAGGCCTGGATGATCAGAAAAATCTATCCCCTCACCATAATTACTGAGTAACAGTCGTGGTCATAAAATGTTAGCCAGGGGCTTTGTTCGGAACTCTTGGGAAAGAAGCATTCACAAAGGTTGCCAGCTGGGAGGCAGTTAGCCTGCATTTGATGGAGAGCATCTCTGTCATTTCTGGAGGTAGCCTGAGAACCAAGCCAACACAAAGGAATCAGACTTGTGGTATAGAGTCAGATTTCTGACGATGTTTTTAAATATTTAGATCAGGTGTGCCTTAAGTTGACTAGCATTCTCTTTTCAATTGTGCAAGCCAATGAATTTCCTTCTTTGTTTATGCCGGTTGGATTGAAGGAGATACTTTTTACTAATACTGATTTGTAGGAAATGCTCCATCACTTATAAAATCTAACCATCTCTCCTTCCTCAGTTTTTCAAAATGGCCCCAATTGTGTTGTAATAATTTTAATGGGTGTGTTAAATTTATCCACTGAATATATACCCTAGATACTTTTTGTAGCATAAAAATTGAACCAAAAATTTGTTTAACTCATCAGCTTCTTTTCATGGATAGGCTAGTAGGGTTATTTTGAGGATTAACATAATAAAGCATTTATCAGTCTGATGGTCTGACAAATAACAGTTAAGATTCTCACTTAGCTGCTAACCAAAAGTTTAGAGGTTTGAGTCTACCCAGAAGTGCCTTGGAAGAAAGGTCTAGAGATCTACTTCCAAAAAATTAGCCATTAAAAACTCTATGGAGTACAGTTTTACTCTGACACACATGGGGTAGCCATACATTGGAACCTAATTATGGGCAATTTTTTTTTTAAGTTAATGCTAGGTATTGTGGTTCCTTCAGTAACCATCAGTTCCTGATCATATGCTACCTCTTGAAATGGTTGAATGTCAACTAGTTCTTTTTGGTATAATGACTGTGTGTATTCCTTCCATCTTCTTTTGATGCTTCCTGTGTCGTTTAATATTTTTCCCCATAGAATCCTTCACTATTGCCACTCAAGGCTTGAAGTTTTTCTTCAGTTCTTTCGACTTGAGAAATGCCGAGCGTGTTCTTCCCTTTTGGTTTTCTATCTCCATCTCTTTGCACATGTCATTGTAATACTTTACTTTTTCTTCTCAAGCTGCCCTTTGAAATCTTCTCTTCAGTCTATTTAGTTCATCATTTCTTCCTTTTGCTTTAGCTGCTTGACCTTCAAGAACAAATTTCAAAGTCTCCTCTGATATTCCTCTTGTTCTTTCCTGTCTTTTCAATGACCTCTTGCTTTCTTCACGTATGATGTCCTTGATGTCATTCCACAAGTCATCTGGTCTTAGTTCATTAGTGGTCAATGCATCAAATCTATTCTTGAGAAGGCTCTAAATTCAGACAGGAAATACTCAAGGTCATATTTTGGCTCTTGTGGACTTGCTCAGATTTTCTTCAGTTTCAGCTTGAACTTGCATATGAGCAATTGATGGCTTGTTCCACAGTCAGCCCCTAGTCTTGTTCTGACTGATGATATTGAGCTTTTTCATCATCACTGTGCATAGATGTTGTCAATTTGATTCATGTGCATTCCATCTGTCAAGGTCCATGTGTACAGTCGCCAATTATGTTGGTGAAAAAAGGTATTTGCAATGAAGAAGTCGTTGATCTTAAAAAATTCTACCACTCAATCTCCCCCATTGTTTCTATCATGAGGGACATATTTTCCAACCACTGATCCTTCCTTGTTTCTGACTTTCACCTTCCAATCACCAGTATTTATCAATGTATCATGATTGTATGTTCGATCAAATTTAGACTGCAGAAGGTGATAAAAATCTTCTATTTCTACATCTTTGGCCTTAGTGGTTGGTGCATAAGTTTGAATAATATTCATATTAACTGGTCTTACTAATGAAGATCAAAGACCACAGCCTTCAGTATGGATTATACCTCAACATAAAGAAAGCAAAAATCCTCACAGCTGGACCAACAAGCAACATCACGATAAACGGAGAAAAGATTGAAGTTGCCAAGGATTTCATTTTACTTGGATCCACAATCAACAGCCATGGAAGCAGCAGTCAAGAAACCAAAAGATGGGCAAATCTGCTGCAAAGGACCTCTTTAAAGTGTTGAAGAGCAAAGATATCACCCTGAAGACTAAGGTGCGCCTGACCCAAGACATGGTATTTTCAATAGCATCATGTGCATGTGAAAACTGGACAATTAATAAGGAAGAGCGAAGAAGAGCTGATGCCTTTGTATTGTGGTGTTGGCAAAGAACATATCAAATGGACTGCCAAGGAATGAACACATCTGCCTTGGAATGTTCCTTAGAAGTAAGGATGGTGAGGCTGCATCTTATATACTTTGGACATGTTGTCAGGAGGGATCAATCCCTGGAGAAGGACATCATGCTTGGTAAAGTATAGGATCAACAGAAAAGAGGAAGACCCTGAATGAAATGGATTGACACAGTGGCTGAAACAATGGGCTCAAGCATAACAATGATTGTCAGGATGGCACAGGACCAGGCAGTGTTTCGTTCCATTGTGCATAGGATTGCTATGAGTCGGAAATGACTTGAGGGCACCTAACAACAACAATAATGCTAGCTCTATCAAAAATAAAATATATTTATATTCCAAGTTCCTCAATTTAGCCCTGATGTTAACACATGGATTACCCTCTACCACAACAACATTATTTCTGATCTATGTCCCTCTGTCTGTATTTCAGCTACTATGGTCATATATAGATAGGATGGCTCACTTAAGTTATTAACAGGCAATGGAACCAAGCCCCACTTTAACTTGTACTTTTTTTATATTATACATTGGACTGCTGTAGCCTCAATATCTGAGTCAATGTCCCAACACTCTATTTCATTTTTATCATATGTATCTATTGCCTCCATCAAACTGCCTTCTTTTTCTTAAATCTTGGCATATTTCTTTCCACAGACTTCACTATTTATTATACTGAGAACAGAGGAGATTTAACATGGATAAAGAAAGCATACAGCAAGGGAGCCAGTGGGTATAGAGCATGGCCACCAAATTACTGAACCATAATATTTTAGCAAACAAACAGCAAAAACAGGTATTGGGAAGAATAAGACAGAGCAGAGGGATAAGGAGAAATGTTTACCTGATAATATAAAAAAGACTGTTTTGTGTAAGTACAGAAAGAGACCCCTGATTAGGAAATATTGCCATCTAGTGTGAATTAATTTCCCAGGCAACCCTGTTGCTATGGAGTATTGCTAGTAAACCTAATTAAGGAATTAGGGACCTGGATCTATGGAATATAGATTTATCATTAAATATTGTATGATTTGGGGGAAAAGATATAATCTTTAATATAATTCCATGTTATTTTAGCTCAGCTGAATATTTCTACACAATGCCATGAACCAAAAACAGCATGAAATGCTATAGTTTAGTAATTAAAAAATAAAATACATTCACCCACAGACTCACTTTATTGCTCTTTTCCTCTCGAAAGTTTCCTATTTTCTCCATTTAATGATATAGGTATAAAGACTGCTATGATTTTTTAATGTTACATTCTTGAAAAAATGTCTTTGACTGCAATGAAAAAAAAAAGCTGTGTGTTTTATTTATATAGTTTTCTATCATTCTGCCAAATAGAATAAAATAAATATTTCAAAAAAGGGATATTTTTTGCAATCTATCCCATAAAGAAAAAAAATCAATGGTTTTTCTCTAAAAGTTAAGTGAAGAATAGAATGCTAAAATATTGTTCGTGACTGACATTCCAGCAGATGGTATAGATCAATATTTCTTTGTTTTAAGATGTTTCTTTGGAAGTAGAGAGATATATGGTATGAATAAAAAAAGATTTCATTGTTTTTCCTAGTCTAAGACTTGCAAATATTTCACATTTCTCAATTACTTAATTATATTGATTTAAGATGTACTACTTTTCATACCAAGCTAGCTGATCACATTTAGGTGTATTTACAAAATAATTATAACATTTTCAAAACCTATACAAACACTGTTTTGAACAAAAAATAATGAGGTGACAGCATTGCTCCTTGCATTTTCATCTTTCCTTTTGTATTTAATTTCTTCTGGAACTATATATATATATATAGTGATGACTTCTACTTTTTAAAAATAATTTTTATTGTGTTTTAAGTGAAAGTTTACAAATCAAGTCAGTCTGTCACATATAAGCTTATATACACCTTACTCCATAATCCCACTTGCTCTCCCCCTAATGAGTCAGCCCGCTCCATCCTTCCAGTCTCTCCTTTCCCAACGGTTTTCCCAGTTTCTAACCCTCTCTACCCTCCCATCTCCCCTCCAGACAGGAGATGCCAACACAGTCTCGAGTGTCAACCTGATACAAGTAGCTCACTCTTCATCAGCATCTCTCTCCAACCCATTGTCCAGTCCTTTCCACATCTGTTGCTTTGTCTTCTGGAATGGCTCCTCTCCTGGGCCAACAGAAGGTATACGGACCATGACCTCCGGGATTCTTCTAGTCTCAGTCAGACCATTAAGTCTGGTCTTTTTATGAGAATTTGGGGTCTGCATCCCACTGATCTCCTGCTCCCTCAGGGGTTCTCTGTTGTGCTCCCTGTCAGGGCTATTCATTGGTTGTGGCCGGGCACCATCTCATTCTTCTGGTCTCAAGATGATGTGAGTCTCTGGTTCACGTGGCCCTTTCTGTCTCTTGGGCTCATAGTTATCCTGTGACCTTGGTGTTCTTCATTCTCCTTTGATCCAGGTGGGTTGAGACCAACTGATGCATCTTAGTTGGTCGCTTGTTAGCATTTAAGACCCAACACACCACAAATCAAAGTGGGATGCAGAATGTTTTCATAATAGAATTATTTTGCCAATTGACTTAGAAGTCCCCTTAAGCCATAGTCCCCAAACCCCCGCCCTTGCTCTGCTGACCTTCGAAGCCTTCAGTTTATCCTGGAAACTTCTTTGCTTTTGGTCCAGTCCAGTTGAGCTGACCTTCCCTGTATTGAGTATTGTCCTTCCCTTCACCTAAAGTAGTTCTTTTCTACTAACTAATCAGTAATTGACCCTCTCCCACCCTCCCTCCCTCCCCCGGTCATAACCACAAAAGAATGTGTTCTTCTCAGTTTATACCATTTCTCAAGATCTTATAATAGTGGTCTTATACAATATTTGTCCTTTTGCCTCTGACTCATTTCGCTCAGCATAATGCCTTCCAGGTTCCCCCATGTTATGAAATGTTTCACAGATTCGTCACTGTTCTTTATCGATGAGTAGTATTCCATTGCGTGAATATACCATAATTTATTTAACCATTCATCTGTTGATGGACATCTTGGTTGCTTCCAGCTTTTTGCTATTGTAAACAGAGCTGCAATAAACGTGGGTGTGCATATATCTGTTGATGTAAAGTCTCTTATTTCTCCAGGGTATATTCCGAGGAGTGGGATTTCTGGGTTGTATAATAGTTCTATTTCTAACTTCTTAAGAAAATGCCAGATAGATTTCCAAAGTGGTTGTACCATTTAACATTCCCACCAGCAGTGTATAAGAGTTCCAATCTCTCCACAGCCTCTCCAACATTTATTCTTTTGTGTTCTTTGGATTAATGCCAGCCTTGTTGGAGTGAGATGGAATCTCATCGTAGTTTTAATTTGCATTTCTCTAATGACTAATGATCGAGAGCATTTTCTCATGTATCTGTTGGCTGCCTGAATATCTTATTTAGTGAAGTGCGTGTTCATATCCTTTGCCCACTTCTTGATTGGGTTGTTTGTCTTTTTGTGGTTGAATTTTAACAGAATCATGTAGATTTTAGAGATCAGGCGCTGGTCGGAGATGTCATAGCTGAGAATTTTTTCCCAATCTGTAGGTGGTCTTTTTACTCTTTTGGTGAAGTCTTTAGACGAGCATAGGTGTTTGAGTTTTAGGAGCTCTCAGTTAGTTTTTGTGCATGGTGTGAGGTATGAGTCCTGTCTCATTTTTTTTTGAAAATGGATATCCAGTTACACCGGCACCATTTGTTAAATAGACTATCTTTTCCCCAATTAACTGACACTGGGCCTTTGTCAAATATCAGCTGCTCATATGTGGATGGATTTATATATGGGTTCTCAATTTTGTTCCATTAGTTTATGTGCCTGTTGTCGTAGCAGTACCAGGCTGTTTTGACTACTGTGGCCGTATAATAGGTTCTAAAATCAGGTAGAGTGAGGCCTCCCACTTTCTTCTTCTTTTTCAGTAATGCTTTACTTATCCGGGGCTTCTTTCCCTTCCATATGAAGTTGGTGATTTGTTTCTCCATCACTTTAAAAAATGACATTGGAATTTGGATCGGAAGTGCATTGTATGTATAGGTGGCTTTTGGTAGAATAGACATTTTTAGTATGTTAAGCCTTCCTATCCATGAGCAAGGTATGTTTTTCCACTTATGTAGGTCTTTTTTAGTTTCTTGCACTAGTACTTTGTAGTTTTCTTTGTATAGGTCTTTTACATCTTTGGTAAGATTTATTCCTAAGTATTTGATCTTCTTGGGGGCTACTGTGAATGGTATTGATTTGGTGATTCTTTTTGTTGATGTAGAGGAATCCAAGTGATTTTTGTATGTTTATCTTATAGCCTGAGACTCTGCCGAATTCTTCTATTAGTTTCAGTAGTTTTCTGGAGGATTCCTTAGGGTTTTCTGTGTGTAAGATCACGTCATCTGCAAGTAGAGATAATTTTACTTCTTCCTTGCCAATCCGAATGCCCTTTATTTCTTTGTCTAGCCTAATTGCTCTGGCTAGGACCTCTAGCACAATGTTGAATAAGAGCGGTGATAAAGGGCATCCTTGTTTGATTCCTGTTCTCAAGGGAAATGTTTTCAGGCTCTCTCCATTTAGAGTGATGTTGGCTGTTGGCTTTGTATAGATGCCCTTTATTATGTTGAGGAATTTTCCTTCAATTCCTATTTTGCTGAGAGTTTTTATCATGAATGGATGTTGGACTTTGTCAAATGCCTTTTCTGCATCAATTGATAAGATCCTGTGGTTTTTGTGTTTTGTTTTATTTATATGGTGGATTACATTAATGGTTTTTCTGATATTAAACCAGCCTTGCATACCTGGTATAAATCCCACTTGGTCGTGGTGGATTAATTTTTTGATATGTTGTTGAATTCTATTGGCTATAATTTTGTTGAAGATTTTTGCATCTATGTTCATGAGGGATATAGGTCTGTAAATTTCTTTTTTTGTGATGTCTTTATCTGGTTTTGGTATCAGGGCTATGATGGCTTCATAGAATGAGTTAGGTAGTATTCCATCATTTTCCATGCTTTCAAATACCTTTAGTAGTAGTGGTGTTAACTCTTCTCTGAAAGTTTGGTAGAACTCTACAGTGAAGACGTCCGGGCCAGGGCTTTTTTTTTGTTGGGAGTTTTTTGATTACTGTTTCAATCTCTTTTTTGTTATGGGTCTATATAGTTGTTCTACTTCTGAATGTGTTAGTTTAGGTAGGTAGTGTTTTTCTAGGAATTCATCCATTTCTTCTAGGTTTGCAAATTTGTTAGAGTACAATTTTTCATAATAATCTGATATGACTCTTTTAATTTCAGTTGGGTCTGTTGCGATATGGCCCATTTCGTTTCTTATTCGGGTTATTTGTTTCCTTTCCTGTATTTCTTTAGTCAGTCTGGCCAATGGTTTATCAATTTTGTTAATTTTTTCAAAGAACCAGCTTTTGGTTTTGTTAATTTTCAATTGTTTTTCTGTTCTCTAACTCATTTAGTTCAGCTCTAATTTTTATTATTTGTTTTTTTCTGGTGCCTGATGGATTCTTTTGTTGCTCACTTTCTATTTGTTCAAGTTGTCGGGACAGTTCTCTGATTTTGGCTGCCTCTTCTTTATGTATGTGTCCATTTATCGATATAAATTGACCTCTGAGCACTGTTTTTGTTGTGTCCCAGAGGTTTTGATAGGAAATGTTTTCATTCTCATTGCATTCTATGAATTTCTTTATTCCCTCCTTGATGTCTTCTATAACCCAGTCTTTTTTGAGCAGGGTATTGTTCAGTTTCCAAGTATTTGATTTCTTTTCCCTGATTTTTCTGTTATTGATTTCCACTTTTATGGCCTTGTGGTCTGAGAAGATGCTTTGCAATATTTCGAAATTTGGATTCTGCAAAGGTTTGTTTTATTTCCTAATATGTGGTCTCTTCTAGAGAATGTTCCATGTGCCCTAGAAAAAAAAGTATACTTTGCAGCTGTTGGGTGGAGTGTTCTGTATAAGTCTATGAGGTCAAGTTGGTTGATTGTAGAAATTAGGTCTTCCGTGTCTCTATTGAGCTTCTTACTGGATGTCCTGTCCTTCTCCGAAAGTGGTGTGTTGAATTCTCCTACTATAATTGTGTGAGGTGTCTACCTCACTTTTCAGTTCTGTTAAAGTTTATTTTATGTATCTTGCAGCGCTGTCATTGGATGCATAAATATTTAATATGGTTGTATCTTTCTGGTCAATTGTCCCTTTAATCATTATGTAGTGTCCTTCTTTATCCTTTGTGGTGAATTTAACTTTGAAGTCTATTTTGTCAGAAATTTTTAATATTGCTACTCCTGCTCTGTTTTGCTTGATATTTTTTTTTTCCATCCTTTGAGTTTTAGTTTGTTTGTGTCTCTAAGTCTAAGGTGTGTCTCTTGTAGGCAGCATATAGACGGATCATGTTCTTCATCCAATCTGAGACTCTCTGTCTCTTTATTGGTGCATTTAGTCCTCTTACATTCAGCATAATTATAGATAATTATGCATTTAGTGCTGTCATTTTGATGCCTTTTTGTGTGTGTTGTTGACAATTTCTTTTTTCCACTTTTTTGTGCTGAGACGTTTTTCTTCGTAAATTGTGTGTTCCTCCTTTTCATAGTAGTTGAATTTATGTTTGCTGAGTCATTACGTTTTTCTTGGTTTTTATTTTGAGTTATGGAGTTGTTATACCTCTTTGTGGTTACCTTAATATTTACCCCTATTTTTCTAAGTAAAAACCTAACTTGTTTTGTCCTATATTGCCTTGTTTCACTCCCTATGTGGCAGTTCTATGCCTCCTGTATTTAGTCCCTCTTTTTGATTATTGCGATCTTTTACATAATGACTTCAATGATTCCCTGTTATGAGCATTTTTTTCTTTTTAAAATTAATCTTAATTTGTTTCTGTGATTTCCCTATTTGAGTTGATATCAGGATGTTCTCTTCTGTGACCTTGTGTTTTGCTGGTATCTGATATTATTGATTTTCTGACCAAACAATTTCCTTTAGTATTTCTTGTAGCTTTGGTTTGGTTTTTGCAAATTCTCTAAACTTGTGTTTATCTGTAAATGTTTTAATTTCACCTTCATATTTTAGAGAGAGTTTTGCTGGATATATGATCCTTGGCTGGCAGTTTTTCTCCTTCAGTGCTCTATATATATCATCCCATTTCCTTCTTGCCTGCATGGTTTCTGCTGAGTAGTCTGAACTTATTCTTATTGATTCTCCCTTGAAGGAAACCTTTCTTTTCTCCCTGGCTGCTTTTAAAATTTTCTCTTTATCTTTGGTTTTGGCAATTTGATGATAATATGTCTTGGTGATTTTCTTTTTGTATCAGTCTTAAACGGGGTTTGATGAACATCTTGGATAGATATCCTTTCTTCTTTCATGATGTCAGGGAAGTTTTCTGCCAACAGATCTTCAACTATTCTGTCTGTATTTTCTGTTATCCCTCCCTGTTCTGGGACTCCAATCACATGCAAGTTATTCTTCTTGATAGAGTCCCACATGATTCTTAGGGTTTCTTCATTTTTTTTTTTAATTCTTTATTCTGATTTTTTTTCAGTTATATTGGTATCAATTTCCTTATCCTCCAGCTCCCCCATTCTGCATTCCAATTGCTCGATTCTGCTTCTCTGAATTCCTATTGCGTTGTCTAAATCTGTAATTTTACTGTTAATCTTTTGGATTTCTGAATGCTGTCTCTCTATGGATTCTTGAAGCTTATTAATTTTTCCACTAAATTCTTGAATAATCTTTTTGATTTCTTCAACTGCTTTATCAGTGTGTTCCTTGGCTTTTTCTGTAGATTGCCTTATTTCATTTCTGAGGTCATCCTGATGTCTTGAAGCATTCTGTAAATTAGTTTTTTATATTCTGCATCTGGCAATTCCAGGATTGTATCTTCATTTGGGAAAGATTTTGATTGTTTAGTTTGGGGAGTTGTAGAAGCAATCACGGCCTGCTTCTTTATGTGGTTTGATATCAACTGCTGTCTCTGAGCCACCTATAAGATATTGTAATGGTTTATTTTATATTTCCTCACTGAGTCTTATCTTGTTTTGTTTTCTTTCAATATATGTAGATGGGCTACTAGATTGTGCTGTCTTGATTGTTGTAGCCCTTGAATCACTTATGTCCTATTACCAGCTGCTTTGGGCCGTTACCAGATATATAAGTCTAAGAGTCCGTTCACTATTCTTGAGTAGAATCTGATTTTGGGTCATCAAGTGTGTGGTGCAGACTGTCACCTATCCACCTAGAGGAGTAGTCGTGACAGTTATGTGCACCAGATTCTAGTAGCAGCAGGGGGTCACACTCCAGCGGGGCAGAATGCTGACAGACTTCCCCCAAGTGCCAGTGAGGTAGGTGTGTCTCTATTCCTAGAGTGCTTTGGTGGGTGGGCTCTGTACATGTACCTTGGGCACCCAATGCAAGTACCTCTACAGATTGGCAGGTGTCACCATCCTCAGACCCCTAAGGCGGGAGGCTAGGTGGTCTGGGGAGAGCTTCAGCCCTCTGTTCCCCATTGTGGGTCAGTGAGGGCTCTGTTTATTATGCAGAAATATCAGACCTGGGAAACTTTTCTTTCCAGTAATCTGCTAAAACAATTACAGTCAGATCCCTATCAGAATTGTCTTTGCTTTATAATAGCCACCTTGTTCCCTGTAGGGATGAAAGCTCAAGACTGTGGATCTCATATGCTTGGCTGGAGCTGGTTCTGTATTTTTAGTCCAATTTCAGGAAGTCAGGGAAGGATTTTTGGTCCCTGGGTTTTTTGTAGCTGCTTCTCTCAGGCCAGGAGAATGGGTTAGGAAAATACCAAAAAAAAAAAAAAAAAAAAAAAAAAAACCACAGAGGACTTCACTCTCTGGCTCAGGAAATTCCAATGTTAATGAAGCCACCTGGGAAGGGGAGGGGAGGGATCAGATAGATAGGAGAGAGTAGCACACAGGAATATAGACAAAGTTACTTATCTTGCTTGGCGATGACTGTTTTATTTGAGACTCCCGAGGAGTGTGTAGCCTTTGTGCCTTGGCTGGGTCAGTATTGCCCCTGAGGGTCAGGCCCTCGTCCTGTGCTTGTGCTGTGTCAGAAGCCGTGGTCAATTCCTCCACTCCCAGTCCAAAGCCCAGCACCAAGTTTCCCGGGCTGGGACGCCACACTCCAGGCTGCAAAACTGGTCACTGCCTCCCGGTGACTTCTCCTCCTGTCAGCCATGTCGCTGCGCTGCCTGCGTGCACTGGCTGGGTTTCCCCCGAGGTCACTTCTGGGGGCTAGGGCTGCATCCCATGTTTGCGCCGTCTCAGGATGCCGTGCTCAGCCCCCCTGCACCCAGTCCAGTGCCCGGCTCTAAGGTTTTCTGACTGGGACACTGGTTCCAGGCTCCAAAAGCAGTCATTGCTTCCCCATGGTTGCTCTTTCTCAGTCTCTGTCACTCAGGTCAACTCTTTAGATCTGTGTTTGATGGTTTGTAGATTGTCATGTATGTGAGCGATTCACTTGTTTTTCCGAGTCTTTGTTGCAAGAGGGATCCAAGGTAGCTTCTACCTAGTCAGCCATCTTGGCCCTGCCTGAGGAAGTATATTTTTAAGTGATTTTTTTTAGAGGATTTTTAAGAACAATTTATTGCAAATATTTATATTTCATTCTTTATTTTGAAAAAGAATTTACCAAGAAATACAACTTATAACTAAAAATATTAGCACATTGAAAATAGTTTCTTTGTTTCTTCTAAGAAGTACACTTGTAGTCAAGTTGTTGATCTGTTTTGGGAACTAGGTCTCTTCATTCTGATACCTTGTAAGATTTGCTCTTCATCTTTGGTATTCTGCAGTTTCATTATCCCATGAGCAAAAATTGATTTTTTTCAAAAATTTATCCTGATCAGAACTCTTTGTGATACTTAAATTTCTGCAACAAGTGTTAATGGCTGAGGATAACATGATGCATTTGCTTACTCATCCTAGAATCACCCCACTCCCATCTCACACAGCACACACAGAAGATAAAGACCTTAGAAAACTTCTCTATGAAATTTATGTTTCAATATCAAATGCAATTGTGAGATATTTGCAAGATAGTAGTGAAGTGGAGATTACCTTGCTGCCCACTTTTGGCTTTTTCTACTAATGAACATGAACAACAAAATGTTATTTAATATTAAAATATTTGTAAAAGTGGTGAAGTGGGGGGCATCATCTGACCTCCTGTAACTTCACAAAGAGGAAGGAGAATCAAGATCAACAGCCCGAGGTGATTCCTGTGAGGTGGAGGTCAGAGGTACATCCTCTTGCCAGACCTTTTTACTAATTCTGATGCCAACTGTCCCTCCCATGGCACTCTTTACTTCTCTGCCAAGTTCAATAGTTCATTGCATGACCGCACAGAACTCACAGATAATACAATTATTAGGGTGTTATTATTGGGGAAGCAACAGGTAACAATTCAGTTTCAGGAATGCTCAGGATACAGTTCTTGGACCAGGACGGACTCTTCTCCACTGTGCCTGTGACTCTTCACCTCTCTCTGGCCTCTAGGCCTCTGGTCCCCTCAGCCTGCCCTCTGCTCTGCTCAAGCAAGTGTTACAAAGCTCTTCTAGCTCTGCTGGTAAGTGCCCAGAGGCACCTCTCTCCATCAGTAAGCCTCAGCCCAAAGGCACTCAGCTCTAGTTTCATCAATTGGCAAGCCTAACTCCACTAAGTTCCTGGAGGCACCCTACTCCACCAACAAGCTTCTTATCCAAAGGGATTCAGGTTTCTCACGTCCCAGCCTACTGAACCATCTTCTACTGTTCTCCTGCTTCTGCTGTCTCCATTTCTCTACTCTGGCATCTCTGGTGTTACAGCTCTCCCTTTTTGTCCTCTGTGTTACAGCTCCTACTCTCTCTCTCACAGCCTCTATTTAAGCCTAGCAGGATGGCAAAGCTGATCAATCCCATAGTTGATGTTCCATATACCTTATTTTCATGGCCCCACCCAACCCCCTTTATGTGCCACAAGCACCTAATTTGCATATTCCCACTCAGTCATTTGGTGAAAGTTACAAAAACTATGGCTAGAAGGGCTCTGTTAAGTCATTCACTGCATGGCAATATTATTCTAGTGTCTGTTCCTAGCTTTCTCAATGTCAAGAGGCAGTTACTTTAAGGCACTGTTGGTAACTGCAATATCTGAATTTTGACTTCCTTATTCCACAATTTCCACTACTTGGTGTTCTTCTATAACTCAACCCACTACTTAAGAAGAGTCAGCTGTTTTTTGTTTGCTTGCTTGTTTTTTTTTATTTGTTTGCTTTTTATGTCACCTACGGGAATTGAGGCTTAGGGAATGTGCAAAATGCTGATGCCCTGGTTACTGCTCTGCTGTGACTAATAAAGTTGTCTCTGACTCATGATGCTTGCATCTCCTCCCACAATCCAAGGAATTGGCAGGCTAATTTGTTAGCTTGAGAGTAGAGTAAAATCACAGCCCTTTCATATTTCTTTACATGTAGGTGTGTCCCGGCCTCAAGGTTTCCAGTGCTGATCTCAGACTGTAGGGTTAGTCCCTGCTTTCTAGTTTTTAAATATGTTCTATTTTTTGCCTTTTATTCTAACTGATTCAGCATCTTTACCAATTCTGGAAATTTTTCACTAAAATATTCATTTGAATATTCTTTGTTCCACCCTCCCTATTATTTCCTTCTGGGTCTCTTTATCTATCTATCTATCATTTATCTATCTATCTGTCTATCTATCTATCTATCTATCTATCTATCTATCTATCTATCTATCTATCATCTATCTATCTATCATCTATCTAATCTACCTACCTACCTACCTATCTACCTACCTACCTACCTATCTACCTATCTATCATCTATCATCTATCTATCCAATCTGTCTACCTATCTATATCTATCATCTACCTATCTACCTCTCTATCTATCTGTCTGTCTATCATCTATCTATCTATCATCTATCTAATCTACCTACCTACCTATCTATCTATAGACATGTTTATTCTATTTTGCAGTTCTCCTAATCTCTATTCATTATATTCATTAAATTCTCCACTTTATATTTTATAAAGTCACTTGTTCTATCTCCCAGTATATCAATTCTCTCTTCCTCTGTATCTATTTTTAAATTAACCTGCTACAATGGACTTTACATTTGGAACTGTACAATTTTTTTTTTTATTATTGTACTTCAGGTGAAGTTTTACAGACCAAACTAGCTTTTCATTAAATAATTAGTTTTAGTGCACATATTGTTTTGTGACATTGGTTATCAACCCCACTACATATCAACACTTTTCCTTCTTGACCTTGGACTCCCTATTACCAGCTTTATTGTCCCCTCTTGCCTTCTAGTCTTTGCTCCTGGGCTGGTGTGGCTCTTTAGTCTTGTTTTGTTTTATGTGCCTGTCTAATCTTTGGCTGAAGGGTGAACCTCAGGAGTGACTTCATTACTGAGCTAAAAGGGTGTCTGGAATCCATATTCTTGGAGTTTCTCCAGTCTCTGTCAGGCCAGTAAGTCTGGTCTTTTTTTGTGAGTTAGAATTTTGTCCTACGTTTTGCTCCAGTCTGTTTAGGACTCTCTATTATGATCCCTGTCAGAGCAGTTGGTGGTGGTACCCAGGTACCATCTAGTTGTACTAGACTCAGTCTGGTGGAGGCTGTGGTAGTTGTGGGAACTGTACATTTTTCATTTATAGAAATAAAATTTTGATTCCATTTCAAATTAACTTAGCTTTTCATATTATCTCCTTTTTTATCTTCAATTATTTTTTTAAGGTTATAATCATTTTAAAAACACTTATTTTTATGTATTCTTTCAGGTTGTAACACAAATAGCTCAAAATCTTGGGTTCCTGATCGTGTTTGTTGTATCTGTTTATTCTAAATTATTGTTGAACTTTTCTGCATGTATTTTGTAATTTGGAATTATTTTACTGTATCTGTGGCTTTATTCATCATCCTTCTTTAAGGAATCTCCTTGTGAAATACTTATGTAGATTATTCTTCTGTCCCTGTATGAGCATACGATTCTAACCCCTTGTTTTAGAGATCCAACACCTCTCCCATAGCAGCCACATCCTGTATTTCCCGTAGGTGCCAGAGAAGTATCTCACCTGCTGCTTTGAGGGTCCTTGGTTTTGACAGTGAGTTTTAGATACCACATCAAAAGCAAAATCCATAAAAGCAAATAATACAAAACAATAAGTTGGACTCAATTAAAATTAAAAATTCACTCTGCAAAAGACAGTAGGAAGAGAATGAGAAGACAATCTACAGACTAGGAAAAAATTTCTACAAAATATGTATCTGATTAGGACATCTATCTAACATGTACAAAGAATACGTAAAACTTAACACTAAAACAATGAACAATGCAATTAAAACATGGGCTAAAGGTCTCAACAGATACCTAACAAAGAATTCTAACGGCAAATAAACATGTAAAAGATGTTCAACATCATGTATCATTAGGTGATTGCCAATTAAAATAGCAATCATCTACCACTACACATGTATTTGAATGGTTAAAATTCAAAACACTAGCAACACACTAAATCCCAGTGAGGATGTGGAGCAACAGAATTCCTTATTCATTGTGGGTGGAAAGATAAAATCGTACAGCCACTTGGAGGAGGGTTTGGCAGTCTCTTATAAAGCTAAACATAGGTTTAACATACAATACAGCAATTATACTCCTAGATATTTACCCAGATGAGTTGATAACTTATTTCCACATAAAAATCTGCACTGAAAGTTCATAGCTTGTGATTCATATTTGCCAAAAATTGGAAGCAACCAGGATGCCTTTCAATAGGTAAAGGAATAAACAAACTATAGTATGCTCATACAATGGAGTATTATTAAGCAACAAAAAGAAATTAATTATCAAGCCATAAAAGGATATGGAGGAAATTTAAATGCAAATTATTTACCATGAAAAAAGTCAGTCTGAAAAAGCTACATGCTGCATGATTCCAACCGTATGATATTCTAGAAAGAAAAACTGTAGAGAAATTTTAAAAAAGGTCAGGGGTTCAGGGTAAGGTAGGGAGTGGAAAGAGAGATGAATAGCTGAAGAATAGGATATTTTAAGCACAATGAAACTATCCTGCATTACACTGTAATGGTGAACGCATGACACTTTTGCATTTGTCAAAATCTATAGGATGATACAACACAAAGTATGAACCCTGATGTAAACTATGGACTTTAGTTAATAATGATGTGTCAATATTGGCTCATCAATTTTTACAAATGTAACACACTAATACAAGATAATAGGAGCAACTGTGTACTAGTGGTATATGGGAATTCTATAATTTTTGTGCAATTTTTCTGGAAAATGAAAGTTGTTCTAAAAAATAAAACCTATTAAATTTTTTAAATGCTACCACTTATTTTATAATTGTAATAGCAATACACATTATTCGAATTCCAAATTAAATATCAGTTGAGTTAAACAAAAACTTGAAAATAAGCACTCAAATAAGTAATACAATAAAGTGCTATATTTTTGGGAAAAAAAAAAATCTACCAAAGGTAGGGTTCATGATGTCTGAGAAACCTATTTATGGCCTACACACTCCCTTCCATGAAAAAAAAAAAAGGCAGCATGGACGACTGCAAAAAAGATATAAAATATATTTTACTCATTCTGCTGCTTCTCTACAAAATCTGTTCACTACAATGCAGCTCCAACCTCCCACTGTTGCCAAAGGCAACGTGATTTCTTCTATCATTGGGCTCTTATTTTTATGCACTTATTCACAGAGTACAACGAGTATGTAATATGATGGAGATAGAGGAAAATGGACAGTGCCAATTCTGTACTGTCATGTACAGTTATTTATTAAGAAGCGTTCTGTATGGAGTGGTGCAGTCAATATGACCACGGTGACAAACAATGGTCATTTATTCTTTCTTATACTGCACTAAAAAAAAAAAATCATTTTTCAGCACTCCCATACCCATAGAACCTGGCAGCAGAATGACCCAACATCTTGTTTGAGAGGACCTGCATTAGATGAATGCCTGCCAGAACCTGAAAATTGCTAGGGAGTGTGCACATCCCAGTCTAGAGAAATGCCACTAGAGAAGAGTGGAATATATGTGTCTAAGTAACATCCATGTATCCTGTTTTATGGTAGACACTGTTCTAGAAAGATTCTTTGCAAGTAGCATTATATAAGATCTGTGTGGTTCGTGCAAATCGTAGAGCTAATCTAGGACTTAAAATTATGTGCTCCTTAGTAATGGCTAGGGAGTAAATTCCTCATTTTATGAAAGGGTTAATAAAATGTTGCTCTGTTTTTGTGTGTGTGTGTGTGTATGATAAACAAAGTATACATTTTTAAGTCTATTAGACAGAATAAACAGAGAAAGGAATTAATTGTGACTTGTTTTCACCTCTGTAAGCTTCGTATAATATAGTTAGAGGAAACATGCATTCATTCACCATTTCCAAAAAATAACAAGAGAGTTTAAAGGTTCCTGGATCCCACTGCTTAAGAGGCATTTGTTCTTGAAATTCGTAAATTAATCACGCTTTGACAGCCAAGAGATCACACGTGGCCCCCAAATTTATTTTATTTGGTCTACATAATGAAAAAAAAAAATTCTGCCAATGTTTTGATATCAGAAGACAATCAATAAAAATTCACATTAGTGATTTCTCTTTCAGAATTTGTTTCTGAAGCAATACTGATTCCATATTTCTGCATGGCAACACGAGATGGAAGTAAGAAGTCCAGACCCCTGTAGGTTTGGCAGGGATTTTTTCTCACAGGTTGCTTCAATGATTTATATTACCTGAATTGGAATCGACTCAATGACAACAGGTTTGGTTTGGTTTTGGTTTTTGGACCATGTAGAAGTGTAGATGAATATTAAAACACTAAATTTAAAACGGAGAAAAAAGAATGGAATGAGGTGAGGTTAGAATATCCTAAAAGCACACATTATATGGATAGTTTGATTAGGGGGGTAATTTTTTAAGAAGTTTAGTACATTATATGTGGGAGTATAATATTAATGAAATTTGGCTATGTGTCATCTGGGACACAAAATTCTGTTCCACAGAGCTGAAACACAACATGTGATCTGTCTTACTTGTTCTCTTTTTCTGTGTGTATATTTGTACGGAGGTTGTTATTTTCAGCTATTCTGCCATTGAGATGCGTTTATCATATGCATCTCTATATAAAGTTCTTAGTCTTTATTTCTTCAGACAATATGAGTTTTCTACTAGGAACAGTAATCACATAAATATATATTCTTGTTCCTTTCACCTGTCTCTCAGTTGTCCTTTGATTTTATGAAAAAGATTACTCTTATTATTACCTTTATACTATGTACATAAAAAAAATAGATCTATATAAATATATACGTGTATATATGTATATATATAAATATATATGTATATGTATGTATAACCATCATTCTAATTAAAAAATATATATGTATATATCACCTTTGAAAGTTTTCTTGAGCCACCTTTCTGTTAACAATCCTCATACCTTTTCTAATTTTTATGCTCTTTGATTTGTTCTACTTGTTTTTGAACTTAATATAAAGTATATTATGTCATATGCACTCTTGGGCCTAGTTTATTAACAGTATTTTTGAGATTTATACAATTTGTTGCTTGTATCAGTTCATTATTTTTTGTTGACGAGTGGTATCCCAGTGCACCAAAATACCACAATTTGTTTATTTATTCTTTTATTGACAAACATCTCAGTTTTTTTCCAGCTTTGAGCTATTATGAAAATAGTTGTATGAACATTGTGTTACACATATATTTGTGGATGTCTGTCTTCTTTTGTCTTTAGTAAATTTCTACGTGGAAATTGGAGCATCCCAGGACAAAGATACAAGGTTATTAGAAAATCTGCAAGTTTTCCAAAGTAGTTGTATTATTTCACACTCTCACTTGCATGCATGGGAGTTCCAGTTGCTCCACATACTCCAAGAACACATTTTGATGTTGTCAGTTTTAGTAATTTTACTCATTCTGTTGTTTGCATAATTGTATATCATTGCCGATTTTTATTTGCACTTTCATGATAGCATATGAAGTTAATCAAAATTGTGATGTATTCCCCTATGTTTTCCTTATAAGCTTCAGTTTTAGCTTTTACATTTAAGTCTATGGTCCATTTTGGTGGTGTGAGACAGAGATCAATATTAATTTTCCTCCATAGATTAATCTAATTGTTCCAATATCATTTATTAGAAATATACTTCTTTCTCTTTGTTGACATAAATTTGTTCATATTATGTCGAATTGCCTTTGTAGGTGCAAAATTTTGCTCTAAATAATGCTTTATCTGATTCCAAAAAATCTTGAAGTGTGTTTTCATTTTCTTTTATTTTGAAGTATTTTGTACTACCTGTCTTCTTTTAAACCCCAGTGGCATAGTGGTTAAGTGCTATGGCTGCTAACCAACAGGTCAGCAATTCAAATCTGCCAGGCGCTCCTTGGAAACTCTATGGGGCAGTTCTACTCTGTCCTATAGGGTCACTATGAGTTGGAATCGACTCAACGGCAGTGTTTTTTTTTTTTTTTTTTTTAATGTTCTTTTACCTATAGGCTTAAAAAGGTGTGATTTAATTTGCATAGACTGTTATCAATAACAGTAATATTATTGACTTTCAATTTAAATTCCCTGTCATCACAAAACTTACTCTATAGCATTTTAGTCTTTGAAATGTTTTGAAACTCATTTTATGGCCCAGCATATTGCATATTTGGATAATTTCTATGTATACTCTGCATTTTTGTTGTAATATCCTATAAATATCAATTACTTCAAGGTGGTTGGTAGCATTGTTCAAATCTTCTGTATCCTATCTGAAAATTTTGTTCATTTATTTCATCTTGATTATGTATCTCTCTTCTGTTTTTTCCTATCTTTGTATGCCTATTATTTTTTTATGTTATACTCTGGTTTCGGAGGGGGTAATTTCTATAGACTCCAGATCTATTATGCTGTTTGGCAGAGCTATAAATTTTGTTCCAGCAGGAAAATTAATTACTGACCAAACATCAATAAGTGTTTGGTTTTATACATAATAAGTAGGGTGAGGGTATATGAGTTTTCCCCTGACCATTAGGTAAGTTATTAATAATTTCTATAGCCTTTTTGTTTTTTGCCTTCAGGTGTATCCTTTGTCCTTTACATTTTCTGTAGTTCTAAAATGTGACATTTTGATGTTTCAATGGAAAGCCTATGATGACTAATAATATTCTCTTATTTGTGAGGTTTAGACTATAAAATCTGTCTTTCTGTGATAGGTAAGCAGTTCTAATCACTGCTTAGATTTTGTATTTAATAATCTTAATTTAATTTTATTCTTACATCTTCATTGAGGTATATTTTCTTGCCTGGGGTCCAAAGACAACACTTAAGCTCAACAATTTCCTAGACAAAGCCAAAGAACTCACTAAAGCAGTTATACTCATGATTACAGCTTATCATAGTGAAAGGATACAGTCTAAAATCAGCAAATGGAAAAGACATATGAAATGATGTCCAGAAGAAACCAGGCATAAGCTTCCAGGAGTTTCCTCTTCCAGTGCACTCATGCAGATGTATTTAATTCACCCAGCAATGATATGTGATAGCATTTAGAAAGTTGTCAACTGGGGAAGTTTACCTGAGGCTTGGTGCCCAAGGTTTTTATTGAATGCCCTCCACATAGACATGCATAACTGACCTCAGCTACTTAGACTCCACCCCCCCTTTTCAAGAAGAAAATAGACACTCATAAATCACCTTGTTATAATCTGATCAAGCTGGTACAGTGTGGCCTAATCCCTCAGACATAAAAACAGATGTTTGCCATAAAACGCATGGTTAGCAAAAAATGCTTGATCAAACTGGACGATATGGCCAAGGCTTAGGCAAAGAAATACACTATTATCAAGCACAATATTCTAAGAGTTCAGAGCTCATTTCTTAGGAGTTGAATAAGAGCCACTCCTGAAGGCAGACATTTCCTGGAAATTTGCAGGGTCTGAGCAACCCAGGCCTTCTGAGTTAATTCTTCCCTGTACATATTTACATACCATAAAATTCGCTCATTTAACAAGTACACAACACAGTAGTCTTAAGTACAATAAAATCCACAAAAGCCAGAGCCAGTATAAGGTGGAAACTTGTCAGAGAAGGAAAACTCAAAACATTTTCCACTGACCGAGAGTGATAGAAAAGTGGTGAACTGCACCCTCTTAAAGGCAGAAAACTTGTGAGGCCCAGGAAAATAAAGCAGTCACATTGATATTCAGCTCTCACAGGTTTTACTGTACATTTACAGAGTTGTACAAATATTACCACTACCTAATTTTACAATATTACACCCGCAGAAAAAAACTCCATGCCATTAACAGTGGTTCCTCATTCCAGCTTCCCACCCTCCTACTCAACTCCTCACTACTAACCTAATTTCTGTTTCTATGAATTAATAAGAGTTTATATATTCTGGATACTAGCAGAGGGTCAGCAAAAAAGAGAAAGACCCTCAAAGAGATGGACTGACACAGTGGCTGCAACAATAGGCTCAAACGGCAAGGATTGTGAGGACAGCACAGGACCTGGCAGTGTTTCGTTCTGTTGTACAAAGGGTCACTATGAGTTAGAACCTAACAACAGTCCCTTAGTAGATTCATGATTTGCAAATAATTTCTCCTGTGGATTATTTTTTCATTTTTTATATGGTGTCCTTTGATGCACACATGCTTTTAATTTTGATGAAGTTCAATTTATGTTTTTTTTTTTTTTTTTACAATTTACAATTTTGATCGGATATCTAAGAAACCATTACGTAATCCAAGGGAATGAAGAATTACACCTATGTTTCCTTCCAGGAGTTTTATAATTTTTTAAATCTTACATTAGGTATATGATCCATTTTAAGTTAAATTTTTTATATGATATGAATTGGCCCACATTCATTATTTTGCATGTAGATATCCAGTTGTCCTAGTACCATTTGTTGAAAGACCATCTGTCTTCAATTGAATTGTCTTGGCAATTGTTAAAAATAAATTGACTTTAAACGTGAAGATTTATTTGTAGATTTTCTGTTTAATTCCACTGATATGTAATAGACTACTGCCTAATCCAAGGTTAGAATACCTACCTACACTTTTTTTTTTTCTTTTACTTGTGTCATTTTAACACTTTCATTTAGGTTTTTGGTCCATTTTTGATTTTTTGTTTTAAAGTATGTTGTGTGATCTTGGTCCACCTTTACCTTTTTGCATGTGTATATCAAGTTGCCCCACCACCAATGGCTGAACAGACTAATATTTTTTCTATTGAATTGTTAATCTTGTCAAACTATGTAACATTTAAAATTATTGTCTTAGGAAGTTGCCTTTTAATACAGATGGGAGAAGAAAAGAGTTAAAAAAGGAAATAGGCTTCTATTTTCTTTTGTAATACCTTTACTGGTGGTCTTTGTTTCTTTTTGTGTATTCAACTTATTCTCTAGTGTCCTTTCATTTCAGTTTTAAGGACCCTCTTTAGCATTTCTTGTAGAGAAGATCTGTTTTTGTGTGTCTTGGGGTTGGTTATTTTCTTTATTTTTGACAGATAATTTAGCTGGATACAGAATTCTTAATTGACCTTTCTCATTCAAATTTAAGAAGATGCCACTGTCAACTGTCCTGCATGATTTCTAATGAGAAGTCAACTGTTTATCAACTGTTTATCTTAATGAGGATCTATCCTACATGGTAACCCCTTTTTATCGCACTATTTTAAAGATTTTCTCTTTGTCTTTGACTTTTATCATTTTGATAATGATGTGTCTAGACATGGATCTTTTTGATATTTTGTAGGTATTATATTACTGCCTTATTCATTAAGTGTTATAAGTGTTGGACAGGTGAAAAATATGTCTATCCTACTTTTATTCCATTGTAAGAGATTGGGACTACTTGCCTAATAATACCTGTAAAAGAAGAACATACAAAAGTGTAGATTCATGTACAACTAAATAGATTCATTTCTTTACCCCAAATAAGGTAGTCTTTATTATTCCTGACAGAGCACCCTGAATTCAGCCTACTGGACTGTGAGAGAATCAACTTCTCTTTGTTACAGCCATCCACTTGTGGTATTTCTATTATAGCAGCACTAGATGACTAAGACAGTCAAATAATGAAATTTTGACCTTCCAGACTCCACAGAGGTTCTCAGATCATACTCTGAGAAACTTTACTGTAGGATATCTTATCCTCTGGTTTTCTTCCTTCAATTACATATTCCCTCCTATGTCATTTTTCACTTCTTTCTGTAACTATTATCTTCAGAATTTCCTTTCTTATTTCCCATCTGATATATCTAGATCAGGTTGGCCATCTCAGTGTTGAAATTAAGATTCATACTTCTGTCACATCTTTCCCTAATAAACTGCATGGAAAGTATTTATCCAATACTTAAAATAAACCTGCAATACAATTTTCATTGGAAACTCTGCTCTGCATTTGAAGGATCTGAAGAAGTTTTATTGTGAGATTTCCATGATAGAAATATTCTTTAGATGAATAGCTTGTACTAAAATTTTAAAAAAGAATTGTTATTTGTAGATGCCTATGTATTTCTAGTTAACTACTACTTAAATTTAAAAAGCAGCGTGAAAAAAATATACTAAAGCAAGATACATTTTACTAACATTTTATATGAAGCATCTTTAAACTAGGTTTATGCAAGTCGTCTCATTAATTCATTAAAAGAAAACTATGTGATTGTCTCAATAGAGACAGGAAAAACATTGAATTTTTTCAGTAAACTAGACGTTTAAAGTAGATGCCTTGGGTGGCACAAATGGTTATTGCTCTACTACTAGCTGAAAGGCTGACAGTTCAAAACGACAGGACTGGTGATCTGCTTCTGAAATGTCAAAATCTTGGAAACCCTATGGAGAAGTCCCACTCTTCACAGATAAGGTCACCATGAATTCAAATCAACTAAATGGCAACTACCAATAGATGTTAAAAATATTTCAACTCAAGAAAAGATTCTTATCAAAACCTATAGACATTTTAATATAATTGGGAAACATCTTGCTTTATTTCTACCTTCTAAAGCTTTCTACTGATTGCGAGGAAAGTATCTGCTGTGGACAGTAATGGGCAAATACTGTTTTTGCCTCCATGGGAATAAAAATGGTTCATAAGAAGACATTAAACAATTGACTCTGAAGCCTTACTTTACAATGGGCTGACAATGTCTTCTTTCTGGTTCCATTTGTCATCCTTAATTATCCCAACATGTTTCCTGCCACAGCTCTCAGGAGGTTTTTCAAATGTATAAATTGCATTTTAAAAATACCCGATTATAAAACATTAGCAATATTAGATATAAATAATACATATCCTCTTATAGAACAAACTCCCAGAATGAAGTAAAATCTAGAGTTCAAGTATCATTCTCTCTATATTATCTCTAGATATTAAATCCAACGTTAGTCTCCAATTTTTTTATTCTGTTTACCTCAACCAGAGGATCTCATTTAGTCATGTGCTGATGTTTGGCATTTATTTATCATGTGCTGAAGTTTGGCATTTATTTATCAGAATCAAATAGGACTGTGTTCTGCCACAGTGGGAACGATTCTTAACATTAGTGATTGCCATGTGAAAGGAGGATGGGTTGCTATCCACCAATATATACTATAAGTGGCATTTTAGGTATCCTTACCTACTTGACAACTTTATCTTATTTGTGATTTGCCTAAGTCATCAGATCAAATTTTAGACTGTTTTATTCTTCATCCAACATATTTAATATCTCATAATTTCCATTATCCTCCAGCCCTGAGTCCTTGACACCAAGTTCTGAATTGATTATGAGCTCCTTCTTGTGAAACTTCCTTTCTTTCCTGTAAACTTGTACCATACAACTGCAGTAGGCTGTCCACAGAGCAAACTTGTGTTCTCAGTGATGCCAGGCTCATGTCCAACATGCCCCTAAGGCATTTTAATCTTGTGTCACATTGACTGCTGTCTGAGTCTATTGTTCTGCCCTTTTTTCAACTTAACAAATGAGCTTAAAACACGCACACACACACGAAAAAAACTCATGTCTTCACATTTGTTTTAAAGGATCACTTAACACAGATATCTGACTGAAACAATTATTTATGTTTACAGAGACAATGTTCATGAGACCTAGGGAGAGCTAATACCTCTGTTGTATAATCTTTGCCCAAACATTCCTTTCCAGAGAATTTGAATTTTTCTGGGTGTGGGTAACGGTTACTTCAGTGACAGTACCTGTAGTTCCTCCTAAGGATCCTTTTTCTGCAATGGCAAGATGTGATTAAAGGATTTCAATTCCATACGATTATGCATTCCATACTGAAACAATTATTAACTACATACTATGTTCAAGAACTCTTCAGGCAATTGAGGTTCATCAGTGAACAAAGTACAACCAGATCCCTGCCGTCATGGAGCTCTTCAAGTTCCTTCTTTGGTTGCTTTTCATTTCCAACACATGTGCATTTTTGAGAACAATGGAAAAACAAAAATATTTTTAAAAAACAAACAAAAGCAGCAACACAATTTTACTCCAGGAAGCATGGAAAACATCAGAGAAGAAAGGTCTAAGGTACAAGAAAGAATGGTGAGCATAAACATTGATTAAAGAAAATAGGTAATGTAAAAATTTATACATATAAGATTAAAAACTGATAATAATGGAAATAAAAATGTGTAATATGAAAGGATGGAAAATCTTAAAAGCAAAACATTGGACAATACTGGCATGTAAAACAACAAAAGATTGATTGACATTAAAGTTCTATAAGGTATTTGCACTTGTACGGAAAAGAGTGAATTTAGTTAATATTAAATTTTAAAGTGAAAATGGTAGATTTTCAAGGGTAACCATTAAAAGAAGAAACCAGAAGAAAAAAAAATATCTACAGACACTATGAGCCGGAATCAACTTGATAGCAGTGTATAAGGTTGAAAATAAGAGAATGGAAAAAGTCATAACAATAAAGCAATAATTTAAAGGAAGCGCATAGAGTACTTGACAAAAAAAATCCTGGTGGTGTAGTGGTTAAGAGTCATGGCTGCTAACAAAAAGGTCAGCAGTTCAAATCCACCAGATGCTCCTTGGAAACACTATTGGGCAGTTCTCCTCTGTCCTATAGGGCATCTATGAGTCAAAATTGACTCGACAGCAACAGGTGAATGGCTAATATGTAGAAAGATACATACATATAAATATATATAATGTACCCACACATACACACACACGAATTTAAACTCACCAGGACAATTAAAAAAAAAAATCTAAATATGTGGGTCTAATCAACTAAATTCAAGCATATAAAGCAAAATTTGATAGAACTACAGGGAGAATCTGACAATTCCACCATTGCATTGTAAGATTTTAATGTGCCTCTCTTTTTTATTGAAAGATAAAGCAAATAAAACTAACAATATTAATCAAAATGTGAAAGATTTGAACAGAATATGCAAGACTGATTTAATGAAAATATAGAGAATTCTGTTCTAGCATTATCAGACTAAATATTTTTATCTCCCAGGTTCTGTTGTGTAGAATCATGCAGGCAACCTTTTTTTTTTTGTACTTTAGATGACGTTTACAGAGCAAATTAGTTTCTCATTAAGCAATTAATATATACATTGATTGTGACCTTGGCTGCCAACCCCACGACCTGTCAACACTGTCCACCTCTTGACTTTGGGTTCCCCTTTACCAGCTTCCATGTCCCCTCCTGGCTTCTCATCCCTGCCCCTGAGCTAATCTGCACATTTAGTCTCATTTTGTTTTATGGGCCTGCCTTATCTTTGGCTGAAGCGTGAACCTCAGAAGTGATTTCACTGCTGAGTTAAAAGGGTATCCAGGAGCCATATTGTGAGGGTTTCTTCAATCTCTGTCAGACCTGTATCTCTGGGCCTTTTTTGTGAGTTAGAATATTCTACATTTTTCTACAGCTCTGTCTGGGACCCTCTATTGTGATCCCTGTCAGAGCAGCCAGTGGTGATAGCCAAGCACGATCCAGCCATGCTGGACTAAGTCTGGTGGATGCTATGGTAGTTGTGGCTCATTAGTCCTTTAGTCTAACTTTTCACTTTGTCTTTGGTTTTTTCATTCTCCCTTGCTCCAGATGGGGTGGGACCAGTGGAGTACCTTAGATGGCCACTCACAAGCTTTTAAGACCCTAGACACTGCTCACCAAAGTGGGATGCAGAACATCTTCTTTATAAACTGTGTTGTACCAATTGAGTTTGACGTCCCCTAAAACCTTGGTTCCCAGTCCTTGGCCCAGTAATTTGGTCCCTCAGGGAGTTTGGATATATCTATGAAGCTTCCATGAGAGTGGTACAGGCATCCTAATCACACTCTTAACAAGAACATGATAGCCAATTGTATTTACAAATTTAGTATTACACTCTTGGTACTGACCAAATGCAAGACAATTAATGGTTAAATAAATATTAAAAAAGAAGAAACTAACCTTCCATTATCTACAAACTATATAATCTGACACATAGAAAACTGAAATTAATTTATAGACACTGTATCACGTATCACATTCAATAAGAGAATTTAACATAGTTACTGGATAAAGCATCAATTAACAAAAATCAGTTTTATTTTTGTGCTCCCACAACAAAAGAAAATTTAATAAATAAAAAAGGACTACTTCCAGTGGCAGCAAAGTCTATGCAGTTCTTAGGAATAAATCTAACAAAAGCAGTGGAAGATTCTAATAGTTGAAATTATACAAATGTATCCAAGACTTTAAGGAAATGGGGACTCATTCCACATTGATTTTAGAAATAAAAATACCAGTTTTCAACATTACCCAAAATATCATTCCAATCAAAATTCAAAAGTGGTTTTCTAAGTAACTTGATAAAGCTGATACTACATAAAAATGCAATGTTCCAAAAGAACCTGAGAAGACTCCTTACAAGAAAACAATGTGAAGGAACATGTATTGCTGGGTATCAGTATGTGCTACAAAGCCACGGTATAGGACTGTGTGAATTAGCAAAAGAAAGGGAACATTGAACCAACGGTCCAGAACAAGGAGCCACAAAACAGAGCATACAATTAGAATTTAAATAATATAGAGTTTATATTGAAGATCATTAAAAAAAAACACAAAAACCAAACCCGCTGCCGTTAAGTCAATTCCAACTCACAGTGATCCTATAGGATAGAGTAGAACTGCCCCATAGAGTTTCCAAGGAGCACCTGTTGGATTTAAACTGCAGACCTTTTGGTTAGCACCCATAGCTCTTAACCACTACGCCACCAGGGTCTCCTTGAAGATCATTAAGGAAATAAAATTCACATCAATCAAAGTCACTAAGACAACTGGTTATCTATATGGAGGTGGGGGGAGATTGACACATGAAGAATTCCAATACTAGAGTTAAAGTATTTAAAAAAATCCTCAATTCTTTAATAATCTCTAAAATGGACCTTAAAGTATCAGTGATGTGGGATTTTACATCCAACATCAAAAGTTAAGAAATTAAAAAATATAAATTAGTGGGATTATGGAACATGAAAACTTTTATGTTGCTGGAGAGTAATCTGCTATACTTCAAAAAATAATTAACCATTATCTTATATATTTCAACACATATTCTCTTTCAGTAGAGCAATTCCATTCCTAGGTACAAAATCTTACACATGGGCCGCAAGAGAACTACTCCAGAATCAACATAAACAATGTTATCCATAATAACGATGCATTAAAAAAAAAAAATACACTGTGCTATATTCACAAACAAGAACATTGTAATGATAACAAATAAACGCCTTGGAGTATGAGGATGACATGGATTAATTTTCAAAATAATAGTGTAAAAAACAAGTCACAAAATATTACTTTCTGTGTGATGTTATTTTTTAAGGCTCACAAACAAGGAAAATGATGTATTAGTTAGATTGCTTGTATACGTACATGCTCACTACTGTAAAATATTGAAAGAAAGAAACGGAATTAAGTTGGCAAAATTGTAGCAGGGAGATGACATTAATAAAAAAAATTGCAATGTTTTGTTCTGAAGTACTTGGGAAATTCATGGGCGTTCTTTTTAGTATCACGTGTCATAACTTGCATGTTTATTACATATATTATTTTTGTGGTACCTGTATTACATAATGGAATATTCCATAACACAGCTTTTAAAGTAAGGTGAAAAAGAATAGAATTTGAGGAAGGTGATCTTAGCTACTCCTGACAATAGTAACAGAAAGACCAAATGTGGCTTAAGAATGTTTTGCTGCCTGTACTTTCTTTAGCTGCCTTTTTGATTTTAATGCAAGACTGTGGCTAATTAAAAAATGAGAGAAGTCAACTTGTGCAACTTACCAATGCCTGAAGTTCCCGTAGACTGAAATTTTGTCACTTTTGAGGTGATCCTTACCTTGCATTACAGCCTCTTTTTTCAGATCATCAAAATGCTTCTTTTTCCATTCCCTCATCCCTCCAATACCAGCTGTGGCCCAGTGCCGAGACTCTGTGGACATAGATGTCTGCAGCCTGTTCACCAAAGCCATGCAGCTTTCATTACTCAAACCTGCACCTGTTACAAATGTTCACCTGCCTGCACGCACCTGCTGCGACAGCTGCACCAAAAGGCTAGTTCTCACCATGGGGTATTGTGGTTCCCAAATGCCATTCTCTTTGCCCCTTTCTCCAAGTTTTCTTGCCAAGGCCTCCTGTGTTAGAGTCTGAAGGTGGTCATTTTTCAAATACGCCTAACATCTAGGTTTTGAAATCATTGAGGAGCAGATACTGAATGAGATGCAGATCAAAATATAAATATTATTGTTATGTTTATATTGTGATAGGAGAGTTCAGCTTGTGCCTGAAGCCAAAAGGTCTTTTTAATACTTCCTTCACCACCATTTTATTACAGTCCAGGTCTGAGGGCCCAGTGGAGGGAACAGTTTCCCAGTCGGTATAACAAAGGATTGCATTTGTTCTTAGATAATATTGGCAGGAATGTGGATCAAAAGAAAATCTTATATTTTATTGGTGATAATATAAATTGCTAGAACCATTTTGAAATATTATTTGGTATTATCTTGCAAGCTTAATCATGCATACTCCTAGCATTATGTGAGGGTGTTTATAACAACATTTTATGTACATACACACACACACGCACGATCATGTATACATAAGCAGATACACGCATACATCCATACCCCCACTACATATGTATATATATAATCTCTATAGGAATATGTATAAATAATATCTGCCATAGCCACATAGATAAAATATAATAAATAAAATCTAACAAATTCCAGTTGTACCACAAAAGCCGAAGAATATTAGAAACTTAGGAGATGAGACACAGTAAGGCTAACTGTGTCTGTCTATAACTTTACCCTCCCCAGTGGAACTCTATGGGCAAATAATAATGAAGTTTTCCCACAAAGCCTATAAAGTAAATAACTATTTCACATGAGAGCAAGTAGGTAGAGTGAAGAGCAGAGATTTTGGAAAAACTACTTTCTGGAGTTAGATAAAGCTGGATTGATCACGGTGCTATTCGCTAACATAGGTAACAGAGAAGAAAGGGTGTACTTGGTGAGAAAGATGATCAGTGAGTTTTGGCGATACAGAGTTTAAAGTAACTCAAGACCTATAGGGAATCCCTGCGTGATGCAAATGGTTAAGCACTTGACTACAAACCAAAAGGTTGGCAGTTCGAATCCACTCAGAAGTGCCTCCGAAGAAACCCTTGGAGATCTGCTTCTGAAAGTTCACAGCAATTGAAAGCTTGTGAGGTGCATTTTTACTCTGACACACATAAGGTCTCCGTGAGTTGGAGTTAACTGGGGGCAACTGGTTTTTATGGAGGGTGGTGCTGCTCAGTAAGCCATGTATATATGCGACTGCAGATGAGGAGAGGTGTCCTAGCTAGAGATATCAATTTGTGAACCAGCTACACATAAGTAGTATCTGAGCTATTGTCGTGGCTAAAATGCTTAGAGAGAGGTTAAGGGAAAATGTTCATGGGGAGAGTTGGGCAAAACAGGCTTTTAAACACTGACGTGCAAAAGAGAATGAAAAGGAGGAAATACAGAGTAAGGTAAATAAGCAGAGACACTGATGTCATGAAACCTAAGGGATGAAATTATTGGAGAAGATTCATTTTACATTTTTATGTCAGAGAAACCAGGTTTGAGTTGGGGTTCTTCCTCTTAATAACTACAGGAAATTGGAAACTTATTCAACTTCTTGAAACTCCACTTTCCTCATAATACCAACCTCCTAGTTTGTTGTGAACATAAGTTACACACTGCATATAAAGAACTTAGCACTGTTCTAGAACATGTCAAGTGTATTAAACATGGTAGTTATTATAATTATTATTCTTACTTTCAGAGCAATATGAACAACAGTGTCAAATGCCATAACGAAGTGATTAATATGAGGAATAAAATGAGCTCAACAGATTTAATAATTCGAAAGTTTTCAGTTGAATGATACAGCACACAAAAAAAAGGTATTGATTTTTCACATAAATAGGACGTGAAGGACTGAAGATAGGGATTGTGGTGTTTGTTCATTTGGCTGTTGGTTTATTTGTTTTTCAAGAAGCTAGAACATAAGCAGTCCAAAGTATGTAAGACACAGTCTCGCCGCCCTTGCCTCTAAGACGCATTCTGGCCACACTTCTTTCAAGACAGATTTGTTCGTTCTTTTGGAAGTCCATGGTATATTCAATATTCTTTGCCAACACCGCAATTCAAAGGCATCATCTCTTCTTCGGTCTTATTCATTGTCCAGCTTTCACATGCATATGATGCGATTGAAAATACCATGGCTTGGGTCAGGCACACCTTAGTCTTCAGGGTGACATCTTTGCTCTTCAACGCTTTGAAGAGGCCCTTTGCAGCTGATTTACCCAGTGCAATGCGTGTTTTGATTTCTTGACTGCTGCTTCCATGGCTGTTGATTGTGGATCCAAGTAAAATGAAATCCTTGACAACTTCAATCTTTTCTCCATTTATCATGATGTTGCTCATTGGTCCAGTTGTGAGGACTTTTTTTTCTTTATGTTGAGGTGTAATCCATACTGAAGGCTGTGGTCTTTGATCATCATTAGTAAGTGCTTCAAGTCCTCTTCACTTTCAGCAAGCAAGGTTGTGTCACCTGCTTAACGCAGGATGTTAATGAGTCTTCCTCCAATCCTGATACCCCGTTCTTCTTCATATAGTCTAGCTTCTCATATTATTTGTTCAGCATACAGATTAAATAGGTATGGTGAAAGAATACAACCCTAATGCACACTTCTTCTGACTTTAAACCAATCAGTATCCCCTTGTTCTGTCTGAACAACTGCCTCTTGATCTATGTAAAGATTCCTCATAAGCACAATTAAGCGTTCTGGAATTCCCATTCTTCGCAGTGTTATCCACAGTTTGTTATGATCCACACAGTCGAATGCCTTTGCATAGTCAATAAAACACAGGCAAACATCCTTCTGATATTCTCTGCTTTCAACTAGGATCCATCTGACATCAGCAATGATATCTCTGGTTCCACATCCTCTTCTGAAACCGGCCTGAATTTCTGGCAGTTCCCTGTCAATATACTGCTGCAGCCGTTTTTGAATGATCTTCAGCAAAATTTTGCTTGCGTGTGATTTTAATGATATTGTTCTATAATTTCCACATACTCTGGACAGGTTGCCAGGAAGGATCAGTCCCTGGAGAAGGACATCATGCTTGGCAAACTACAGGGTCAGCAGAAAAGAGGAAGACCCTCAACGAGGTGGACTGACACAGTGGCTGCAACAATGAGCTCAAACATAACGATTGTAAGGATGGTGCAGGACCGGGCAGTGTTTCGTTCTGTTGCGCATATGGTCGCCATGAGTCGGAACTGACTCGATGGTACCTAACAACAAGAACATAAGCGGAAGGAAGGGAGAAGGAAAATTGTGTTGGTGTCTATTTTGTTAAGTAATGTATACTAAGGCTTGTATTTAAGGCAGATTAAAAATATGGAACCAAAAGTAATCCATATTACGAAACCAAGTGTTTGCAAGTCAATACCACGACCTTTCATAACTTAGTTTCGTCTGAATCCATATGCTGATGCTACTTAAAGGTGGACAAAAAAGAACAACAACAAAAAAAAACATTGATTTAAGTTTTCTTTTCTTTCAAATTTAATCATTATTATTCCACAATTAATATGTGTATGACTTCAGTGCCAACTATAAATAATAGCCATAACCTATGCAGGTCCAAAGAAGAAAAGTAATTTCTGTGCTAAATAATTGTTTTTTAGGTATGACTTCCAATTTGAATCTACTTACTTCATGTGGCTATGATATTTTTTGTCAATCCATAAAATATAATTTCTACACAAACTTCAGTTGTTAGTGCACTATGTAACAAAATCTTGCCATTAACAGAATGTTTCAATGGAATTATTTTTGTCTATTAAAAAATGTCTCTAGCTTTTTAAATAACAGATCAGTGTTTGATATACAGACTGCATTTAATCTATTGGACAATTGTCCATACTTAGAAGAATTTTTTTAAAGGTGGAAAATATTTACAAATTCTTAAAAATCTGTTCTTATTACTACATAAACAAAACAAAACAAACCTGCTGTCATTGAGTCAATTCCGACTCATAGCGACCCGAAAGGACAGAGTAGAACTGCCCCATAGGGTTTCCAAGAAGCATCTGGTGGATTCAAACTGCTGACCTTTTGGTTAGCAGCCATGACTCTTAACCACTATGTCACCAGGGTTTCCTATTACTATATACAGATAGTAAATTATTTCTAAACATAGTAGTTCTTACTAAGGCATATTTTGTAGTATATGGATAAATAAAAACCTTCAAAATTTAAGTCGTGGCCCATATTGTGTTATCCAATTTTGAATAGCAAAAATGTTTCTAATAATCTCTGAGATTAAATTAGTAGAAAATATCATAGAAAATAGTCTTCAATATTCATGATATTGCTCCTTAGAAGCAAGGATGGTGAGATTTAGTCTCACATACATTGGACATGTTATCAGCAGGGACCAGTCCCTGAGAAGGATGTTATGCTTGGTAAAGAAGAAGGTCAGCAAAAAGAGGAAGACTTCCAGCAAGATGGATTGTCACAGTGGCTGCAGCAATGGGCTCAAACATAGCAATGATTGTGAGAATGGCTCAGGACCAGGCAGTGTTTCCTTCTGTTGTACACAAGGTCTCTCTGAGTCAGAAGCAACTCGATGGAACCTAACAACGTTCATGATAAACTGAGAGCTGAGTTTCAAGATAGAAGAAAATAGCACTGTGGCAGTGTTATGGAGTGAATTGTGTCCCCCCAAAAAATGTGTGTCAACCTGGCTAGTACATGATTCTCAGTATTGTGTGATTGTCCAATATTTTGTCATTTGATGTGAATTTCCTATGATGTTAATGAGGTGGGATTAACAACAGTTATGTTATTGAGGAAGGACTCAATCTACAAGGTTAAGTTGTGTTTTAAATCAATCTCTTTTGAGATATAAGAGAGAAGTAAGCAGAGAGGCATGAGATTTCATATCACAAAGAAACAAAAGCCAAGAGAATAGTGCATCCTTTGGACCTGAGGTCCTTGTCCTGAGAAGATCCTCAATCAGGGAAGACTGATGACAAAGACCTTTCCCCAGAGCAGACAGAGAAAGCCTTCCCTTGGACCTGACACCCTGAATTTGGACTTCTAACTTCCTAAACTGTGAGAAAACAAATTTATCCTTGCAGAAGCCATCCACTTGCAGTATTTCTGTTGTAGCATCACTAGATAAGTAAGACAGGCAGTGTGGTAGGCAGGGGAGGCTTTACTCATAGCAGGCTGTTGCATGGTGTGAGGTCAGGGTCCAAGTACATGTTAAATGCTTGCCTAGTTATGAGCTTCATTTGACTAACAGTTTATTTGGGAGTGAGAAAAAGTAGGAAGAAACAAATAAATACAAGAAAATATGTGTGATCTAATAAAGGTATGAATAAAATGCCATGGTTGTAAAGAAAAAAAGAGTTTTCTTGGACAGCAGAATTAGAAATCATCCCATGCAAAAGTTTAAAAATTGACCTTGATTTTAAAAGGTAAACTGAAATTAGCAGACAAGAAAGCATTGAAAAATTTGGAAAGATGTAATGGATTAGACTGTGTCCCTCAAAATGATATGATAAAGTCTTAAACCCTGCTACCTGTGAATAAAACCTTACTTCGAATTAGGGTCTTTGAAGATGTTATAAGTTAACATGAAGTTATACTGGAATAAGATGGGTCCTAATCCAATATGCTTGGTGTCTTTCTGAAAGAGGAGACATACACAGAGAACAGATGACAATATGAAAATGGAGGCTGAGATTGGCATGATCTCTAAGCCAAGTAATGCCAAGGATGGCTGGTCATCACCTGAAGCTAAGAATGAGGCATGGAACACATTCTCCCTCAGAGCCCTCGGAAGGAACAAAGTGGACTGTATTCTGATTTCGAATTCCTAGGCTCCAGAAATATGAGACAAATTTTTCTGTCCTTTAAAACCAAAAAAATAAACTCATTGCTGCTACATTGATTCTGACTCATGGCGACCCTATAGGACAGAGTAGAACAGCCCCATAGGGTTTCTAAGGAGTGCCTGACGGATTCAAACTGCTGACCTTTTGGTTGTCAGCTGAACTCTTAACCACTACACCACCAGGGTTTCCTTTCTGTCCTTTAAGTCATCCAATTTGTGGTACTTTGTTACAGTAGCCTTTGGAAACCTATACAGATGCCTGCCAAGTAAATTTTAAATGACTAGAGCTTAGTGGTTGTGATAAGAAAGCCAAATATAAAGCTAGAGAAATAAGTATGGATATAGTAATGAATGGCCTTCTATGCCATTCTGTGCTTTTCTTAGGAGTTTGGCTACTACTCTCTATGGGAAGAGATTATTTGGCAGGCTTGTCACCGCCACTAATTTTTTGCCCATGACAAACATTATTAAGAGGTCCTAGCATTCATTACTGCCGTACCCAGATGCTATCTCTGAACCCTTCTCAAAACATTGTTTCAGGAAACATCTAACAATCTACTGGGGAAAGCAGGCAAGGTGTTTACCATTCTAAGTATTACGGACAATCACTGATGTATTTTAAACTTAGAATTGCAATGGTTACAAAATTTGGCTCTTAAAATCTAAAAGTTCTATTCCATTCCATTAAATTGCTTGTGGAGATCCATTCATAATAAGTTCAGAACAAAACAAAAATTATCATTTGACTCACTAAGTTTTCAAAGCATTTACCAAAATACTTTTCTCTGCACAAAAAAATGCCAATGCACAATGCTGTAAAAGGAAGCCAGTATATTTTCCAGAATTAGGAAAGTATAGTACTACCTTCAAAAACAACAAAAAAAAAATGGGAGAAAAACACTTTTTTTTTTTTTTAACATCTAAAATACCAGCATGTTTCGGGGAAGAAAGCGAATGCTCGCTTTGCTGCATTTTTATAACTTATGGGAATTAGTTAGGTATTGATCACAGAATCCTCTAAACCCATTGCCGTCGAGTCAATTCCGACTCATAGCGACCCTATAGGACAGAGTAGAACTGCCCCATAGAGTTTCCAAGAAGCACCTGGTGGATTTGAACTGCCAACCTTTTGGTTAGCAGATGTAGCTCTTAACCACTATGCCACCAGGGTTTCCAAAGAATCCTCTAGAAAATTTAAAAAATCCCTGACGGGTATACAGCTGGAAAGACAAAAGTGTTTCACCACTGAGTTATCTCTCTGGACAAAAAATGAGATGTACAGCCAAGTAATTCACATTCCCTTAATATCATAGGGTAAAAGGCATAGGACAGAAAAGTGGCTTTATCTGAACTTCACATGGAATGATTTAAAATGTTAACGCTTAGAAGTGATCAGCAAATTAATAGATTTCTATTTTAGGAATGTGATGTTAGGCCCATAATCTGGGGTATTTTATTATTTGATTATGAGAGAAAAATCTTATAATTTTATATGCTTTTAAAAGAATATCTTTCATCCTAACTTTCAAAACCCCTTTCAATTTTATTCACTCTAAGTTGCAAACTTTTAACATTGTGATATTACAGGCATAATGCCTGTAATATCATAATTGAGGAAAAACTTGGCACTCTACAGCAAAACCATTCCTTTTTAGCGTATCTAACGACCTTCCCAAGTAAACAGCTCATTTTTGGGGGAACACATAGCATTGGGATATTAATATAAATATTGAAAGAGAAGTGATTCATGTTTTATCTATATATCGACAGTTTCAGAATAAAAGAGCTGGCAATTTATACTTTTAAGTTGAAGGGAGAAAACATAATTTCATATACAACAACTCTCTACTTATTGTGCAGTAGAATACTTAACCACTTCAATCTCCACATAAACATAATACAGAGAACAATAATAGGATATTTGAGCAGGAAGGAAAATAGGTCTCACAAAGCCCATATACTTCACTCAGGAGTGTTTCCTTTTCATCTAGCAGTTGTGTAATATTTATAAAGCTTCTTGCAGAAGACAAATATTCCTGGCTCTCATTTGCCTCACATGGTGCATCTCTTGTAAAGCTACCAATTGAGAGTAAGTATAGGGGCTGTGAGATGTATCAGTTGTGAGACATGACCAGAAATACTGAGAAGAAATACTCTAAAAAAGAAATTCAACCAAGTTGTAGTAAAGAGTTAAACCATGAATGTTGCTTCAACTATAACAATCCTAAAGCGTGAGAGCAGTTGCATTGTATTAAAAATTTAGTGTTTGCTAAAGAAATGCATTAAGAAAGCACTCCAACTCATTAATTTATTTTTCAAATTGCAACTGGAATAATCTTTTCAAAAACAAAGATCAATTATGCTACTTCACTGCTTAAAATTTTTCAATAACTTTCCATTGTTCTTAGGAATTAATCTCTCATTCAGATACTTTTAATATCTGGAACACTTTGCCTCTATGCTACGTAAATCACACCAATCTCACTCCCTCAAGGATATTTTTCCTGAATCTTCTAAACTATATATTTTCCTCTATCATATAATCTCACAGTATCTGTTTTCCCCTTATGAAATGCTCATCAGTTACAGATTCCTGCTTAACGATGGTCTTCTCATTAAGAATGTCAAAACCATGAGGTCAGAAACAGTGATTGTTTTAGTCAACATAATATCCAAAAGGAAAGAATTACACATCATTATCCAATGAATGAATTAGCATATAACTTATGAAATAAAGAATATTGATACTTTTGGTTTAAAACATCATCAGATCAGAAATTTATAACATGTGTCTAGGAATTTATGAAAACAAAAAATAACTACTCTAAGGACTAAAATGAAGCATCAAACAAAACAAAACAAATTAATTTGGGTCGTAGGCAGTTAAATTTTTGCTAAACTCTGTAAGGCTAATGGAACTGGTTCTAAACAACAAATTGGCTTGACCATGCTTGAAAGAAGCGTGGTGAGCCTTCACATCAGAAAATGCACTCACAGATATTTAACATATTTCCCAGTATTTGTCAGCTTGTTTATAACTCTAAGATCAAGGCAATAGAAAAAAAAAATTGCGGAGTCTCAAAACATCTACCCAAAATAAAACTTTTTAAATTAGAAATCAAAAGACAGTCATTTTACAGTGGAAAGCCTGGGACACTAGATCCTCAATAAGTATTGGGAGTATGAAATAGTAATTATATATTAAGAAAAAATGAAATATATAACTGATAGCATTTAAAAATTATTTTTTCTGTTTAATTGGAAATCTGAATGATGTTCTGTCCCCCATTTTTCTTTGGATAATAAATTGTGTTGCTTGAGTATAGAAACATCTAATAAAAAAAATAGCATATATATTCATGTAAGGAATGAGAGAACGGTGAAAGACTTGTATGATGTCTTCACTAAGTGGTGGCATACTGAAAGGAGGGGCTGCATGTTCAAATCTGATTTGATAAGCTTATGGCAAACAAAAGAAATAAGTAAGGGTAAAGCACTTTACATAAAACCAAAAAATCCTGTTGCGGTCGAGTCAATTCTGACTCATAGCAACTCTGTATGACAGAGTGGAACTGTCCCATAAGGTTTCCAAGGAGCGCCTGGTGGATTTGAACTGCCAGCCTTTTCAGTTAGTAGCCGTAGCTCTTAAGCACTACACCACCAGGGTTTCCATACTTTCTATAGTGGTGGATGGACATTGGACAGCCATTATGTCAAAATACCTTGTTGTTGTTGTTAGCTGTAATGGAATTGGCTCCTGTTTCATGGGGATCCCATGCATAAGGGAACAAATGAAATGCTGTGGGACCCTGTGCCTTCCCATGATTGGTTGCAGATAAGACTGTTGTGATCCATACGGTCTTCATTAGCTGATTTTTGGAAATAGATAACCAGACCTTTCTTCCTGGTTTATCTTAGTTTGGAAGTTCCACTGAAAACTATTCACCATTATAGCAACACATGAGTGGTGGCTACACATGAGGGACATTGGCCAGGAATAGAACAAGGGTCTACCACATGGAGGATGAGAATTCTACCACTGATCCACCACCTACCCCATGCCAAGATGTAGCTGAATTTAAGGTTTTGAGTTTAAAAAAATATCATTTTCATCCATAAATATTACTTACATAAATCATATCAAATTATATAATTTAAAGTTGATGTTAAACCACATGGAAACACTGGTGGCATAGTGTTTAAGAGCTACAGCTGCTAACCAAAAAGTCCACAGTTTGAATCCACCAGGTGCTCCTTGGAAACCGTATGGGGCAGTTCTACTCTGTCCGACTGGGTTGCTATAAGTTGGAATCGACTGGATGGCAATGGGTATTAAAGGCCATATGCATAATTATTGATTACACAGAACACCTTTTGTTACCAATTGAAAAAAAAAAAAAAAAACAGAAAGAAAGAACTCTGAAATGCCATCACACAGTCCTGGATTTAAAGCCTGAATTAACCTCTTTCGGCATGTAAAATCTTTTCTATTTTCTTTAAACTCTCTGAGCATCCATTTCCTCAACTGTTAAAACTGAAATGTTGTGCCTACCTTATAGCTACAAATCCATGAGTGTGATGTATGTTAAATATGCAGTATAACTATTGGATTTAAAACAAAAAATATATTTTAGTGTTGCTTTATATTATAAAAGCCACAAGTTTAACATTACAGACATTAGAATAATTACTTTAAACTAATACTTCCAATTCCTATGGTGATATGTAACTAATATTCCTATCTTGGTAAAATTAGATTTATAGTATTATAACATAGATACAAACAATAATTTTCTAAAATGTGTTTTATAAAAGCATTATTTACAAGATGACAATTCCTATGTATTAGCTGGCAGCAAAATAATAAGGTTTTATATCAGTAATAGCCTACCCTCCATTCAAAGAATTTACATTTAAGACCAAAACATCTTTTTAATAGTGTTACTTCAAAATGTTGTCAGATAATATTTAGAGAGACCTACATTTAAATCCAGCTTTTCAACTTGAATTCACAATAAATATAATTTCAATTAACGTAAAACATATATAGGGAAATTGAAAAATCCAACCAAACTTTAAAACATACAAGCATATCTCTTTTTATTGCACTTTTTGTATTTTTTACAAATTGAGGATTTGTGGGAACCCTGCGTTGAAAAATTTATTGGCTCAATTTTTCCAACAGCATGTCCTCACTTTGTATGCCTGTGTCACATTTTGGTAATTGTTACAATATTTCAAACTATTTCATTATTATTATATCTGTTATGGTGATCTGTAAAGGGTGATCTTGATATTACTATTGTAATTGTTTTGGGACACCATGAACAGCACCAAAATAAGACAGAGAACTTAATACATGTGTGTTCTGACTGCTCCATTAACTGTCTGTTCCCTGTCTCTCTCCCTCTCCTCGGGCCTCCCCATTCCCTGAGACACAACATTGAAATTAGGACAATTAATAACCCTACAATGGCCTCTAAGTGTTAAACTTTAAGGAAGAGTTGCATATCTCTCACTTTAAATCAAAAGCTAGAGAAATGATCAAGCTTAGCGAGGAAGGAGTGCCAAAAGCTGATATAGGCTGAAAGCTAGGCCTCTTGTGACAAACAGCCAATCTGTGAATGCAAAGAAAAAGTTCTTGAAAGAAATTAAAAGTGCTACTCCAATGAACACATGGATGGTAAGAAAGTAAAGCAGTCTTTTTGCTGATATGGAGAAACTTTTAGTGGTCTGGAGAGATGATCAAACCAGCTACAAGATTTCATTAAGCCAAAGCATAATCAAGAGCAAGGCCCTAATTCTCCTCAATACCATGAAGGCTCAGAGGGTTGAGGAAGCTGCAGAAGTAAAGTTTGAAGCTCCTAGATGTTGGTTCGTGAAGTTTAAGGAAAGAAGCCATCTCCGTAATATAAAAGTGCAAGGTGAAGCACCAAGCACTGATGTGAAGCTGCAGCAAATTATTCAGAAGGTTTGTCTAAGGTAATCAACTAAGGCCTCTACACTAAACAATAGATTTTCAGTGTGGACGAAACAGCCTTATACTGGAAGAAGGTTCCATCCAGGACTTTCACAGAGAGGAGAAGTCAGTGCCTGACTTTAAAGCTTCAGAGGACAAGCTGACTCCCTTGTTAGGGGCTAAAGTAGCTGGTGACTTAAGTGGAAATCAATGCTCATTTACCATTTCCAAAGTCCGAGAAATCTTAAGAATAATGCTAAATCCACTTTGCCTCTGATCTATGTATGGAACAACAAAGCCTGAATGACAGCACATCTGTTTACAACATGGTTTACTGAATATTTAACACCCACCGTTGAGATCTATTGCTCAGAGAAAAAGATTCCTTTCATAATATTACTGCTCACTGACAATGCACATGGTCACCCATGAGTTCTAATGGCTATGTACAATGAGGTTAACGTTGTTTTCATGCCTGCTAACACAACATCCATGGATGAAGGTGTAATTTTGACTTCCAAGCCTTATTATTTAAGAAAAACATTTCTTAAGGGTATAGCTGCCATAGATAGTGATTCCTCTGATGGATCTGGGGAAAGTAAATTGAGAACCTTCTGGAAATGGTTCACCATTCTAGATGCCATTAAGAACATTCATGATGCATGGGAGGAGGTAAAAATATCAACATTAGCAGGAGTTTGGAAGAAGTTGATTCCAACCTTCATGGATGACTTCGAGGGCTTCAAGACTTCAGCAGAGGAAGTAATTGCAGATGTGGTGGAAATTGCAAGAGAACTAGAATTAGAAGTGAAGCCTGAATGTGTGACTGAATTGCTGCCATCTCATGATAAAAGTTTAATGGATGAGGAATTGCATCTTATGGATGACCAAAGAATGTGGTTTCTTGAGAAGGTAATTACCCCTGGTGAAGATGTGGTGAACATCATTGAAATGACAACAACGGATTTAGGATATTACTTAAACTTAGTTCATAAAGCAGCAGTTTTGAGAAAACTGGCTCCAATTTCGAAAGTTCTACTGTGGGTAAAATGATTTCAACAGGATCACTTGCTACAGAGCAATCTTTCGTGAAAAGAAGTCAATCGATGTAGCAAACTTCATTGTTGTCTTATTTTACGAAATTGCCACAGCCACCCCAGCCTTCAGCAACTACCACCCTGATCAGTCAGCAGCCACCAAATCAAGACAAGACCCCTACCAGTGAAAGATTATGACTAGCTAAAGGCTCAGATGATGGTTAACATTTTTTAACAATAAAATATTTTTAATTAAGGTATTGTCATGGATTGAATTGTGTCCCCCCAAAAATATGTCAACTTAGGCCATGTGTGGTTGTCCTCCATTTTGTGATTATAATTTTATGTTGAGGGGATTAGGGTGGAATTGTAACACCACTCTTACTCAGGTCACCTCCCTGATCCAAGGTAAAGGGAGTTTCCCTGGAATGTGGCCTGCAGCACCTTTTATCTTTCAAAAGATAAAAGGAAAGGGAAGCAAGCAGAAAGTTGGGGACCTCATACCATCAAGAAAGCAGCACCAGGAGCAGAGCACATCCTTTGGACACGGGGTCCCTGTGCCTGAGAAGCTCCTCAACCATGGGAAGATTGAGGACAAGAACCTTTCTCCAGAGCCGACAGAGAGAGAAAGCTTTCCCCTGGAGCCGATGCCCTGAATTTGGACATTTGACCTACTAGACTGTGAGAGAATAAATTCCTCTTTGTTAAAGCCATCTACTTGTGGTATTTCTGTTATGGCAGCACTAGGTGACTAAGACAGGTATGTAGACTTTTTTAGATACAATGCTATTGCACACTTAATAGACTACAGTGTGGTGTCTACATACTCTTTATATGCACTGGGAGGCCAAAAAACTCATGCAATCCTTTGTTGCAATACTTGCTTCACTGGGTGTCTTGAATAGAACCCGCAATATTGCTGAGGTATGCTTGTAAACCTATACAGCCAGTGAGAAACTCCAAAATACTTGACAAGAGTACTTTGTTTTGTGGAGCAAGTGGTAACTTTGGGACTCAAATCCTTGCATAGCTCCACTAACCAATATTGATATTTTTAAATTTCTACTGACAAATATTTATGTCTTCAATTTCCACACTTTATCATTTCTTGTAATCTGGGCAGTAAATCCTAGAAGTCCTTGTTGAAATGCAAATATGTTGTACTTGTTAAATGCAGTTTCCAGTCTATAATCCAAGGTTTTAGTCCTAGGTTCAATCATTTTCCTACATTTCTCATTTGGAAAATGATGAAATTGACCATGAAAAGTGCTGAGATTAATTCTGCTTTAGAATGCTATGGTGATGATCTTTATTCAGTTGAAAAGGGAATAGAAGAACTGTAGCAAAAGGAAACACACTGTGCTTTTAACAAGATGGAAACCCTGGTGGTGTAGTGGTTAAGTGCCATGGCTGCTAACCAAGAGGTCAGCAGTTCAAAACCGCCAGGAGCTCCTTGGAAACTGTACTGGGCAGTTCCTCTTTCCTATAGGGTCGCTATGAGTCAGAATCGACTCAACGGCAGTGGGGTTTTGGTTTTGGTTATTTAAAAAAGACAAGAAGCCTAGAAAAAGAGCAGGCTCTGTGGAGACAGCCTGAACTACAGTGGTAACAACTGAGTGTTTTCCTGGTGCGTGGGATGTAGGTGGTAAAGAGAAAAAAAAAAAAAGGATGTAAATTTCATCTATTTAATCAATTAGAAAGATGCTTGGGAAACTTTGAACTCTTGGCACCTCCTTCCTTTCCTTTCTTGCTTGGAATTCTGGAATCTCTCCATGTTTCTTTAAGTAAACATGTATTACCTATAAAGTATAAGAAGACATTCAAATTAAAATAAATGATTTATATTTGGCTAGAATAAAAACTTTTTTAAAAGATGATTTTCCCTAATTTATGTATGTAAATATGTATGGAATGTGGATGACTAAACGATTTTTCTGAAAAAGGCACTCACTTTGTATTTCTCCTGAGAGTACCATTTTATTTTACAAAATGACAGCTCTGCTCTCACTTCTTTTTGAAAGTAAAACATTTGTATGCATATACTGACATCTGGTGGATATTTAGTTTTTGGTCTCTGGATATTCAGTTTACAGTATCTAATATAAACTGAAAGTGAATAAAATATACCAAAATAAAACCAAAATTCTATTTATAAAGATCCTAATAAAACCTACTTTTGCTTTTTTTTTTAAAGAACCCAAATATAGAAAAATGTAAGTAGTTCTATTAGACTCTATGTTAATTTATTCTGAAGTATGTTTTCAACCTGTAGTATGTGTGGAAGGAGAACATATTTAACTTCTCAGATCCTAGCATCTCTCACAATGATTTTCACATTGGAGATGACTATTGTTTGTGGTATTTACACAAATTGTACCCTATATCTCAAGATACCTAAAATTGTTATAGGCTTGAAACCTTTTTTATACAGGAGAACTGACTAAAAAAATGGGGATGTTACAGGTTTGTTGTATGATGCGGAGTCATTCTGACTCATAGCGACCCTATAGGACAATTTAGAACTGCCCTCTGGAAACCCTGGTGGCACAGTGGTTAACAGTTCAGCAGTTAACAAAAAGGTCAGCAGTTTTAATTCACCAGTCTCTCCTTGGAAACCCTGTACGGCAATTCTACTCTGTCCTATAGGGTCACTAGGAGTCAAAATCCACCTGATGGCAATGGGTTTGGTTTTATTAAATCAGGAAAACCTTTAAAGGAGGAAAGAAATTTGTCATGGAGTTTCACTAAAGCACAATATTGCAGAATGAAGGATACCACTTTTTAACTTTGAAGAAGTAGGCTATGTGAAACTAAATACTTCATTTTTGGAAGGCTAGTTCTGCTGCATGAAGACTTCAAGTAAGCCCAAGACCTTAACAAGCAGCCACTTGAGGCAATGCACTTAAAATGGCGTATAACTCAGTTTTAGAAGTGTGGTGCAACAAGGATCTCTTAGACTCAAGTTTGGATGTTAAACTCAGAAGACAGGGTTTAATTACACCCTTTTTTGATAATAATAAACCAAAGAGGGTGGGGAAGTTGTCACTGAATAAATTTCAAATCTTAGTGACCCAAAGGACAAAGTAGAACTGATTCATAGGTTTTCAAAGGCTGTAATCTCTACAGAACCAGAAAGCAGCTGGTGGGTTCAAACCACTGACATTTGGGTTAGTAGACAAGCATTTAACCACTGTGCCATCAGGGCTCCTATGATAATAATAATAATAAAATAATACAGACACTTAAATACTAACTGACCCCTCCCCATCCTATAGAGGAATAACTCTGAAGTCCTAGCCTCTCCAAGGAGCCTCTAGGTGGCGCAAATGGTGAGCACGCTTTTCCTCGAACTTAAAGACTGGAAGTTCAACTCCACCCAGAGATGCCTGAGAAGAAAGGTCGATTATCTACTTCTGAAAAATCAACCACTGAAAACCCTGTGAAGCAGTTATACTCTGACACACATGAGTCACCACTAGTCTGAACTGACCTGCCAGCAACTAGTGCTGGTACCAGCAATGTCTCCAAACTTGAAGTTCTCTCATTCTCCAGGGGATGATAAATGAGACTCTGGACCTTCCAGTTTACCCAAATCATCATATTTTTTTTATCTTGTGTGCTTGTCACATGGCTTGTTTGTAGTTCTGAAGAAAAATATCCTCAAATTCAAGTCTTAATTCCTGTCTGTTTTCAAATACGAACTGATCATTTGTCCTGATCTATTTTCCACATTTGACACTGATTATTATATACGTAAATTCTCCAGGCCCAAGATTCAACACGGTTTAAAAATACAAGCAAATTTAAGAAATATTTTTATAAACACACCTATGTGTTATGCCTCAACTTCATCCTCTCTAGGAAGAAGGGGTTACGTCAATATAATAATTACATGTTCTTAAATATGTCTTTCCAAAATACCAGTTCAGATTAATTTCTTACTCTTTAAAAGCCACTTAAAATATATTTTCTTATTCTTTATCCAATTTCCTTTTGAATATTTTGAACTAATCTCTTCACTCTCTCTTGGTTTTCTTCCTTGTCTTTCTGTCTCCCTTCCTATACCTAATCTCTGTCCATCTTTGATTTTACCCCTACTCTTCCTTTTCATTTTCCCATGCTGCTCTTTTTTCTTCCTTTTCATTTTCCCATGCTGCTCTAGGTGGCAGGCAGCAAGGCCAAGAAAGAGACCGTGGTCATTGCTGCAATTTCAAAATAATTTACCTCAGAACAGAAAATCATCATAAAGGTTATCTAATTCTACTTTCTTATTTTATGTATTGATGAAGAAATTAGATGCATAAAAATCAAGTAATTTGTCCAAAGTCATTTAGAACATCTTCCACAGGACTGGATATTTTTCACCTAATTTATTTGTTCTACAATCTTTCTAATTTTCTACCCTAATTTTCCAGTCAGTTCAGGCTAGTACAGCCATAATCCAACCATTTTTACTTTGGAAAAATATTTTATTCACAATCCAGTGTGAGACTTGTTGTCATGATGGCTTCTTATTTTAAAGAATGTGAATTTGAATTCTCCTTTGTATTAATTTCCTTGATCTGAAATTTTAAATTACTTGAACCAATGCATTTCTAAGTGTGAAAACAAGGTAAGTATTTGAGTAAGGCCTTATCATTTTAATTTTTGCATTTTTCCAAAAGATTTTTTTTATTTTTCTGCTTTGTAATTCTGCAAAAAGATTTAGGGGTTAAGGGAATTGCAGAATGGATGGAATGCAGACAAGATATGTAAACCCTCATAATTTTCTTAACTTGTTTGTTGTAGTGACAACACAGTTTCCAGAATCTTAGACTCCGTATCTTCTTCAGTTATTAAATTCAGGTGTCCTTTTGTCTGAAAAATTTAATCTAAATTTTTACCTTTCTTTTATAGCTTGTCTTCTCATTTATTCTACCATCTTTGTACTGAGTGTTTACTATGTTCCAGGCTGAGTGCTAGGACCTGGCAGAACAGAAGCAAAGGGAACAATCTTTGCTCATAAGAAACCCACACTCTAGAAGATTTCCACTTCCTTGGAATTGCCCACTCTCCCAACTGTCCTAATGTAGAACACTCTTCACTATTTTTTGCCTTTCTGAGACTTCCTTGTTTCAGTCCTTAAGAATTTCTCTCTGTCCTACGGTTTGGTTCCTTGCACACTGCTTCCTTTCTCCATGACTCATTGTTTTAACTACTACTTAAATGCATCTTTCTTCCAAATGTGTTTGTCCTTCTGACCTCTCTTTGCAGTCTTTTTGTTGTTAGACACCATAGATTCAGTTCCTACTCATAGTGACCCTATGTACATCAGAATGAAACAAGCATGGTGTCCTTCTCCAGGGACTGGTCCCCCTGATAACATGTCCAAAGTAGCATTACGGTTGTACTTCTTCCAAGACAGGCTTGTTTGTTCTTTTGGCAGGTCATGGTATATTTAATAGTCCTCACCAACCTCATAATTCAAAGGTGTCAATTCTTCTTTATTCACTGCCTAGCTTTCGCATGTGTATGAAGTGATTGAAAACATCATGACTTGGTTCAGGCACAACTTAGTCCTTAGAGTGATAGCTTTTTTAATGCCTTAAAAATCTTTTGCAGCAGATTTGCCCAATGTAATGGGTCGTTTGATTTCTTGACTGCTGCTGAGTGTTGATTGTGGATCTAAGTAAAATGGAATCTTTTACAACTTCAATCTTTTCTCTATTTATCACGATGTTGCTTATTGGTCCTGTTTTGAGGATTTTTGTTTTCTTTATGTTGAGTTGTAATCCGTACTGAAGGCCGTGCTCTTTGAGCTTTATCAATAAGTGCTTCAAGTCCTCTTCACTTTCAGCAAGCAAGGGTGTGTGATCTGCGTTACTGAAGGTTGTTAATGAGTCTTCCTTCCATCTCAATGTCATGTTCTTCATACAGTCCAGCTTCTTGGATTATTTGATCAGCTTACAGATTGAATATGTATGGTGAAAGGATAGGACCCTGACTCACACCTTTCCTGACTTCAAACCACGCACTATTCCCTTGTTCTGTTTGAATGACTGCTTTTTCATCTATGTACAGGTTCCTCATAAGCACAAGTAACTGTTCTGGGATTTCCATTCTTCAAAATGTTATCCATAATTTGTTATGGCCCACACAGTGGAATGCTTTTGCGTAGTCAATAAAACACAGATGAAAATCTTCCTTGTGTTCTCTGTTTTCAGACAGGATCCATATGACATCTGCAATGATATCCCTGGTTCCATGTCCTCGTCTGAATCTGGCTTGAATTTCTGGCAGTTCCCTGCAGATGTACTGCTGCAATCACTTTTGAATGATCTTCAGCAAAATTTTACTTGGGTGTGATATTAATGATAATGTTTGACAATTTCTGGATTCTTTTGGATCACCTTTCTTTGGGATAGACATAAATACGGATCTCTTCCAGTCAATTGGCCAGGTAACTCTCTTCCAAATTTCTTGGCATACATGAGCACTTCCAGCTCTGCACCTGTTTGTTGAAACATCTCAGTTGGTCGGTCAATTCCTTCAGTGCAGCTTGGACTTTTTCCTTCAGTACCACTGGTTTTCAATCATATGCAGCCTCCTGGAATGACTGAATGTTGACCGATTCTTTTTGGTACAGTGACTCTGTGCATTCCTTCTACCTTCTTTTGGTGCTACCTGTGTTCAGTATTTTGCCCATAGAATCCTTTGATATTGCAACCAGAGGCTTGAAATTTCTCTTTAGTTCTTTCAGCTTGAGAAATGCCAAGCATGTTTTTACCTTTTGGTTTTGGCTTTCTAACTCCAGGTCTTTGCACATGTCATTATAATACTTTACTTTGTCTTCTCCAGCTGCCCTTTGACATCTTCTGCTCAGCTCTTTTACTTCATCATTTCTTCCATTTGCTTTAGCTACTCAACTTTCAAGAGAAAGTTTGAGTGTCTCTTCAGACACCCATTTTGGTCTTTCCTTTCTTCTTGTCTTTTTTAAGACCTCTTGTTTTCTTCATGTATGATGTCCTTGATGTCATTCCACAACTCATCTGGTCTACCATCACTAGTTTCCAATACATCAAATCTATTCTTGAGATGGTCTCCAAATTCAAGTGGGATATAGTCAAGGTTGTACTTTGGCTCTTCTGGACTTGTTCTAATTTTCTTCAGCTTCAACTTGAACTTGCATAAGAGCAATTGATGGTCTGTTCTGCAATCAGCCCTGGATGTTTTTCTGACTGATGATATTGAGCTTTTCCATCAGCTCTTTCCCCAGATGTAGGTGATTTGATCCCTGTGTACTCCATCTAGAGCGGTCCACCTGTAGAGTCACTGTTTACATTGGTGAAAAGGTAGTTGCAATGAAGAAGTCATAGGTTTTATAAAATTCTATCATGCAACCTCTGGCACTGTTTCTATTACCAAGGTCATATTTTCTAACTACTGATACTTCTTGTTTCCAGCTTTTGTATTACAATCACCAATAATTGTCAATGCATCTTGATTGCATGTTTGATCAATTTCAGACTGCAAATGTTGGTAAAAGTCTTCAATTTCTTCATCTTTGGCCTTAGTTGGTGTGTAAATTTGAATAATAGTCTTGTTAAATGGTCTTCCTTGTAAGCATATGGATATTATCCTATCACTGACAGTGTTGTACTTCAGAATAGATCTTGAAATTTTCTTTCTGATGATGAATGCAATGCCATTGCTCTTTGTCATTCCTGGCATAGTAAACCATATGATTGTCTGGTTCAAAATTGTCAATACCAGTCAATTTCAGCTCATTAATGCCTAGGATAAAGATGCTTATGAGTTCCATTTCATTTTTTATGATTTCCAATTTTCCTAGATTCATATTTCATACTTTCCACATTCCTATTATTAATGGATGTTTGTAGCTGCTTCTTCTCATTTTGAGTTGTGCCACATCAGCAAATGAAGGTCCCGAAAGCTTGACTCCATCCATGTCATTAAGATCGGCTCTAATTCAAAGAGGCAGCTTTTCCTGGGTCATCTTTTGAATGACTTCTAACCTGAGGGGCTCATGTTCTGGCACTATATCAGACAACATTCCACTGCTATTCATACAGTTTTCACCAGCTTTTTTTTTTTTTTTTTTTTTCAGAAATAGACAGGTCCTTCTTCCTAGTCTTAGTCTGGAAACTCAGCTGAAGCATGTCCACCATGAGTGACCCAGCTCATGTTCAAATACTGGCGGCATAGCTTCCAGCATTACAGCAAAATGCAAGCCCTCACAATACGACAAATTGACAGACACATGGGAGAGTCAAAAAAAAAAAGGGGGGGGGATGATATTGCTTCAAACCAATCAAAGTACTAGTTTGAAGTAGATCACCTCCAGATCCTTCTTCTGGAAATTATTTTCTTGTTCCCCAAGATCACATATACAAAATAAAAAAGTAAAATCAGTATCAACAGTGATTTAAAGAAAGGGTGAATCTCTAAAACAATAAGACACAAATTTATTATCAGTTAAAAAACAACAGATTGAAATTAGCCCTTTATCAGCCCTCATCTGTTATTTGATGTTTGTATGTGTATAATGAACCATTGATTATATATAAACTAATATCAATGTCCGTAGAATCAGTTAGTAAAATAATAATAATAATGCCAATATTTATTCCAATTCTTTCCCTAGACGCTTGTGAATTATAGATAAATTGATTGGCATTCTGTCCAAGGACATGTGAAATAATCTTAATTGAAACTTTTTTGACATAGTACATAGTTGAGGAAACGAGATATAATTATGCATAAAACCTCTTCAGTCATTAAAAATAGGTCATTTGCCATAGGGGTAAATAGCTTAGGGGACACTGAGGTTAGGTTAAGGGTGATGGTATAATTTGGGAATGTATAATGGTAATCGTTGAACAACACAGTGATCATAATTAATGTCACTGAACTGTACATGTGAAGATTGCTGAAATGTAAATGTTTTATTATGTATATATTTACTACAATAAAAATAATTTAAGAAATAGGTATAATGCCATTTTAGAGAAGATATAATATTGCTTTCTTATTTGAGGAAGGGTAGTCTGAAATAACTCACAAAGTTTGGAGCATTCCAGGTCCAGTAGCTATATTAATGAAGTACTTATTAGGGTAGCTCTTCAGAATGTTTGCTTATTATTTAAAGATTAGTTTCAGAGTCAATGCAATTATTCCTAGGTATATTTTCCTAAAGACAACATTTTATCTTTAAGAAATCTTTGTATTATTCAGTGCATGTAAGCCTTCCCCCTGTTATATTGTCTACCAACGCCTGATATTGGAGTGGTCATATGAAGAAAACTTCTCTTCGTCCCTGAAGAGTAGCTCCTTTTTAGAAAACAGGGTTAACATTATGAATGAAACATTTTCATTGTCCAGCAAACACAGATTCCTGGAATTCCCTTGGTTGAAAGTTTTATGACCAGATTCAAAGCTGATAGGCAGGGTTACTTAGATATTGATAATGCCTCATTAGAGAAGGACAATTTGAATACCCTCACTCGTTTGTGAGTGCCATTATGTCATCATTGTGGCTGCCATTTCACTCTCGTTGCTGCCAATGCACGTGCGGTGATGTGGAATTGTAAACTGAGTCTTTAGCTGAGGTGCAGATAAACAATGAGTGTAGAGGATGACTGCAGTAGAGATGAGTGCCTAAAATTACTGTTATGCTAAAAATTCGTTCTAATTGTTATGGAATAGGAAGGCAAATACAGTGGAGGTGGTAAAGTGGGTAAGCAGCTTACACTTGGAAATGGGGTTTGATAAATGTCCTATACTTGGAGCCCATGATCAACTGGATTAATGAGTCACTGAAGAAATGACTCGGCACACTTTACTACAGCACATCTGCATATATTTGCATTTTGAAATGGGCTGAAATTCTACAACCCGCAGGAAAGTTCTTCTCTTGGTTTTTCCCCACAATTCATCTCTGCTCAAGGATTCTAAATAGCTATTATTGGGATTAATGTAGTTCTTCTCTAGTCAGTCACCCATCCCATGTCCAGCTGTTTCAGCAGAATGATCAATTTTGCATGGAAGCTACACAATCAAAACAACCAAATTTCAGTTATTTTTGGCTCTTTGAAATGCAATGCAGTTAATTTGTTCGATTGTAGAAAAATAAATTGTTAATATGACTCCGAAATCCCAATTATCCAAGTTGTTGCTGACTTGGCTCTGTCAGTATGAGGTATGAATACTGGTTTCTTTGCAGAGAACTAAATGAACATTTTAACATTGTGTTTACAATGAAAAGAAAGTTGCCTCAATTATCATCTACTATTTATATTATGTTTCAGGTGAGGTCAGTTTAACATAAATTCTAAATTGATTTTCAGTAAACAACTTCACGGAAGAAAAAACAAAGCATTCGCTATTTTTTAGAGCAGAAGTTAACTTATCAGTGATTAAATAAATGTGCCTGTATAGACCAGTAAAAACCCAGTGCCGTCGAGTCAATTCCAACTCATGGAGACCCTATAAGACAGAGTAGAACTGCCCCACAGAGTTTCCAAGGATCGTCTTGCGGATTCGAACTGCCGACCTTTTGGTTAGCAGCCGTAGCACTTGAAGTAAAATTTTAGATGAGGAAGCTGTGGCTCAGAAACACAAAAGTGGTTTATTTCTTATTAGAGGGGGAAAAAAATCATAAAATGATGTTAAGCCTTCCTATTAGAAAGTTTTATTTGCTATGTGTGCCAAATATTATATGCAAGGTTATACAAGATTTGGGAAAAGGAGGTATTGTTTTAGTCATGACATTTCACAAATTATGTAACTGGGTGGAGCTATCCTAAGAAAAGGAACTTTCCTATAACAACAGAAAACAAAATAAACTGGACTCTATGGGATCTCTCCTATTAGCTAATCTCAGATACATAACGGGAGATTAAAACTCTAAAGTCAACTAATCAAGTAGTATCTGATGCTAGAAAAACTTGTTTGAATTCATCAACCCACATGCCATGTCGCTGTTGTGCCATATTAATAACCTGGCTCTCAGCATATACATCCCAAACCCTTAATCTATTTACTCAAATCTATTTAGTAAGGCATTTAAAAAAATAATTTGGAGAATTTAGCAATTTTTTTGGCCTTCTTCACCTGCATGTCTATGATAACACAAAACAGATTACTTTTTTTTTTTTTGTGTATTCTCAAACAAGCACATTACACTACTTTCCTAATTGTTTAGATCTTGAGTAATCTTATCACCACCTACACAGCCACTTAGGCTAAAACACTGAGAATTGGACTTAACCATTCCCTTTCTCATTCCTTCATTTGATTCATTATCTAATTCTCCAATTAGTCTTTCAGAATACTTGAAAAATCCATTTTCTTTTCTATCGCCCCCTCCCAAAGTTGCTGGTGTTAATGGATACCCATTCATCACTGCCCTAGGGTCATATATCTTCCATGTTTTGTATGTAATTGGCGTAGTTGTTGAGCCTTAAGCACACATCTGATGATGCCTCATCACTAAATACACAAACAACAACAACAACAAAAATATCAGGATAGCTCAGAGGTCAGCTGAGCATCCCCAGGTCCACAGCCAAGGCTGAAGGAAACTCCGGGGGCTCAGACAGAAAAATCAAAGCCACTGAGGATTATTTTCAAGGATCAAAATCTAATGAAATTTGTCCTACTGGCTTGCGGACTTGTTTAAACGGGGCCAGTGCCTCTTTTATTCCTTCAATATCCCCATATTGTAATAAAAGTGTCTAGCCTATGCCTGTCCCACCATTGCATTTTGGAAGCAGATGACCTGTTTTCTAGATTTCACAGGTCCACAGATACAGAAAGGAATTTTGCCCCAGTGTAGACCATCCCCAGAGTCTTATCCATTTATGATTTAAATGATTTCAAAAATAAAATCTGAGAATTTAAAGGTTGATTATATTTAGATGGGATTTTGAACTTAGACTTAATGCTAGAATAGGTGAACATTTTTGGAGATGTTGGGATGAGGTCAGTGCATTTTGCCTGTAGAAAGGCTGTGAATTTTGGTGGGCCAGGAGGTGAACTGTTATCAGTTGACTTTTTTCTCCCAAAAGGATGCATTCAAATTCTAATCCCTGGTATTTGTGAATGTGGCTTTATTTGGAAATAGAGTCTTTGCAGATGAAATTCTTTTATTGGAGGTCACACTGGAGTAGGATTGGACCTTATGCAATATGTCTGATGTCTTTATAAAAAGAGAAGAGACATCAGGAGAGACACAGAGGGAAAACAGTCATGTGAAGATGGAGGCAGAGTTATACTACCACAAGTGAAGAGATGCCTGGGGCTACCAGAAGCTGAAAGAGGAAAAGACCCTCCCCTAGAGCCTCCAGAGAAAGTTTGCCAATACCCATAATTCAGACCTCTGTTCTAGTCTCCAGAACTGTGACAGAATAAATTTCTGTTATTTTAAGCCCCCCAGTTTGTTTTGCTTTGTTAAGACAGTTTTAGGAAGCTAATAAACCTCTAAGAAAAAAAAAAAAGTTGCCTTCGAGTTAATTACAACTCATATCAGCCCTATTGCACAGAGTAGAACTGCCCCATAGGATTTCCAATAAGTGGCTGGTGGATTTGAACTGCCAACCTTTTGGTTAGCAGCGAGATGCTTAACCACTGCACCACCAGGGCTCCAATATACATCTATACTATGTACCAAGTACTTTTCTAGATGCAAGGCATACAGCCATAAATGAAGCGATGGCTAAGATTGTGTGTCAACTAGGTTGGGCCATGATTCTCGGTGGTTTCCCAGTCATATGATTTTGTGATCATCCCCATGATGAGATTAGATATAATGTAATCACCCCCTTGGTGGGAACTGCTGTGAGTAGCCAATCAGTTGAAATGGAGTTTCCTTGGCTTGCAGCCTGCATTGAATATAAGTGAACATCCTGGTAAGGCTCTTGCTTTTGCTCACTCTGGGTCCTGTAGCTGACTCCTGTTCCTCTGACCTCTGATTCTTGGGACTTGAGTAGCAACTTATTTGCAGTCTTTCCTGCTCATCTTGGAATTAATTGATCTTTGCAGCCTGTGAGCAATAGCCCTGCTCTCTGACCTGCTAATTTTGGGTTTGCTAGTCCCTGTGGCTTTGTGAATCAGGGGAAGCCTCTATTCTGATTTACAGACTAGGGACGCTCTAGTCTCTACAACTGGGTGAGCCAATTTCTTGACATAAATATTTCTCTCTCTCTCTCTATTTATACTGTTCTCTGGTTTTGCTTCTCTAGACATCCCAGCCTAAAACATTTGGTACTGAGAGTGGTTCTAGAGAAACAAAACTGTAAGAATGAGTTTTCTAAATAGGTTTTAGTCTTAAAGCTGTTGATGACTTTGCTTCCGGTAAAGAGGTCATGGCTAATCTATGGTGTGAGGTGGCAATACAAATACGCAAAGTATCACCACGAATAGATCAGGTATCGATGAAAGGCAAGATTCTGGGTGATTGCATGTGTGATACCTTCCTACAATTTTGACAAAATAGGAATATAAAGAAGCTGATTGGTTGGCCCTAATTTTTCTAGACAAACTGGTGAAAAGAGATAAGCTCAGGACTTCAGAGTCAAAGTTCAAGTGCTGCGTAAACAACCTCAAAGTTTCCACGTGTGCCTTGAAAGAAAGCCTGATTTCCTGTAGTAACAGAGCTGATATTGCCAAAAACCAAACCCAAAGTCTTATCGTAAGAGTGGCTGAATTACAACACCAACTCAACTGGCAACATTGACAAGTGTCTGAAGTTAATGTGAGGGCATTGATTGGGAAGAAATGGGATCCTGAAACTTGGGATGAGGACACATGGGCAGATAATCAAGAAGCTGGAGACAATGAACCCCTAAATTCTGTTGAATCACTCCCGCCACCAGAACCAGACTTCTCACTTCCATCTGAAGAAATGCTAAACCACCCTCCCCAGTAGAGCCATTAACCAAAAACCAAACCCAGTGTCATCGAGTCGATTCCAACTCATGGCCACCCTATAGGACAGAGTAGAACTGCCTCATAGAGTTTCCAAGGAGCACTAGAGCCATTAGCCTCTCCAATCCCATCTAATGAGATTAACGCAGCTTCATCTAAAGTACTTTTGTGTGAGTAATTGCCTGGGGCATCTCCTGAGGCAAGTGTTTTACAAGACAAGGTTGAATGGTCTCAAAATGCTTCCCAACTGATTTTGGCTTCTAGACTTAAATCCCAGAGAGATCCAAAAGGCGAAGTTCAAAGTGTGACCCAGAAGAAGGTATGCTACACTCCAAAAGAACTGGTTGACTTTTCTAATATGTACAGACAGAAACCTGGGAAATATGTGTGGGAATGGCTGTTAAGAATGTGTGATAATTGTGCAAGAAACATAAAGATGGATCAGTCTGAGTTTATTAATATGAGCCCCTAAGCACAGATTCTTCATTTGATTTTTTAGTTAGAGAAGTTAGGAAAGGATCTAATAGTTTATTTGGTTGGGTCACTGAAGCGTGGATTACCCAGTGACCTACACTAAATCAAGCGGAAGTACCAGACCTGCCTTGGTGTGCTGTAGAAGAAGGTATCCAAAGTCTTAGGGAATTTAGCATGCTAGAGTGGATTTATTAGGTTAGGCCCACGGACTCACATATGGAGGGCCCAGAGGACATACCTGTTATCACACCTGTGAGGAGATTTGTGACGGGAGCTCCAGCATCCTTGAAGACTGCTGTGATTGCTATATTATGTAAGTAGATTTGACACTGGGAACTGTCCTAACTGAATTAAGATACCTAACTACAATGGGAGTGATTGGGCCCTGTGGTAGTAGGAGCCAAGTGGTGGCACTCAATCAACAAAGGCAAGATGGGCGTGTTACCATAATAGGCAGTGGAGTCAAAACAGTAATCAGAATAGTCCGGCAACCCCTTAAATGAAGGGGAGGCTCGGTCCCCTTGACAAAGGACTCCAAAACATTGCCAAAAACTTACACTGTTAATTTTTTTCCAAACTTCCCTAAAAGGATCTATGGCCTTTAACAAGAGTGACTATTCATTGGGGAAAGGAAATAATCAGACTTTTCTCATGGGGAGTCCCTAACTAGATACTGGCTTTGAACTGACATTAATTCCCGGAGATACAAAATATCACTGTGGCACACCAGTCAGAGTGGGGCATGGGGCATATGGAAGTCAGGTTATTAATGAAGTCTTGACTCTTGTCCGTCTCATAGTAGGTCGAGGGGGTCCCTGAACCCATCCTATAGTGATTTACCCAGTTCAGAAATGGATGATTGGGATAGATATACTCAGCAACTGGCAGAGCCCCCACACTGAATTTCTAACAAATGGAGTAAGGGCTATTATGGTAGGAAAAGCCAAGTGGAAGCCATTAGAACTCCCCTGCCTAGGAAAATAGTAAACCAAAAGCAATAGCACGTTCCTGGAGGGGTTATGGAGACTACTATCACCATCAAGGACTTGTAGGGTGCAGGAGTAGTAATTCCCAACATATCCCCATTCGATTCGTCTCTCTGGTCTGTGCAAAAAACAGATGAATCTTGGAGAATGACAGCGGATTATGGAAAACAACCAGGTGGTGACTCCAATTGCAACTGCTCTTCCAGATGTAGTTTCATTGCTTGAGCAAATTAATACATCTCCTGGCACCTGGTACACAGCTATTGATTTGGCTAGTGCCTTTTTCTCCATACCTGTTTTGAGGGATCATCAGAATCAGTTTGGCTTTAGCTGGCAAAGCACCTTTAGTTGCCTGCCTCAGGGCTACATCAAATCTCCAGGCCTATGTTGTAATTTTGGAAACCCTGGGTGGAGTAGTGGTTAAGTGCTACGGCTGCTAACCGAAAGGTCGGCGGTTTGAATCCACGAGGTGCTCCTTGGAAACTCTATGGGGCAGTTCTACTCTGTCCTATAGGGTCTCTATGAGTCGGAATCGACTCGACGGCACTGGGTTTTTTTTTTTTTTTTTTGTAATAATTTAGCCCACAGTAAACTTGATCGCCTTTTCCTTCCACAAGACGTCACACTGATCCATTACATCGATGACATCATGCTGATTGGACTTAGCGAGAAAGAAGTGTCAATGACTCTGGACTTATTGATAAAACATTTGTGTGCTAAAGAGTGAGTGGGAAATTAGCCCCACTGAGGCCTTCCACCTCAGTGAAATTTCTAGGGGTTCTGTGGTGTGGAGCATGTCAATATATTCCTTCTAAAGTGAAGGATTAGTTACTGCATCTGGCTTCTCCCCCAACTAAAAAAAAAGCACAATGAGTAGTGGACCTCTTTGGATTTTGGAGGCAACATATTCCTCATTTGAGTGTGCTACTTCAGGTTATTTATCAAGTGACTTGAAAGGCTACTAGTTTTGAGAGAGTCCCAGAACAAAAGAAGACTCTGCAATGGGTTCAGACTGCCATGTAAGCCACTCCGCCCCTTGGGCTATATGATCTGGCTGATCCAAAGGTGCTTGAAGGGTCCGTGGCAAATAGAGATGCTATTTGGAGTCTTTGGCAGACACCTATTGGTGAATCACAGCACAGACCCTTAGAATTTTGGGGCAAAGCCCTGCCATCCTCTGCAGATAACTACTCTCCAAGACAGCTTTTGTCTTGTTACTGGGCCTTAGTGCAGACTGAATGCTTAACCATGGGACACCAAGTCACCATGCAGCCTGAGCTGCCCGTCATGAACTGGGTGCTGTCTGATCCACATACTCATAAATTTGGAGGTGCATAGTACCACTCCATCATAAAATTAAAGTGGTATATATGGTATAGGGCCTGAGCTGGACCTGAGGTACAAGTTGCATGAGGAAATGGCCCAAATGCCCATGGTCTCTACTCCTATCACATTACCTTCCATCTCCCAGTCTACATCTATGGCCTCATGAGGAGTTCCTTATGATCAGTTGGACTGAGGAAGATAGTTCTGCATGATATGTAGGCACCACTCAAAAGTAGACAGCGGCAGCACTACAGCTCTTTTCTGGGATCTCCTTGAAGGACAGTGGTGAAGGGAAATCCTCCCAATAGGCAGAACTTTGAGCAGTGTACCTGGTTGTTCACTTTGCTTGGAAGGAGAAATGGCCAGATGCACGATTGTATACTGATTCAATGATTTGGCTGTATGGCCAGGGAATTGGAAGGAACATGATTGGAAAATTGGAGTCAAGTGGGTATGGGGAAGATGTATAAGCATAAACCTCTCTGAATGGGCCAAAGAAGTGAAAATAATTGTTTCTCAAATCCTCACTAAGGGGTGACCATAGCAGGGGAGGATTTTAACAGTCACTTGGATAGGTTAATGGGAAACCAATGAAATCATGAACAAAATGGCCACGGTGGCAGGGATGGAGGTTATGTATGGAATCAGCAACATGGACTTGCACTCACCAAGGCCAACTTGGCTACAGCGACTCTTGAGTGCCCAATCTGCCAGCAGCAGAGAGCAGATTGATATACTCTGTCCCTGATATGGCATCACCCCTCGAGGTGATCAGCCAGCAACCTGGTGACAAGTTGATTACATTGGACCACTTCCATCGTGCAAAGGGTAGCGTTTTGTTCTTACTGGAATAGACATTTACTCTGGATATGGATTTACCTTCCCTGCATACAACTCTTCTGCCAAAACTACCATCCATGTACTCACAGAACACCTTATCCACCATCATGGTATCCCACACAGCATTGGCTTGGATCAAAGAACTCACTTCACAGCAAATGAAGTGTGGCAATTGGCCCATGCTCATGGAACTCACTGGTCTTACCATATTCCCCATCATTCGGAAGCAGCTGGCTTGATAGAAGAATGGGATGGCCTTCTAAAAATGCAACTACAGTGCCAGCTAGGTGGCAATTCCTTGCAATGTTAGAGCAGTGTTCTCCGGGAGGCTGTACAGGCTCTAAACCAGCATCCAATGTTTGGTGCTGATTTTCCCATAGCAAGGATTTATGGGTCCAGGAATCAAGAGGTGGAAATGGGAGTGGCACCACTCACTATTACCCCTAGTGACCCACTCACAAGATTTTTGCTTCCTGCCATCATGACCTTATGCTCTAGAGGTGTTAGTTCCAAAGAGAGGAATGCTCCCACATGGAGACACATTACAGATTTCATTGAACTAGAAGCTAATAATGTCATGCAGTCACTTTGGGTTCATTATGCCTCTGGATCAAGAGGCAAAGGAAGGAGTTACCATATTGGCTGGTGTGATTGATCATGATTACTAAGAGGAAATCAGATTAACATTACATAATGGCGGTAAAGAAGAGTTTGTTTGGAATGTAGGAGATCCCTTAGGACATCTCTTAGTACCAGCATGCCTTGTGATTAAAGTCAATGGCAAACCTCAGCAACTCAATTTCAACATGATTTTATTAATGAACCAACCCTTCAGGAATGATAGTTCCAGTCACCCCACCAGGCAAAGAACCATGACCAGCTGAGGTGCTTGCTGAGGGCAAAGAGAATATGGAACGGGTCGTGGAAGAAGGTAGTTCTAAAGCCCAGTTATGACCAAGTGACCAGTTGCAGAAACGAGGACTGTAATTGTTATGAGTATTTCTGCTTTGTATGTGTGCATCAGATATTTTTGTTTTCTTCACTTATAAAACGTAAGATGTAAACAGGGCTATTGCATTTTTGCTTGTATGTGTTTGTTGTGTCATGTTTGGTGCAAGTATGACTTTATAATTGTCTCTATTCAGAGAATATGTCGGTTTAAGAGGATGTGTACAGGTGCCAAGGTGACGAGAATTTGATTGTGATGGTTCAGATTGTGTGTCAACTTGACTAGACCATGACTCTCAGTGATTTGGCTGTAGTATGATGTTGTGATCCCTTCCATGTTGAAATTTGATATAATGTGATCACCTTCATGATGTGATCTGCTGTGAGCAGTCAGTCAGTTGAAAGGGAGTTTCCTTGGGTGTGTGGCCTACCTCGAATATAAGTGAACGTTCTGGAGAGGTTCATAGACTTTTGCTCACTCTGAATCCTGCAGATATGTGCAAAAGGAATATAGGCCTTTACATAGTCATTGAAGAGAATGTTCTTGGATGGGACAAAATTAAAGGGTATATTTGGTGAACATTTTTCTACTCCATTTGTCTTAGGCTGGGTTCTCTAAAGAAGCAAAATCAGTAAAGCATATATAAAAAATCTGTTGCTGCCGAGTTGATTTCGACTCATAGCGACCCTTTAGGACAGAGTAGAACTGCCCTATACAGTTTCCAAGGATTGCCTGGTGGATTTGAACTGCTGACCTTTTGGTTAGCAGCTGTAGCTCTTAACCACTATGCTACCAGGGTTTCCTAAAAAACTATATATATATATATATATATATATATATATATAATTTTATATATATGTTACATATATATATGTAAAGAATATATACTTACAGAGATTTATATCAAGGAAATGGCTCATGTGGTTGTAGAGAATAGAACGTCCCAAGTCCGTGGGTCAGGCTGGAGACTTCCTAGTTCATGAAGCCACAGGGGCTGGCGAACCCAAAGTTAGCAGGTCATAGAGTAGGGCTGTTGCTCACAGGCTGTGAAGATTGCAGAATCCCAAGATCAGGCAGGCAAGACTGCAGAGTGACCAAAAGCCCACAAAACTTGCAAAAATGTCCACTTATATTCAAGGTGTTATGAACTCTTCTTTGTTTATTTCCTGGCAAATTTCCCCTTGAGCTTCTATATTCAGAGCATATGTTATCATTCCCTGGAAACCTTCCCTATCCTTCAAGAGATAGTTACTATCGTATTATTTTGTTTATGCTGGTATTTTCTAATATTAAATGTCATGTTGTTTGTAATTATTGCTGTGTCACTCAGTTACTCTTAAGTTCTGGTGTGTTGAAAACTCTGAGTATCTGAAGAAAGCTATGAACCCTCTCTCCCCAAATCTGAGCATATGCATAAAATCATGACAAGAGATTCCAAATTCACCAAAACCCATTAATGTAACTCAAGTTTAGCACCATACCACACAATTCTTGAGAGCACTGACCATGCTGAATTTCTTTTGAATAGTCATTGCATAGCAAATATTACTTGAAGAAATGGAAGGACTTATCATGTAAAAGCTACTGGTACGTTAACTATACAGCATTCTTCTTGGGAAAAATTACTCCCACCAATCTTTTCACTTAGATTTTTCTGAAACTATATAAAATTAAATGTAATGATCAAAGCATACTAGTAAATATGCAAGAGTGATATGAGCACATATTTTAAACACACTTTTGGTACATCATTATTGAGCCCTTGCAGTGCAATGCATCACTTTTGTGTGGCCTTTCTAACTATGGCCTTGTAACTCCCACCCAGGTGATTGGGCAGGACTGTGTGATAGGGTAACTGTGACCCACCAAAGGGATTAGTCAGTTTTGCCATTCTGGTCGGTTTGAAATGAGCCACCCCAGAGGTGAGAAAGAGAGGATCCTACCACCACCAAGGAAGAAGAGCCAGGAGCAGAGAGTACATCCTTTGGACCTGGGATTTCTGTGCTGAGATGTTCCTGGAACCAGGAGAGAGAGAGAGAAGACAGCGGGAAGTGGCAGCAGAGACCCAGTAGCAGAAACCCAGCAGCAGGATATGGCATGGTGGGCTTCTGGGCCCATGAAGCAAAAAAGCTAAGTACCTTCGGACAGAGTTCAAGGGCCAGGGAGGGGCGTGCCTGCGAGCAAGTCTGGGAAGAGGCTGTCCTCATGGAAGATCTGTATCCTGAGTGTTCCTTAGCCTGAATTGTAATGTTACTTCCCTTATAAACCCCATAATCATGAGTATTGTTTGTGAGTTCTGCGTGGCCACTGCAATGAATTACCAAACCCAGCAGAAAAGCTGTGAGTGCCATAGGGAAGATGGTTTGTGTCAGAATTGATAAAGATAGCAAAAAGAGGAGGTTTTTCTGACCTCTGCTTCATAGGCATCAGCCTTGGGCTGTTGATCTTGATTCTTTTTCCCTCTTGTGAAGAGAGAAGAGGGGTGACACAGCCCTCATGTCAGTTTTACAGCCCTGGCGGCACAATGGTTAAGTGCTCGGCTGCTAACCAAAAGGTCAGTGGTTCCAACTGTGAGAGAAAGATGTGACAGTCTGCTTCCATAAAGATTATAGACCTGGAAACTCCATGAGGCAGTTCTATTCTGTCATATAGAGTCACTATGAGTTGGAATAGACCAGAAGGGCAAAGGTTTTTTTTTTTTTTTTTTTGCACAGAGTTGCACAGTAAGCATTTAATCTGTCTCATTTATGAGTATTTCTGTATGTGCTTCATTGTCTTCAGTCAGGTTTGAAAATTTGTGAGGAAAAGTTAAGTTCTGAGTGGGCATTGCATGGAACTTAGTTCTCACCTCTATTTTCAGGTGCATAGGTAAATCTGCATTTGGAAGCTTGCATTCCTTCTGTATGAGCTCAGTCTCTTTTGTGAATGACAGCATTTGCAATTTAAGTCCATCTGGAGCACCTCAAGCATTCAGTTCACTTATTAACTTATTACCAAGCTTGGCATATGAATCCTCAGACTATCAGTGAGGCAGAAAACGTAAATGGAATTAGATAAACAGACTTTAATAGAACAGTATGTGTATTAGAGATATTGAAAAGAGTTTCCTTTTTTTTTCGTATTTATAAATGTCCTTCTATTTACCTTTTTGATGCCAGATTAGTATGAATTAGGTTCACCCAAACATTGCAGCAGATTTTAAGACCACCGTAGATTAAAACTCAACAGCTACGGGTTTAATGGGTAGATTAAAAAAAAAAAAAAAAAGAGGAAAAAAGAAAAAAATTACTCTTGTGGCCAGAAGAGGGAGATCTTGTAAAAATATTTGGAGCACAAGTTTAAAAGAATTTTGAGATTTTCACTTAGATCAGTAAAAGAAACAGTTAAAATTTCAGAAGTTAATGTTTTCTGTAATTAGATCTTTCATTTTGTAAAATACTTTTTGGGAAAATGTGTTATAGAAATGCAATTTATTCAAACTTTTATATATAAAGTTTATATTATTAAAATCTTGGTTAATAATAAAAAACTATTAAAAAGAAAACATGAGAACATCATTAACAAATATCATTGTTTTTATTTATGGGGCTTGATTTTATTTTCCTTAAATTAAATCATTTAAATTTAAACTGTCTATATTATTAAATTATTATAAAAAAACTAAAGCTGGCACAATGGCATATTACAAGAGCATTTTTGATATACATTTTTTCGTTTATCATCTAATACATTTAAATGTCAAGTGAGTGTAGAGTGACTAAACACAGGCACACAGGCCTGTTTGGACACCTATTTGACCTACTACACATATTTTCTTTCTCTCTCTCTCTCTAACACACACAATGCACACATGTATACACATATATAAAACCAAAACCAAACCTGTTGCCATCAAGTCGATTCCAACTCATTGTGACCCTATAGGACCAAGGAGAACTGACCCATGGGGTTTCCAAGGCGGCCACATTTTTCTTCCCCAGAGCTGCTTATGCGTTGGAACCCCCAACCTTTCAGTTAGGAGCCAAGGACTTAATTATTGCTTGTACACACACACACACACACACATAAATATTTATATTAAAGTATCAAAACCATGTATCTTTGGCTCTCCTTGATAGTTATAAAATATCTGAAAACAATCACAGATGGAGCATTGATTGTACCACCTGGAGGACTTCATTGAAATTTATGTTATGATATGAGGAGAAATTTGCCACTGATTATTATTAATCTCCCACAATCAATTCACGTAACCTAGAAATTGACAATTCTTTTGTGTTGAGTACCACGAGTTACACTCAATGATCATGAAGATGACACAGGATCGGGCAATGTTTTGTCCTATTATACATAAGGTCACTATGAGTCAAAGCCAATTTCATCACAACTAACTGCAGTAACATTTTGAAATTTCCTTAGTTACTACCTAAATGTATGTCTCTCACTTTTGTAAAAGTCCCAATGTGAAAGAATATTAATATTATCATCAAATACACATTTGGCTATTGCCACGTGCATATGAGAACATTCAACAAATTTAATGATCTATTACTTTGCCTGAGTTAGTAGATCCAGCACTTACAGACTCTTTCAAAGCTAGCGTGCTCGATTCCAATTTAGTACCTGGAACTTCAGAGCAAACTCAGCAACACTGCTGCCGTGATCAATCTTCTTTACACTCATGCAAACTGAAGACAGCCGCAAATATTTCTTTGCTTGTTTTGCTGGAATACTTTGAATACCTGGCACAGGGGACCCATTTTCAGAAATAGTAAATGAGATATTGATTAGAGTCCAGGTAGTTCTGGAATCTCTTTGGCTATGTGCCCTATCCACCAAATGTCAGTCTTTTCTAATGAGAACCAATGCCTTGAAATCTTCCCAACAGGGCTCCTAGGTGCTGACAATAGACTTTTCTTTCAAACAGTTTAATTTAGTCTTCACTGAATCATCCTAAAACACACATCTGTACCTCATTAAAACATTTTGCAAACTTCCTCTAAAAAACGATTTGTGTATTTTCTTGTCATTGAGCATCACTGAATGTGAAGGACTCTCATTATTTTCAATGCCACACATTTATTTTTCAAGGTAAAGCAATATGTGCTTATTTCTGTAGAAAGAAATCTCCAGAATGCTGAACAGAAATATAAGAATGAGGGTGATTTGACTAAAGTCTATGGCTCCCTGTGGTGTGAGGGAAAGCAAATAGCAGAAGTATGTAGTTGTACGCTATTGATAAAATATTACCATATGTAAAAAAAAAATACTATACCTTGTTTAGGGATAAATGTAAAGAAAATATAAAAACATACATGGTATGTCCCATATCTAGGATAATAGCCATCAAATGAGAAGCAGAGAATTACAATTGCATTTGCAAGATTTAGTTTTTTTTTAAGGTAGTGATACCATCATTACGTCCAGAAAGAGCCTAGTTTACACAAAGCTTGCTAAGAACAAAGCAGGAAAACTCCCTGTTAAACTTTCAGAATGATAAGCACAAGAGCCCAACTGTCAAATATTAACCCCTTTTTTAATTTTTTGACATTTAGCCCAAAAGTCAGAGAAGGGCTCATTAACGTAGTAAAAAATCACTCCCCTAGGTAGAGACTTAACAGGATAACGAGGCATACTAGCATTATAATTAGATTAGGACTATAAGGCTTTCCGTAGTATGTCATAAAAAGTAAAAACCTGTAGTTGTATTATTTAAGGACTTCCTCCTTCCTCAGAGTAAAGAAGATTTGACCCACATAACCCAAGACAGGCAGAATCTGAGGACTGTGTTCCTTTCTGCCCCAGTCTGTGCACAAGCTCAGAATAAACCCTCTCTTTGTTCCTCACCCTGGTGTTGTCTTTACTGGCGAAAGTCTCAAGGGCCTGAACCCTGAACTTGAGTTGGAAAACAGTAGGCGGTAGATATCATGGTATGTCATTAAGGGTGCTTTGTCCCTAGTTTGTGTCTTAAATACTCCACAATAAATATAATCAGGGTTTTTATGTAGAATTTTGATACATTATCTTCTGTTTCTTGCAATTGCCTTAAATACAAGTCTCAAATTTGTTTTAATATTTTAAAGGCCCATTTGAATGGGTCCCAGTAGAAAGTAAGGGAAACCTTTCTGCAGATTAATGGAACAGGAATCCCATTTTCTTGTCCAGATGGTTATAAAAAAAAGAAAAATAACAATGCAAAGAATAGAAGAGCAACAGAGTTTTTATCATTCTATTGTGGAGGAACAAAAGCAATGTTACTTTTATTTTTTTTAATAGACTTTCCTTAGCTATGTACATTTAAAAAAATCTTGATACAGAAGAATTAATCTCATTGATCCACCTGTATCGATGCCTTGGTTTAGCATTGTCAGAATAAAATTAACTACTCTGTAGCTCTTGAAAGCATGTTATGACCTCGTTGATTTAACAAAAATAATATTAATATCGTGAAGGTTCCAAGGCTTTAGGAGAATCCCTGATTAACCATGGCCTTTTCTACTTAAGAAACATTCTTTCTGTTGCTACATCTGCCAGTCATACTAATTATGATTCCAAATGCCAAACCAGTGGCAACTGGTTAGGAAACATGCATGTTAGTTCTAGAATCTGGTGGCTTGTAAACTACTGTGTAAGCATGTGTGTGTGTGCGTGTGTGTGTGTAACTCAGATTTATACTTCTGTTGAAGTAAATTCCTCTTTCCAATGGCCCTGCCCTTTTTCAATCGGCCACTTTTGGCAAGCACTGCCATTTTCATCCTCCACTAACTAGAAATCTGGGATACGATAGTGAAGTTCAGGTAAATTCCAAACAGCATCAAGAATGGGAATATATGACACAATATTTGTAATTATAAACTTAGTATTACAATCAGACTTGCTGAGGGGAGAGGGAGTAATTCAGTCAGCTACAGAAGTACAGAGAAAAGATCACATTTAACATACTCCTTGCTTTATCTCACCCACCAGCTGAAAGTCAAGACCAATTTCTTTAAGGAGCAGGACCTAGTTTCTAGATGAAACAGTAGGGTGTGTGGCAATTATTCAATAAATAAAAGCCTCAATGGCAGACAATGTGTGTATGTATGTGTGTGTGTTTGTCTGTGTGTCTGTGTATTTCAGTTAGCCTTAGCTGATAACTGGGTTGCTTTCTAAGAGAGGGATCCCTGGTGGCACAGTGGTTAAGCACTACAGTTGCTAACCAAAAGGATGGCATTTTGAATCCACCAGCTGCTCCCTGGAAACCCTATGGGGCAGTTAGGGTTTCTATGAGTCAGAATCGACTCAATGGCAACTGTTTCTAAGAAACAGCAAGAGATAAAACTTATATTGGGTAAGAGAAAAGTATCTTTCATTTATACATTTTCAGCAGTAATTTTCTAGATAAGGGAAATTTTGACAGTGAATTATTTAATCTCCTAGGTTATAGCAAGTTAATTCAATATGCAACTTTAAATTCCTGCTTGTAAGTGATACCATCATATTATTCTCCACACTAATTTATTAAGTGTGGGTTTCACTAGAATTTCCAAATAGTCTCCCCACCCCTCAGGGCTATGCGGTCCTACCACTTCTAGCAAAAAAACAAATGAAACGCAATGTTGTCCAGTCAATTTCAACTCATAGCAACTCTATAGGACAGAGTAGAGCTGCCTCATAGGGTTTCCATGTAGTTGCTGGTGGACTCAAACTGCAAACCTTTTGGTTAGCAGCCGAGCTCTTAACCAATGTTCAACCAGGGCTCCAACAACCTCTAGGTTTGCCACTAAAGACAAGATGCTAAGCTTCAGTGAAAAGAGAAATATTCTAAGAGAAACTGACCTCTGTACTAAATCCAGATTTGCTATCTACTAGTCATCAAGGTGCTCCCTCGTCTACGCCAAGAAATATGGAAGACAGCTTTCTGGCCAACTGACTAGAAGAGATCCATATTTATGCCTATTCCCAAGAACGGTGATCCAACCAAATGTGGAAATTACAGAACAATATCATTAATATCACACACAAGCAAAATTTTGCTGAAGATCATTCAAAAATGTCTGCAGCAGTATATGGACAGGGAACTTCCAGAAATTCAGGCTGGTTTCAGAAGAGGACCTGGAACCAGGGATATCATTGCTGATGTCACGTGGATCCTGGCTGAAAGCAGAGAGTACCAGAAGGATGTTTACCTGTGTTTTATTGACTATGCAAAGGCATTCAGCTATGTGGATCATAACAAATTGTGGATAACATTGAGAAGAATAGGAATTCCAGAACACTTAATTGTGCTCAGGAGGAACATTTACATGGATCAAACGGCAGTTGTTCAGACAGAACAAGGGGATACTGAGTGGTTAAAGTCAGGAATTGTGTGCTCAGGGTTATATCCTTTCACCATACCTATTCAATATGTATGCTGAGCAAATAAAATGAGAAGCTGGACTATATGAAGAAGAACAGGGCATCAAGATTGGAGGACAACTCATTAACAACCTGCGATATGCAGATGACATAACCTTGCTTGCTGAAGGTGAAATGGACTTGAAGCACTTACTAATGTAAGATCAGAGACCACAGCCTTCAGTATGGATTGTACCTCAACATAAAGAAAACAAAAATCCTCACAAGTGGACCAATGAGCAGCATCATGATAAATGGAGAAGAAATTGAAGTTGTCAAGGATTTCATTTTACTTGGATCCACAATCAACAGCCATGGAAGCTGCAGTCAAGAAATCAAACGATGCATTCTATTGGGTAAATCTGTTTCGAAGGACCTCTTTAAAGTGTTGAAAAGCAAAAATGTCCACTTGAAGACTAAGATGCACCTGACCCAAGCCATGGTATTTTCAATCGCATCATATACATCTGAAAGATCGACAATGAATTAGGAAGACCAAGGAATTGATGCCTTTGAATTGTGGTCTTGGCACAGAATATTGAATACACCACGGACTGCCAAAAGAACAAACAAATCCGACTTGAAAAAAGTGCAACCAGAATGCTCCTTAGAAGCAAGGATGGCGAGACTGCATCTTACATACTTTGGACGTGTTGTCAGGAGGGGCCAGTCCCCGGAGAAAGGCATCATGCTTGGCAAAGTACAGGGTCAGCAGAAAAGAGGAAGACGCTCAATGAGGTGGATTGACACGGTGGCTACAACAATGAGCTCAAGCATAGCAACAATTGTAAGGATTGCGCAGGACCGGGCAGTGTTTTGTTCTGTTGTGTATAGGGTCGCTATGAGTTGGAACCAACTGAATGGCACCTAACAACAACAACAACAGTCACCGAGGTTTTAAGGAATCCATATATTCTTTGTACTTTTAGTCCATCATCAGAACAAGAAGGCTAGTATTGACCATGGCTTCTATTCTAAATTATTAAATGTCAAAGTATACATGCAAGCACATTAAAAACAAAACAAAAGAAAACAAAAATGTATATAAATGTGCACTGGATGCTCCAAAACAATAATGAGTTTCCTAAGGCAACTTAAGAGCTTCAGTGTAAACCAAACCAATTGCCATGGAATTGATTCTGACCCATCCAAACCCTGGTGGTGTGGTGGTTAAGCGCTTGGCTGCTAACTGAAAGGTCCGCCCTTGGAACCCATCAGGTGCTCCACGGAAGAAAGATGTGGTAGTCTGCTTGACACATTGCCATTGAGTCAATTCTGACTGACAGCGATCCTATAGGACAGAGTAGAACTGCCCCATTGGATTTCCAAGGAGTGGCTGGTAGATTCAAACTTTGACATTTTGGTTAGTGGCCAAACTCTTAACTTCTGTGCCAGCATGGATTCTTCATAAAGATTACAGCCTTGGAAACCCTCTGAGGGCCATTCTACATTGTCCTATAGGGTCACTATGAGTTGGAATCAATTTGATGGCATTGGGTAAGGCTTTAGTGTGGGAAGTTTTAACTACATAGACAGAGTGCGGACATTTCTTCATCACTTACAGAAGTGGAAAAAAAAAAAAAAGAGAGAGAGAGACAGAGAAAGAAAATGCCAGTGAATTCCCTAATGAGCTTCATAAGGTTCAAAAACTTTATGAGGTGAAAAAAAAAAAGAAAAAAACAGGACAGTGAGTTTGCCTGGTGAAGATGATTATTACATCTTCTCATTCCCACCACAACTTCTTATACTTCACTTCTGCTGTTGTAGCTGTTATTTGATTGGTTTATCTTCTCAATTTTAAGCTCTCTCCTTTTGCTACGTACAGATAATACAAAGAAAGCATCAATTTTTTTAGCTTGCTTGATTATATTTTAAATTTATTGCTATTAATTTAATTACCTTAGATTTAAAAATAATAGTGAAAACTGTAATGCACCTAACCATGTAATCTACTGTTACTTCATTTCACCATTGTGTGTATTTATGAAAGTGTATTGTTAATGATTAAGCTTCATTCTTACATTCATTATCTTTAATAAAAAAAATTTTACAGGTGGTATTTATGCATCTACGGAAATTACCCATAAATTCTTATTTTTAAACTGATATACCATGAAAGGCATTTCAGAGGAGAAAATACATAACAAAATTGTCAACAGGGTTTATCATTATCTTCCATTTTTCTTCTCTGTCAATTTTCTGTTTTTTGAATAGGACTGCATAAATTGGGATCATTTAATTGTTTCATTGCTATTTAATGTTTGCATGATTGATATCATTTAATTGCAAGTTACTGGGAAGGAATAAAATTTAAATCAACTTTACAAATATATATGCCCAATGCTGCAGTTCAAGTGTTAGTGTTAAGCTACAATGCTAGTTTCTTGTAATGGTGATAGACCAAATATCTATCTATAGCTATACTGACAGATATACCTCTGCCTATACCTGTGGTGGTTAAGGTTGTGTGCCAACTTCGCTGGGCCATGATTCTCAATTTTTTTGGCAGTTGTATAATGTTGTGATCACTTCCCTGTCAAAATTTGATATATGATCACCCCCATGATGGAATCTGCTGAGTGCTACAGATGGGGGTGGGGCCTGTGGTGGCTCACTGCTCCCTCAGCCTTTATCTCTCCGCCTTCTGCCACCTACTTCCTTTCTGCTTGCCTTGCAAAGGTTGTTGGCTTGTTTTGGATCCAACAGCTGTCACTTGTCTTACCTCTGGTTCTCGGGATTTGAGCTAGCGGCTTACGAGTCCTTCTTGGGATTTGCCTGTCTTTACGGTCTGCGAGCAAGAGTCCTGCTCCCCAACCTGCCTATCTTGGGTTAGCCAGCCCCTGCAGCTAGTAACTCAGGAGAAACCTTGCGGTCTGGCCTCCTGACCATGGGGATTCCTCGACTGTCACAGCCTGTGAGAGGGATCCCCCTCTCTCTGACCTGCTCATCTTGGGTTCACCAGCTTCTGCATCCCTGTGAATTGGGAAAGGCCTCTATCCTGATCCAAGGACTTGGGACGTTCCAACCTCTACAATCAAGTGAGCTGTTTCCTTAATATAAACCTCTCTCTGTATATTTATATGCTTTACTGGTTTTGCTTCTCTAAAGAACCCAGCCTAAGACAATACCTAATATATATATATACCCATGCCCATATTCATATCTAGAGCTACATCCACAGAGATATCGAAATCTACACCTATATCTACACCTGGCCTAAGGTACAACCTAACAGGAAACAAGATGACAAAGAAGAAACATGGTTTGCAGAGTCTCAGACTCAAAATCACAATCTGAGTTTAGAAGGGAGGATTTGAAATTGAAAGTTCATTTTTTTTTTCCATCCATGGAAATATTCAAATATGAGGAAAGTGCTTAAAGTTTATTTTTGGTCTTGTTAACAAATAATTTTCAGTAAATATATGATGTACATCTCTGCAGAACTTTAAAAGGAAAATTATCAATATTTAGATTAAATGGTATGAGTTAGACTCAGGGAATAAAACCGTCATTATAACAAGAAGTTGCTGAATCTTTTGAGAAATAAGAACTTGCTCAGTTATTTTTGATTCTTTAAGAATATATAAAGATAAACCAATTGAAAAATGTATGTGATAATGTTTGTAACTGTTACAAAAAATGACTTTGTAAGAAAAGTTATAAACACTAAGAGAAAATTTTATATGTCCTATTAGACACAAACTGAGTTGGTCACTACTAAGTAGTCAAATGCTAACAATGTGCCCTGAACAGGACAAATGTGCCTGAAATGATTTTTTGAATGCAAAGATCCTCTACCAAATACATAAGATAAAACTTTTGTACAATTGGCAATACCCCGCAGGAACAATCTTGTGAAGTAAATGCAAACATTTTGGAGGTAAAGTCCCAATACCCAGGCTGCCCTGGATAAGGCTTAACTGAAGATAATCTCAGGATAGGTGGTTATGAAACACTGAGAAACAACCCACCTCAAGTGAAAGTCACAAGACAAAAACAAAAGTAGCATCAAACCACACAAAGTATCACATCATTTCATTACTGTAGGGAATTTCTAAAATAAATATGTGTAAAATTAAAGACATAAAAGAAGAAATAAAAGCACAAGAAAAGAATATCCTATAAAGAAAGATAAATTCTAAAAATGAAACGAATTGAAGGGAATGTTGAGGAATATACTAATGGATTTAAAAACTCATGAAGAGGATAAAAGAGTAGAATAAACGCAGATGAAGCTAGTATTTCATATTCTTCAGGGCATTTTTTGTTTTATAGATTTTCAAAGTAAGGGTAGAATTCTTTTAAATTCTAATCTCTTGTAATTCATTATCTCTTATAAGAAAACTTCTTTTATTTTACACCAGGTGCTCCTTGGAAACTCTATGGGGCAGTTCTACTCTTTCCTATAGGGTCTCTGTAAGTAGGAATCGACTCGACGGCAACAGGTTTTTTATGTAATATTGCACTCATCCATACAACAGTTGCTAAGATTTTTGAGGCTTTCATAAACATGTCCTAGGTTCTTAAGGAAAAGGCCATTCAATTGTTCACAAAATACATTTACTAGTTATGTGAGAGGGGAAAAATTGGTTCATTTTCAATAATTGAAGAATATTCATGATTTCCTGTTTACTTTCTTTTTTAAAAAATCACAGTTGAATCAATTTAAGCTCCAAAAGGCAATTGACAATATATACACAGATTGTTTTTGTGCTCACAGTTATTAACCTAAATAAATTGATAGTCATGTTAATCAACATTCAGTTACGAGAAAGTTATGTACCTAAATATTACTATGAAATACAGGATGCTATGGTAACCACCATGCAGTTGTTGCTCTTAGGGGCTATTAAGTCAATTCTGATTCATAGCAACCCAGTGTACAACAGAATGAAACACACTGCCAACTCCTGTGCCATCCTCACAATCATTGCTATGTTTGAGCCCATTGTTGCAGCCCAATCCATCTCATTGAGTCTTCCTCTTTTTCACTGTCCCTCCACTGTAACCAGCATGATGTCCTTCTCCAGGAAATGGTCCCTCCTGATAACACATCCAACGTATGTGAGATAAAGTCTCATCATCCTGACTTCTAAGGAACATTCTGGTTGTACTTCTTCCAAGGCAGATTTGCTCATTCTTTTGGCAGCCCATGGTAAGTTCAATATTCTTTCCAACACTATAATTCAAAGGTATCAATTCTTATTTGGTCTTCCTTATTCACTGCCCAGCTTTCACATGCATATGAGGCAATTGAAAATAGCATGGCTTGGGTCAGGTGCACCTTAGTGACCAAAGTGACATCTTTGCTTTTTAACACTTTAAAGAGGTCTTTTGCAGCAGATTCGTCCAATGCAAACCACCATGGTATATTGAATTTCAAGTATTTATTTAGCTGACAGAAATTATAGCTTGTTTAAAACTGATAGCCTGAATAAAAAATACATAAAGGACTGAATGATGAAATTTTAAATCAAGTTAATAAATACAAAAAAATGTAAAATTTATTAACTGCTAATATTTTTAAGAAAAAAAAAAAAAGAACCTGTTAACATCATACTTTCAGCATCAAAAAGAATCTTAAATTTCTTCTATTTCAAACTCTACACCAAATAATAAACATTATTCTAATAAGAATGTTAATTAATTAATGGTTCAAGTTATGGACTAACTTGCTATAATTATCTCAGTCCTTCCGAGATGAAAAATAATGCTCATTTTGAAACCAGAATATTTATAAATCTAAAACAGTCTTAAGTAAATTAAAGCACTTATAAATATATCAAATCAAATTCCAAATGCACTTAAAAGTATCCATATGAGGGTGTACATAGCAGCAAGGAGCCAGATTGGCTTCACGTCGAATTGCGGAACAGCTCTCTATTTCTGGTAAAGCTGCAATGCTGATTTTGGATCCTGTAAAATTACTTTTTTCACAATAGGAAATTATTACAATATATTTGGGTGAATAATTCAATCCTAAATTTTTTTTTTAATCCAAAAGCGAAAAGTATTTATTTCAAGTAAGAACTGAATATTATCTTTTTTCTCCTCTTCAACTTACTTTCCATTGTGAATAACTGACCCAAAATTATGATTTAAAATTTAGATATAACAATATTAATTTTCAAAATATTTTTGAGGGTTTCTTCTTTACCCAAAATAGTGTAGGGAGTGAAAAAGAGAGTGCACAATGAAGAAGGGAAGGAAGTATTGTCAGGTTTGGGAAATTGGGGAACAGAAGAGATTAATTAAGAAAGTTAGGATAATTAAGGGATTTAGAAAGTAAATGAAAGGCTGGAAGAGGAAGGAGGAGTATTTCTCTCTGTTTGATTCTTATTTTTGATTTTCCTTCCTGTTTCTGTCAGTGTTAAGGACCCCCAGTGGTGCAGTGGTTAAGAGCTTGGCTGATAACTGAAAGATCGGCAGTTCAAATCCACAAACAGCTCCAAGGGAGAAAGATGTGGCAGCTTGCTTCCAAAAAGATTACAGCATTTCAAATCCTACAGGGCAGTTCTACTCTGTCCTACAGGGTCGCTATGAGTGGGAGTTGACCTTATGGCAGCAGGTTTTGTTTTATGGTCCTGTCATTATCACCAGTGTGGAACTGGAAAATTAATAACAGACATCTTACTTTGATTTTAAGATTTTTCTTATCCACAAAACCAAATATTAATTGTTAAAAGCCTTCCAGGAACTGCTCTATAGCAATGCATCCTGCTAGAAAAGGGTAGTTGTCAAACCATTACTTCCTAATTTAAAATCTCAAAAAGTTTCTTGGCTACAGGTGGGTAGACAGCCAAATTGTTAGCAGACATGACAGAAGTAAACCAATATCAGTTGATCTCAGTAAAGGGGGAAGACAGGGTTCAATCAATCATGTTGAGATTAGCCAATGGTTGATCTTCAATATCTCTCTGTCCTCTTCTCTTTATAAATCCCAATATACCTAAGACAGAGGTCCGTAGGCTGCAGAAAGTTCCACTGCCTAAAGCAGCTCCCTTGGCATGTCCTGTAGCTTTATATTAACATCCTGGTTCCTCTTAACTGCTGCCCAGAACTAGAGGAATTTGGTGGAAACCGTTTTAGGAGCTATGTTGACATTCTGGATAACCTTTTAGATCATTAAGTACCTCTTACAAAGTAACTTCCCCACCTCTAGTTGGAATTTAATGTGATGCATGAAGTTATATGTAAACCCCATTGCACCTTTGTAGTATGATTAAGAATATTGATGATATAACTTGTGTATGATTTATTGGCTGAGATGAGTCACACTGAGCAAAACCTGGGATTTCCACCAAGCAACATACCTAGCTTCTTTGAACCTTTTGCCTTTTCTGGAATCAAAATGGCCTCCCTATACGCATATGGAATAACTGTTCAGAATAAACCTAATGTTCACATTTTGGTGATTTTTAATTATTTTTAACATCAGTCTTGCTTCTTCACCCCAGAACCAGCAGTTTTTTTCCAGTTTGCAGTTTTGCCACCTCTCCCAGAACTGGCTTTGTTGTGTTCTCTCAGAGACGGCAGCATCAGACGACTAGAGTCCCATTCTCAGAGGTTTGGTCCCAACTGCATGGGGCCCTCCTCCCAGCTCACAGGCAGGAACAAAACCAAGCAACGCCATTTTCTAAAACATATGAGGTTCAGCTCCTCAGGCCTCCTTCCGCAATCCTCTAAGTTTTCATAATCAGAACCTATTCCCTTTCTTTGTCAGTCTTAGAATTGGTGGCTGCTTCCTGTATCTGCTACTTCTGTGATACCTCAGTGTTCTCTTTTCCTTTCGGTTCTTCAATATTTAGAATATTTTAAAGTAAATTCTGTTAAATTAACTAAGGCAGTTTTTATCTTATTCTGAAGGAGTTCAATATTATGCATCTTATGATAAGAATTTGATGAACAATATTCGGTAAGGTCTGAATATATATATATGTATAATTATTATTTTTATTAGTACTAGAGTCATAAGACCTGTCCTAGTTAGCTAGTGCTGCTATAACAGAAATACCACAAACGAATGGCTTTAACAATCAGAAATCTATTTTCTTACAGTTTAGGAGGCTAGAAGTTCAATTCAGGAAGCCTGCTCTGGGGGGAGGCTTTTTCTTTTTCTGTTGGCTCTGGGAGAAGGTCCTTGTCTCCTCAGCTATGGTTTCTTTGTTCTTTTGAGATCTCCATGTGGCTTGGCATCAATTTCCCCCCATCTCTGCTCTGTTGTTTTTTTAATCTCTTTTACATCTCAAAAAAGATAAATTTAAGACAATTTACACTAACACTGTCTCATTAACATAACAAAGAAAACACTTTTCCTGGCCAGATTATAACCACAGTTATTATAAGGATTAGGATTTACAACACATTTTGGGGGGACACAATTCAATCCTTAAGAAGACCCAACCCCGAATGACCTTCTTTTGGTATACTCTAAGATAAAATGTGATTGATAAAGTGAAAAGATGAAAAATGCATGTAGTGGGAGTGAAGAATAGGAAGATCTTATTTTTGGTTGGAAAGTTTCATCTGATAAATTTTGTTTCATGGCTAGAATATCTTTGAGCAGAGATTCTGGAAGGATGGAAAGATATTCAAATAAGAAGAAACAGGATGAATAAAAACATACAGATATGAAAGACATCAATAAAGACATTTTGATTACAGAATGTAGAAAATAAAAAACATGGGATGTAAGCCTATGTCAATTGTAAAATCATAGCATTTATAAAAGCACAGAAGTAAAACAGTGAGAAACCATTTATAGATGATTTTTGGTGGTTTTAAAACAAATTGGTTATTAAATACATAATCAAAAATGGCAAGAACCTATATAGATAAACATGGAGTAAAGGTTTGAAAACAGGTCTGAGATTATTCTTTCGAGAATCATCAGCAAAAATTTTAATCTTAAATAAAGCTTTTGTTTTGTCGAGTTCTATGATGTACAATCAGTGACATTTGAAGGAATGGTCTAAGCCAACATATGTCTCTCCCACTTACTTATAGCTTCTTATCTTGTTCTCTGGTACTTATGAGATCTGCCATAGAAGAATATTCCTGGATAGCAGCTGAAGAAATGTGGAATAGACATGAACTTAACTCAAAGACTAGAGCCAAAAAAAGCGGATATGTAACCTGAAATAGATCCATTCCTGTAGACTTGCACTCTACTGAGCAAGAAAAATAAATACTTATTGTAGGCCACTTAGCCCTGGGATTATATATTAAAAAGCATTCTTATAGCAATAATTAACAATACATCTAATATTTTACAATTGTGTGGTGAAAACAATCAAGGGGAATTGTATGCAAACTCTACCTTCTTTCACCTTGGGTGTTTGTTGTTGTTAGGTGCCCTTGAGTCATCTCCAACTCTTAGCAACACATGTAAAACAGAAAGAAATGTTCCAAGTCCTGTGCCATCCTCACAAATGTAGCTGTGTTAGAGACCATATTTGTAGCCACTGCATCAATCCTCTTCATTGAGTGTCTTCCTTTTTTCCTCTGACCCTCTACTTTACTATGTGAAAGCTGGCCAATGAAGAAGGAACACCAAAGAATTGATGCCTTTGAATTATAGTGTTGGAGAAGAATATTGAATATACCACGGACTGCCAGAAGAATAAACAAATCTGTCTTGGAAAAAGTATAGCCAGAATGCTTCTTAGAAGTCAGGATGCTGAGACTTCATCTCACCTTCTTTGGACATGATATTAGGAGGGACCAGTCCCTAGAGAAGGGCGTCATGCTTGGTAGAGGACCAGTGAAAAATGAGGAGATCCTCAATGAGATAGATTGACATTTTGGTTGCAACAATGGGCTCAGATATTCCAACAACTGTGAGGATGGCACAGGACCAGGCAGTGTTCCATTCTGTTGTGCATACTGAAATAAAAAAATCAATCCCTTTTCTGTTGACCTGATTTCAACTCACAGTGACCCTATAGGACAAAGCAGAACTGCCCCATTGAGTTTCCAAGGAATAGCAGAGAGATTCAAACTGATGACTTTAGTTAGCAGCTGAACTTTTTTTTTATTATAATTTTTATTGTGCTTTAAGTGAAAGTTTACAAATCAAGTCAGTCTCTCACACAAAAACCCATATACACCTTGCTACACACTCCCAATTACTCTCCCCCTAATAAGACAGCCTGCTCTCTCCCTCCACTCTCTCTTTTTGTGTCCATTTCGCCAGCTTCTAACCCCCTCCACCCTCTCTTCTCCCCTCCAGGCAGGAGATGCCAACATAGTCTCAAGTGTCCACCTGATCCAAGAAGCTCACTCCTCACCAGCATCCCTTTCCAACCCATTGTCCAGTCCAATCCATGCCTGAAGAGTTGGCTTCAGGAATGGTTCCTGTTCTGGGCCAACAGAAGGTCTGGGGGTCATGACCACCAGGGTTCTTCTAGTCTCAGTCAGACCATTAAGTCTGGTCTTAAGAGATTTTGGGGTCTGCATCCCACTGCCCTCCTGCTCCCTCAGAGGTTCTCTGTTGTGTTCCCTGTCAGGGCAGTCATAGGTTGTAGCCTGGCACCATCTAGTTCTTCTGGTCTCAGAATGATGTAGTCTCTGGTTCACATGGCCCTTTCTGTCTCTTTGGCTGGTAATCGCCTTGTATCCTTGGTCTTCTTCATGCTTCTTTGATCCAGGTGGGTTGAGACCAATCGATGCATCTTAGATGGCTACTTGCTAGCAGCTGAACTTTTAACCACTGCACCACCAAGGCAACTCTGTTCTACATAGGGTCCCTGTAAATCAGAATCATTTCTTCATTCATTTTAGCTTCTCTACATTCAAGAGTGTAAAAATGGCTTGGCAGCAGCATCTGACCTACTCTAACTTCACAAGTGGAAGAAGAATCAAGATCCATAGCCCAAGGCTGCTTTCAAGGAGGTAGAGGTCAGACATACCTCCTGTCTCCCCCATCTTTATCAATTCTGACCAACTGTCCCTCCCATGGCACTGTCTACTTCTCTGCTGTGGTTGACAATTCATTGCAATGGCCACGGAGAGCTCACAGATAATACTCAAGATTATGGAATTTTTTTAGGGAATTAACTCTCAACCAGTACACCACCAGGGCTCCAACGGATGTTTATTGTGTTTAATTAACTATACAGAGGCATTCAACTGTGGAGATCATAACAAATTATGGCTAACTTTGCAAAGAATGGGTACACTTAATTGCGCTCATGCAGAACCTGTACATAGGCGAACAGGAAGTTGTTTGAACAGAACAAGGGGACGCTGCGTAATTTAAAATCAGGAAAGGTATGTGTCAGTGTTGTATCCTTTCACCATATTTATTCAATCTGTATGCTGAGTAAATAATCCCAGGAGCTGGGCTATAAGAAGAATGTGGTGTCAAGACTCAAGGGAGACTCATTAACAACCTGTGATATGCAGATGACACAACTTTGCTTGCTGAAAGCTAAGAGAGCTTGAAGCACTTACTAGTGTGGATGAAAGATCACAGCCTTCAGTATGGGTTATACCTCAATATAAAGAAAACAAAAATCCTCATGAATGGACCGATAAATAACATCATGATTAATGGCAAGAAAATGAAGTGGTCAAGGATTTCATTCTTCTTGGATCAACAATCAATGCTCATGGAATCAGCAGTGGAGAAATAAAATGACATATTGCATTGGGCAAATCTGTTGCAAAAGACCTCTTTAAAGTACTAAAAACAAAAATGTAACTTTGAAGACTAAGGTCTATCTGACCCAAGTCATGATATTTTCAATTGCCTCATATGCATGTGAAACTTGGATAATGAAAAAGGAAGACTAAAGAATTGGTGCATTTGAATTACGGTGTTGGCAAAGAATATTGAATTTACGATGGACTACTAGAAGAACTAAGAACAAGCAGATCTGTCTTGGAGGAAGTACAGCCAGAATGCTACTTAGAAGACAGGATGAAGTGACTTCGTCACTTTGGCCTTTAGACATATCAGGAGGAACCTGTCCTTGGAGAAAGACAACATGCTTGGTAAAGTAGCTGTTGTTAGGTGCCTTGGAGTTGATTCTGATCTTTAGGGACCCTATGTACAACAGAGGAGGCCTGGTGGCACAGCGGTTAAGAGCTCAGGCTGGAAACCAAAAGGTCAGCAGTTGGAATCCACCAGCCACTCCTTGGAAACGCCCGGGGCAGATCTACTCTGTCCTATAGAATCCTGCGAGTTGCAGTTAACTGAGTCTTCAGCGGCAATGGGTTTGTTTTTGTGAGTTTTTTTTTTTTTTTTTTGGTTAAACATCTTTGTGGTACTCTTGGCTTACAGCCATCTTCCATCAGCAATGATATTCCTTGTTCATAACTTCTTATGAATCCTCTTGAATTTCTGCTGGCAGTTGCCTGTCAATATATGGCTGCTGCTGTTTTTGAATTATCTTCTGCAAAACTTTGCTTGCATGTGATATTAACAGGAGACTTGGTGGTGCAGTGGTTAAGCACTGAGCAGCTAACCTAAAAGTTGGGCATTTAAACCCACCAGAAAGATATGGCAGTCTGCTTTCTTAAAGATTACAACCTTGGAAACCTTATGGGGCAATTCTACTCTGTCGTATAGGGTCACTAGGAGTCAGAATCAAGTTGATGGCAGTGGGTTTTGTTTGGTGATATTTAGTGAAGTTGTTTGATAATTTCCACACAATTTACTGGATCACATTTCTTTGGAATGGGCATGTAGATGTTGGAAAATAAGTTCCTCAATTTGGAAGGCACTAAAAACATGACTAGGGAAGTGCTGCCTTCTCAAAGTAAAGTCATTGTTAATGATGTTTGTAGAGTAAAGCTTTCAGGACCTTCATTTGTTGATGTGGCACACTCAGAATGAGAAAGAACAGCTGCAAACATCCATTAGTAACCCTAATGTGGAAACCACAAAGTATGAATCAAGGAAAATTGGAGGTTGTGAAAAATGAAATGGTATGTTTGAAGATTGATAGCCTAGGCATTAGTGAGCTGAAATGGATTGATATTGGCCGTTTTGAATCTGACATTCACATAATTTATTACTCCAGGGATGACAAATTGAAACTGAAAAGGAATGGCAAGGCATTCCTCATCAAAAGGAACATTTCAAGGTCTATGCTGAATCACAACACTGTCAGTGATAGTATAAAATTCATACTTCTACAAGGACAACCAGTTAGTCGAGGTACTGTTGCAACTGCTTTTGAATTATCTTCAGCAAAATTTTACTTGTGTGTGATACTAATGATAATGTTCAATAATTTCCACATTCTGTTGGATCACCTTTCAAATTTCTTGGCATAGATAGACAAGTGAACACTTCGGCATTGCATCTGTTTGTTGAAACATCTCGGCTGGTGTTCTGCCAATTGCTTGTTTTTTGCCTACGCCTTCAGTGCAGCTTGGACCTCTTTCTTCAGTACCACTGGGTACGGAGCATATGCTACCTCCTGGGATGGTTGAACATCAGCAAATTCTTTTTGGTAAAGTGACTCTGTGTATTCCTTTCATCTCCTTTTTATGTTTCCTGCATTATTCAGTATTTTGCCCACAGGATCTTTCAATATTGCCACTTGAGGCTCGAATGTTTTCTTTAGTTCTTTCAGCTTGAGAAATGCTGAGCATGTTCTTGTCTTTTGGTTCCCTTGGTGGTTCAAAATTACCTTATTTGCATAGCCCCAACCAATCACTTTTTTGAGGATCTGTTATTAGGTGCATATTTGCTTTTTTCCCCCTGTGCACGAGCCACATTTTCCTATTTTAAACAGAATTCTGTATAAAACAAGAGGTATAAGAGCAATGTAGAAGAAGGAGCAATATGTTATCGGACAAAGTAAGTTAAAAATATTAAAAAAATTTAAAAATAGTAAAAATAAAAAGTATTAATATATTTAAAAATAAAACACCAATACAAACTGTATTATCCAATAGCTGTTTAAATTTAGTGTTCTGAAATTCTCACTATGTTCCCAGTTCTATGCTTAAACATGAATAACTTATTCTTGCTGCTATCACTTAGAAAAGTGAACCATATTTTTCAATGTCGAATACTTTTCCTTTCTAAAAATTAATTTTCTTTCACATTAACACTATGGAAATTGGATTTTTTAATTTCTTCAGAGAAAGGTTTTCCAAAATTCTGAAGATTTAATTTCACACAGTACCAATGAGGAAGAAAGTAATTATTGAAACTCACATTATATGATTTTATTTGTGCTAATGATCATTTTTTAAAGTTTAATCTATATGCTAATATTTCTGTTTATTTCAGAAACCCTCATATAATGTACAGCGTATCCATTAAGCTGCTTTATGAAACATCTAGCTTTTGGTTTTTTTTCAGCCTGATGTGAAGAAACTACTTTGTTGAGCTCTGTCATAGAACTAGGGCTTCAAAGATGAGGGATTACCACTAAAGAAGAAAACAGCCATGTAAATAAGTCGATTTCTTTTTTTTAGTGATCAAATAGGATTATATACTAAGTCCTAAAAGGATTCACAGAATAACCTACTAAGATCTCCTTAAGACATGATATCTCAAAACAATTCAAAAAATGAGTAGTATAATGAGAAGTCTGACTCAAAATTTTGATACCTGACAACTGACAGCTTTTAAGCCTATTCTTTCTTCTCTTGTGCCCCACATCTGAACAACCTGATACAGAAGACTCAGTACTCCCTCCTTTGGCACTGGCAGGAGATTCCAAGCACTCCTGCCCACTCATGGGAACACTCTCACTGGCTCCAACTCAAAACCACAATCAAAACCCCAACGTAGTTCCCCTTTCCTTGTTCTCTCAAGTCATTTGTTTTGCTTGAGGGTCTTGCCCTGTTCGCAGACCTCAATTATCTAAGTAATCAAAACCTTTTCATAACCATTTGTTGTGAGTAATGTCATCGGTCTCGATATCTGATTTTGGGTCAGGACTCACTTTTAGATGCAGGCAACCATAATAGTAGATATTTGTAAGGCAATCGAAGTAGGTAAAAAAAGCAAAACAAAACAACTATGTTGACAGATTTTCTTGTAACAATTTGGAAAATCTTGCTATAATTTGGAAAACGATAAATTGCAATACAAAATAAAACTGATAATTTCCCCTTTATCAAGGGTACACGGAGGCTTAGGAACTACTTTTATTTACGTAATGAGGGACAAAGGGAAAGAGAGTTGCAGGCTCACCAGGTAGTTCTAGTTGACAGAACCTGAAAACAAACATGACTTTACGTCACCCGATACTGTCCTAGTGCTCCTTGCTATAGTGATATGGTGTTATTCAATACTTAATTATGAATTTAAATCTGCATATTTAGCAATGAAGAGCCTACCGAATTTTTATATAGTGTCGTTGCGCTATTTTCAAGTGGGGAGCCAGAATGCGGAGATGTTGGGGCTAAGTAAGAATATTCTTCAGTCTATGTCATGCTCACTGTTCTGAGAGGGAATACAATTCAGAAAATAACATGGAAACATAACGGTCAAGCCTGTGTCTTTGTGTTTGCGGTTTGGGCAAATGACTAAAATAAAATTCCCACCAGATGGGTGTTTTAGGAATGTTGATATCTATTTCATTCTCCCGCAGAATTTTCTCAACATTTGTTGTGGACAAAGCTAAACATTTGTAACCTCAATGGGTTCAGATATAAACATTTATGGAAAGCAGAAGTAAAGATAAATATGACCAGTATGAATGAGTGTACATGCATGTGTATACATGTGACTTAATGTAGGTGATAAAAAGGAGGAGGCATGATAGTACATTTTTGCATTTTTGTTGGGGTTAGAAAACTTTTTTTTTTTTTAAATAATTCTTACTATGGAAGTGGTAAAGAAAGGTTTTTTTTTTTTTCTTTTCTTTTCTTTCTTTCTTATAATGGGAATTGCAAAGCCCTTGTTTATAACCTGCAGAACAGCAGGAACGACTCCGTGAGATTATGCAATAATAATAAGATCAAATCCAGCTCTTTATTATTTTAATATGTTTTCCATACTAAGAAGAATGAGACAAATTCATTACTTGGCTTCCGAGAGCTAATATTCAGGGCCTATGGCTCTGTTCTTTTACAGAGAAGGCAATTAGCTGAAGATATGTGGCTTGCCCAAGATCACCCAGCAAGTTATTGGCATGGTAGGATGTGAACACATGGGCTCTCAGTTTCCCATCTGTTGCCTGGTTCATTTGGCTGCTCTGTTAGGATTGTATGTTTGTATGTATATTTATGTGATTTTCAGGAATGAGCAAAAGAAAGTGGGAAAGTTTGTGCATTGTTTCAGATAGACGCAAGGATGGGGGATGATATCAAATTTTTTTTAATCTACTCATTTAAAAAGCTATAGAAGGTGGTTCTAAAATTCTGAAATAGAAATAGGATAGCATTGTAAGTCATCTTGCTCTATTTCAAGAATTTGGATATATTCTTCTGTATTATTTTAAATATATTAAATTGATTTTATTTCCATAATTTCAGTTCTTAGGAATATTGCAGACATGTAGATTTTCAAGATGTAGAAAAGTAAACTAAACTATGAACCAGTCTTTTCCTACTATGCTAATTTTAATTTACCAAAGCCTTGAGAATTTTTTGAAGTCCCTGGGTGGTGCAAATGATTAAGTGCTTGACTACTAATGCAAAGGCTGGTGATTTAAATTCACCCAGCAGCACTGTGGAAGAAAGGTCTGGCTACCGTTTCCATAAAGATTACAGCCAAGAAAAGCTAGCGAACAGTTTTAGTCTATAATATATGGGGTGGCCATGGTCAGATTCGACAGGAATGGGTTTGGTTTTTGGTTTTGAGATATGTTATATCTACAATCTGTGTTGTAAAACAGGTGAAAATACTGACTTTAGTATAATGGGTAGTTAATACTTTTAAGTACAGTAAAAAGAGGAAATAATTTGTTCTGGATGGGGAGAAGGTTGAAGACAGAATTACTTTATTCAAAAACTACAGAAAGCCTTGTACTAAACAAAACCGGACATAAAAAAAGAACAGATAAGTGGAAAACAGGTAAACTGTAAGAAGTAATTACGTTCAATAACTTCTCTTGGGAAGACAGAATTATACATTAAAGTGAAATAAGAATTACAAGACTAAATTACATGACTATTGGTGACATAGACTTCAATTGGAGCCCTGGTGGCAGCTCAGTAGAAAGCAGCTTGTCGTTAACCAAAAGATCAGCAGTTCACATCCACCAGTCACTCCTTGGAAATGCTAAAGGGCAGTTTTACTTTTTCCTTTAGGGTCTTGATGAGTCGAAATCGACTCGACAGCAACTGGTTTAGTCTTCGGTTGGGAACCTGGTGGCACAATGGTTAAGAAGAGGAATATCTGGTAATAGCATTTATGAAGAATGTTCTTCTACCACTCCAAGTGATATCTCTCTGCCTTCAACAACATGAAGACCACAACTGGGAGAATTATAATTGTATTATGTATAGATATATATTTTTTATATTGTATAAAGTAGGAAAACATGATCTAAAACCAGAGGAACCTTAAAAATACGTTATAAACAGTGCCATTCTTATACTTTTAAGAAATATTATGTTCATTTTCCAACTACTTTCATTAGTGGGAAAAAAAAAAAAACACTCTATGATGGAGCCATTAAGATAGAATAAAAAACCAAATCATATAAAATGATTCTAGTTACACGCTCAGTATAAAGTAAAATGTTCTTTCTACCTTCAAATATCCCAAAGTAGGAAGTTTAAAGTAAGAAAATTTGGAAGTTATTTATTCTAATTTTCCAGAATATATCCCATATTTTCTATTTAATCTGCCAATGTATTTTAATTTAAAAAAATTATTTAATTAGGTATGTTTTATTTAGTCAGAATGCTTTATTTTAGAAGTGAATTTAAGAGGGCAGCACTAAGTTGTAAGTCAGTTTGAAGCTTACTGGGAATTCCATAGTTAATTTTCATTTACTAATGGTCAATAAAGACTAGATGTAAAATCATAAATGTCTGAATAAAAATAAGCTTAATAAGTGACAATTAAAATTGAAGAATTTTCTTGATAACTTAAAACTCTTATATCTCAGTTGATACTGCTAAAATTATATTGTTCTCTATACAGACCCTTGATAATCTACAGAATAGAATAAACCAAAAACCCATTGCCGTCAAGTTGACTCCAACTCATAGCGATCCTATAGGACGGAGTAGAACTGCCCTAAAGGGTTTCCAAAGCTGTAATCTTTACAGAAGCAGACTGCCACATTTTTCTCCCACAGAAGCTGGTAGATTGAAACTACTGACCTTTTGATTAGCAGCCCTTAACCACTGCTTCACCAAGGCGCCTTTAATCAACAGAATACTAGGTTTAAGAAAATAATCTGTAGCTGTAGCTGTCTTGTGAATCTGTTTTTACTGAATAAAAAGCAAAATAGAAAGGTTATTATGAAATTTACATCTCTCTAATTACTTAATGAGTCCATTATTAAAAAAAAATTTCTCTAATTACTTGATGAGTCCATTATTATGCCCATAATAAAGATTAAAATTTTTTTTAACTAAACCGAAAACGTAATTGTGGAAATATGGTATACCAAACAGATATAAGGAATCAGGAAAAATTCAACACAACAATATAACTTCAAAATTTAATATTTCCTATTAGATTCCTAAAGCAGTTATTTCATACAAAGAACTAAATTTATTTGATTTAAGAATCCAGACTAATTTGTTGAAGGCCTTCGGTGTGACCTGTGTCTTCTCTGGGCCAAACTTTTCATTGATATGTATTCTAGAGAGTGTCAACTAGTTAAGGTACTATTTAACAATCTCCTTGTTATTTCGTATAGTTTCTATTTTTACAACGCATGTATCAACTTCCAGAATTTTAAGGTGATTCACAAAACTTTAAATTAACCTGGTGATATAAATTTCAAAAATATGCCAAAGGGTAGAAATGAGCACCTATTTTTGTTGAGTTGTAGGACTGTGCACACAACAGTGACTTGGCAGCACTGATAAGTGACTTGGCAAAGTTATCTTTGAGAACAGATAGCTTCCAGGATGAGTAGGATTCCAGTTTTTTTGTTGCTAGGTTGGGGGCTATGGTGCCTCAGATAAATGACTTTCAAGCCCCAGGCAGATAGTACTCAAGGAAATAGAAGACAAGTGGTCTTGGCAATGATACCAGACGAAAGTGTACAGTTGGACTCACGAAAGCTTATTTTTATCTTTCGCACTGTCTGCTATTCCTCCCCGGAGATCTACATTCTTTTTTGTACCATTTTCTATCCAAGAGTGCTAATGGAACAAGTACCATCAATAAAATAAGTAACCTGTGAGGTAGACATGAATAGTCTCTTCCAACACTGAGATCCAGAAGTAAAAGCACTGCAAAGTAGCTGAAGGTATAGGTTTCAGCCCTAACTATGTTATCTTGGGTAAGTCAGTTAAATTCTAGATATCATTTATTTATTTCATAAAATGAGAGATTTGCTGCACTTGATATACATGATCACTTTGAACTCTACATTTCTATTTATCTCCTTTATTTTGTCATAATTTTCTACAGCTTTTGTCATTACATATGTCACCACGTGTTTCACTCTTCTTCACCATCAGCTGTCATCTTTTACTTTAGATCTTCTTTTAGATATAACGCAGCCCCAAATTATACTCTGTATTCCTACACATTCTGGAACTGCAGACTTCTTTGCACATAACAAGTTCTGCCCTGCATGAATCACTTCGAGCCTCACATGTGAAATTTAAATCATGGCACATCCTATTTCCTGGTGAAAAAACCCAGACATATCCATGTTTAATCCAAACTTTGTGATTTCCTGGATTCTTTAAATTATTAGCAAAATTTGGTACTGATAAAAACTATGATTTCCATACATGTGACTTGGAAATTTGACTCATTGTATTGTCAAAAGCTTTTAAAGACTGCCTGAATAAAAGGCAAAACTTAATATATTCATAAATGTGCAAACTGAATTTTAAATATGTCAACTTTATGGAAATTTGTCTGTGTACTTAATGGAATTTCAATAGAATTCTAGGAGAAACTTTTGGAAATGAAGTTTATTATTTTTTTTCTATAATTTACACAACAGGACAAAGTAAAGAATATCTAATTTAATTCTAAATTGGAGACCAAATATACATATAGGGTATTATTAGACATTTAGACACTTAACAAAGGCACAGTAATAAAAAATGTAGTCTTTGTACTGGAAATGCCATTGATCAGAGATGGTCCAGAAATAGGTCTGTGTGTATATGATTATTTTGCGTATAATAATAGATAGTATCCTGGGGAATTGGGGAGAATGATACACTTTTTATTTTAGTAAATGATACAGAACAATTAGCTCAGTATATGGATTTTAAAAAATTAAATCCTAAAACTGGATTAAAAAATTACTTCCTGTAGATTTATATATGTGTGTGTATACATACATCTCTGTGTGTGGTAAATGGTGCACATGTAAAAATAGTGATATTTATTACATGAACATAGGAATTATAATATTTGAAAATAGAAATTAGTGTTTTGTGAAAAACTGCAATTAAAATAAAAGTAGTCCAAAATGCAAGAACTTTTAACATATAAACTTGTTAATTATCTGTTATTTAGAGCACTTATATTTATGTTTGGCTTATCAAAATAAAATCATTATATATTTAATATATCAATTTCTCTTGTTTATTTTTTTAATAAATTGAGTCAATATTTTTAAGTAAGCTCTTACATTTATATTAAATTTAATAGCAGATACCTGTACAACCATTTGAAACTGTATATATACATATATAAAAGAGCTGCATTCTTTAACATACGTCAACTTAGCATTTTTTACCCTAAGGCTGTTAAAGCACTGGTCTCCCTTTAATAAGCATACTCATGAAGCATTCACTTATTTAAAAATGTATGTAGCAAATTTTTATTCAATTAATCGAGAAAAAAATGTGTTAAAGGGAATAATTTCTAAATGAGGAGGTTTTTCACAGGTAAAGATACAAATATTGCAATATATCTAAAGTCTTGGCATTTTAATATAAGACACTCTAAAAATGAAATATTGTAATAGTCATGGTTTTAATTTAATTGATTTTATAACTAATTTTTCATTTTAATGACAACTGAATGTAAACAGAATGAGAGTCTTTAATCCCTGACATTTCCTCTTGAGAGTTTTCCTTGATTTCAGACATAATGTGAACGCTGGATGATGCATTCAATATGATTCAGTGCCCTTGAGGAAGGTTGACTAGAATAGCTCGAATAGGGAAGATGAATTCCCTATAGGATCTCAGAATGTAGCACTTTTAAAAGCCAGAAATATTTTTTCCACACAATTAGCACAAAATCACATTGTCAGAGATTTGCCTTCAGGTCATTAACTAATGTGTTCACTAACAACTTGCACAAAGTGGGCTGGAAAAAAAAAGATTTTTCTCTCTGAGTCAGAACTGTGGCTGATTTGGAATTAAACCATTCTTCCTAGAATTCTATCACTAGATTTTCGCTTTTAGTATTTCTGTTTAACCTTGCAATGACGTTCAAAAAACTCTATTTTCTACCTCATATATATTTTTTATATCTAAATATTTTAAACATTTGTTTAATTCTTTATTATTTGATTTTGCCTGCCTTACTAAGAAATGTGGCATTCATTACAGAAATTAGAAAAACATGTGTGCTACTTTTTTAAAGTTTTGCATCTATTAATGTTGTGTTATTTGTACTGAGTACAGAAAGATCATAAATACAAAATATTGTGAAAAATACTAAAAATAAAGAAAATAATAGTAGTCTCTTTATGAAGAATATTGCCTATAATCCAAGTTAAAAAATGAAAAATATTTAACAAATACCATAAAGTTTGAAAAAAAAACTAAGAATGATTTTGGGTGTTATTATGTAAATACATCTTGAGTAAGGTGAAAAATTCTCTAAAATCAAGTCTAAAAAAGGCTTATCAATAGTCTTTGAATGAACATGACCTATCAGTATAGGTAGGACACGGAACAATTTGGAAAGCATCCATACAGAGGCACAATTCCATGCTGCCAGAATAGTAAACCAGTTCTTAATGTCAAGGTATATGACTTGAGATTTTGCATATGCCCAAACTAGAATATAACATGTCCCCAACTCATGGTGCTTATGAGAATTAAAGAAGACACACATTCGTTAAGAAAGGCAAAATCATGTAGACATTGCATGCAAAGGGTCTGCTAGATTCATTCCCTGGCAAAGTAACTAAGTCCAATCATTCAACCTTGGAGCTTTGGGAGATTTAAAATTGTACCTCAGCAAAATTATAAATCACTCTAAATAGTCAAAAGTATGACAGCTCATAGATGGCTCAGGAGCACTGCTCACAGCACCACTGATATCCCATAGATAGTATGCTCATGCCCTTGAGTTGGTTGGGGGCTTGAACACCCATCCCACTTTCCTCTTTCCTTGGCTTGTTCATGTAATTCACAGACACTACTACTGCAGATACCTGAATTGGTAGGAATAATGGCAACAAGCAGAAAGTCCTCATTTCCTAGAAGTGAGCTGGAGTAACTGATTACCCTAAGAGCTCGGGTAGTGCTGTCAGCCATCTTGAAGATGCCAGAGGAAACCTATAGAAGTTTAAACCCTTGGATAAATTTTATCTTCCTTGGTTGTAAATATAAAATCTGCTGCTCACTGAAGCACAAGATCTAATTATTTCTTTACATCCTAATACTGTGTTTATTATATACAGGCAGTCCCTGGGTTACCAATGTTTGACTTATGAACAACTCATACTTGCCCTTCATTACTGTGTAAATTTGCTCTCACTTTGAAACAATTGAACCAACCCCTACTCAAAACAAATTCTTCATCACAATTGCCATCACTTGCTGCATGTGTAGCTTTTAAATCATTGAAAATATTTTGACATTTTCTTGCACTAACGCAAGGCTAAATAAGAACCCTATGCACCTGTTCTGACTTACCTGCAAATTCAAATTAAAGACGGAGTTAGGAACAGATCGAATTCATAACTCAGGGACTACATGTAACTTTTTATGTTTTGAATTATGTCTCTAAAATACGTGTGTTGTAAATCCTAACCCCTATACTTGTGGATGTAATTGTATCTGGGAATAGGGTTTTCTTCGTTATGTTAATCAGGTTGTATCAGTGTAGGGTGTTTCTTAAGTCAATCGCTTTTGAAATAAAAAGAAGTAGCTTAGGCACAAAAGCAAACACAAATGGAGGAGAAGGTACACATCACATGAAGATAACCAAGGAACCAAGGGCCAGAAGCTGAAAAGAGACAAGGACCTTCCCCAGAGAACAGAGAGAAAAAAACCTTCCTCTAGTGCTGGTACCTTGAATTTATACTTCAGCCACTTCAGGAGGTAGCACGTGATCAAGAACCCATGTTATTGAAGGAAGAAGTCTAAGCTGCACTGACGGTATTGGTGAAAAACAAGGCTCCAAGAATTGACAAAATACCAATTGAGATGTTTCAACAAACAGATGCAGCACTGGAATTGCTCACTCATCTATGACAAGAAATTTGGAAGATAGCTACCTGACCAACCAAGTGGAACAGATCCATGTTTGTGCCCATTCCAAAGAAACGTCATCAAAAAGAATGCGGGAATTATTGAAGTTTATCGTTAATATCACATGCAAGTAATATTTCACTGAAGATAATTCAAAAGAGTTGCAGTAGTATATCAACAAGGAACTGCTAGAAATTCAAGCCAGATTCAGAAGAGAATGTAGACTGAGGATATCATTGCTGATGACAGATGCATCTTGGTTGAAAGCAAAGAACACCAGAAAGACATTTAACTGTGTTTTATTGACTATGCAAAGACATTAGACTGTGTGTATCATAACAAAATTATGTATAACATTGTGAATGATGGGAATTCCAGAACACTTAATTGTGCTCATGAGGAACCTGTACATAGATCAAGAGGCAGTTGTTCAAACAGAACAAAGGGATACTGTGTGGTGCAAAATCAGGTAAGGTGTGTGTCAGGGTTTTATCCTTTCATCATACTTATTCAATGAATATACTGAGCAAATAATCCTAGAAGCTGGACTATATGAAGAAGAACAGGGCGTCAGGATTAGAGGAATAATCTTTAACAACCTGCGATATGCAGATAACTCAACTTTGTTTGCGGAAAGGGAAGAGAACTTGAAGCACTTACTGGTGAACACCAATGACTACAGCCTTCACTATGGGTTACAGCTCATCATAAAGAAAACAAAACTCCTCACAACTGGACCAACAAGCACACCATGATAAACAGATTGTAGTTGTCAAGGATTTCATTTTACTTGGCTTCACAATCAACACCCATGGAAGCATCAGTCAAGAGTTCAATCTGCTGCAAAAAATTTCTGTAAAGTGTTAAAAAGCAAAGATGTCACTTTGAAGACTAAGTTGTGCCTGACCTAAACCATGGCATTTTTAATCACTTCGTATGCATGTGAAAGGTGGACAATGAATAAGGAAAACTGAAGTATTGATGCCTTTGAATTATGATATTCACAAAGAATATTGAATATACCATGGACAGCCAGAAGAAGGAACAAATCTGTCTTGGAAGAAGTACAACCAGAGTGCTACTTGGAAGCTAGGTTGACAAGACTTCATCTCAAGTACTTTGGACATGTTATCAGGAGGGACCAGTCCCTGGAGAAGAAAGTCATACACGGTAATACAGAGGGTCAGCAAAAGAGAGGAAGATCTATAAGGGTATGGATTGACACAGTGGCTGCAACAATGGGCTCAAGCATAACAACTATTGTAAGAATGGCTCCGGACTGGGCAGTGGTCCATTCTGTTATACATGGGATCACTATGAGTAGGAAGTGACTCAATGGCACCTAACAACAAAAGCTTCCTAAACTGAGAGAAAATGAATTTCTCTTTGTTAACGCCGGTCATTTTTGATATTTCTATTATAGCAGTGCTAAGATCAAGAAAAAAAAAAAAAAAAGATCAAGAAGTACATTTAAATGGCTTTCTCAATTGAGAGCCGTGAATTTTAAGTTCCCAGAACTTTTTGAAAATTTTCCAGTATGTCACCTTATAACACTTAAACCACAATGCTAATTCTCAAATTTAGATTTTTCCTGTATTACTTTCTTTGATGTAGTACATGATGTAGTGTAGGTGTTATTCTAATATAACCTCTGTTCAAAACTTTCACCTCAATTATTTAGTCTGGTATATGCATGAGGAAGAGTTTTTCTCTGGGGAAATGTAAAATATTGAACCTTCTCACAGATATGTTTGTGGTAAACAAAGGCTTAAGATTTAAGATTATTTTCTTTCAAAATTTAGCCATATTAGGCAAAATAAAGTTTACTATGTGTTGCAGGCAGACTTTCATGTACTCCATGAACCCCATCTCTTGGTGTTCACACATTCATATAAGTTCCTCCCTTTGGGTATACGCAGACCCTGTTACCTGCTTCTAACAAATAGAATATGAGAATTGTAATGGGAAGTCATTCCCATGGTTATATTACATTGTGTAAGAGTCCACCTTGCTAGTCGATTGTCTAGAGTCTTATTCTCCTTAATAACTTTGGAAAAGCAAGCTGGCATGAATTCTACAGCTGCAAGGAAATGAAATCTACCAAGAACCTGAATGAACTTAGCAGTTCACCCGCCCCCGGTCAAGTCCCCAGATGAGAAACCAGCCCTGGCAGACACTTTGATTGCAGATTTGCAAAGGACCTAAGTATCTCATGCCAGAACTGACCCACAGAATCTGTGAGATAGTAAGTATGTGTTGTTTTAAGTTGCTTAATTTGTGATGTACATAAAAATACCAGTGCATTGCATTTCTTTTTTATTTACTTGTATATGAAGTATTTTTAATTAAAAAGAAAACTTTAGGACGTTTGGCTTGCAATATAAAATGCACATTTTAAAACAAGTGGCTTCATTTTGTGACCAATTAACTGGTAGACTTTGAAAATCAACCTGTGATATTCAGCCACACACAGTTGTCATGAATTTTTGGCTTCTTGATTCTAATCTATTCCAGTGGCTCCCCAGATTGTAATCTTTAAGATTGGTCCCCCTATTACTGGACCTGCATTCATATCTAGGGTTTCTGGATGCAATTGCCTGATTTGGATCTTCGGTGTTTTTGAAAAGGCTTTCATCAGGTGCCTCTGCTGAAGCTTCCTTATTAGAGGGGAAGAGAAAGAAGCTTGAAGACACTTTTCTCCACTCTGACTCAGTATTCAATGTTTTTCCACTCCTATCCCTTCTCTCTCTCTCCCCTGGACTTTGGGTCCATAAAACTGTAGAATCCTTTTGTTTGGGGCTCCCTCCTCAGTGAGGCAAACCCCATGTCTGCACTGAACCTCCTGACCTTGCCCACTGGTCTGTTCCTGGTGAAATATGAAACAGGTAGGAGTTGGTAGCTTCTACAGGTATAACCTCTTGCTTAATACCATCCCAGTAAACTACTAAAGGTTTGACAGTTACTTGCACTTTGGCTCTTTGTTTTAATTGGCTACTGTGACACCTGACAGCTCAACTCAGCTCTCTCCAGCTCAGCTAGCTCTCTGACACTGATATATATTGAAGTATACTATGTTTTACATATAATTATAGATGCATAGATATTACACATACCCATATACAAATTCTCCATGCGTTGGAATAGACTAGATGGCAACTAACATACACAAATTGGTTGTATTTTGGTGGTAACATCAGCACGAAGTGGAGAATGTACCTAACTTCATTTCCTCTAAGATAATAACCTAATCTTTTATCCACTGTATTAAGTGACACATCATTTATTAAGTTCCTGTATTTACCTGGGTTTGATTCTGAAACCTATCCTGCACTATATAAGAGACTATGTGGAGGCTTGTCTCTGGAAAAACAAATTTTTTAGACACGTTAGCAGTAAAGGAGATTTGGAAACAGTTATTGTGGTTTACTCTAGGATCTAAGATCTATAGTTGAATTCCAATGTTTATACCGTGAGTAAATGAAGGTGGGTGCTGATGTACTCCGCACCTTGGTCAGGATTCATTCAGAAAATATGAGACCCATGACTAGATGCTGCTGTAGCAGACAATGGCAGAACATGACAGACATCCAAGGAGGGGCTCCTTGCTGAGTAAGAGACAGAGTGTCTCTGATCTATCAATACCTGACCACCTCTACTAGGAAAAAAATGAAGCTGGTCTGGAATAACCCAATTTTAGTAATACTACACTGACTCATTTGATCACTTATTTATTTTATGAGTTTGAAAATCATTTTTTAGGTCATACTTTTCAGAATTTTTTCTAGTTTCAATAGAGATAAGCAGTATGATTTAAATGTATTTTTATTTATTGTTTCTTAGAATTCATTTGAAGTACTTGCATTTCTTTCTTGTCATAGGCATGCAACTAGTAATACATGTCATCTTGTCTTCAGTTTAAATTAATATATATTGTTCTGAAATTTCATCATCTGATAATAGCAAGGTTGCGTTTATTCTTTCATACAAATTTAACAGTCTATTAATAAAGTTTTAAACAACATTAATTATCACTGTAGTTGCCAGTTAACCATGATATTTTGCTAATGACATGATAAAATCTATTTATGTTAAAAATTAACTTCTGACTGTAAATAAATTATTTTTATTTTTGTAAATGTACAGAAAGATTTAGCTCACAGGACTATCATTTGGTGATTTAGCCTGGCCTCTTCTTTTTTTTTTTTCTTCAAGTTGTTCGGGTCTAGGCTGGGGTCATGCATATGTGTCTGGGTCAGATGGCAGTTGGTTACCGATGAGATGGGTGGTGGGAACTGGATCTGCTCAACATGTCTCCTAACTTATAGCAAGCTAGCCCAGGAATGCTCTAAAGGCAGCGGTAGAGGTGCTATTGCCCAAGTGGAAATATATACATTCCCTTTTGAAGTTCTGATTGAGTAACCTGCTAATAAATATATCCTTGGTCAAATTAAGTTTGTGGCTTAGCGCAGATTCACTGTTAGAAACCAATTGGAGTGAGAAAAAAATGGGTTGCCACCAAAAAAAAAAAAAAAAAAAAAGATAATTCTTTGCAAACTATCACACTTGAGAAGCTGAATTCCTAGTGCTCATTGAGAAGGTTGCTGAAGGCCCTATTAAGTCTTATGTGTTATGATATTATGCTGCAGTGATTCAAATTTCATCTGTTTATATTCTAATCAGCCTTAATCAGGAAGGTTTAAATAAATGTTATCACAGATATTCACTTTTCCCTCTATGTAATGATAATAATGACAGTTTCTATAAACTGAATTGTTCTCTGTATTTTTAGGAGGTGGTCAAGACATCTATATACCTGTAACTTCACTGCCACAGAAATATATCCTGGGATTTTGGAGTTTGAAAATTAAAGATTAGAGCAGGATCGTAGAAAATACCATATGTTCCACTTTGTTACCATTGAGGAAATTCTTATTTCTTTGGTAATTGTTTTCAGAATGGTATGAATATTAAAATTATATGAATCAAAATTATTTGATAAAATTTTTTGATTCAATGAAATAACCTAAAAACTTTTCCTTTGTTCATCCAATTATTTCTTTTTTTGGATTTTTCATTCTGAATTTAACTTAGTTATCTTAACTCCCTCGCTACAAAATCTATAACTTCTGACAGCTCTAATATTTTCCTAGCATCCCTAACTGCATAATGATTTCCCTTTGGAGATTCCCTAATGGGCCATTTTCTCAAGATTGCTGTCTGGGCTATTACAGTCTCTGAACAGATGGTATAGTGTTCTGAACATAAAATAATTTGTGATCCATTATCAATTTCTTCTTGAACTTACTTGTATTATTTTTCAGTTACTTTTATTATTTTCAGTTCCTACATACCAAATCTTGTTATTGTTGTTCTTAGGTACTGTCTTTCACTGTCCTATCTTGGGGATATATCAACTCTCTAATCTTATAATTTAGTCTGCAAGGCCCTTGATAACCTTTCTTTTCTATAAGACCTCACGCTGGTTCATTGCATTTATGGCATCATGATGATTGGACCTAGAGAGCAAGAAGTACTAACTGCTCTAGACTTGGGAAGATATTTGTGTGCCAGAGGGTGGGAGATAATCCTGATAAAAATTCAGGGTCTTCCACTTCAACAAAGTTTCTAGGGGTCCATGTCAAGATATTCTTTCTAAGGTAAGGATAAGTTGTTGTATCTGGCCCTCTTACAGCTGAAAAGGAGGCAGAAGGCCTATTGAACTTGTCTGGATTATAAAGAAAAACATTCCTTATTTGTATGTAATACTCCACTCCATTTACCAAGTAACCAAAAAGCTGCTAGTTTTGAGAAGATCTTAGAACAAGAGAAGGTTCTACAAAAGATCCAGGCTGCTATGCAAGCTGCTCTGCCACTTGGGCAATATGATTTAGCAGATTCAACGGTGCTTGATGTGTCAGAGAGAGATTCTGCTTGGAGTCTTTGGCAGGCCCCTGTTGGTGAGCTACAGGACATATCCTTAGGATTTTACAACAAAGCCTGCTGTACTCTGCGGATTACCACTGTCCTTTTTTTTTTGAAGAAATAGCTTTTGGCTTGGTATTAGGCCTTAGTGGAGACTGAACACTTAACCATAGGCCACCAAGCTACCATGTGACTTGAGCTATTCATTACAAACTGGGTGTAATCTGACCTGCAAAGTCATAAAATTAGGTGTACACACCAGTATTTTATTGTCACCTGGAAGTGGTGTATAGAGATTAGGGTTTAGCAAGCCCTGAATGTTTAAGAAGATGTATTTGGGTGCCAAGTTGACAAAGGGTGGGCTGTGATGATTAACTTTATGTGTCAACTTGACTCGGCTGTTGTGCCTAATTATTTGGTCTTATATTCCTTTTCACCAACACCAGAATCAGAATGAGATATAGCTTCAGTTACATTAAAAAAAAAAAAAAAGTATCATTTATCTGGTATTAACTGCTTAAAATATATAATGATGAAAAATAGAGTATGACACCAGCCAGTTAGTAATCTTGTGTTCTGCAACCACATATGTGACCCTAATATATCCATGAGTTCGTGTGACTTAGTTATTGCAGGATCATTTCTAAAGAACATTTAATTAGATCAATTAACAGCATTACCACTTCTAAACAATCCTTTTCTTCCTTCCCCAATTTCCATTGAATACGAAGTGTTCCAAAGATTCACACTTTAAGCTTTAAACCCCCTAGTCTAGTTTTAGAGACGTTTTATCCTCCAGTCTTTCTTCGTTCTCTTTAGTACATTTAGCAAGATGAAAAACCCTCCTGCTAGCAAGCAAAAGGGGGAGAAAAATAACTGAGAGGAAACATAGAAAGAGGGGTAGCCTGGAACACTCATTCATTACTAATTTTTGTACATCATCTTTAACTTATTAGTTTATTTCTTCTCTTCAGCTTGATCATTGGAGTAAGCATAAGAAAGAGGCAGAAGAGATATTCTACGAAATCTTTGTTCATGATACATATAAACCAATTATGCAAAACTTTATGTTGTACTATATTGTTCATAGTTCTAAGAGCAAGTTTAAAATGTATATTTACTTTTTGCTCTTATTTTCTTACAAGAGGAATCTCTAATGTTCAATGACTCTGAAAGTAAACGGCAAGCCTAGCTCGCCCAAGTGGTACCACATGTTTTGATTGGTACATTTTTTGTTCGCATTCTAAAACAGTATTTTCTACCAATAGTTATCTAAAATCTAAGTAACCTTAAAGAACCATTTTCTGTTAGACATTTCAGGATTTTATTTTGTTTCAGGACCAAATACTGAGCACTTCAAATTTCCAGGCCTTCGAATCCAATCACAACAATGGTATTTTACCTTCATGAGCTTTTTTTTTTTTTTTTTCTGGAATGTCAATGATCTTCATCGTTGGCTGATTATATCTTCAAGCCACATGTCTCCTGCTCTATTTCATTATTGTGCATTTTCTCAGCAAGCATGTTTGCTGTCATTTCCTGAAGGATTTTATTCCAATACTCAAGGACTTTTGTTTCCTCCTGAAGGGATTTTTCTTCTTCTTGAAGAGCACTGTTTTCTTCTCTGAGAGGCTTGTTCTCCTCACGAAGGACCTGCTCCTCTTTCCACAGGGCCTGTTCTTCCATCTCCAGGGATATCCCCTCCTTCAACAGGGCCTGCTCCTCCAACCTGAGTGCTTTCTCCTGATGTTGCAAGGCCCAGATTTCCTCCTGAAGAGACCTGATTTCTCCTTGAAGAGCTTTTGCCTCATTCTGGAAGGCTTTCTCCTGCTTTTTGAGAGCCTTGATCTGGGCCTACAGGGTTAGGTTCTGTTGCCAATAAGACTTTTCTTCTGTGTTTAAAGCATTGCTTTTTTCCCCAGATACTTTTTGGCTCTTGGAAATCACACTTTTACACTTCCAAAGGACCTGATTTTGCTGTCTCAGGATGAGGTTCTTTTCCCGGATTAACTGGTTGTCCATTCGGAAAACTTTATTTTCTTGTAGAAAAGCTTTGTTTTCATCCCAGAGGGACTTGTTTTCTTTTCTAAGAGCCTTATTCTCATCTCCAGACATCTTATTGTATCTCTGAAGATTTCTTTCCACTTCATGAGATTCACGTTTGAAATTATTTATATCTTGGGTACAAGAGAAAAAAAAAGAAACCAAGCACAATATCTTCCCTTTATTTGTTCACTTTGATTCAAAGATAATCATTGTTTCTTAGTGTTTTATCTGAGCAAATATATACTACACTTTTCACGTGTGCTGGGTTTAACCAAAGATGAAATAATGATATTTATAACCAGAAAATGTTCTATTCTAAACTTCTTGAGATTTTTTTTTTTCATATAGATTTAACTGTTGTGTTGATTTCCACAAAGCATAACATGGCAAAGATGTAAATAATGCTCAATCAGGCCCACTGCAGGAAAAAAAATGAAATTATGAATAGAAGTCAGGAAGTTAACTCTTAGGAAGATATAACTGAAATGAAATGAATTTAAAAATTAACACATATAAATTACAAATTAATAACCATATTCTAGATTACATTTTGAAATTGATTAAGTGTAATACATTGTATTATTTACTGTGTGTCTGTGAGCTAAACTATATCTACTAAACTATCAATTGTCTGATAATCTATTATATTTCTATAACCTAATCACCTGTTGTTGATGTGGAATTATTATATCATGTATTTAGAAAACATTTCTGGCTTTGTAAGAATTAGAATACACTTTTTAAAGATGTTATAAACTGGTTTTTTAATGATATTTATTTAAGTTATTAGTAGCAATATCAAATATATAAACAGACCTTCACACTTATATGTGTGTGGGCTCTGAATTTCCTGCAAGCCTGATTACTTTTAGCACTAAAAGGCAACTAGGCAACACTTTATGTCATCTATAGTGATGTCATTTAGTATTGACATTAATGATACAATAGGTGCTTTTTGTAGTATTTGATTTTTTTTTTTTTTACCATGTGTTTTAGGGGAAAAATGTATTTAAAAAAATGCTTGATGTTATATTGAATATTTTTATCTGTTATTAAATAAATAATGTGCAGTCTGCATCCATCTAACTTATTAACATTGATTGATTTTTGTTATTAATAAAATAACTTCTAATTAGTTTATCTTTGGAATTGACATAAGCTAATAAATATTAAAGCGGAAACGTTACACAATCAAAGGTGAAACTATTAAAAATTATTTTAAGATCACTGGTAAATAATCAATCAATAACAAATAAATTTGCTTATTATAACAAGGAAAAAGCACTATCCGATTTTTAATTTTGGTAATCCTAAGAAAAAATTTATATTATCCAATATATATCCACTGCTAGTTTGCTAGTATATAAAACAACAGAGCACTGATTATATAAGTAAAAAGACAGTGTAGTTTTGCCAAGGTATTAAAATAATTGCATATCAAATAGACTCCACAATGTATTAACTATTTATTATTACACATTTCTGATTGGTTTAAGGTATAAACTTGAAAACTGAATAAGAAATAGCGTGTATAAACCAAAACCACTCACCCCTGAGTAAAGATTTGTCAATTTATTCTTCCTACCAGGTTTCTTAGCAGCTGTTTACATTAAACTTGTTTAACTAGGTTCAAAAAATAAGTATGTTTATTATTTGTATATTCATACACTCTGTCTTAATAAATACAGTAAAAGAAAATCATAATGGCAAGAAAACGAGTTCATATAAAACCAAGAAGATCCATGTAAAACATTTTCATTTTCTTTTTTTTTTACTTGATGAAAGTGAAATAGACATTCAGTCATCTTCATCTATTAACTGAATTGAAAAAGCATTTTATTTAAATAGGTTCCAGCTTCTTCTTTATACGAAGTGTTTTTGCTCTTGTGTTACTGCTACTATGGTAGCTAAAGACTCAAAGAGTTTTAAAACACATAGAATTCTGGGTATTTTGTATTGGAATGTTGTGATTCCTGATGCTTGCGGGTAAATTGGAAAGTAAAGAAAAAAAAAAAAAACTTCTGTTACCCTTGATCTATTGAATACATTGAATTTATTATTTAGAACTTTCTGCCAAATAAACAACAGGCCCAGATGGCTTCATTAGTGAATTCTTTGAATTATTATAGACAGAAACACTACTAGTCATCGTATGTGTTCTTTTAAGTGATAGAAAAAGGATGAACAACTTGTTGTTTTGAGGCCACATTACTGTAACATAGAAATCTGACAATGACATTACAAAAAAAGAAAACGATAGCTTGAGCTACCTCATGAACACAGGATGCAAACATCCTAAACAAAAGATTAGCAGAACAAATTCAACAATTCCTAAAATAAATGATATATCATCACCAAACTGGGTTTGATTCCTGAATGCAAGACTGAGTTAACAACAGGAAATCAATTAATGTAATTCACTACATTAACAGAAAAAAGGAGAAAAATCTCATCTCTTGTTGAGACAAGAAAAATCATTTCAGTAGATTCAGAAATAGTATTTGATTTTAAAAAGAAAATCACTTGCATGATTATGAACCTAAGCCAAACCACCACCATCACCAAAAACAACATCTTTTTTGCCTCATAGGACAGAAAGGAACTTAAAAAAAAAAAAAAAAAAACTGTAGAAACATACATGATTATGAAATATTTATGGACCAGAAATATATAAGGAAGCCCGCTATGATCACTTTCATACTTTGTTCTATTGGAATTCCTCACTGCTGCAATAAAGCACAATAAAAAATAAAGTATGTAAGAACTGAGAATAAAAAAAAAGTGTCTTATTATTTGTAAAAGATATTATGAGCATTTAAAATCAAAACTAACCTACAGTTAAACTATTAAAATTAAACGTGGTTTGACAGGCTTATTGGATACAAGGACAATCTAAAATTCATCTTTATATATTCAAATAACAAGCAATTAGAAAATGCATTTTATTAGTGCATATCATTTACATCGTCAGTAAAAATAAGACTGCTGTCATTAGGTGCTGTGCAGTCAGTTCCCACTCTTAGCGACCCTTTTTGCAGCGGAGGGAAATGCTGCCCAGTTTTGAGCCACCCTCACAATTCTTATTGTGCTTGTCCCCATTGTCACAGAGCCACTGTGTCAATCCATCTCATTGAGGGTCTTCTTTTTTGCTGACACTCTACCAAGCATACTGTCTTTCTCTAGGGACTGGTCCCTCCTGATAACATGTAGAAAATACATGAGACATCAGTTTAAATACAGCGCTTCTAAGGACCATTCTGGCTGTACTTCTTCCAAGACAGATTTGTTCATTCTTCAGACAGTCCATTTGTATATTCAGTATTCTTTCCCAACACCGTAATTCATTTGTAGCACTTCTTCTTCACTCTTCCTTATTCATTATCCAGCTTTCACATGCATATTAGGCAAGTGGAAATGCCATGGTTTGGGTAAGGATCACCTTAGTCCTCAAGGTGACATCTTTGCTTTTTAACACGTTAAAAAGTTCTTTTGCAGTAGATTTCCCAATGTAACATGTTGTTTGATTTCTTGGTGTTGCTTCCATAAGCACTGATTGTGGATTCAAGTAAAATGAAATCCTCTGCAACATCAATATTTTCTCTTTTTACCATGACTGCTTATTGATTGGTACAGTTGTGAGGTTAAGACACCTGGAAATAAATCTGTGCAAGATCTCTACACAGAAAAAATACAATTATTATTGAGAGAAATTACAGAGCTCAAATTAACAGAAAGAACAGACTATGTTTATGGATTGGAAGACTTAACATTAGAAATACGTTAAGCGTCCCCAAATTGATTTGTGTGTTCAATGGTTTTCCCCAAAAGTGATCTCTGCTGTCTGTGCATGTGCAAGTGCATATGTATGCGTGTAAGCTAAAAAGTAGATTCTAACATTTTTATTGAAATGATCTTGAAAAGATCAACTTATTAAGAAGCTGTAGTAAATTAAATAGTGTCGAGTTAATTCAAGGTTAGATATGTATATCAATGAATCAAGACAGGAAGCTCAGAAGCAAAACCGCATATTCACGGAAACTTGATTTAGGGTAAAGCTGGCGCTGAATAGCTATGGGAAAAAAGAAGAGATTTCAACATAGTATTCTATGTCAATTGCATATCCATCTGGAAAAAAACAAATCTTGACTTCCCTTCTACCTCATGCAAAAATCAATTTCTGCTGGACTGTAAGTTTCAGTGTGGAAGCTAAAACAATAAAGATTCTGGAAAGGAACAGAAGAAAATATACTTATGTCCCTGGAATAAGCAAAAGTGTTTTTGGAGAGAAACTCAAATGCAGTAACCATAAAGGGAAGATTAAAAAATTACACCAGAATTAGGAGCATCTCTTTATCAAAAGGTATCATTAAGCAAGTGGAACAAAAAGCCACAATTTGATAGGAATTATTTGCAAACAATATAGTTGACAAAAGGTTTATATGCAGAATACAGAAATAATTCATAATAGGAATTTTTATAAGATAGACAAAAAAGAAAAAAAAAGCAGAAAAATTGAGGAGTTACCTCCCAAATGAAGATTTTAAAATATAAACCTGTGATTCTGTGCTAAATTTCATTAAAGCAGGGAAATGTTAACTACCACTTGTTAAGCCCACACATACAAGACAAGGCAAGGCATGATTTGACCAATAAAGATTCAACAAACCACTTTTAGGCTTAGTTTATTTTCCAATAGACAGAGAAAGGAACCTGGGAGTCTTTAAGACACTGTCTCTTGATAGCCTCCCAGGGGATACTGAGGGGAGAATGGGAGATAGCCTTGTAACATCTCCTTACAAGTCTCCCATATTCCAGGAGAATCACAGGGTGTTCTACCATGACTCAGATAAGCTGTGGTTCAGCCTTTGATTATATGGATATGTACAAGGTTGCCAGAGTGTCATGTGGAATCATTCTGTCGTATTACTGCATATTCAGAAAAATAGCTAAAATTTAAAAGACTGATTATATAATATTAAGAGAAAGAAAAGTTCTTAACCTGCCCAATATGAAATTCTCGGCAAAGGCATGGAGAAGCCCAAATCTTATGTGAATGCAAACTGGTATAACCACTATGGAAAACTGTTAAGCAGTATTGACTAAAGCAAAATTAATGTATACCCTAGGATCTAGAAATATGTACATGTGTAAAATAAATACTTGGAAAGTGAGATCAATGCAACGTTATTTGAAATAACCCCAATCTGGAAACAACATAAATGTTTACTAAAGGTAAAGAAGATGAATAAATTGATGTATATTCACACAAGAAAATATTATAAAATTGTGTAAACGGATGATATACTGCTACAGAGAACAGCATTGATTTTTCTCACAAGCAATAGTGGTAAGAGAAATAAGCAATACCTCCAAACACATGCAAATAATCTACAAAATTACAAGTCAGAGTAGAAGTTACTTCTGAGCGGTAAGGATGTGCTGATGATTAGGATGTTGGTTGTGTTTTTAGTTCCGGGTGATGGTTCCATGAGTTTGCTTTGTGATAATCCATAGAGAAACACACTTCATTTGTGTGCTTTGTGTGTAAGCTTTATGCCACCAGAAACATTGATTTAAAAAGGAAACAAAAGAATGTGTTTATGTGAACATGGATGTTACTATGGGGTGAGGACTTTTAGAGAAGACTGCCACTTAATAGCAGGATTTTCTTGGTCAAATTATTAACTTTTTTCTGTCAGTTACATCAATTTTATAATGGGGAATACTTGATCTTTTCCTATGAGGATACTATGGGTTAAAATACATGTAAAGGATTTAGAAGACTGCCTGGCCCATAATAATTTTGAGTCATCATCATCATCATCTTATTATTATGACAAGAACTTAGAGGATTGCCTATCCCATGATAAGTTTAAGGACTCTTCTTCTTATTATTATTTAAAAAAAATTTTTTTTCAAATCATTATTTTATTGCTTGCAGTAAGAAGAACTTTCTAGAATATCTTTACAATTGCATCCAATGTCACTGGCATTATTGCTTCAGTACCTTGCCCCACAAAATTTACTGTGTTTCCAGATTTTCTAAAATCCCTGGTCAAATTACTGCTTCCATTGTTAGTAAATACATGATTTCAGAATCATTCAGATAAATTAAAAATTGCAGAGTGTTCTTGTATTTGGTGTCATTTAAACAAGTTAATAGAAAAAAGGGAGACAAAGGAACTCCTTGGTTCTTTATAAGTTAGTAATATTTTAAGGTGAAGACTAGATTAAAGGAAAATAAATTCCATGTTTAAGAGCACAATTTTACAAAGAAAATTTTCCAACCACATGCTGTTGTGCACCACCAAACCACATATAGGTTTGAACCACTGACCTTTCAGTTAGTAGCCAAGCTCTTAACCATTGTGCCACCACAGTTCTTTTCTAACCACACAGACATTTCTAAGTATCTGTTTGTCAACCTGTATTACCTGGTTTCAGACTTTTTAATTTAGTTTAGCCAGTTGACTAGTGCCATGTTCTATATTATACTGGGGAGTAGTGTTCCACAAAATTGTACAATATTGGGTAGAACAGAATAGTGAAGAATCAAAATCATGTCCTCAGGCAAGTTCCTGCGATGTTCACGAATCATACAATAACATTTTACATACATTTTATAGTAAACATGATTTATTTTATGTGCTTTTTATAGTTGATATCTTAGTGTATTAATTTCCTAGAGCTGCCATAACCAAATAACATAAATTGGCTTATAATTACAGAGTTTATAGTCTCATAGTTCTGGAAGCTAGAAGTCTAAATCAGGTTATTGACTGTGTTAATGTCTTCTGAGGGCTCTAAGAGGCTGTCCCAGGTGTTTCTTGACTTAAGCTGCAGTGTTATATGGCATCCTTCCTCTGTCTGCCTATCTCTGTGTGTCTTCTATTTTATAAGGATATCTGTCATATAGGGTTAGGATGCACCCTATTTCAGTATGACCTTTTGTTGAGAAACTGATAAAATCTTTAAAGACTATTTCCAAACAGGGTCACATTCACAGTGAGAGATTGAATGAAAAAATGAACAATGACTAGACCACGAATGAAACATAGAACTCAGGCCCATAGTCTGCAGTATCCAGCCCAAGAAGTGAAACCATTGTCTGCAGCTACCATCTAGGAAATCAAACAACAATCCTTATAACAGCGGGCCCCAAATGGCCAGGACTTGGCTAATCACTGATAGCTACCCTAATTTCTGCTCCTGCTTCCACCGTAGGCACAACCAGAGAAAACTAAATATGTTTCCCTAAACAATTACATAGAATGCCTTGTTTCTGGTAAACCTAACTCCAGCTTTCCCAAGCCAACAACCTCTCATCACGATATTCCTGAAGCATTCCCTTTTTTCCATTGTAAGTGTTTCCCATTCTTCTGTCCGTGCGTGAGGCACTAGTGTTATCAAATGTGCAGGATGCTGGCTAACTCCCTTGCTACAGCAAGCTCTGAATAAATAACTTTCATTCTTATTTGGGAATTCTTTGTCTAGTTTTACAAAAGGTACAGGGGTTAGGATTAAAACATCTATTTGGGGGACACAATTCAATCCATAATATTTAGCATGTATTGATTGTCATCAAATACATTGTGAATGGGTAAACATATTTTGTGGTGTTAAAAAAAAATGCATTCTAGAATTAAACTACCTAAAGATCGAAATCATGACAGTTTGTTGTTGGCTCTGTTCCTCCCCACCTCTATGACCTTCATTAGCCTCTCTTACAGAGTAAGCTGTCTGTTCTATAAAAAGTCAGCTTCAATGACTCTTACCTAAGCTAGTTCAGGTCATTGCAAGATGAACAACCTCAGAAAGGTGAGAATCAATAGGCCAGAAAGACCAGGGGAGTAGGGGAATGAAGCCTTAAAATCTTCAGTTTTTATTAGTTCTTCAATATGTTTTACAAATTATTTGAACTCTAATGCTGGAGCATTAGGCCAGAGGACTAAAAGAAATCAAATATGATAAATATAATACTATTGGGATCTTGAGGAATCTTTCATATGCATTTGGTCTTGAAGAGTGCTGCAGGCCACCAAGTGGTCCCTTGTGAGCTTTTGCTGAGTTGCCAATCCTAGAGTTGCCCAGAATGCAGGGCTGGAGATGCTCACTCTCTATGCCAAGAAATTTGAGAGACAGCTTCCTGGCCAACCGACTGGAAGCGATCTATATTTGTGCCCATTCCAAAGCAAGATGATCCAACAGAATGTGGAAATAATCAAACAGTATCATTAATATTACAGACAAGTAAAATTTTGATGAAGATCATTCAAAAGTGATTATAGCAGTACATTGACAGGGAATAACCAGAAATTCATTTCAAGTTCAAGTTCAAGCCTGATTCAGACAAGGAAGTGAGACAAAGGATATCATTTTTGGTGTCAGATGGATCTTGGCTGAAAACAGAATATCAGAGTTTACCTGTGTTTTATTGATTATGCAAAGGCATTCACCTGTATGGATCATAAAAAATTATGGGTAACATTGTCAAGAATGGAAATTTCGGAACACTTAATTGTGCCCATGAAAAATCTGTACGTAGACCAAGAGGCAGTCATTCTAACAGAACAAGGGGATACTGCATGTTTTAAGTCAGGAAGGGCATGTGTCGGGGTTGTATCTTTTCACTGTACTTATTCAATCTGTATGCTGAGGGAATAATTCGAGAAGGTGGACTATATAAAGAAGAATGTGGCATCAGGGTCGAAGAAAGACTCATTAACAACCTGAGATATGCAGATGGCACAACTTTGCTTGCTGAAAGTGAAGAGGACTTGAAGCACTTACTGATGAAGATCAAAAACTATAGTCTTCAGTATGGATTACACCTTAACATAAAGAAAATAAAAATCCTCACAACTGGACCAATAAGCAACATCATGATAAATGGAGAAAATATTTAAGTTATCAAGGATTTTATTTTACTTGGATCCACAATCAATGCCCATGGAAGCAGCAGTCAAGAAATCATAGAATGCATTGCATTGGGCAAATCTGCTGCAAAAGACCTCTTTCAAGTGTTATAAAGCAAAGATGTCACTTTGAGGAATAAGGTGTGCCTGACCCAAGCCATGATGTTTTCAATTCCCTCATATGCATGTGAAAGCTGGGCAGTGAATAAAGGAGACTGAAGGAGAATTGATCCCTTTGAGTTGTGGTGTTGGTGAAGAATATTGAATATAACATGGACTCCCAGAAGAAGGAGCAAATCTGTCTTGGAAGAAGTACAGCCAGAATGCTCCTTAGAAGCAAGGATGACAAGACTTTGTCTCAATTACTTTGGACATGTTATCAGGCGGGACCAGTCCCTAGAGAAGGACATCATGCTTTGTAAAGTGGAGGGTCAGTGAAAAAGATGAAGACCCTCAACAAAATGGACTGACACAGTGGCTGCAACAATGGGCTCAAACATAACCATGATTGTGAGAATGTCTCAAGACCAGGCAGTGTTTCGTTCTCTTGTACCTAGAGTCAGTATGAGTTGTAACTGACTAGATTGCACCTAACAACAACAGAGATGCCTACCACCTTTCCTGAAGCCTAGGCATATTTCCTTAGTGATGACTTTGTTTAAGTCTCTGTAATTACCATGTAGCTGGGTTGAACAACTTGCAGAAATCTTAGGAGTTAAAAGCAAAATGCCCAGGATAAAAATCTCACTTGAATTAACATAAGCATTACATTAGCATTAAAATACCTTATTCAGAAGCTAAAACCAAAGGCCCATATCTTGCACTCTTGGGTAGCCTCAATCATTCTCCCAAATTACTTTTTTTTTTTTTTTAATTTTCATTTTTTAGAATATTTAACCAGCGTACCACATTTTAGGATCTTTGAAGTTATTCACTTAAATCTACCAATTCCTTTGTAAAAGTACATTATGGAGGAAATTAATTAAGAGCAGGCACTCTCTGTAGGTAAGAAGAGTAGAAAAAAATATAAATTTATGAGATAAATGAGTCAAACTTTCTAATACTGAACGTGTAAAGTAGTGTAGAGAGGCCAGTGAGTAGTAATTGAAAGCCTTCTAAAAAGAGGTAAAAAAAAAAAAATGCTTCCCCTCCCCCCTCCCCAAGAAGAAGCAATGAGTAGAGAACCTGCTATTGTGATGATGGCTCAGTGATTAAGACCTCAGCTGCTAGCCAAAAGGTGTCGGTTTGAATCCACCAGCTGCTCCTTGGAGACCCGATGGGGCAGTTCTACCTTATTATATGGCTGCTAGATGTCAGAAATGACTGACCGCAACGGGATTTTTTTTTTTTTTTTGGTTTATTGGGATAACTCTTTGTGATGGATTCAATTGCGTCTCCCTTAAAATATGTGTCAACTTGGTTAGGCCATGATTCCCAGTGTTCTGTGGTTGTCCTCCATTTTGTGGTTGTAATTTTATGTTGAGAAGATTAGGGTGGGATTGTTACACCACCTTTAACTCAGGTCACCTCCCTGATTCAAGGTAAAGAGAGTTTCCCTAAGGTGCGGCCCACACCACCTTTTATCTCTCAAGAGATGAAAGGGAAGCAAGCAGAGAGTTGGGGACCTCAAACCACCAAGAAAGCAGCACCAGGAGCAGAGCATGTCCTTTGGGGCCAGGGTCTCTGTCCCTGAGAAGCTCCTCGACCATGGGAAGGTTGAAGACAAGGACCTTCTTCCAGAGCTGACAGAGAGAGAAAGCCTTCCCCTGGAACTGAGGCCTTGAATTTGGACTTTTAGCCTACTTTACCGTAAGGAAATAAATTTCTCTTTGTTAAGGCCATCCACTTGTGATATTTCTGTTATTGAAGCACTAGATGACTAAGATATTCCTGTTGGAAGAAGATTCAGAAACAGGTATGAGAGCTTCCAGTCCTCTAAGAATAGGGGATTAAGAATAAATAAAATTCCATTATTATCTCACGAAGGCAAAATAAAAATAACAAAATTAAAAAACAAACTTCTTACTTCTAGCTTACTTTAAGGAATATTTCCCAAATTAAAGAAAACAAAATTTCATTACCAGAATGGTTTGTTTGAGTTAAGCAACTAATTATAGAAAATTACCTTTTTCCTTAAAATGGTGTGAGGCTGCCAAATTGACTCTTGTAGTGAGGAGCCTCATGCTTTTTGGCTTCTGGACTCCATCTGCGTTTGTCTGCATCTGCTTTCATGCTCCTCAAGCCCCCCCTCAAAAGGAGACCAAGAATCTGCAATTCATGGCAGGGCACCCAGCCAGATAAGAAGCTGCCAAATATAAACATTAGATTTTGTGAGAAGAATTAAGTTACTTAAGCCCTCTCTCTAGCACAGCAATGCTGTTGTTGGATTTAAGGTTTGCAATTTGAATCTCTATTTCCACCCTGCTGGGAGAAGATAATTTGGAAGGGAGAGTGTGAGGTTATGATGTGATTTGGACATTTTAAGGTGACCTATTCAAGGGCAAGTCATACTGTGTCTGGTTTTGTTGTTAGTTTTTTTTTTTTCTTTCTCACTGTTTGTCTGCAGCTGTCACACTACAACATGGAGGGTTGAATGTGAATAACTCCAGATATTACAATTGTTAAGAGTTTTGTGATTATGTATACATTGCCAATATTTCATTGTCCTGTGCAACAAAAGTACTGTTATGCATGTGTTTTTCTTCATGAACACTCTGGGAGTTTCCTTCTGATCAGTGATTTTGGACTGATGTATGACAAAAGGAATGATGTATGACAATTTGAGAATGAAGGCAATGAGAAATCTCTCAGGGCTAGATACTGAACGGGATGTTGTTGTTGTGTGCAGTCAAATCAATTCTGATTCATAACGACCCTATATGACAGAGAACTGCCTCATAGGGTTTCCTAGGCTGTAATTTTTATGGGAGCAGATCTCGAGATCTTTCTCCTACAGAGCTTCTGGTGGGTTTGAACTGCTGAGCACTTAACAGTTGCACCAGCTGGGCTCCTTGAGTAGAACGTTAAATCCAAAAACCAAGCCCATTGCCATGGAGTCGATTCTGACTTATAGGGACCCTGTCCGACAGAGTAGAACTGTTCCATAGAGGTTCCAAGTTGCACCTGGTAGAGTCAAACTGCCGACCTTTTTGTTAGCAGCAGTAGCTGTTAACCAATACGCCACCAGGGTTTCCAGTGGGACGTTAGACTCTTAGAATTCATGGGCAAATTATTTCTGACTACACTGTGTCAAGAAGCAAGTTTTTTTATTTGTTTGTTTGTTTTTGTTTTTTCCTGCTTGGACACTGGATAAGTTTGATTTCATCATTGTATATTTGAGTATACACCTGCATTTTCAGAATTTTCCAGAAAAGATGACAGGCATAGAGTTTGAAATGGAATAGAATCAGAGAAGAGAGATACAGATATACTGTAAACCAAGAACCTTAATCTTAGGAGGAAAATAAAATTAAAGCTTTCTTTTATCCCTGAGAGTAAAAAAAAAGAGTGTAAGCAATACATTATTTGGGGCAATGAGAATTCTGTCATTCAGGGTATACCTTAAGCCCTTAATTGTGTGTCTGAGTGAATATGTGTGTGTGTGTTTTCATTTTATTTTATTTTTTTATATACACTGACTAGCACAGTATTCTTTTTGTATTTCCTTTTAAATACATTTTCTAAAATTTTCAGGGGGCATCACTTTAAGTAACTTTCATTCATTCAGGTTTCTTTAAAAATATTTAACTAAGAAGAGATTCTAAAGTATTTCTTTTTTTTTTATGTCAAAATTGTCAGAATTAATATATCTCCTCATTTTATTAGCCGTGGACCACAGATCCTTTATGGTTCATGGGATTAAAGGATCTGAGACTCTAGAACGGGTCTCTTTCAAAGTCTTATTCAAAAGAGAGAAGAGACATACATTTCCTGAGATAAAATATTGCAAACCTTTCTCCATATTCTTTCTAAATCATTTTTTATCCCACAATTTCATTTGGCAAAAAAGGCAGAAAGACAGGGTCATTGAGGTATCTTGCCTGGGTCCCTGGTCTCCATTAGTACTTCATAATGGTCAGCTCCACCAATTGCTTCTGCATTGTGCTTTTAAGGAATCAAGTTTTCATATTTACATTTCAATGAAGCCATAGCCTAAAAGTGAGATGCACAAAATGACTCTTATTCTAAAGCCATTGGTTAGGGCAATTTAAACAATAAAGGAAATTAATTATGTAAATGTCCAGCTATTCTCAGCCATTCAACCTTGATGAGCTTCAGCAGAGAATAGGGGATAGGATTCATCTTTAGCTTTTTACTTCCATCATCTGTGAGAGGGATAAACTTCTGATATATAAATATACTCCTGGAACATGTGTTGTAGGGAAAAGAACACACAAGTCTAATGTATTTACAAAAACAAATGTTAAGAGTTGAACGAAGAGAGGTGCAATTTTATAGATAGAGGAATAGTTTATTATCTGTAGTAATAATGTTCTTGTGTGCTGTCAAGTTGATTCTGACTTAACAACACTGTATGATAGAGTAGAACTGCCACATAGGGTTGCCTAGGCTGCAATCTTTACGGGAGCAGATTGCCAGGTCTTTCTACCCCAGAGCTGCCAGTGGGTTGGAACAACCCATCTTTCAGTTAGCTGTGGAGTGCATACCAGAGCTCTTTCCAGTAATAATAAAAAAATTGTGTTTTAACAGTGTAACCAAAAGGCGGTTCTTGTCCTGTCTCATTTGCTGATAGAAATAAGACAGATGCCACACCACTAGTCGCAAGGAGAGGAGGAAGTGGAAATTTATTGTTTGCATAGACAAGGAGCAAGGCATAGTCTAGCGACCATAAGGCCATGTGCTCCCTGCCGGAGGTTGGGGAGCTTTTTATTTTCCATGGCGCCTGAGGGTTGGGTTTCCTGCGGCAACTCTCCGCCCTTAGCCCTCCCATGTCCACATTTGGAGGTTCTGATGTTGAATTACTTCTGTGATGTTCAGATCCAAGGACAGATTGAGGACACAGCACATGTGTAGGACTCTGGTACCAAATTCAAACTGTGGTTAGGGCAGCAGCATGGTAGGGCCAAGCCGCCGTTAGGAGCTGTGGCTTGGCAGGCTGCCGGGGGGGGGAGGTGAGGGGGGAGGGAAACCGTGGCTAGAGGGGGAGTCTCAGTAGAGGCTTCACAGTAGCATCTACTACAGCTTGATAGGAGCCCTGGTGGTACAGTGGTTAAAGCGATCGACTGCTAACAGAACGGTCAGCAGGTCAAAACTACCAGCTGCTCCATGGGAGAAAGATATGGCAGTCTACTTTTGCAGAGATTAACAGCCTAAGAAACCCAACGAAGTCGCTATGAGTCAGAATCAACTGCAAGGCAGTGTGTACTATAGCTAGAAGGGAATTTAGCAATAATTGAATTCCACATCTTTATTTCAGATGGAGTTGCTGACATAGAGAAAAGACTAAGTGTTTTGCCTAAGGCCATATAACTAGCTAACAACAAAGACTTGACCAGATTCATGTCATTTGAAGCAGAGATCAGGTCACTTTTCAGCATGCCATACCTGACTTAAAGGTGAATAATAAAATTGTTTTATTTCTTCGAAATAGTGAAAAATTTGCTTCGAATTTTTATTTTATAATTTAACAAGACATTTTCTGGTTCCTAGATTTTCATGATTTTGAAAAAGGAAGGCCTATTTTGGCATAGGCAATCCATGAATATGTTTCTCTGTATATTTTATGTATTGGTACTTGTTTGTGTTTCTAAGGCCCCTGTACTAATCATTAGCTACGACTTGTACACTCTCGTATTTCTCTGAGAGAAGGAGAGAAATAAATGAGGTAGTAATTTTGAGCAGACCCATACCTGACAGTGACAGCAACAGTAGATGCGGGAGAGGAATAGAGACAGTTTAATTTTCCTTTATGAAAAAAGAAAATCTATTTCTCTTCAGGAACTTCAAATGCATTTAACAAATACATACTGCACTTAGACCAAAAGAACAGAATATTCTGAAACCAATCAGATGTGATCCCTTCCCTTAAGTTTTTTACAATTAATCAGTAGTCATAAGCTCTACTGATAAAAAAACGTCAGCAGTTTGAATCTACCAGCTGCTCCCTGGAAACCCCGTTGGGCAGTTCTACTCTGTCCTATAGGGTTGTTATGAGTCAGAATTGACTGGATGGCAATGGGTTTGTTTTTCTTTTTTTTTGGTTTACCAGGTGCTAATCAAACAGGGAACCGTGAAGCAGGATGTCAACTGAGAACCCACTAGAATGTGTTTACAGAGCACATGGCACATAAAAATGAATAGATATTTTCAGAAATTAAATCAGAATGCGATAAACACTGTGATAATGCTTGTAGGCTAACGAGAGAGAAATTTGAGGTAAGATTTGACTAAATAGATAGTATTTTCACTAACTTGACTTAACAGAGAAAGAACAAACGAATGAAGCAGTGTGAGGAAAATTAAGGTGGCAGAAAAAAAAAGTAGGCACTTCAGTAACCCAGATTAAATGAAACTCTGAAAAGATCTGCTCCTTCATGATGATGGTAAACATTCATGCAAAGACTGTAAGCATGTCATCTCTTACTTAAAATAAGCAATAAATTGGCCCAGGTTTTTTAATGTTTGTTTTCATTTTTTCTATAAATTGTCTTCCTTTCAGAATTGTGTTTTTTTGATAATACAGGCCTAACGTCTTAATACAGATAATTTATTCATACATAGTTTTTTGCTTTTCTCCCTCACATTTCTTGTTCTTATTATATGTATATTACTAGGCAGTGGGTACTGGCATTTGCATTATTTATGTCTTTGGAGACTAACCATGACCTATAAATTTCCATGTTTTTTTGTGACAGCCTGCTGAACAATAAAAAAATAGTAGGCTTAATATTAGCTAAGAAAATCAACGACTTCTTACCAAACTACAGATTTACTTAAGTAGAATAACAGGAAAAATGAAAAACAAACGAACAAATAAAAGCCCCTACTTAACAGCTGATGTTGCTGTTTCTGCCAATTATAGCGGTGCCTCTAAGGCCCATTTCTGGAAAAGCGTGTAAGTTAATTGGCGATATAGAATTTTATTTGTAAAGTTCACATAGACAATCTCATTTAGTGCAGTGTAAATTCTTGGACACCACATCGTTGGTATACTTTAAGCAATGTCTTGAATTAAATCGTTTGTATACTTTAAGCAATGTTACTTGAAAATGAAACGCTTTATAAAAACACAGGTTTCTTTTTTTTCATTCTTTAATTAAATTGATTGCAATATTTTGTCATCATTCTATAGTTTTTTCTCGAATAGACTTAAGAGTTATTTGATACTGCTGGCCCCTTTCATAAAAGAATTTTCACAGGCCCTACTTAAACTTGCATTTCACTTATAAACTTGTGAAACTTAACCATTATAGATATAACCCATTATTGGTGAATCAATTCTGACTCATAGCAACCCTATGGGACACAGTAGAACTATTCCATAGGGTTTCCAAGGCTATAGTTGTTGCCGGCACCTCTATACCTTTAATTAAATAAGGTTCTTGCCTCTCACTGGTCAAGAATGAAGGGGTAAAGCCCAGAGAATTTTCCACACAAGCAAAGCTTTATTAAAAGAGGCTTACATGTAGAGACGAGAAGGGCCTAGGCAATGCTTACCCCCGCCTCTCAGAACAAAAGATTTGCATAGGTTTTTAAAGGTTTTTGAATGGGAAAAGATTTATGTTTATTCATAGGTATAGATGGGGTTTTCCAGCAAGTGGCCTGTCTGGGTGGGGATATGGTAACAAAGGTGAGTGCAACGGTTTTCTAAGATGGCTTTAAGAGGGTTCCTGTCCCGGAGGCTTCTGGGATTCATAGCAGCACTTATTATGGGGTGTTGCTCCTGTGCAGTCTCTCCTGTGGTGCCTGTTTGATTCCTGTCTTGGGTACTTGCACCAGGATGAAGCCATCCGTCACCTTGCGGATGTCTGTGCATGCTTCAGGGACCAGATAGGGTGAGTCCTTCCAAAAAACATCTTAGAAGGGAGTACACTGTTTGTTCTTTCCTTACGGCACATTCCAGGCCGGGGGTTTTGCATTAGCCTAACACATAGTTTTGTAAGTTGCAAGTTGCTGGTATTACAGGGCTCCTTGGCTAGGGACTCAGTCCCTGCTTCTTTCCTATCTCATAATGTTTATGGAAGTAGACTGCCACATCTTTTCCCAGAGTGGCTTGTGTGCTTAAACAGGCTATCTTCAGCTAGCAGCCCAGTGCTTAACCCCTTCACCACCAGGGCTCCTATTGTAGATAAAAAAAAAAAAAAAAAAATTTTTTTTTTTTTTTTTTTAAATACGTTGCTGTTATTGTTGTTAGGCACCCTTGAGTCAGTTCCAACTTCTATTGACCCTATATACAACAGAAGGAAACACCGCCATGTTCTGCACCCCCCTCACAATCGTTGCTATGCTTGAGCCCATTGTTGCAACCACTGTGTCAATCCTTCTTGTTGAGAGGCTTCCTCTTTTTCACTGATTCTCTATTTTACCCAGTATAATGTTCTTCTCCAGGGACTGGTTCCTCCTGATAACATACCCAAAGCACATGAGAAGTCTCATCGTCCTTGCTTCTAAGGAATCTTCTGGCTGTACTTCTTCTAAGACAGATTTGTTTGTTCTAGCAGTCCACGGTATATTCAATATTCCTTGCCAACACCATACTTCAAAGGCAACAGTTCTTCTCTGGTCTTCCTGATTAATTCTCCAGCTTTCAGATGAACATGAAGCAACTGAAATCACCATGGCTTTGTCCTCAAAGTGATATCATTAAGTTATAGAAATTCTTTCAAAGCTTTACTATTCACAAAGGCAACTCAGCTAAACTTGCGTGACATAAAGACCTTCTACAGGAAAAGGGTATATTCCTTAAACTGAAATTATTTCATCTCTTTCCCTCTCAAATGACTCAGGTGCATCAAGTGAATGTGATTTTTGTCAAATGACAGATTCATAACCATAAGGGAGAGTCCTTCAACAACCATTCATTGCATCTACCATGTGTCATGATTGTACTAACAATCACGAATATGGACAAATCAGACATTTCCCCTACACTCGAGGAGTTACAACCTTGTAATTAAGGAGGGTCAGTGCTGCAATGGTACTACGTACGATGTACAGTGAGATCATAATGACTAGAGTGGGGAATTTTATGAGGGTGTGGGGCAGTTATTAAGTAGGCTTTTGGAAATAGGTCATGTTTTATGTAAGTCTAGAAAAAATATGGGCCTAGACACCAGGAAGATTAAAGAAGTTTAAAGATATTACTATTGTTCATACTGAGGGTTATCATGAGCAAATTTTTATACATTTAAAGAACTGCAATATATATATGTATATATACACATACATATATACATATAGAGAGTTAAGAGCTATGCCTGTTAATCTAAAAGTTGGCAGTTCAAGTCTACCAGGAGTCCTTGGAAACCCTATGGAGCAGTTCTACTCTGTCCTATGGGTTGTTATGAGTCAGAATCAACTTGATGGCAATAGATTTTTTTTTGATACATATATATGTATATATATGTATATATATGGTTTGATAAAGGGGAAAATGAATTTGCAAAAGAAAAGTGGATTATATCATGCCATACTAAAAAAATTGGAAATGCTTTTTTTTCAATGGGGAATAATTGAATATTCTAACGTAGTGGTTAAGTGCTATGGCTGCTAAGCAAGAGGTCGGCAGTTCAAAACCGCCAGGCGCTCCTTGGAAACTCTATGGGGCAGTTCTACTCTGTCCTATAGGGTGGCAATGAGTCGGAATTGACTCGACAGCACTGGGTTTTTTTCTGGGTTAACATTGAACAAAAGAAATTCAGCTTTTTAAATATTCCAGGATTTGGGATATATTAGGAATAAATTCTGAATAGTCTTGCTTGCTTGGCTTAGTCTACATTCATGGAGCTTAAATACTAATAAAGAATACAAACATTAAGCAAGAAATTAAAATCCAAATTCTGCCAACACCAAATGCTGGCACAGATGTAGAGCATTAAGAACTCTCTTCCATTGTGAGTGGGAATGCATACTGATATAATTAATTCAGAAGATAGTTTGGTAGTTTCTTACAAAACTAAACATAATCTTAGTATAAAAAACCCTAAACCATCTGCATCCCACTTTGGTGAGTGGCATCTGGGGGTCTTAAAAGCTTGCAAGAGATCATCTAAGCTACATCAATTGATCCCAACCAACCGGGAGCAAAGGAGAATGAAGAACACCAAAGACACAAAGAAAATATTAGCCCAAGAGACAAAATGACCACACAAACGAGAGCCTCCATCAGCCTGAGACCAGAAGAACTAGATGGTACCCGGCTCCCACCAATGACCACCCTGACAGGGAACACAACAGAGAGTCCCTGATTGAGCAGGAGATAATTGTGGTGCAGAACTCAAATTCACATAAAAAGACCAGACTTAATGGTCTAACTGAGACTACAGGAACCCCAGAAGACATGGCCCAGACTCTCTGTTAACCCAGAGCTAAAACCTGTCCTGAAGCCAGCTCTTCAGGCAAAGATTAGACTGGACTATTAGACATAAAATAATACTCATGAAGAGTGTGTTTCTTAGTTCAGGTACATACAGGAGACTAAATGGGCAGCTCCTGTCTGAAGGTGGAATGAGAAGGCAGAAAGATTAGGAGCTGGGTGAATGGGCACAGGACACCCAGGGTGGAAAAGGGGAGTGTGCTGTAGCACATTACAGGGATTGCAACTAGGATCACATAACAATGCATATATAAATTTTTGTATGAGAAATTAACTTCAACTGTAAACTTTCATCTAAAGCACAATAAAAAAACAAATAAACAAAAACAAACCCTTTGCCTTTCAGTCAATTCTGACTCATAGTGACCCTATAGGAGAGAGTAGAACTGTCCCATAGAGTTTCCAAGGAGTGCCTGGTGGATTCGAACTGCCGACATTTTGGTTAGCAGCCATAACACTTAACTAGTATACCACCATGGTTTCCCAATCTTAGTATATGATCAAGTAATTCTGCTCCTAGGCATTTACTGAGGTGAAAACTGTTCCCTAATCGCAAAACCTGCACACAAATATTTATAACACCTTATTCATAATTACCAATAATTGGAAGCAATCAAGATATCCTTCAATAAGTGGATGGATAAACAAATGGTGGTACTCTGTACAATGGAATATTATTCAACAATAAAAAGAAATGAGCTCTCAAAAAATGAAAAGTCATGCACAAATTTTAAACGCTTCTTGCTAAGTGGAAGAAGCCAGTCTGTATAATCCCAACTCTCTGACGTTCTGAAAAAAACAAAACTATGGATACGATAAAAAGATCGGTGATTGCCAGGGCTCAGAAGGTGGATGAATGAATCAAGCACAGAATATTTTTAAGGGCATGAAGCTATTCCATATGACTGTAGTGGTGGGTAAAGGACATTACACATTTGTAAAGACCCATAGAACTATCCAACACAAAGAATGAACCAAAGGGCAATTGTAGATTTTTGTTAATAATAACGTATCAGTGTTAGTTCATCAATTGTAACAAATGTATCATGCCAATGCAAGATGCTAGTAATGGGGAAAGTAAGGAAGGGGAATTTATATAGAAACTCTGTGCTTCTTTTCAATTTTTCTGGAAACCTAAAAGTGCTTTAAAAAGTAAAGTCTATTACTACAAAAAAAAAAAAAAAAAAACACAGAAATTCAGGTTATTTATTCACACAGTCTTCATTCATTCACAAAACAAGCTTCATTCTCTAACAGTCTAACATGGCATTTCTCGGGTGTTTCCTGTAGGATTCCCCAGACCAGTTTCTTCTAATATACTCTGTGAATATCAGGGGAGATATGGGCACAGTGGTTTCAGACTTCCTTGACCATGGGCTATTTTTTCTCAAGACATCATGAGGCACTGGTATGCTAGACTTGAACACAGGTTGGGAAAACCTGGTGCAACAAAAGGATAGTGCCACAGTGATTCTGGAAGCCAGTCTTGCTGTGGATGTTAACATGTGGAGGGTTCTCCAGATATCCCTGGTGCCTGTGCTCAAAGCAGACCTAGGGCCAGTTCTGGAAACTTGTCCATTCTTTCCTCAGCAATGCTCTCAGAAAACCACCTGCTAAAGTGGGACCAACTTCACTTTCATTGAGAGTCCTGGGATGCTGTGAACACTAAAATCAAGTTAGTTTTTGCTTTTTAAGATGTGTGTATAGAATGCAGTCTGTCCCAAAAGCAGTCTTAATATAAATGTTGTAAGATTACTGAAATTATTATTTCTTACATACTGTATTAACCTTGCTATTCTATTGTCTAATTAAAGAATTCTAATACACTAAAAATACAAAAAATGTGTGTAGACCACCTGGAGTAAATAAGATTGTCCAGGGTGAATATAGACCAAGGTACAGTGAGAGCAATTTTGTGCAAAGCAACATATAAAAAGCAAATACATGAAGATAATCCCACAAAGCAGGACTGAAAAGTAAGGTCAGAGAGTTAGGGGGAAAATTAAAGAAGAGAGAAAAGAGTTTCAAGAAGAAAGATTACGAGGTGAGAACTTGGGAACTAATTTGTTAGTGCTTTTTTTTTTTATTTTTTTTTTTTTTAGTGTAATTTCAGTAAAATACTACAGAAAATAATAGTATGGCTGGCTGAAAAGTGAATGGAACCTTAAAAAATTGAAATTAGAATTGTACAGAATAATTTTGAAGAGCTTGACTTTGGAGGGAAAAGGGTATTGGTAAGTTACTGGTGGGTGATATCGAGTCAAGGAACTTATTTTTATTTTATTGTTTTTAATTTTATTTTTAAATGCTTGAGCTTCTCCATAAAATAATCTTTTGGGGAAGAAAAGAATGTATAACATGCAAGTGAATGTGTGTGTGTGTTTCTACATAGAAATATGTAGAAACGATTCCAGGAAACTCAATTTCATTATTTGAATATGTATTGGAGCAACTACATGATGTCTATTACTTTTCTAGACCTGATTTTCCTAAACACCCTTCTACCCTATTTGTCGGAGGATTAAAAATATTTGTGACTTCTATGTCTTTTTTCTATCCTTCGAGTTTGGCCAATGCAAAGGTGCACAATCGAAGCCACTCTGCCATTGGGACAATATGACCCAGCTGATCCAATGGTGCTTGAAGTGTCAGTGTCAGATAGAGATGCCGTTTGGAGTCTTTGACAGGCTCTTACTGGCGAATCACAGTGCAGACCCTTAAGATTTTGGAGCAAAGCCCTGCCATACTCTGTAGATAACTTCTCTCCTTCTGAGAAACAGCTTTTGGCTTGTTAATGGATTTTAGTAGAGAATGAACGCCTAACCATGGGTCACCAAGTCACTATGTGGCCTGGGCTGTCTATCATGAACTGTGTGTTGACTGTCTATCATGAACTGTGTGTTGACTGACCCACAGAGTCATAAAGTCGGACGTGCACAACAGCACTTCATCATTAAATGAAAATGGTATATAGGAGATCAGGCTGGAGCAGGATGTGAAGGAACAAGTAAGTTGCGTGAGGAAGTGGCTCAAATGTGCATGGTCCCACTCCTGTCACACAATCTTCTTCTTCCCAATCTGCACCTATGGCCTCATGGAGAGTTGGTTCGGCTGAATGGTCAGGGACTTGGAAGGAACATAACTAGAAAATTGGTGACAAGGAGGTATGTGGAAGAGGTATGTGGATAGATGTCTCTGAATGGGCCAAAGAAGTGAAGATGTTTGTGTTTAATGTGAATGCTCATCAAATGGTGAATATGGCAGAGAAGGATATTAACAATCAAGTGGAAAGGATGACACTTTCCTTGGAAACCAGTCATCCTCTTTCCCTAGCCATTCCTGCCATTGCCCAACAGACTCATGAACAAAGTGATCATGGTGACAGAGATAGAGGTTGTGTTAGTCATCCAGTCTGCTATAACAGAAATATCACAAGTGGATGGCTTTAACAAAGAGAAGTTTATTCTTTCACAGTTCAGTAGGCTACAAGTCCAAATTCAGGTTATCAGCTCCAGGGGAAGGTTTTCTCTCTCTGGAGGAATGCCCTTGTGATGCATCAGTCTTTTCTTGGTCTGGAAGCATCTCAGCACAGGAACCTCAAGTCCAAAGGATGAGCTCTGCTCCTGGAGCTGCTTTCTTGGTGGCATGAGGTCCCCAACTCTCTGCTGCTTCCCTTTCCTTTTATCTCTTGAGAGATAAAAGATGGTACAGGCCACACCCCAGGGAAGCTCCTTTTACATCGGATCAGGGATGTGAAAAGGGTGTTAAAATCCCACCCTAACCTCCTTAATATAAAATTACAATCACAAAATGGAGGACAACCACAGAATACTGGGAATCATGCCTAACCAACTTAATACACACATTTTTGAGGGAAATAATTCAGTCCATGGCAGAGGTTATGCATGGGCTCAGCAACATAGACTTCCAATCACCAAGGTTGACTTGGCTACAGCCACTTCTGAGTGCCCAATTTGAATCGACAGCAATGGGTGGGTAATCTGCCAGCAAGAGGGGACAACACTGAGTCCCTAATAGGCACCATTCCTCAAGATGATCAGCCAGCAACCTGGTAGCAGGTTGATTACATTGGATTTCTTCTATCCTGGGAAAGAAAACATTCCATCCTTACAGGGATAGACACTTAACTCTGGATACCAATTTTCCTTTCCTACACACAATGCTTCTGCCCAAACTACCAGCTGTGTACTCACAGAATGCCTTATCCACGGTCATGTTATCCCATACAGTATTGCTTCAGATCCAGGGACTCACTTCACAGCAAAGGAAGTGCAACAATTGCCCATGCTCATAGAATTCGCTGGTGATACCATATTCTCCATCATCCTGAAACAGCTGGCTTGGTAGAACAATGTAATGGTGTCCTAAAGACAGAATTACAGCATCAGCTGGGTGGCAATACTTTGCAGTGTTGCAGCGATGTTCTCCAAACCAAAAACCAAACCCACTTCGGTGGAGTGGATTCCAACTCATAGCTACCCTGTAGGACAGAGGAGAACTGCACCATAGAGTTTCCAAGGAGCGCCTGGTGGATTTGAACTGCTGACCTCTTGGTCAGCAGCCGTAGCGCTTAACCACTATGGCACCGGGGTTTCCGATGTTCTCCAGGAAGTTGTAAATGCTTTAAAGCAGCATCCAGTACATGGTGTCTTTCTCTCATATGTAGGATTCATGGGTCCAGGAAACAAGGAGTGGAAATGGGAAAGGCACCACTCACTATTACCCCTAATGACCAATCCACACAGCTTTTTCTTCCTGTTTCTGCAACCCTGTGCTCTGAAGGTCTAGAGGTCTTAGTTCCAAAGGGAAGAATAACCCTCTCCCAGGAGACACAACACTGATTCCTTTGAACTGGAAGTTAAGAATGCCGCCTGGCCACTTTGGACTCCTCATGCCTCTGGATCAACAAGCAAAGAAGGGAGTTACCATACTGGCTGGTATGACTGATCATGATTAGTGCGAGGAAATTAGACTGATATTACATAATGGAGGTAAAGAAGAGTATGTCTGGAATAAAGGAGATCTCTTAGGGCATCTCGAAGGGCTACCATGTTTTGTGATTAACATCAGTGGAATACTACAACAATGCAGTTCTGATATGACCACTAATGGCCCTGACCCTTCAGGAGAGAAGTTTTAGTTACCCCGCAAAGCATAAAACCAATACTACCTGAGATACTTGCTGAAGATAAAGGGAATATGGAATGGGTGGTGGAAGAAGGTAGCTTTAAATACCAATTTCAATCACTGGTCAGTTGCAGAAAAGAGGACTGGAATTGTTATGAATATTCTTTCTAGTTTTATCATACGTGTATATGTGTATGTACATATATATATAAACCAAAATCAAACCCACTGCTGTCCAGTTGATTTTGACTTCATAGAGACCCTGTAGGACAGAGTAGAACTGCCCCATAGGGTTTCCAAGGAGTGGCTGGTGGATTTGAACTGCCAGCCTTTTGTTTAGCAGCCTGAGCTCTTAACCACTGTGCCTCCAGGATTCCATATATATATATATACACATACAACTAAAAAAATGACACATACATACATACATATATATATACACACACGTACATGTATACACATATATATGTATATGTGTGTGTGTGTATATATATATGCATATACATATATATGTTTTATTAGGTGCCATCTAGGTGATTCTAACTCATAGCAACCCCATGTACAGCAGATTCCAACACTGCCTAGTCCTACACCATGATCACAAGAGTTTCCATGCTATAGATGCTGTGTGAATCCATACCCTTCAGGGTCTTTCTCTTTTTTACTGATCCTCTACTTTACTAAGCATGATGTTCTTCTCCAGGGACTTATCCCTCCTGACAATGTGTCCAAAGTATGTGAGATATAGCCTCACCATCTTTGCTTCTAAGGAGCATACTAGCTGCACTTCTTCCAAGACAGACTTCTTTGTTCTCTGGCAGTCCATGGTATATTCAATATTCTTTGCCAACACCATAATTTAAACATATCAATTCTTCCCAGTCTTCCTTATTCATTGTCCAGTTTTCACATGCCTATGAGGTGATTGAAAATACCATTGCTTAGGTCAGGAACACCTGAGTCTTCAAGGTGACATATTTGCTTTTTAACACTTTAAAGAGCTCTTTTGCAGCAGATTTGCCCAATACAATACGTTATTCAATTTCTTTACTCCACCTTCCATGGGCTTTGACTGTGGATCCAAGTAAAACAAAATTCTTTACAACTTCGAACATTTCTCCATTTATTATGATGTTGCTTATTGGTTCAGTTACGAGTATCTTTGTTTTTTTTATGTTGAGGCGCAATCCATGGGTAAGACTGTGGTCTTTGATTTTCATCAGTAAGTTCTTCAAGACCTCTTTCAGCAAGAAATGTTGTGCAATCTGCATATTACAGGTTGTGAATGAGTCTTCCTCAAATTCTGATGTCCTGTTCTTTTTCATATAGTCAGTCTTTTCAGATTGTTTATTCAGCATACAGATTGAGTAAGTGTGGTGAATGGATACAACCCTGATGTACATCTTTCCTGACTCTAAACCACACAGTATCCCTTTGTTCTGTTAGAACCACTACCTCTTAGTCTATGTACAGGTTCCTCATTAAGTGTTCCGGAATTCCCATTCTTAACAATGTTATCCATAATTTGTAATGATCCACATAGTCGAATGCATTTGCATAGTCAATAAAACACAGGTTAACCTGTTTCTGGTATTCTCTGCTTTCAGCCGAGATCCATCTGACATCAGCAATGATATTCTTCATTCCATGTCCTTTTCTGAATCCAGCTTCAATTTCTGGCAGTTCCCTGTTGAGGTACTGCTACAACCTTTTTTTTTTTATTATTATCTTCAGAAAAATTTTACTTTCTAGTTATATTGATATTGTCCTATAATTTCCACATTCCATTGGATCACCTCTTTTTGGAATGGGCACAAAAATGGAACTCTTCCAGTTGGTTAGCCAGGTAGCTCTCTTCCAAATTTCTTGGCATAGATGAGTGAACACCTTCAGCTCTGCATCTGTTGGTTGAACCATCTCAACTGGTATTCTGTCAATTCCTGAAGACTTGCTTTCTGCCAAAGCCTTTAGTGCAGCTTGGACTTCTTTCTTCAGTACCACTGGTTATTGATAATATGCTACTTTCTGAAGTGGTTGAAGGTCCACTGATTTTTTTGATACCATGGCTCTGTGTACGGCAACTGAAGGCTTGAATTTTCTCTTCAGTTCTTTCAACCAGAAAAATGCCAAGTTTGTACTTCCCATTTGGTTTTCTAACTCCAGGTCTTTACACATTTTATTATAATACTTTGTCTTCTTGGGCCACAGTTTAAAATCTTCTGTTCAGCTCTTTTACTTCATCATTTCTTTTGCTTGTTTTAGGTATTTTCCATTCAGGAGCAAGTTTCAATCTCTTCTGACATCGACTTTGGTCTTTTCTTTCTTTCCTGTCCTTTTAATGACTTTTTGTTTTCTTCACATGTGATATCCTTGATGTTATTTCACAACTCATCTGGTCTTTGGTCATTTGTGTTCAATGTCTCAAACCTATTCTTGAAATGCTCTCTAAATTCAAGTGCAATATATTCAAGGTCGTATTTTAGCTCTCATGGACTTGCTCTAATTTCCTTCAGCTTCAACTTGAACTTGCATATGAGCAATAGATGGCCTGTTGGGCAGTCGGCCCCTAGGCTTGTTCTGATTGATGGTATTGAGATTCTCTATCTTCTCTTTTCTCAGATGTAGTTGATTTGATTACTGTGTATTCCATCTAGAGAGGCCCTCTTGTATAGTCACAGTTAACGTTGTTGAACAAAAGGTATTTGCAATGAAGAAGCTGGTCTTGCAAAATTCCATCGTGTAGTCTCCAGCATTATTTCTTTCACCAAGGCCATGTTTTCCAACTATCAATATATCTTTGTTTCCAACTTTTGCATTCCAGTCACCAGTAATTATCAATGCATCTTAATTGCATGTTTGATCAATTTCAGACTGCAGAAGTTGGTTAAAATCTTCAATTTCTTCACCTTTGGCCTTAGTTATTGGTGCATAAATTTGAATAATAGTCATATTACCTCGTCTTCCTTGTAACCTTATGGATATTATTCTATCATTAACAGCATTGTACTTCAGGACAGATCTTGAAATGTTCTTTTTGACCATGAATGTGATGTCATTCATCTTCAATTTGTCATTCCAGGCATAATAGATCTTATGATTACCTGATTCAAAATGGCCAGTAGTATTCCATTTCAGCTCACTAATGCCTAGGATGGAACCTTGGTGGTGTAGTCGTTAAGAGCTCAGTTGCTAACCAAAATGACAGCAGTTCAAATCCACCAGCCACTCCTTGGAAATCCTATGGGTGGTTCTACTCTGTCCTATAGGGCCCCTATGAGTTGGAATCAACTCAACAGCAATGGGTTGGTTGGTTGGTTGGTTGGTTGGTTGGACTACCTAGGATATCTATTTTTATGTGTTCCATTTTGTTTTTGATGCCTTATAATTTTCCTATATTTGTACTTTGCAAATTCCATTTTCTGATTATTAATGGACGTTTGCAGCTATTTTGTCTCATTTTGAGTCATGACACATCAAAAAATGAAGGTCTTGAAAGCTTGACTTCATCCACTTCGTTAATATCTAGCCTACTTTGAGTAGGCAGTTCTTTCCCAGTTGTATTTTGAGTGCCTTTCAACCTGAGTGGTTCATCTTCTAGCACTATATCAACGTTTCACTGCTATTCAAAAGATTTTCACTGACTAATTTTTCCTGAAGAAGACCACCAGGTCCTTCTTCCTAGTCTTAGTCTGGAAGCTCTTCAGAAACCCATCTACCACATACATGGTTTGGCTTTCTTCCCTCCCTTATCCCATCATTTATAAGATATAAGAAGTAAACAAGGCTAGTGCATTTTCAGTTGTACACATGCTAGTTGCATCATGTTAGGTACAACAATTCTATAATTGTCTTTGTTTAGAGATTTTGTAAGGTTTAAGGAGATGCATTGCATACAAGTGCCAAATTGACATGAGGTGGACTGTGATAGTTAAGATTGTGTGTCAGCTTGGATAGGGCATGATTTTTAGTTTTGTGCAGTTATCTTCTATTTTGTGACCTGTTGTAATTATTCTCCATTTTGTAACACAGTCACCTCCAAGATGTGATCTTATGTGATCAGCCAACCAGTCGTAGGTGGAGTTTCCTTGAGGGATGTTATCTGCACCCAATATATGTATGAACATTCTAGCAGAGTTTGGTTGCTTGCTCTGGATCCTATATCTGACTCATTGTCATCTGATCTCCAGTTCTTGGAACTTGAGTCAGCAGCCTGTCTCCTGATCTGCCAACTTTGGGATTTGCCATCTCCCCAGCCCTGTGAGCCAAAAGGCTGACATCTGATCAGTTGACTTTGGGATTTCCCAGCTTCTACAACCCTGTGATCCAGAAGTCTACCATCTGACTTGTCAATTCTGGGTGCATCAGCCCCTGCAGCCACATGAGTCAGGAGAAGCATACAGTAGATGACTGACCCATGGACTTTGGAAATTTGCCAGCCTTCACAACAGACTGACACATTTCTGTAAAATAATTCTCTCTCTCTCTCTCTATCTATATATTTAGAAGCAAAGCCAGTGAATCTTATGTATAGAGAGAGAACCCAGCCTAAGACAATCCTCATCTATACAATGGGAAGCTTAATAGTTCATACTTTATAGAAGGTGATATTGATGGCGATGACTGTTGATATTTGTACAATGCATACTTTATGTCAAATATTGAAAAATGGCTTTTCTTGCTTTATCTCAATCTATTTCATAATACTATGTTAACACTTTTATTACAAGTGAAGAAATGTCTAATTTGTGGCAGATATTGGGTTTGAGTTTTTTTTTTTTTTTCTGGCTCCAGGTATTTAGTGTTCAGTCAATTCACCACACAGACCATCTGCATATCAGAAATAAAATAGGTCAAGCACAGCCCATGCTCCCTATTCACGGCAAGCATTTTCCACTATTATTCCCTAGATCTTGCTGTCGCCTTGCTTGCTCCTTGATCAGCAATGATCTTCCCACCATTTTTTAGACTTTTTTCTCATTTTATTTAAGTCTCTACTCAAATTTACCTCCTCATAGACTTCTTCCCAACTTCACCATGTAAAATGACAGCTTCAATATTTCCATCTCTGTCTTAGTTATCTACTGCTGCTATAACAGAAATACCACTAGTGGATGGCTTTAACAAACAGGAATTTATTCTCTTAAAGTTTATGAGAGAGGCTAGGAGTCCAAATTCAGGATGCCAGCTGTTGGTGAAGTGTTGCTTTCTCTGTTGGCTGTGGGAGACGGTCCTTGTTATCAGCCTTCCCCTGGGTCTAGGAGTTTTTCAGCACAGGGACTCTGGGTCCGAAGGACACACTATGCTTCCAGCTCTTTCTTGGTGGTAGGAAGTCCCTCTCCTCTCTGCTCACTTCTGTCTTTTATATCTCAAAAGAGATTGGCTCGAAATACAATCTAATTGTGTCGATTGTGTCCTGCCTCATTAACATAACTGCCTTTAATCCTGCCTCATTCACATCATAGAGGTTAGGATTTATAACATAGGATAATCACATCAGATTACAAAATGAGGGACAACCACACACTACTGGAAATCATGGCCTAGCCAAGTTGACACATTTTTAGGCCACACAATTCAATTCATAACAATCTTCTGGTCTTGCTTACTTTTCTCTTATCACTTGTAATTATTTAATTTTATTATTGTCTAACAATATACAAATAAAAAATAAATATAAGAAGTGTCTCACTCACACATTAGCTTTATAAGGGTAGAAGTATTTTCTCTTTTATTCAAGGTTCTATGTCTATTACTTAGGATACTGCCTGACACGTAGTAAGCATTCAAAATATTCACCAACTTTGTTAAATTGATAGTAGATTTTGTTATAGCCTGCCATCTATCTGTCAGTTTGTTGTATTGTGGGGCTTGCATGTTGCTATAATGTTGGAAGTTATACCAATAATATTTCAAACACTTGCAGGGGCACCCATGGTGGAGCGGTTTCAGCAGAGCTTCCAGACTAAGACTGACTATGAAGAAAGTCCTCACTGCTTCCAAAAATTAGACAATAAAAACCCTATGAATCACAGAATATTTTCCAAGATTTTGACTTTCTTACTTTGCGTGCACCATCAGGGGGATCAATTGCTGGAGATGGACATCATGTTTTATAAAGTGGAGGGCAAAGGCAAGAGAAACATTCAGTGAGATGGACTGACACATAGCCACAACAATGGACTCAAACATGCCAATGATGAAGATGACCAGGTAACTTTTTATTCTGTTACACACAAGGCTACCATGAGTTGGAGCCTAGAAAATGTCAACTAACCACCACAGAATTATTATTTTGTTGAATTATTATAAGTCAAATCAAGAACTGATAAATAATGCATAGCATAAAATAATGAAAACACTATGAAGTACAGTGGTAATACCATGAAATATGAGAAAACATTCATAACTCAATATCTACAAATGAGTATAGAAAACACTGATGTTAAAAACAATCTCATTCCTTTAGGTTTATGGGTTATTTTATTGTTTGTTTCTTTTTTATTTGTTTCATCTCAAATTGAGTAATTAGGTCATCATTTTTCTTATAATTCATTATAAACAAAACCAAATTATTGACAATACCCGTAAATTTACAAAAGAGACTGGGGTTTTAATTAACTAAAGTACTATTATGCTTTGAAAGATCTAACCAAAATCAAGTTTGTACCAATGTTATGAGTCTGAAAACCTCTTTAATTTTGAAAACCTCAATTAAAAACGGTAGTTTCATCTACGGAATACTTTATCTAAATATTCTATGGCTGAAGTACTTACTGATTTTTTATTAATTTGTGTTTAGATTTTTGTTATGAGCCTGATATGTATCATGCTATGAGATATTCAAGACGTTGTGCGGATAGAGCTGGTTATTACGGTATCTAACACGAGCATTTTCTCTCTCCTGTGGTTACAAAATGTAGATTGTTCTTAAAGGGGACAAAAACCTGGGATCAAGCCACAGAGGCGTTTTACCTGCCACTGGCTAAGAGCATACCACAGAGAGCAAAACTGATGGTGCTGTGCATCTGTGCATTCAACACTTCATGGCTCAAAGCCATTAGAATCTTTTCTGCATGACCAACTAACTAATTGCTGTACTTGGCCTTTTCTATTCTCTTCAATTAATGCAATGCACAATTGCACATACCAACAGAGTCACCCATACAGAACAAAATCTGGGCCAGAATTAGGCTCTAAATCCCAGAAGCACCTGTTACAAATATAAAGTGTCCAGATGGTCCAGTCTTTGTGGGAAAGTGTCAAGCATTGACTTATCTGTCTTTCTTACTTTTGGTTTAAGGTCAAAAACATGATATGTTGGAAGAAGGAGCCAAATAAAAATCCAAAAAAAAAAAAAAAAACCTGGGATTAGTGCAGAAACTTCTCAATTTGTTTATCTAAATCTTTATTGCCCAGTGGAGCTCATTGTTATCATTTCTAAGCATGCAAATGGGATTAGTCCATGATTACATGGCAGGCTTCAGTATAATTAGATAGATTTATTTAAACACAGCTGTAAATCATAAAAAGTGAAATATCCAGTGATTGTAAATTCAGCAGTTTATATACTCAAACTTTAGTCTTCAATCAGCTGCATTGTTCTGTTTTTTTTTCTTTTGAAATGCTAGAAAATATAAAATATTACCTTAGCCTAGCTCAGCTTTTTATTGTTTTCATTTATTTCACACATATAGCAATAGAAATGGTGTTATTTTATGTTTCCAGTGAACCCCAAAAATAGATATCATTTTTGTTTTCTATTTTCCTTCCAAATAATATTTAAATTGTACTTTTGTCACATGCATAACCCTTAGCAATAACAATTAAAATTTTAGTGAACCAGCTATATATTTTGTGAGTTTATAAAAGAAGTTAATGGGATACATGAAATTTTGCTCCTTCCTATTCTGAAATTTGACATGGCTTGGTATAAACTTCTCTTGAAATTAATATTTTATGTAATTTATCTACAAGTGAAGGGAATTGTTATTTTTGAAAACAAGCACTTGTCCATTTTTGAAGACTGAGACATTCTCACATTTGCAATGAGCAGGAAATTAGGTATTTATTTGGCTGTATGTTTTTGGCTTATATCAAAGATCTAAGGAATTTTACTACCATAATGATAACTCCGACTGCCTCTTATTTCAGACTTTTGGAATGGACTTGACACACTATATTTTTCAGCTTTTGTTATTCTAGGTCGTAATTATCAATTGACGTCAGTTTTTTTGTTTTCTTCTCTGTTTTTTAAAGAGGTTCATATAAAGACGTTAAGATCTGTATCTTTATTTTCTTACCAAGATTGAGTGATACTATTATTTAGTTGTCGCACAATATTTAGATTCCAAACAGATGTGCTTAATCAACATTTTGAAATATTACATATTCTGCTGATACATAATTTTAAGCAGTATTTCACTGTTATGGACTTGTTCAGATTAATGCTCTTTCTTTTTTTACTTTATAAAATTACCATCTAAGAGATCAAAAGATTAAAAAGTAGTTTACTTAAACATATAAAATTCACACATATGTACAAACATGTTAAATATGTGTAAATGTATATACCAAACCCCAAAAGCAAACTCGCTGCTGTAGAGTCAATTCTGACTCATAGCGGCCCTATAGGACAGAGTAAGACTGTCCCATAGAGTTTCCAACGAGTGCCTGGTGGATTCAAACTGCCAACCTTTTGGTTAGCAGCCATAGCTCTTAACCACTATACCACCAGGGTTTCCATAAATCTATATATTCTTATGCAAAAGGGAAATTATTGTTCTGAGCACTTAATATTCTTGAATGAACACATATGAGATGTTCAAAATTGAAACTGACTTCTCTCTAGCTGCAATATCATGTTTAGGAATTGCTTACAGGGTAAGTGACATTACATTATTGTAACTGTTTAGTGTGTGTGTGTTAATTATATTCATAGTGAGCCTCTATCTTAATATATAGCAAGGCTTGTAGGGATTCTATACTGAAAGGCCAGGTTAAAACCTCCACTCCAGTAAAACCAAGAGTCTTTTCATTTTACTCTATTAACATACGGGAGGCCTGATGGCACAGTGGTTAAGAACTCTGAGGGTAACCAAAAGACTGGCGGCTCAAATCCACCAGCCACTCCTTGAAAACTCTATGGAGCAGTTCTGCTTTGTCCTACAGGGTCGTTATGAGTTGGAATCGACTCAACTACCCACAACAACAACAATAGCATATAAATACTACTTATTTATGAGCTAGGTATATACTATTACCTCATTGTAAGATAACACGAAAAGAAATATTCTCTTAGGTATATAGCTAGATATTTTTATAAAGTATAAAGTATAACGGCAGAACAGAAATTTGTCCTACCCACCAAAAGGAGGGATGCAGTCAAATGCCACTTCCTGCAATGGGAGACAAAGTTTTTCTGTTTAAAATCTCTACTGAAAATAACTATAAAAGCTAGACAAAATTTATTAAAGTATGTTTGAAGGCATCAAAAAGCTAGACTGAAGAAAGAATGGCAGAAGCAAAATCTGGGAAAAGAGGGAAGCTAGACAGGTAAGTCAGGTATTTAGTGCATTTACTTATTCGGAAAGACTTGCTAAAAATTTGCGAAGCTGAACAAATCTTTAAATAGTCTCAAGAGGCTAGAATGACAAACAATAGATTTTAGTACCCACCAAAAAGTGAGTCATTGGAAAAACCCAAGCTTTGGATTGAGACAGTGAAGTATTGTACCCAAGGTGTACTACAAACTGTACATAAACCAATCTTTTCAGGGACCGAAGACTAGTTTTGACTCATCCCACATCCTCATTGGATTAATGTGAACTGGTATTGCTAGTGCTCATAGTTTAGTAATCTCCTAGAATCCAGTGAAACCAGTTCTGGATAAGGTTCACATCACATTCTTTGTTGCTCATTTTCCTAATAAGCAACAAAGAATATGAAATTACATTTGCCAATATCTGAATAAAAGAAGTCATAGAATAACAGAACATTTGAAGTAATAATAAAAATAAATTTACTAGAACAATGAAAAAGGAACACGAAAGAATTGATTTTTTGAATTATGGTGTTGGAGAAGAATACTGATTATACCAAACCTGTCTTGGAAATACAGTCAGATTGTTCCTTAGGAGCCAAGATGGCAAGACTTCATCTTATATACTTTGGACATATTATCAGGAGGGACTAGTCCCTGGAAAAGGACATCATGGCTGGTAAAGTAGAGGGTCAGGAAAAAGAGGAAGACCCTCAATGAGGTGGATTGGTATAGTGGCTCAGCAATGGACTCAAACATAGCAATGATTGTGAGGATGGCACAGAACCAGGCAGTGTTTTGTTCTGTTGTTCATAGGATTGTTCAGAGTAGAAATCGACTTGATGGCACCTAACAACAACAAAGTTGGTAGAAGAAAAACTAGTAATGAAGTGATTAACGTTCAGATGCTAACCCAAAGGCCAGTGGTTTGAACCTACTAGACATTTTGTGGGAGAAATATGTGGCAGTCTCTTTCCGTAAAGATTACAGCCTTTAAAATCCTATAAGGCAGTTCTCCTCTGTCCTGTAGTGTCTCTAGGAGTTGGAATCGACTGGATGACAGTGGTTTTAAAGGTTATAGTTGACAGCTATACATATACAATAAAGGTATCCTTTTATTTCTCTAAATTCTGGTAAAGGTTATCAAATCCTTCTATTTTCATGATACCACAAGTAATGTTGTGTGAAGAAGTTAATACTTTACTGTGACTATTTTTCTTTGTTGACTCTAGTACTTTTTGAAATGTTATCAGGACTCCAAACTCATTTCTGAGCATCTTTATTTCTGAAATTTCACAGTAAATTGTGAATAGTGGCCATCTGAATAAATATTAAATTTGTTATTAATTTTGAAAAAGCCCTTTTGACCTCAATAAAACAGACACAGTCAAAATTGAAAATCCAGATGTCTGGTAAGATCATTAAAAAGAAAATAATTGCAAGGATAAATTATTTAAATTTTAATTATGATATAGACTTAAAGGTACAGGGTCAGCGGAAGAGAGGAAGGCCCTCAATGATATGGACTCACACAGTGGCTGCAACAATGGACTCAAGCATAGCAATGATTTTGAGGATGGCTCAGGACTGGGCAGCGTCTCGTTCTGTGGTGGATAGGGTCGCTATGAGTCGGAACCAACTCCACGGCACCTAACAACAACAAAAACAACACGACTTAAAGAGAGGTCCAGAGATCGTGTTTGGATGACTTGGCTGTCGTATTTCTTTCCTAATATTTGTTTTTAATGATGTGTTTGTTTATTACATGCTTTTTTATTTTCCAACAAAATATTAGATTAGTACATCTAACCACCACCATCATTCTTTCCCTGACAGAGTTTTCAAATAGAGAATTTGAGACCGAATAATACATACTTTCCTGGTATTGGAAGCGAGAAAAGTTAGGAAACTGTAGAAAGAACATACCAAATATAAACAGTACAAATATGATTTTAAATGTACCTTAAATAGATTTTGGTTATGAATAATTTGTTAACTCATTTAATTTATAAAAAATAAATAATTAGGTTCCCTGAGTATATTTCAAAAGGAACACAGGAAAAGAGAATGACGACAGCAAACAACAACAAATGTAGATATATATATTTGTACGTGGAGAGATTGTTGAAAAGCTGTTGGCATTGAATTCAACTTTATTTAAAATTTCATGCTTTTGAATATCACACTTGCAACCAGTTTTCATATTAACACTTTCATATGGCATTAATAGAAATCATTTAAAGTCATTTTAATATTTCAGTAATTCATTGGTAAACTTATTGAAAAAAAATTACAATAAAGCCAAGAAAATTGTAAGTAATTTATGAGAGCACCATAAGACCATATAGCTAAAATCATTAGAAAAAAAATCATTGGTTCGTGTTATATATATTAATGTTATCTACTTGCTGTACTTGCTAATTTATGATCTGAGATAAGGATAAGGATAATTTTGGCTTAATTATTCATTTCAGTTAATTCAGGAAGATGCAGCAAATATCCTTGATAATGAATATCCAATCTACATGTATTGTACCTCATAATAGCAGAACATATGTAACATTTTCAAATATGATTTGCACATAAAATTGGCAGCAACAGCCTGATATAGTGAAAGTGTTCTCTTTTATGTTTCTCCCGAAAATGAAACCCAATCCCTAAATTCACAGATGTGGTTTTTTTTTCTTCTTGTTTCATTTATGCTATTGAATTTTATGTTCTTTTCAGTGTGTAGTCAGATGATTAGAATGGTATATGCTATTTCAGACTATCGCATGAAAACTGGTTGTGTGGCTGAATGTCAGTGCTCTTAGAACAGGTGGCTCCTATTGTTCAGAGTGAGAATATCAATTATGGTTATTTATAGATGTTGTGCAAAGGAAGCCATCTCTCTGCAATGTGAAATGAGAGGTTAAATGCAAATATTTAATTAAAATGGTTAGTACTTTATGTGAGTATAAAAATACTCAGGTTGCTTTCTTGTTACGTTTAAGGTTGCACATTGCGGTGCAAATGCTCACAATTTAAGGAAGATTCCGTTTAGCTTTAATTTTTAAGTAAACCATGAAATGTAAATCACATATGCATTGATGTATTTGCCTAATATTTCAAGCACCTAATTATGTCTGGAAACCGTGGTGGCATACTGCTTAAGTGCTATGGCTGCCAGCCAAAAGGTTAGCAGTTCAAATCCACCAGATGCTCCTTGGAAACTATGGGGCAGTTCTATTCTGTCCTATAGGGTTGCTGTGAGTCGGAATCGACTCGACGGCAATAGGTTTGTTTTTTTGGTTTTAATTATGTTTAGCTCTACATATTTTTTTTCTATAGTATGAAAGGATTTAATAGTCACGAGAAAAAAATGGCCAGAGTGACCCCGAACTATACTAATATACTTGTATAATTCTAATATACCTTTCGTAACTACTATGATTAGCACATGTTACAGACTTAATAAATGAAATAATTAACTTAATAATAGTATTATTTACAATCCTTAGATTTTTTTTAAGATTGATTTAAACTGTTAACATCATTTCCTTTAAAGAGAAATGAAATATTCATTGCATAAAATTTATGGTACTACAGACAAAGAGCAAAGAAAAAAAAAAAGGGAAAATCATTTATAATCTTTCCACAGAAATGACTTTTTGGTATTCAGCTTGGTTTTTAAATAATTCATATAGACATGTTACTTGGCTTCATGGAAATTAAAATATTCTGGAGGAGACAGATAAAAAAGAGACAAATACAATAATTGTGATTTGTCATAAAATATATGAGGAAAATAAACTGCTAAGTTCATGTGGAAAGGGGAACCTGCATTTAAACCAGACAGTCAGGGAAAGCTTTTCTAGGAAGGCTGTATTCAAGCTCACACATACGTGATGAAGAAATAATAGCCAGTCAAACAGAAGGAAGAGAGGAAAACACTGCAGCTTGCAAATGTCTTGTTGTATGAAATATCCTTGCATATTTGTGCAAGAAAATCTAAGCATCAGTGTTTTGGGGAGTAATCTTTACAGAAACAGATTGCAACATCTTTCTCCCACGGAGCAACTGGTAGGTTTGAACCACAGACCTTGCAGTTAACAGCCAAGCTCTTAATCACTGTGCCACCAGAGCTCCTTGGTAGGAAAGGTAGGGGAGACATATTATGGAATTCATTCTAGGCTGTGTTAAATGAAGATTTTATTCTACTGAAACAGAGCACCAGTAAATTGTTGTGGGGAAGACAGTAGGTTCACTAAGTCAGGATCAAGTTGATTATGGCTGGAACTATGGTGGAAATGGATCTGATTTACTTTGGAGAAGGCACTGATAGGATGTAGTAATGTATTTGAAGGTGGTCAATAAGTGAGAGGGGAGAACTATGGCTCTTCCAAATGTTTGGTATGAGTAAGTGAATGGGTGTTCATGCTCTTGAGAGAGATGAGGAAGTCTATACCAGAAGATTTGTGCTAATGAGTGAGGGGGCTGGGCAAGCTAGAGGGATCACCTCATGGCCTGATATTAGCTGATCTCAGGGATGGAAAGGGGCATGATTCAATGGTGTTTATGCAATGAGGCCAGTAAAGACTCTGGACAGGGAAACTCCAGCAGGTTTCTGGTTAGTAAAAGACATCAATACAAGTGGGAGAGTAGGACGATCATTTTGAAACACCGAAGCTCTGCATTGGGAACGCTTTCGCACTTTGCCACATGAGTCTCTTCTTTATCTTGATCCTGATTTATATCCCTCTGCTATAATAAATCAGTTATTGTAATTAACTCACAGTATCTGTGAGTCATTCCAGTGAATTATTGAACCTAAAGGAGTCGTGGGAGTGGGAGTTGGCAGGTACAAGTGAGGGAGCCCAGGGGAGGCCCCTGAGCTTGCAGGTAGTATCTTGAAGGGGAAGTAGGAAAGTCCTGAATTTGAAGCCAACAGATCAGAAGCAAGAGTGTTCTGTGAATTCCTGAGCTTGTGGCTGGTGTCTATTTATTTGGCTGTCTGCAGGACCATGTCTTTTTTTTTTTAATTTGTGAGATTTGACCTAGCTCTCATTGGCTAGGATTAGAGAGAGACGTGTCAGGCAGGCAGCTGGTATCAGAGATGACTGAAAAGTGAGAAAGTTGGGTTTACTTAATCCTCACATCTTGGGGATTGGATTTATGTTGATTTTTATTTACAAACATCCAAATGGAGATGGCAATAGGAAAGTTGGACATACATGTTAGGGGAGAAGTTCGACCTGGAGATATAAATTTGTGAATCATCAGCATAAATACGCTTTTTGCATGTTATGAAGTGTAATAGGAATCTTACCTAGGGAGACCGTGTTGAGAAGAAAATGTACTGAGTTTGTTGACATGAGGAAACCCAGTATTTAGTGAAGGATAATTCCTAGGCAACAATGCTGGTATGGAACAGCCTCTTAGTTATAATGTTTAAAGGAATAGGGGGAGAGAAAACAAGCCGAGACCAATGTATAACAAGCCGCAATTTGTTTAAAACTTTTTAAAAATTTTTGCTTTCGAAAATACTTGAAATAACTTTAGATAGGTAAACTTAGACAATTTAGGCTTATAATAACTAACACGCTTAGTGTAAGTTCTGTGATTTTATATGATAACCAAACCAAACCCATTGCCATCGAGTCAGTTCTGACTCATAGTGACCCTATAGTCTCATGTTTTCCTTTTCCTATATTTTTAAAATATTTTGAAGAGTTTCTCAGAAATAATGGATTTCTCTCTGTCCAAGTTCGTACTTCTGGCTCCTTTGCTAGAACCATTTCCCTAATGCTAAATAGAGCTCCCAAGGCTTAGTCAAGGAAGAGATAAAGACATACTCTTAGAATCAATAAATTGTCTGTCAACATGGTCAGATGTTCTCAATTTCAATTTCTTTTTCTCTACATTAAGGAATATAATTATATTCCCCAAAATGGAGGAAAACTGCATAATTGTTAAAAAAAAAGCAAAAAATACTTTTATTTTGTCTATAATTTTGCTATTTGAATTTTATAATACAACTCTTTCAAAAATAATATAAATTATTTTTAAAAAATTTGGAAAACTCAAAGTTTTATTTTTTTTTAATTTGGAACAGCATTATTTATTTTAGGGTTAAGGATGCTATTACTTATGATGAGTTTGACACATATGCAGAGCCTACATCTGGTTAACTGCACAGCTCACTGTAATTGTGGACAATTCATTGGATATGTTTCCAACGAGAATGTGACCCAAGTTTTGATTCTGAGGACTCTAGAAAGGCATCAATTGAATGTCCAGAGTAAAACACAAGTTAAATAACCATGACAATTTTTCCGGAAAGGTTTTTTTAAAGTGTTATATTTCACACTGTCAGCTGACCTGGTGAGAACTAAAGGACCTGTGGGCATAAAAAAGATAGACATGAACCTGGAAATATATGAAAGGAAATCCCTCAAATAAAGTCTGGGAGATTGTTTATAAAATTGGTCAAATTACTGCATCAGAAGTCTTAAGATGAAATGGCAAGAGAGGGAGACTCCCTGACTTCTAATGCTAATTTAGATTATTTAAAATGTTATCTTTTCTTAAAAGATTGCTTTCGTATGTGACAATTTGTTACTTAAAGCTTTTCTTAGGTTTTTCTTGAGAGCATATGCAGATGAAGAACACAAATTTATATGTTTGGGGTGACCATACAAGTTGTCACATTTGGGGTATTTTTGAGAATACAATCAAGTACCATTAATATTCATGTAAGGCCAAATGGCAGTAACAGGAGCATCCTGGAAAATAGCCATCTGAGTATGATTTACCTTCTGTCTTAGGCTGGGTTCTCTAGAGAAGCAAAACCAGTGAAGCACATATATATATTTCTGTTAAGGAAATGGCTCCCCTGGTTGTAAAGGCTGGAATGTCCCCAGTCTTTGGGTCAGGCTGGGGACTTCTCCTGATTCACATAGCTGCAGGGTCTGGCAAACCCAAGATCAGCAAGTCAGACATCAGGGCTCTGGCTCGCAGACTTCGAAGACCAATGAATCCTAAGAACTGGAAGTCAGATGAACAGGAGCCAGCTGCAGGATCCAGAGTGAGCAAAAGCCCACATGCCATGCCAAGAAGTCTACTTATATTGGATGCAACCCACACTCCCAAGGAAATTACCTTTCAACTGATTGGCTACTCACGGCAGATTCCATCGCGGAGGTGATCACATTCTATCAAAACTCATCACGGAGGTGATCACATCATTACATGGCTGCCAGACTATATCATAACTGCCAAACCACTGAGAATCATGGACCAACTAAGTTGACAGAAAACCTTAATATTCACACTTTCTCAGGTGTTCTGAGTAGAGGGTAGGCCTCTAGATATTCCTCAAAACAATGATCTAAATCTTCCTTGTAAGGTGTCAGCATGTACCAAAAAAGAAAGAAAGAAAATCTACTGTTTTTTTTTTTTTTTAAATGAGAAAGATTTCATTTAAACCTTGAAAATTGGTAAAGAACTTATTTCTTAAATTAAGGGGTCTTAATCAATTTTTTTTAATCAATAGCTTACTAGAATAGCTCAATTGTGTGGCTATAACTATAAATTGTAAACGGGCACTTTTCTGCAAATGCTAAAATCTGCTACTGGTACAGAGAATTTCCGTGGAAGTAAATAAATAATACAATCTGTTTTAAACATCTGCACTGTTTCTAGGCACCAACCAGTTTATCATTACTCTGTCATGATAATTTTGCCAGCCACACCAGGCAGCCTCGAGGTCAAGTCAGGGCACAAGATAATTATAAGCCTATTTCTTTATAGGCCAACTCCATGGACTACTTTTCTGAATATCTAGTTTCCATCCAAATTTTTTTTTCTTTTTTTGCTCAAGAATAGGAGGATAATGTGATCTTTGAGGTGTTTAAAGAACTGCTATTTCTTCTCTGCTCCATGTGACTGAGAATTATCTCACTCTGTAGTACTCCCTATTTGCTTTCCAAACTCCTTTCCGGAAGCCATCATTAGAAGCATTGTCTAGTACCAGTAATGCTAGGTCTTAAGCTAACAAGCTGAGACCTGGGCATTGATATTTAGTCTGTAAAATGGACATTTCATCAACCAGCAGTAACCATGACCATTTTTACACAATGGGCATCAGTCTTTTTCCAACTTTCATGTTATCGCACAGTGAATGCCCACCCCGAAAAGTCACAGTCAGCTTAGGGGTGATGCCTATTTTTAGCCTTTCTCTTAATTAGATAAATTAATCCTACTTTTTCCTCTCTGTACTACAGCATATTGTGCCTAAAACTGTTCTCCTGCTTTATTGACCTCTGTATGACTTTTCTGGTTCCCTCTGCTCTCGACTGAAAAACATTTTTTTCCTCATCTACCAGTAGAAATTTCCCCCATTACACCCTCTAGGCTAATTAACAAATCCAGCTAAATCTGTTACTTCTTTTTAAAAATGTCATGTTGCATCCTACTCATAAGCAAGCAAACAGTAGAAGAAAAGTGTTGTAGAATTAAACTACATCTTCAAGTACAGATCAGTATGGTATGACTTACCCTCTGGGTGTTTGGAAAACATTTTAAAAATTAAAAAAAGTATATTATTTGGCTGACTTCCTCTAAATTAGTGTTAAGTATGCATTAATTGTGAAATAAATGATATGTCATGAAAATGTAATTAAATGTGAGATAAAACCCAAAAAACCAAACCCGCTGTCATTGAGTCAATTCTGACTCATAGCGACCCTATATATATGCCATTAATTAGTACGTGAAAACAATAAAGGGTTGCTTGATAGGAGATGTAAAACTCAAAAATAACTATAGATATACATTGGGTTGCTGACACTGGGTCTTGAAGGAAGGATATTCCAGCACATAGAGTTGTATTACTAATCCAGATTAAAGTTAATCCTTGATTACTTATTTCATTACCTAATGAAGTTATTAGGTAATGGATTAGTTAATGAAGTGAGGCAATGAAATTACCTAATTACGAAATTAAGGTTTATTTAGTTTTTAGGTTATCAAGATACTAAATGGATTATTTCAGGTTAATTAGTCCATATATAAAGGCAGTTCTCTGGTATTAAATTTTAGCACTTACCTTATCAATTGCAGTTACATTATAAAAATAACATATGTTCTGACCTCAATCAAGTATTTACTAACTTCGAGAAAAATAATACAGAAGAAGGAACACAACATTGAGATTTAAAAGATTTAAGTTTTGGTTATGTCATTATACGGTAAGGATATTGAAAAATTAGATGTTTTTCTTAGCTCTAAACACTATGAAATGATTAGTACCCTATCATTACACAAATAATGTGTACCTCCTACACATTCTCCTGAGGTATTTTCATATAAAACCAAACCACTGCTGTCAAGTCAATTCTAACTTATAGTGACCCTATAGGACAGAGTAGAACTGCCCCATAGAGTTTCTAAGGAGCACCTGGAGGATTCAAACTGCTAATCTCTTGGTTAGCAGCTCTGGCACTTAACCACTAGGCCACCAGTGTTTCCATTTTCATATAAAAATAAATCCTCACAACAAAAATCCTCACCACTGGACCAGTAAGCCACATCATGATAAACAGAGAAAAGACTGAAGCTCTCAAGGATTTCCTTTTATTTGGAACCACAATCAACACCCATAGAAGCATCAGTTGAGAAATCAAAAGACACATTGAATTGGGCAAATCTGCTGCAAAGGACCTCTTCAAAGTGTTGAAAAGCAAAGACGTCACCTTAAAGACTAAGGTGTGCCTGACCCAAGCCATGGTGTTTTCAATCACATCATATGCATGTGAAAGCTGGACATTGAATAAGGAAGACCAAAGAAGAACTGATGTCTTTGAATTGTGGTGTTGGTGAAGAATACTGAATATACCACGGACTGCCAAAAGAACGAACAAATCTGTCTTGGAAGAAGTACAAGAATGTTCCTTAGAAGCAAGGATGGCGAGACTGCGTCTTAAATTCTTTGGATATATTGTCTGGGGGATCAGTCCCTGGAGGATAATTTCATGCATGGCAAAGTACATGGTCAGCAGAAAAGAGGAAGACCCTGAACAAAATGGAGTGACACAGTGGCTGCAACAACGGGCTCAAGCATAACAACGATTGTAAAGATGGTGCAGGACCGGGCAGTGTTTTGTTAGCTGTGTCCTCTAGGGCTGCTATGAGTTGGAACTGACTCGATGGCACCTAGCAACAACAAATTTTTTTTAACAGCAACATGTATAAAAAATTGAGATAGCAGTGCTAATGAAAATATCTTCATGGGTAAGGAGGGAGTGGTTGGCAAACAAATGTAGAAGGTGGTCGGTATTTGCTTCAAAATATGGTAAACATGAAAGAGGGATATAAAAAAATATATAAGACTGAGGAACAATAGGAACATTCTTAACCTATAATGAGGATAAGGCCAAAGAGAAAAATCCATTGTAACAACTAAGAGTTCCTATTCCAATGGAATTTACATTACCGGAGGTTTTGAGTATGTAGGTGTACAATTATAATTTAATGTCATAAATGCTATCATGTGGGAACCAGATGGCTATACTGGCACACACACCATCAAATTACCATCATAAAATTAATACATAAGACCCAAAGGATAAATAGAACTCTACTGGGTGTTGCAGGTTGGGGAGCCACAGGTATTGACCAGGGATTGAGTGGTTTAGCAACTGAGTATTCTTTGGAATGGGTGGCAATAGCAGAGGTGATCTATCTGGGAGCCTTGCTGGTAAGAAAAGTATCAATCAAAGTGGAAGTCATGCTGGCATTTTACAATTGCTGCCTGATCTTGACAGGGACAATGTTTTCTTCTCATTTTGTAGCAGGCGTTATCTCCTTTCATCCTGATTAATGTCAGAGCTACTTTTTTTCTTTTTCAGTCTGAGCTGATTTTCACTTTTTCATTCCTAACCAATTTTTATTCTCTCTCTGCTATCTCCCAATTAGATGACCCCATCCCACTTTTTTGATTCAGGAACCACAGATTCATGTAGCGGAGAGGAGGTCTGTGGAGAGTCATTCCTGTGGTAGACCAGAGCAGCAGTGGCAGCAACACACATGTGGAACGTGGTCTTGGAGGCAGCTCAGTCTGTGAAGGCCCTTGGCAGCAGCAGTGGTAGCAGTTCTCAGAAGAAAGGATTTATGCCATGATTTGGGCTATCAGAGCAGCTTCAACCTAGCCCACACTCTTGTTCCTGACCACGTCCTAGCCATGGATCTGAAGCTTTCTCCACAATTCTGAATTTCTTAATGAACTATTAACAACCATTTTCTCTTGCCTCTTTTGTAATATTTTTCATCAAGATAAAGGCCACAAAAGGAGGAGCAAATTTATGGCTTGTTGTTATTCCTAGGTAGTGGGAAAGGTTAAGCATTCTGCTACTAACTGAAACGTTGGTGGTTCGAACCCACCCAGGCCACCCAGAAGAAAGGACTGTTGATCTGCTTCCGAAAGGTCAAAGCCCTGAAAACCCTGTGGAGCACATTTCTACTCTGCAACAGAAAGGATCACCATGAGTCACAGTCAACTCAGTGCAACTGGTTGGTTGTTGTTAGTGCTGTTGAATCATCCCAAGGCTCATGGTGATCCTATGCACAACTATCCCATGATCCACTGCATTTTGAACCATTATGATCCATAGGTTTTTTTTCTGTTTTTTAATAATATTTTATTGTGTTTTTGGTGAAAGTTTACACAGCAAATTAGGTTTCCATTTGACAATTTCTATATAAACCCTTCCATGACATTAGGTACATTTTTCACATTGAGTCAACATTCTCTTTAATTTCAATCTGGTGGTTCCATTTCCAGTGCTCTTGTTTCCCTGCCCCCTTATCTTCTCATCTTTGCTTTACAGCAATTGTTGACCTTTCATTCTCAAAAAAAAAAAAAAATATATATATATATATGCATATACATATTTAATGAAGCCCTGTACTCACTTGTGATACTCTTTATGTGCCAATCTGTTATTTCACTCATGAATAGTTTTGGTTCAAGGTTTAGAGGCCATAGTCTTAGGGAGTCCTCTAGTCTCAATTGGTCCAGTAAGTCTGGACTTTTTAAGAATTTGAGTTCTTTCTTGCATTTTTCTCCCGTTCTATCAGGGTCCATCTATTGTGGCCCTGATCAGAGTTGACAGTAGTGGTAGCTGGGCACTGTCTAGTTCTTCTGGTCTCAGGGTAGATGAGACCATGGCTTGTATAGGCTGTCAGCATGTGGACTAGTTTCTTTTCTGAGATTTGTTTTCCTTCTTTCTCTTGCTAGTGATGAGTACAGACCCATAGTTATATGGCTACTCGCAAGCTTTTAAGACCCCAGGCCCTACTCACCTCACTGGGATGTATAACACGAACTTTGTGAACTATAATATGCCAACTGACTGAGTTGTCCCATGAGATTAAGGTCCTAAGTCTTCAAGCCCAGAAAATCAATCTCACAAGGTGCTTGGTTATGTCTGAGAAGTATCTGTAGCTGTGTCCTCTATGAATAGATATGCATGCACACACATATTTCTATATATACTGTTATGATTGAATTGTGTCCCCCCAAAATGTGTTTCAACTTGGCTAGGCCATGATTCCCAGTATTGCATTGTTGTTCTACATTTTGTGAAGTGACGTGATTATTTTTAACTTCTGGGATGTTAATGAGGCAGGATTAGAGGCAGCTAATGAGGTAGGACTCAATGTACATGATTAGATTGTATCTTGAGTCAATCTCTTTTGAGATAAAAAGAGAATTGAACAGAGAAGAGAGAGACCTCGTAACACCAAGAAAGAAGAGCCAGGAGAAGTATGTGTCATTTGGACTCGGGATCCATGCTCTGAGAAATTCCTAGATCTATGGAAGATTGATGACAAGGACATTCCTCCAGAGCCAACAGAGAGAGAGAGATTTCCCCTTGAGCCAGCACCTGAATATGAACTTCTAGTCTCCTAAACTTTGAAGTAATAAATTTCTGTTTGTTAAAGCCATCCACATTTGCTATTTCTGTTGTAGCAACACTAGGATACTTCTATCTGTGGACACATATGTACACACACCTGTACCTACCCATTACACATATGCCTATACACATATATGTCTTTTTTATCAGACCCCTAGGGTATATAACTAGGAGTGGGATTACTGAATCATAAGGTATTACTATGTCTAGTATTTTGAGTAAGCACCATACTATTTTCTATAGTGGTTGTATTATTTTACAGTTCCAGTATCAAAGGATAAGAGTTCCAATCTCCCCACATCCTTAGCGACATTTTTTGTTATTTGTTCTTTTCATCAATGTCATTTTAGCCGGCGTAAGATGGTACTCTATGTGGTTTAGATTTGCATCTCTCTAATGGCTAATGATTATCAGCATGTTTTCATGTCTTTGTTGGTCACCTGAATGCCTTTGGAGAAGTGTCTGTATATGTCCTTTGGCCATCTTATAATTGGGTTGTTGGTCTTTTTGTTGTTCAATTGTAGAAGCTTTCTATATATTTTAGAGATAGACTCTTATAGGATATGTCATTTCTGAAGATTTTTCTCCAGTCTGTAGTTTGTCTTTTTACTCTTTTGATAAAGTCTTTCAATAAGCGTAAGTATTTAATTTTTATGAGGTCCCAATTATTTAATTTGTCTTCTGTTATTCACGCATTTTTAGTTAAGTTTGTTAGAATATTTTTAGAAAGATTAGGCTCCATAATTTTCTCCCTATATTTTCTTACATGAACTTTATGATTTTAGGATTAATATTTAATTCTTTGATCCGTTTTGAACTAATTTTTGTGTATGGTGTGAGGTATGGGTCCTATTTCATCTTTCTGCAAGTGGATATCCAGTTTTCCCAGCACCATTTATTAAAGAGGCTGTTTCTTCTCCATTGAATGGATTTTGATCCCTTGTTGAAAATCAGTTGTCCATAAAAGGATGGATTTATTTCTGGGTCCTCAATTCTATCCTACTGGCCTATATGTCTATTACTGAACCAATACCAGGCTGTTTTGATTTCAGCAGCTGTAAAGTATGTTTTGATACTGGGGAGTGTGAGGCCTCCTACTTTGTTCTTCTTTTTCAATATTGTTTAGCTATTTGAGGCCTCTTTCCTTTTATATAAAGTTGGTTATTAGTTTTGTCATTTCAGTAAAGAATGTTGTTGGAATTGATCCATAGTATTTTCATTGGCTGATTTTTGGAAGTGGATTGCCAGGCCTCTCTTCCTAGTCTTTCTTAGCCTGAAGTTTTGCTTAAACCTGTTAAGCGTCATAGCAAAGCACAAGCCTCCGCAGACAGAAATGTGGTGAAATTCATTGGCCAGGAATCCAACCAAAGTCTCACTTGTGGATGATGAAAATTCTACCTCTGAGATCTAGCATTTGTGTGACGTGACATTTACAAAGTTTTTTTTTTTGTCCAGTTTTTTGTTTGTTTGTTTTATTTAAAAAAAATACAAAACCATTTTAGCCTTTCAAATTTTACAAAATGGTATGATCATGTGAAGACACTTCTAGGATTCTACCCAGAGCCTTGGAACATACCCTTACAAGTGAAAAGTTCTGACTCTTAAGCATTATTAACTGCGGAGTAAATCCACCCTTCATGCAGTTTGGAGATTTAGAAAATGTACTCTATTTCTCCTCAACTCTTGAAGACTTTCTTGTAATTTCCCTTTGCGTCTGTCATGCACTTTCCCATGTTTCCTCTCTTCCAGTCCCAGTATACTCTATAGTTAAGTGTAATCTAGCCCAGGCCTGGATTTCATCGTAGTAAATTCCCTATTAGATGAGGGTAAAGAGTTTATGAGCTATCTCCCCTTCTAAGTGTTTTAAAAATATCTGTTATAAAAATCAATGTACAAATGAATGACGAAAAATGTGAGTGAATGACGAGTGTGAAGAACAGTAGAAAAGTTGTTTATGGGTGGAACTTTCTTACAGATCATAAGTCAAGAATTGTTCACAAATGCATTTGCTTCCAGAGTTCAGATAAGACAACATAATATCTATTTTAATCATATAATTTTGGATTGCGATCATTTGATAGACATACTGATGTTAGTTTAAATAGTTTCAGTAACTCTGTTTAATGAGAATATGTATATCCAAACTAAAACAGTTGCCAGAACATAAAAAAGGATTATCAGAGACTCAGGTGTACTAGATAAACTTAACTCCAGTGTCCACAAGAAATAGTCAAATTAATGTTGAAGATAATGATAAAGGCATCATAGAAAAAGTTATAAATCTATTATCATTTGTGATAGTATTAGAATTGTCTTTTGCTTTGGCTAATACAGTATTAATAAGGTTTCAAGGTTAAGCCAACTGGAATTCTTATTTCATGAAAAAAGTAAATTCAGATTTCATAGAGTCCCAGATTTGGGTATATTTAAATAATCGTAGTGAAATATTTGTATATGGCTGATACTGAGCTATAGCGTAAGGTAGACAGGGGCAAAGTGGAGAGTCTTCCACATCTGCTATCTCTTTCTTCCTCACTTGCAGTTTCCCCTCAGTTGTCCGTGCTCTCTGCTACCATATTCACCAAATCTTTATCACAGGATGCCCCCCTCACCTTTGTTAACTATTTATGTAATCAACTTTCAGGCATCTGATTTTAACCTACAAAGCAATCCCAAGGCTTCGTCTCTCAGCTGTCATTTTGAAATATTTGAATAGTACATTGTCTTGCACATACATTTGGTCCCTTCAACTGTATGGAGTTCATGGGCAAATGCTATCACTAATTAGTCATGTGTAATGATGATTTTTCCCCCCAAAATTAAGTGGTTTACTCATCATTTACTCCTTATACTAAGAGTTGTTGTTGTTAGGTGGTGTCCAGTCAGTTCTAACTCATAGTGACCCTATGCACAACAGAATGAAACACTGCCCAGTCCTGAGCCATCCTCACAATCGTTGTTATGCTTGAGCTCATTGTTGCAGCCGCTGTGTCAATCCACCTCGTTAAGGGTCTTCCTTTTTTCCGCTGACCCTGTACTCTGCCAAGCATGATATCCTTCTCCAGGGACTGATCCATCCGGACAACATGTCCCAAGTATATAAGACGCAGCCTCACCATCCTTGCCTCTAAGGGGCATTCTGGCCACACTTCTTCCAAGACAGATTTGTTCATTCTTTTGGAAGTCCATGGAATATTCAATATTCTTTGCCAACACCACAATTCAAAGGCATCAACTCTTCTTTGGTCTTCCTTATTCATTGTCCAGCTTTCACATGCATATGATGTGATTGAAAATACTATGGCTTGGGTCAGGCGCACCTTAGTCTTCAAGGTGACATCTTAGCTCTTCAACACTTTAAAGAGGTCTTTCGGAGCAGATTTACCCAATGCAATGAATCTTTTGACTTCTTGACTGCTGCTTCCATGGCTGTTGATTGTGGATCCAAGTAAAATGAAATCCTTGACAACCTCAATCTTTTCTCCATTTATCATGATGTTGCACATCGGTCCAGTTGTACAGATTATTGTTTTCTTTATGTTGAGGTGCAATCCATACTGAAGGCCGTGGTCTTTGATCTTCATCAGTAAGTGCTTCAAGTCCTCTTCACTTCCAGCAAGCAAGGTTGTATCATCTACATAATGCAGGTTGTTAATGAGTCTTCCTCCAATCCTGATGCCCCGTTCTTCTTCATATAGTCCAGCTTCTCAGATTATTTGCTCAGCATACAGACTGAATAGGTATGGTGAAAGAATACAACCCTGACGCACACCTTTCTTGACTTTAAACCAGTCAGTATCCCCTTGTCCTGTCCAAATAACTGCCTCTTGATCTATGTAAAGGTTCCTTATAAGCACAATTAAGTGTTCTGGAATTCCCATTCTTCAGAATGTTATCCATAATTTGTTATGGTCCACACAGTCGAATGCCTTTGCATAGTCAATAAAACACAGGTAAACATCCTTCTGGTAGTCTCTGCTTTCAGCCAGGATCCACCTGACATCAGCAATGATACCCCTGGCTCCACGCCTTCTTGCGAAACCAGCCTGAATTTCTGCCAGTTCCCTGTCGATATACTGCTGCAGCTGTTTTTGAATGATCTTCAGCAGAATTTTGCTTGCATGTGATATTAATGATATTGTTGTATAATTTCCACATTTGGTTGGATCACCTTTCTTGGGAATAGGCATAAACATGGATCTCTTCCAGTCAGATGGCCAGGAAGCTGTCTTCCATATTTCCTGGCAAAGATGAGTGAGCACCTCCAGTGATGAATCTGTTTGTTCAAATATCTCGATTGATATTCCATCAATTCCTGGAGCCTTGTTTCTCGCCAATGCCTTCAGAGCAGCTTGGGCTTCTTTCTTCAGTACTATCTCTTCCTGATCATATGCCACCTTGACTAATTCTTTTGCGTATAATAAACTTGTGTTTGCAAGTTTGTCGTACTGTGGGGGCTTGCAAGTTGCTGTGATGCTGGAAGCTATGCCACCGCTATTCAGATACCAGCAGGGTCACCCATGGAGGAGAGGTTTCAGCTGAGCTTACAGACTAAGACAGACAAGAAGAAGGACCCAGCAGTCTGCTTTTGAAAAACATTAGCCAGTGAAAACCTTATGAATAGCAGCAGAACACTGTCTGATATAGCGCTGGAAGATGAGACCCCCAGGTTGGAAGGCATGCAAAAGATGACCGGGGAAGAGCTGCCTCCTCAGAGTCAACCTTAATGATGAGGATGGAGTAAAGCTTTCAGCACCTTCATTTGCTGATGTGGCATGACTCAAAATGAGAAGAAGCAGCTGCAAACATCCTTTAATAATCGGAACCTGGAATGTACAAAGTATGAATCTTGGAAAATTGGAAATCATCAAAAATGAAATGGAATGCATAAACACTGATATCCTAGGCATTAGTGAGCTGAAACGCCATGTTGTTGGCCATTTTGAATCAGACAATCATATAGTCTACTATGGTGGGAATGACAACTTGAAGAGGAGTGGTGTTGCATTCATTGTCAAGAAGAACATTTTAAGATCTATCCTGAAGTACACTGTCAGTGATAGGATAATATCCATACACCTACAAGGAAGACCAGTTAATACGACTATTGTTCAAATTTACACACCAACCACTAAGGCCAAAGATGAAGAAATAGAAGTTTTTTATCAGCTGCTGCAGTCTGAAATTGATCGAACATGCAATCAAGATGTACTGATAATTACTGGCGACTGGAATGGGGAAATTGGAAACAAAGAAGGATCGGTGTTTGGAAATATGGCCTTGGTGATAGAAACAATGTCAGAGATGGAATGACAGAATTTTGCAAAACCAACAACTTCTTCATTGCAAATACCTTCTTTCACCAACATAAACGGCGACTATACACATGGACCTTGCTAGATGGAACACACAGAAATCAAATTGACTACATCTGTGGAAAGAGACGATGGAAAAGCTCAATATCATCAGTCAGAACAAGGCCAGGGCCGACTGTGGAACAGACCATCAATTGCTCATATGCAAGTTCAAGCTGAAACTGAAGAAAATCAGAGCAAGCCCACAAGAGCCAAAATATGACCTTGAATCCATCCCGCCTGAATTTAGAGACCATGTGAAGAATAGATTTGATCCATTGAATGCTAGTGACCAAAGACCAGACGAGTTGTGGAATGACATCAAGGAAATCATACATGAAGAAAGTAAGGGGTCATTGAAAAGACAGGAAAGAAAGAAAAGACCAAGATGGATGTCAGAGGAGACTCTGAAACTTGCTCCCAAATGTCGAGCAGCTAAAGTAAAAGGAAGAATTGATGAAGTAAAAGAACTGAACAGAAGATTTCAAAGGGTGGCTCAATAAGGCAAAGTATTATAATGAGATGTGCAAAGAGCTGGAGATGGAAAACCAAAAGGGAAGAACACACTTTGCATTTCTCAAGCTGAAAGAACTGAAGAAAAAATTCAAGCCTCGTGTTGCAATAGTGAAGGATTCTATGGGGAAAATATTAAACAATGCAGGAAGCATCAAAAGAAGATGGAAGGAATACACAGAGTCATTATACCAAAAAGAATTAGTCGATTATACACAGAGAGGAGTAAAATACTTGAAACACCAATGTACAAATATATACTAAATAGAAGAAATATAAGTAGAGCAACTGTGAATACCCATGAGAATTGCATTTCCGTAGTCATGAGCAGACATATAACAGAAGAAAAATTATGTGTTATTCAGGTTATGTGTTTACTCATGGATCTGTAAAATGGATAAGCAAGTAGAGCTTACGTAGGCACTTTCAATCATCACAATAAGAAAGAAAGATTACATTAAAACAAAAAAGGATTAAAAAAATTAGAACTTCATTATTCACAGTTGAGTGAAAATGAAATGTTTTTCTACCCGTGGTTACATATTTCATTTTGTTACTGAGAAAATGTGCACCATAAATGCTATAAATTATATTAAGAGGTATATTATGAAATCCAATGTATTCGATTTAATGCTTTTAAAAGTAAAAGGAAAATGAGTTAATAACTTTTAAGAAGAATATTTTGAAAATGTAAATGCTTTAACTATCATTGTGCATCACTTTTAGTTTAGTAGTCTAGGTGAAGTGCAATGCATGGAGTCACATTTTAAAATAATTACTTTAAAAATATATCTTAATATATCTGAAATAGTTTTGTCATTTTTAAACGACAAAGAGTAGATTTTCTATTTAATTAAGCTTATTCTTTCTCTGTGACCTATTTATCCCTCTGTGAAAATAGCTATTTATAATCTCATGATTTTAAGGAATACTGAAGGACTAATTGTCCAACCACTATTCTTTGTTTTAATAATAATAATTGGCTAATGGTTGTTCTCTGTCCAACAGGAACACTATGAGTTGGAATCGACTCGATGGCACTGGGTTTTTTTTAATGGTTGTACAGATTGTGATCAAATATCTCCACTGACAGTCATTCATTACCACCTAAAAAAAGCCATTCCATTTCTGAAGAATTCAGACTGTTAGAAATATTTTCTTAATACTTCTTAATAGATCCATGAGTAAACACATAACCTGAATAACACATAATTTTTCTTCTGTTATATGTCTGCTCATGACTACGGATATGCAATTCTCATGGGTATTCACAGTTGCTCTACTTATATTTCTTCTATTTAGTATATATTTGTACACTGGTGTTTCAAGTATTTTACTCCTCTCTGTGAGTATTCATTTTCTTAGTATAAAGCTTAAACTTTTTTTCCAGCAAGTTCATCCATTTTAGATAATCTCTCCAAAGCGAATCTCTCTTCTATGTGGTAGATCTTAAAACATTCAAAAACTGATGCGAATTTGCTCTTTGTGAGAATAAATGTTCCTCTATTTTCAACAATTCATCATACAACATTTTTGAAAACTTCCTCAAATCCTTATTGTTATTTCCTGAATAGGATTTGTTTTGCTTTAACATTTTTTAAGAGGCAATAATTACAACTGCAAGCAATGTTATGTTATAAGCAGAAAGTACACTGTGCTTTGGCATCCTAGAGAAAATGGTTAAAAGAAAAAAAAGCAACATATTGCTCTTGTTATTTTCTTGGCATGAAAGTGGTTACTCAATTTCAGATTTTGTCAAAACAAGACATGTGAATATGAGGGACATAATTTGGTTGGTTGATATGGAGATATTGAAAAGATATATATATATATAAGCACTGGTGGCATAGTGGTTAAGTGTCAAGGCTGCTAACCAAGAGGTCGGCAGTTCGAATCCACCAGGCACTCCTTGGAAACTCTATGGGGCAGTTCTACTCTGTCCTATAGGGTCCGTATGAGTCAGAATTCACTGGATGGCAGCAGTACATATATATATATATATATATATATATGGAAAATCTCAAAGAAAAGAAATAGGACCTGGGGTTTCAGGGAAGCAAATGAATAGTGGAGACACCGTGAGTCTGTGAGAGTCATCAGGATAGATGAAGAGGGATCTTATCTTAGAATATGTGAAGGCAGAATTGTCCTTGGTGATTATTCACTTCTTGAATGGGAAGATTTCTTAACCATTGCTGTTTTCCAAGAGTGCAGGGCTCAGGAAAAGTTTGACATAGTTACTGCTATAATATAAAATGAAAAATAAACTGCAGAGTCAGGGGTTGATCCTTTACAGTAACTGGTCCAGTGGATTCCAAGAAGTCAATGAAGAAAAATCTCTTATTTATGCAGTACAGATCATCGAGTTGCTTAAAGCTAGGATGCCAGTGCTCTTGGTGATGTCCACAGTCTCGGTGACTTCTGGAATGAGGGCATTTATAACCAGAACATTCTCCTAGAGCTTTTTAGTGGCCCAGAGGGTGGCTTTTCCTGGTAGAAATCTAGCCCATATAAGATTGGCTGCAGTGATGAGCTCTTCAAGGTTTATATACAGTTGTCAGGCTTTAGTTTACAGGCCTCCTCAGCCAGCTCCGAGGCAAACTAGAGTCCTAACAGAGATCTGGGCAGTAGTAAGACTATAGTCCTCCATGATGTCAAATCAGGCAAAAGGAAAAAAATTGGAAACATTGGTTTTGGAGGTTGTAGTTAGATGTTGAAAGCTTATATGTAATGAGGAATATCCCAAAGACAAGAAAGAGGACTTGGAGTTTCAGGGAAGCAAATAAATAATAAAGACATTGTGAGTCTCCATTTTTTATGGAAAATTATTCCCACCAGGGTTTCCAAAAATTTGATAAGAATTACAATTCATACAAAGTGACAGGGTCCAATCCAATATACATTTATTTAACAAAAATTTATTTATTTATATTTAACAGAAGGGAGAGGTACTCAATTAAATATCTAGCAGACAAGACACAAGTTTTCATGTCCACCAGTTACTGCACTTTGTTAAGAGCTGCAAAATAGCTCAAGGACAATCAACGGACTCAAAATCCAGAAAGCCGTACTATAATTTTCTGTTGCAAAACAATTTTTTTTTTCCACAGTCCTCCACACATTTTAATTAAATATAATCTCAAAGTAAACTTATTCTTGGTCACAAAATAAGGTTGGTTTCATTAAATTTGGTTTAATTATTTTACCAGTAAGAATGGTAATTTACCATGTAAGCCTTTTAAGATGCCATTGTTGGAAGTTTCCATAAGGAATCTCAAATATTTGAAAGCCTCTCGGGCTTAGAAATCCATGCCAAGAAACTGCTGTCAGATTTCACTTGTATATTCCTCTCTTCTTGAGGTTCCCAAAATATCCCAGGTTTCCTCGGCCTGCCTGCAAATGACCTTCTTTGCTTACCACATTTATTTTTCTGTTTGGGTTTCTTGAACACATTGCATCTAATAACAGGCCAGATTCGAGACCAAGCCACTTATCAATGGACCCAGTCATGGGGCATATGATGGATTCTCTATGCTTCATTTCATCTCCATGGCTGCAGACTTTTAATGGACAATTAAAGGACAGGCTTAAATGACGGATGTGAGCAGACAAGGTAACCTCAGCCTGGACTGCACAGCTCTGGAGAGCAGTCTGAGATCTCAATACAACAAATCCTCTGAAGGACACTTCTCATTTGGGCCGTGTGTTTAATCATTTTATCTGACTCCTCCATTGAATTGTATACCCTCTTTTATAGTTTTTGACATGTTGATCTCCCAGGAGGGATCTATAATGACCTTCCAACTCCTTCTGTTTCCTTTGAAGATTCCAATACATGAAAAATTAAGATGACTCTTAAATAGCAAGGGGTGGGTATAGAAACCCATTTTGATATCTTCTACAAATTTAAAATTTTATGCTAACCATTTCTTGAACATGCTATGGCTTTCTGGCTATATTATGTAAAAATGTTTTTCTATAAAAATAACTTTGCCTGTTTTACATGCAACCATCTCAGATGAACGGTCTGGATAAAAATGGGGAAGGGGTGATTTAAAAAAATATAGAGTTCGATTGCTAAATGTAAGACATCAAAATACAAAAACAGAGACCAAAATCCCATTACTTGGCTAGCTGGGAGGGAAGGAAGGAATGCATTAAAGATCCTTGTTCTTCAGAACTGTTCTTAAAAGCTTTTTTGTCTTGAAATACACATACCTTCCTCAGGCTGCCTTTCCAAGCTTCTATAAATGCTTATAGATTAAAACTGACTGCTGAGCTTGCAATCTTACCTGACAGCAGTGACTATGTGATAACAGGAGATAACCTCAGCTCCTGCACTTCCTGTGCACGATACCTCCAGATGTCATCCACACTCATGAGGGTGATAAACTGATGTCATGGACAAATAAAACTGCTTGACACTGACTGCCTCAGGCAGTCCCTCTAAAACCAAGGACTAAACTAAATTATTTGAACTGGACTGGAAACCCCAGGGCGGGAGGCTAAAAAACAGATGTGTGATTTTTAAAGCCTCACTGTCGCCAGTTCCAGAGGTTTCTCCTGGCAGGCCTCAAAGGGGAAAGCTGTGTCCCCACACCAGTCTTAGCTCACAGTCAATGCTTTGCAGCCTCTGAAGGGAGCTCTAGTCAAAGACTCAGGCCCCTCTGGCCAGCCATATCCTTTCACATATCTTCGTTCCTAGCTCAAGCACATCCGTTCAGATGTCTCCTTATGGGGCGGGGGGAGTGAGGGTATGCTTTTACAAAGATCCTTCTAGGCACATTTTCTGAGATCTCTTTAACAGAAGGAGAAGAAAATATTTAAGACACTTTTCATTACTCTGGCTGAGTACTTTTCCACTCCTAGCCCTTTCCTTCTTCTCCACCCCATGCCCATGTCCATTAGACATGGAGATTTTTGTTTGGCACTCGCTGGGCAGTGAGACCAAGCCCCACATCTGTGCAAATGCACCTGAACTTCACATGATGACATTGCATGGGGAAAACTGGAACAGTGTGGCAGTTGGCACTTTCTCTGGGTTAGCCTCTTGCTCATACTATTGCAGAAAGTGATTAAGGCTTGAGTTTTACTTCATTTTGGATCTTTTTCTTAATTGACTACTCTGATACCTGGCAGCTCAGCTCTCAGGTCAGCTCCTCTTGTTACAAAGGGCAGGCTGATAATCCAAGAAAATTGTGCCATTTGAACAGAGAGAAAATGAAATTCTAGCTTTGCATCAATATCATATTAGATACTAAAGCTCTTTTTGAAAATTTTATAACTAAAACTATCAAATCTTTGCTTATTTTCACCATGGTAAATAAAATTCCCTTTCGATGAAAGTGTTACAAATTTCTATACACATATATGTATTGTCCTGCACTTTTTTCCTTCTCATCTGGGACAACCAGTCATATTTTCTTTGAGACAAAATTACTTTTTTTTCTTATTAAAAAATACATCTGTTTACTTTGCATACAATATTGATACTCTGCTGCTATTGCTCACTGCAGCGTCTCCTTACTGCTTCCTTATTTTCCTGGAATTTTAGGGATGCTTTAAATATTTTAGGAATATTGAATTTGCATAAGTAGTTATTTGTGCCTAAACCAAGCACAGCAGATCTCCTTTAAAAGATTTTGTAGCCCATATATGGATAGGAAAATATCACAAACATAACCAGTTAACCAGTTGCTACCAAGTCAATTCCAACTTATGGAGACTCCATGTAAGTCAGAGTAGAACTGCGCTTCATAGGTGTAAATGTACATATAAATGAAGAGAGATTGTAGCTTCAATTCTAAAATTTAAAACAGAGGCTAATAAAAAAAATATTGAAGCACGGAAACATACATATAACCAAGGAACTGTAGCTTCAATTCTAAAACCTCAACCATAGGCTAAGAATACGCAGAGAAATACAAAACTCCCAGTGGGTGCAAGTTCTTAATTGATTTGAGCTCAAAAGATAAATAGAGGCAAACCAGGTTCTCTGTTATCTTTCACCCAACAGAGACTACAAGATGATCAGCAAATGATCAGGCCATAAATCCTAATTTAGCTGGCACCACAAATCATAATTAATTATTGCCATATCTGGCCTGCCTTTTTAAGTACTCAGAAGCATCAAAATCTAACACTCATTGCCCTACTGATGCACAGGATTCTGGAATAGGACCAGGAACTCACCTTTGGGTTTCTCATCTCCAGTTAGAAACAGAGCACCAAGAGTATCTGATGAAGTGTTATCTGATAAAGTGAATGGGCATCTAAAGGCGAGATACAATTCTACCTAAGTTATGGCACCAAAGTGTTGAAGATAAAATGTAATGGACAATTAAGGTGATGATTTTGTTCAAGCTATTGCAATAGGGAGGTTGTTCATTAATCTGAAATATTTCAAAGGAAATAAAGTGGGCATGGTGGGTAGAGAAGCAGGTAAAACCGCAGAGTCGTTCTCAAGTTATATGAAAATCCTGAGAAAGGGTGGAGACTGTACTTACCCTGGAATATGTGAGGATAGACTGGTCCTTTGTGGGTAGCCATGTCCCAGAACATAAAAATGTGGGAATAAAAGGGTAGGAGAATATTGGAAAACAAAAGGGTGAGGCAACCTCTTAACCATCACTGTTTTTCTGGATTTCTGGGTCCAAGAAAAGTTCAGCATTGTCAACACAATTAAAACTGTTGAACACTTTCTTACATAGTTAACAATATACTAGCTGTATGATCCAGGAATTACTCTCCTAGATATTAACACAGAAGTAATTGAAATCTATATCTACAAAAGACTTGCATATAAATGTGTGTAAGTACTTTATTTATAATAGCATTCAATAGCTGTAGGGTTGCTATGAGTTGGAATTGACTCGACGGCTCTGGGGTTGGTTTTTTTTTTTTTGGTTAACATGAAAGGATGTACAAATTGTGGCATTTTCATAGAAGAGAAAACTACTCAGCAGTAAAGAGGAACAAAGTATTGATACATGCAAAGGTGAATATCGTGTAGGATTTTAAAAAATTTAAATAAGAGACACTCAGGTTTGTCATGCATAAACCGATTTAGTTTATTGCAAGGTAGTCAATGGCAAGTCACACAAGTAAGACCTCAAGACCTTCATTTAGAACAAGAGAATCAGAATTACAGTTACAATGTTAATTCAATGATTAGAATCCCAATCTTTAGACTTAAGGTTTTTACTTTTTATGAGTGGTATTGGGAAAAAGGCTTGACTATGGCTCTAGCTCCATGAGTTCCTTTGTAGCTAGAACCTGAAGTTGCCAGTTGCAGACCGAATCTAAGTTCACAGACTCAGTCTTCAGTCAGAACTTCTAGTTGAGGTTCCATCTCTGTATTCTCTTACTGAGTGAGCAAAAATTCAGGGTTTATATTTAATTTTCTCACCTTGGCCTCAAACAGAAAGGGCCAGTGTGATGTCATGGATCAGATTGTTACATGTTTTCTCTAGGAACCCAGCCTGAGTCGCCTGAGAAGATAGGCCAGGTGATATGCTTCTGAAAAGTCACAGCTGTTAAAACCCTATATATCAGTTCTACTCTGCAAGTATGAGGTTACATGAGATTACCGTGAGTCAGCATCAACACAATGGCAACTAACAACAACAATCACAGAGGTTAGCAGAATGTTGCATCTTTTTTTCAAGGCTAGAGTGGGGGCAGTTTACTACTTATGTCTCAAGGCTAGTTTGCAAAGATTAACTTTGTTATGTTTTCTTTTAGCACAGCATGCTGCAGTTAAATTACAAGGTTGTTTACCACGTTCTTCACATACTTCTATGTTTCTATGTCTGAGTTCAGAAATCTTCTAAATAATTTTCTAAGAATTTACAGCTTTCTAAGGACTTATATTTGATGGTTAGAGAGCCTTACAAAAGTAGACATATTTCTAATTTTGTATTATTCATATGTTTCATATGTATTTTGAAAGCATAATAGTGACATACTTTATGTGATTTTAGAGCATTATAGAAACATACAAAACAATGACTCACTCTCAAAAACATACTGGGAGAAAGAAGGTAGAAACAAAATAGTGGATATTGTATGATTTCACTTACGTCAAGTCTAAAACAAGTAAAACTAAGCAATAGTGATAGAAATCAGATCAGTGGTTGTCTTGGGGTAGAGTTGAGAAGATTAACTACAAAAAAGTACAAGGAAATTTCTTATGTGCTAGGATTGACTAGGGTGGTTGTAAAAAAGTGTGCACATTTATTAAATGTCATAAAACTACAAATTTGTATGAAAATTATACCTGAATAAATTGATTTAAAATATACATTTGAAAAAAAATATATTTTACTGTATTTAAAAAAAAAAGAAACTTGAAGTTCCTTCAAAAGAAAAGTTTTTTCTGATATTAAATACTGACAAAATAAAACCCTCCCTGATACATTTTCCTACAATAACCATCCTTTTTTTCAAATGCTTTTATTTTTTCCAATAAATATTGGTACTTTTTATAATGAGATGTCAGGGAGGCCATATGCAGAGTGGTAAAGAGCAGAAGTTTGAACCTCAATTGCCTACCCTTCTACCTCTTACTGGATGTAAGACTTAAGCAAATCTCTTAAATTCTCTGTAAATGACAATGATAGTAGTATAATCTATCACATAGTGTTAGGATTAAATGTTACAATATATGAAAAACACTTATTTATGTACCTGGCAAATACTAAGTTATATTTGTGGTAGCGATTCTTTTTGTCCCTCTTCTTCTTCCTACTAGTATTGGAATTGGCAAAGACACTGCAGCTTTACATTACATATTGTGAGCTATACAAAGAAAAAAATAATACAAAACCTTGCTCTCTAAGCATATTTTAAATTATAGAGCAAATACTTGAAAACAAAACAAAAAGGTATAGCTAATAAGCTAATAGAGAAAAAAAATCCAACAGAAATAATTTGATACAAAATAGAAATAAAAATATATGTTGCCAAAAGATTGGAAGAAAGCCAGATGTCCATTGACAGAATTTGTCTAAGCAAACTCTGGCACGTGTATGTAATACCTTTTTAAACAGTAATAAAACAGGAACAAACTACTGATACTGATGAAACAAAACGGATTAATCTCAAAAATGTTATGCTGGGTGAACAAAACCAGACACAAAAGAGTGTAAGGTGTATTATTGAATTTATATGAATTTCTAGAACAGGTAAAACTAATCTATTGTGATATAAACAGATCAGTGTAGAGTTGGGGTGGGAGTTGGGAAAGGTTGACTAAAAATTAATATGAGGGGATTTTTTGTTGGTCATATAGGTACATACATTTGGCAAAATTCACTGAACTAAGTTGTGAATGTATGCATTTTCTTTTGTAACATATGCTTCAATACAGTTCATTAAAAGAAGCAACAAGTACAGGAGACAGAGATTGTACAAAAGATTTAGATTAAGGTTTCATCAGTGTATACAGGAAACAGTAAAACCCACACTTAGGGGTGATATTTATCAAGGTTTTATTATCTAAAGAGTAGACAATATATTGATTTTGGACCTCATGAGACATTCAGGGTACAAGAGTGAAGAGAAATCAAGATTCAACAGAAGCTAGAGATCTAGTAGAAAACCAAGAAAACAGTCTTTCAAAATGAAAAGGAAAATACAACAAGGTGGTATACACCTTGCAAAAATGTTGCAGTAAGGCCAGTGTTATAGGATACAGCGACTAAATCATTTGTTTAAATATTGCAGAGAGGTCAGCGTTTATTGGATAGGGCAACTAAATCATTGGCTGTCATGGAGAAGGTAGTAATGGATGGTAGGTGAAGAAGTCAAACTTCTTTGGCTTGAAATGTAAATGAGAAGATTGAACAATAAGATACAGACTGAAGACAACTCTTAAAAAACAAAAAGCAACTCTGTAGCTAGAGAACTAACAGGTCAAAAAAAAAATCAGGTCAAGGGAGGATAAAAATTAGATTTGAGACAATCAAGCATATTTATAAACTGAGTGGGAAAAAAAAAGAGTGGGAGGACCTCAATGAAATACATGAGGCTAAAGGTACAGAAGAGACTGGTAAAGATTTTAGCACTTAAGCTGGTGGTTAGAGGTAATATCTAGGTCAAAATGGAAAAAACTGAACCCTGGATCAGAGGAGTGACAATTTATTAGATGAGATAGAAAGAAGGAAACAAGTTGAAAGGCAAAAGCTTTTCATGTATTTTTATGCAGGGATATGTATCAGGTATGTAAAGAAATATGTTTATCATCTATTTTTGGTGAATTAATTTTTGCTTCAAAATTTTCTTAACTCAAAAGATCAGAGTTAATGGCAGACACATTTCTTCTGTGTTTATTGCAGGTAATGACTTATTTAGTACCCTAAATTCACCAAGGTGGTTATTAGTCATAAAAATGCCTAATTTAGTAGATTTCAATAGTTTTTACTGAAATCCTATACTTGTAAAAGAGTTAAGTAACACAGTGGTGGTCTCGAGCAACATTTATGTAGCAATGATCATAAATACCCAAGCAGATATTGTTAATACCAGGTTGGGGTGAATGTCAAGTATAGTTAGGGGAAGTTGCAGCAGGGTAAGCATTGCAAGTACTCTCTAAATAAACGTGAAAAGAGACTTTATGGGAATAGATGATATTGTTAAAAGATTAGTAGGAAGTCAAAGGCACAAATGGAAAAAGAGAGAGAGAAAGAAAAATGCCTTTCAAGATCAACAGTATAGAAACAGAAATTATAGAACTGTAAGAATAATAATAGAAAGTCACAGGCATTGTTTTAAGACCAAATCTGCTATGAATCCTACTACTTATATAACTGTATAAATTACCTACCATTTTGGAGTTTTCAGTTTCCTTTCTAGAGACAAATTTACAACACCTAACATACATATTTTTTTTTTAACATACATATAGGAGCCCTGGTAGCACAGTGGTTAAGAGCCCGTTTGCTAACCAAAAGGTTGGCGATCCACCAGCTGCTCCTTGGGAAACCCTGTGGGGCAGTTCTACTCTGTCCTATAGGGTTGCTATGCTCAGAACTGACCCCACGGCAACAGGTTTGGTTTTTGGTTAACATACGTATGAGGAACGCTGACGGTGCATCGGTTAAGGCTTCTGCCGATCAAACTCACCAGTTGCTCCAAGGCAGAAAGATGTGGTAATCTGCTTCCTTAAAGATTTACAGCCTTGGAAACCCTATGGGAGAGGACTACTCTGGCCTGTAGGGTCACTATGAGTGGGAATGGACTGGACAGCAGTGGGTAACATACATATGGGTACTGTAAGATATTGCATATAAACAGTCCACCACAGCCCCCCAAATGTTGTCTGCAACCCAGGCTAATTATAGGGAAAGGTTTGTTATTAAGACTGGAATATTGTACTCTCGAGTGAATGTTGATTTGGGAAAGGAATTGGGAGTTTGTGTATAGCAGCAGACATAATTGAAAAGGCTTTTCAGAGATCTTAACTGAGAAGTAAAACCACCACCTTCCCCTTCTCCCAAATAATTGATCAGTCATTAGAGTAAAATTATTTATGTTAATGTTAGAATATATTTTTACTTTATTCAGTAGTAAGCCTGACAGAATATCACTTCTTGTCTTATGCAAAGAATTTCTTGAAATCAGTATGTCTTAGTGTGACAGAGAATCATGATGAGTTATACCCAAATAACACAGCCCTATTGATTTTTTTTTTTTTCTTGATTAGAAAATGGCATCACCTCTGGCAAAGCCTCGTGGTCATGGGAATGTCTATGATATCCTATTCACTTATAATCACTCCTGAAGTGTAAGATTATGCTGACTTTCAATTGGTAAGAATGGTGAGTAAGTGGCTTTGAAGGCATTGTGTCTCCCTATCCTATTAACTGAGATACTGGTATATTTAACAGGGACAGGGCAAATATATATACTTCTATTTTAATTTACTAGGAAACCCTGGTGGCATAGTGGTTAAGAGCTATGGCTGCTAACCAAAAGGTCAGCAGTTCAAATCCACCAGGTGCTCCTTGGAAACCCTATGGGGCAGTTCTACTCTGTCCTATAGGGTCTCTACTAAACGGAATCAACTCAATGGCACTGGGTTTGTTTTTTTTTTGGTTATTGAGCTGAAAGTCACATTTGAGAATTTTTGGTAATGTTAACGTCATCCTCTTAGTAGCTATCTCTTCCTGTAAAGTGAATAATAGAACATGCTCCTTGTAGAAATCCTCCTTAAAGCCCTTAAGAACTAATATATATATATACATAATTTCACTTTTAACCTAATTTTATTTCAATCTGTACTTCCTCTGTCAAAAAAAGTTATCAAAAAGTTTATAGTTAGCCATTTGACAAATATATTATGGATAATGTCTCAGAACACTCAGTGTTTGCTTTCACAAGATGAATGTATTAAAAGGTGTCTGTTTCCCAAACTTTCAACAGGATATATATATGACAAAAGGAAAAGCTTACCGATCCTTAGCTTCTGAGAAAGTTATTTTCATGGAGGTAGACTAATGTATAAGAAGCCCTGGTGGCACAATAGTGAAGCATTTGGCTGCTAAGCAAAAGGTCAACTGTTAAAACCCACCAGCAGCTCTGTAGGAAATAAGGCTTGGCAAACTCCCCCTGTAAAAATAACAGCCTCAGAAACTCTGGGTCACTATGAGTCAGAATTGACTCGACAGCACACAGCAACAACAGATTAATGCATTCAAAATACTTTTATTAACTTTGTATTTGCGTTATGTGTACTCAACAAAGGAAATAAAAAATATTTATTCATTCCATTCTCTTCTCTAACAAGGTATACTTATTTCCCAGAATGGGCATAGACTATAACATGGCAGAGCTCGCCAGGATGTTGGTCTCTTTCCTGTCTCAAACATATCTACTGGCCTGCCCCTAACAACCAGGTATAATTGTAATTTGTGGTTTACATGTCTGTTTAAACTCCTTCTATTTGAATCTTAGAGCCTGTGGGAGATAAAAATGGCTAACGTGCTCAGGTGTTAACTGAAAGGATGGAGGTTTGAGTCCACTCATCGGTACCTCAGAAAAAAGGCCTGGTGATTTTCTTCTGAAAAATCAGCCATTGTATACCCTGTAGGACACAGTTCTACTCTAACACATATGGGGTCACCATGAATTGGAATCAACTAGATGACAGTTGCTTAGTTATTTGAATCCTAAGTAAGCTTTTATGCAAGTGGTAAGGAATAAAAAATATTTTATAAAAACAACTTAAGAATCAATATTCACTCATGTTCATTTACATAAATCTCTGAATAGATACTTGATTCTTACTGTATTGAACAAATGAGGATCGATTAACAGATGATATGTTTTATCATAAGAAACTATACATGTTAATACTTGCATGTTACTTATATAAATGTTTGCCTTTCTTAATTGCTTCCTCACGAAGTATTTTCAAGAATGACTTATAGAATCACTAAGACTCTACTTCTAGTTGCAGTCTACACGTAATATGTGATTACAAACATAAGAAAATTTAGTTAAATTTAATCATCACTTATTACCAGAAATTTATTAGTTCAATCATATAAACATGTGGTAAGTGGCTGAAAATCATACTGTATTTTGAGGAACTACATAGTACAGACTGATCACTATATAACCGTTGCCTTTTTTTCAGTAAGGTAGCCAGTCTACTATTGCTGAGCTTAATAATAAACATGTCTGTTCTATATTTATGTTGCCTCCTAGTCTGTCTAGTTTATGGAAAAATAGGTCTGTAGAAGTGTTTGCATTAGTGCCTTAACATTTTGTATAATTTTATACCATGAATAAATTTAGATATACCTTGTAGACTTACTCTGAATGAAAGTGTAGGATATTTTAAACTCTTTCTCTGATACTGTAGGTTTCAGTCTGATGTCACCAATCACAAATATTTACTATGTAAGTGCCTAAGGCCCTTCGCCTGCCAGAAATAACAGTGGATTAGTTTATTGCTTTTATAGGCTTGCAGTTTATCGCCTCGTAATTTTTCCTGAGTTACAGATAGATATGACAACTATGGAGTGATGGCAAACCACTTAAGTTTTTCATTATAAAATAAGGAATCATTAGTTATGTGTCCTTGTTTAATATGCATTAAAACCTTGAATATGCTTACTTCTTAAGTTCTAATATCTTTATAAATACAGATCATGTACCTACTAGCAAAATTTACTTTTGCCAGAGATAGATATAATATGAAAGGATTCTCTTTTGTTTAAAATAGAGAACTGAGGAATTGAAATATTAAGTTTATTATGCTGAAAATGTGAAAAAATAAAAAACTAACAAAAAATCATTTAATATAAATTTTAAACTTCAATGTAAAAAGGATCTACATTACATAAGAAAAAAATTGTAGAGCTAGATATTCCTTCTATGAGGTTATCCACTTTTGTCCAACATATCTATCTTAAATTACTCTTTTAGTCAGGTTTCTCCAGAAAAATAGGATCAGGATGATCTATAACATCTATATCTAGATCTATGTCTATGCGTATGCTTATACCTAAGGGAACTTTGTGGCACAACCATTAAGCGCTCAGCTGCTAACTGAAAGATCAGTGGTTCTACCCATCAACAGCTTTGTGGGAGAAAAGACCTGGCAATCTGCTCTTGTAAACATTACAGCCTAGGAAACCATATAGGGCAGTTATGCTCTGGTCATATGGGGTTGCTCTGAATCATAGTCTACTAGACTGCACACAACAATAACGTAACTATATTTCTGTCATCTCAGGGCTCTCAGAGAGAGAGAGGCAGAGAAAGAGAGAGAAGAGAGACTAAAGAATTGGCTCATACAACTGTGAGGGTGAGCAAGTACAAAATACATAGAACAGGTGGCAGGCTGGAAATTTCAGAAGGATTTCTATGTTATAGTCTTGAGACAAAATTTCTCCTCCCACAGGAAACCTCAGTTTTTGCTCTTAAGGTTCTCAACTGATTGGATGAGGCCTACTTACATTATGGAGCATAATTTCTGTTCCTTAACGTCAACTGTTTAGTGAATATTAATCATATCTACCAAATGCCTTCACAGCAATTTCTAGACTAGTGTTTGACCAAATATTGGGAACCATAGCCTAGCCACACGCAAAATTAACAATTGCAGCCCACTCTTGTCAAATCGCCACCCATACACATCTCTTAAATATACTTAATCTGAAAATAAAGACAATAACAAAGTCATGCCTTCACATCGCATGATACAACTATCCTGCATTCAAATAAAAATTCACTAACCTTTTCCCAAGAAGACAATGCAAAGTCTTTGAGTGACATTCACTCTCATCTTTGATATCCTGTAACATAAATATTATGTGAAGTTAATAGATTTTATATTATGTGACAGGTAAGGGGTCAAGAGAGGTAAGAAAACAAAGATATGTATTGAGATACACAGACACACACAAACAAATACAACTATATTTATAATGACATAGGAAGAGCTGCTGATCAAAATTAAACTCCTTGTTTCTGCAGTTGGTCACTGTTCATAGCTGGAATTTATGACCACATTCTTCCACTTGTTGTTGTTGTTGTTAGTTGCTGTCAAATAATATCCAATTCATGGCCACCTTATATACACAAGAACAAAATATTGTCCAGTCCTATGCTATCTCCCTGATCACTGGTACATTTGAGTCTATTATTGTGGTATTATTGTATCAATCCATGTCATTGAAGATTTCCCTCATTTTTGCTGACTTTTTACTTTTTCACTCCTTTTCTAGCAATTAGCTGATGATGTTCCTAAAGTAAACTAATCCAAATCTCACCATGCTTGCTTCTACAGAGAATTCTGGTTGAATTTCTTCTAAGACTGATTCACTTGGTCTTCCAGCAGTCCACAGCACATTCAATAATCCTCGCCAACACCACAGTTCAAATGCATTAATTCTTAAGTCTTTCTTTTTCATTCCTCCGCCCTTAGCAAGCACCTCAGCTGGTCATGGTTCTTTGCCTGGTACAGTGACAAAAGCCTTCATTCCTGAGGAGATTGGGACATTAGTAATCCAGTCCAATTTTCCCTTGGTAGTTACGATCAATCACCACAACTAATATAGTAACCCTTTCTCTTCTTGTTGATTCAGAGGCATGAGAAAGCCAAAATGGTCTGTTGGCACTCTTAATTTCCAGTTGAATGGAATCCTTGTTTCCCTTGGTGGAAGCATTTCTCCTTTAGAATTAATACCTCTAGACAAGCAGAGCATAGCATAAAATGTGGACAGGAAGCAAAATTTTTACTAGTGGATCTCTAGGGGTAATAGTGGTGCCATTTCCAAATATTGGTTCATGGACTCGTAAATCTTAGTCGTAGTAGAGATAATGTCGTATGTTGGAACTTAATTTAGGGTCTATACAGCCTCCTGGAGAACATTGCCTCAGCACTGCAAGGTATTGGCATTTAGCTGGCACTGTAATTAAATCTTCAAAGGCCATTCCACTGCCTATCAAATAAGCTGCTTCACGATGATAGGCAACATGGAAAAAAATGACTCCCATGAGCATTGGACCCATTGCCACACTTAATTGCTGTATAGTGAGTTATTTGATCAGAGGCAATGCTGTGTGGAATGCCATGACAGTGGATGTGGTACTCAATAAGCCAATGGATGGTTATTTTGCCAGAAGCATTGCAAGCAGTTCACTAATGCCTAGGATATCGATGTTTATGTGTTCCATTTCATTTTTGACGATTTCTAATTTTCCTAGATTCATACTTCATACTTTCCAGGTTCTGATTATTAATGGATGTTTGAAGCTGTTTCTTCCCATTTTAAGTCATGCCACATCAGCAAACGAAGGCCCCCAAAACTTTACTCTATCCAGGTCATTAAGGTCGACTCTATTTTGAGGAGGCAGCTCTTCCCCAGTAGTCTTTTGAGTGCCTTCCAACCTGGAGGGCTTATCTTACGGCTCTATATCAGACTATGTTCAGCTGCTATTCATAAGGTTTTCACAGGCTAATACTTTTCAGAAGTAGACTGCCGGGTCCTTCTTCCTAGTCTGTCTTAGTCTGGAAGCTCAGCTGAAACCTGTCCTCCATGGGTGACCCTGCTGGTATCTGAATACCGGTGGCATAGCTTCCAGCATCGCAGCAACATGCAAGCCCCCACAGTAGGACAAACTGACAGACATGTGGTGGAGGATGGCAAGACTGCATCTTACATACTTTGGACATGTTGTCAGGAGGGATCAGTCTCTGGAGAAGGACATCATGCTTGGCAAAGTACACGGTCAGCGGAAAAGAGGAAGACCCTCATCGAGGTGGATTGACACAGTGGCTGCAACAACAGGCTCGAGCATAACAATGATTGTGAGGATGGCACAGGACCGGGCAGTGTGTCGTTCTGTTGTTCATAGGGTCACTATGAGTCGGAACCAATTCGATGGCACCTAACAACAACAACAACATTGCAAGCAGGGAAGGAAAATCTTTATCCAGGGTAGGTGTCTGTTCTGATAAGGATAAAACACAGTCCTTTTCATGGTGGAAGTGGTCAAAAATAATTAAACTGCCTCAGGTATCTAGCTGATCACCCAGGCAAATGTACATCATTCTCTATAAAAAGTTAAAATCGATACATATTTATTAAGCAGTACACTACACTAACAACTATTAGTGATCCACATATTTTTGTTCCTAGTTTAATAACAGTCATCACCTTTCTAACATGTGATTTTTACCACAGTATATGGTTTTTATAGCCATAAGTTATACAGATCAAATGACAGGTTTAATTAAAGAAAACACTACCAAATATATAGTATCTAGGAAATTACTTCATATAAATAATTTCAAGTGACAATTTATTGCAATTAAATTTCTGAGTTCTGAAATTTATATTTCTAGGGCATTAAAACTATTGGAAAGTTTATTTCATAGACAATGGATTAGGAACCAAACCTTGTCCCAATTCACTTTGATAACTTAATGACTTTTCTTTCTCACCGATAGTACTACGCCAATGTCAAAAATGTCTTATAATTAGCAAAGTAATTACTACGGACAAAAACACTTTTTTTTTAATTTGCTTCCTTTGGAAAGGTCTGTCTCAAATGAAAACGAACAATTAATAGAAAGGGGAAAAAAGGAAAATATTTTTGTTGTACTTTTCTGAGGAATGACTTTTTATTTTATTAAACACGTATGGTTAAATATAAGCTTATTTTTTTATCCAAAAAATAAGCAATTTCGGGAGCTTTAGGCATGGTGGCAGACTAGCCAGACACACCACGCCATCCTTCTACTTCAAAGACCCAAGAAACCAAGTGAAATAGATACAGATTATAAACCTGGAACCCTGAGCATCAAATGAATGGGTAAAGAATTAGATCAAACACCAACTGGAAGAAGAAACTAAACAAAAACAGCAAACCCGGGGAGATATGGAGTGGAGGTGCCCTGCCAGCCAGCCTAGTACAGCTGGGCCATCTTGAGACAAAGCAAGAAGAATTCCTGGGTGAGGAGCACAGGAAGGCATCCTCATGGAGCCCCTCACAGACAAGGTGTAAACAAATCCAGAGTGATGCAAGTTGAGCAGAACATGAACAAGACTTAAAAAAGGAAAGTACGAGAAGGTGAGCGAGAGCTCCAGGGACACAGGTGACTACAGAGCAGGGAGGGAGCCAGAAAATAGAGCAACTCACTAGCAGGGGTTCCTAGTTGTCTGGATTGAAGACCCACATGGAGGGGAGAGTCCATGGAGTGGTGGCTGAGACACTGGAATCCATACATCCTCTGCCATGCATTGGGTCATATAGGTCCCTGATTGTTGGCTACACTATACTCACTGGCATCCATGCCAGTAACCACCAGCCATGGAAGCATGCTTTCCCTGCTCCCAGTGAACAGAGGTGTGGTCCCCCACACCTGGACCACCCAGGAACTAGTGGTGCCCCACTACCATCCCATCTCTGCCTAGTAGTCCACAGTGCCAGTCCCCACACTGTCAGATGGTCTTTTGGTGACGTGTGTGACCAGCCTGCCCTACAACAACGTTCTTTAATGAGATGGAAAAAAAAAATCACTAACTTTATATGGAAAGAAAAAAGGCCCTGGTTGAGTAAAGCACTATTAAAGAAGAAAAACAAGGTAGGAGTCCTCACAGTCCCTGATCTCAGAACCTACAACACAGTCGCAGTGGTCAAAACAGCCTGGTACTGGTACAGTGACAGACACAAAGACCAATGGGACAGAATTGAGAAACCAGAAGTAAATCCATCCATCTATGGGCAGCTGATCATCGACAAAGGGTCGAAGTCAGTTAAATGAGGAAGAGAAAGTCTCTTTAAAAAATGGTGCTGGGCCTGATATTTGACAAAGGCCCAGTGTCAGTTAATTGGGAAAAAGTCTTTTTAACAAATGGTGCTGGCATAATTGGATATCCATTTGCAAAAAAATGAAACAGGACCTATACCTCACACCAAGCACAAAAACTAACTCCAAGTGGATCAAAGACCTAAACATAAAGACTAAAACGATAAAGAACATGGAAGAAAAAATAGGGACAACCCTAGGAGCCCTAATACAAGGCATAAACAGAATACAAAACATTACCAAAAATGATGAAGAGAAACCCGATAACTGGGAGCTCCTAAAAATCAAACACCTATGCTCATCTAAAGACTTCACCAAAAGAGTAAAAACACCACCTACAGACTGGGAAAGAATTTTCAGCTATGACATCTCCGACCAGCGCCTGATCTCTAAAATCCACATGATTCTGTCAAAACTCAACCACAAAAAGACAAACAACCCAATCAAGAAGTGGGCAAAGGAAATGAACACACACTTCACTAAAGAAGATATTCAGGCAGCTAACAGACACATGAGAAAATGCTCTCGATCATTAGCCATTAGAGAAATGCAAATTAAAACTACGATGAGATTCCATCTCACTCCAACAAGGCTGGCATTAATCCAAAAAACACAAAATAATAAATGTTGGAGAGGCTGCGGAGAGCTTGGAACTCTTATACACTGTTGGTGGGAATGTAAAATGGTACAACCACTTTGGAAATCTATCTGGCTTTATCTTAAATAGTTAGAAATAGAACTACCATACAACCCAGAAATCCCACTCCTCGGAATATACCCTAGAGAAATAAGAGCCTTCACACAAACAGATATATGCACACCCATGTTTATTGCAGCACTGTTTACAATAGCAAAAAGCTGGAAGCAACCAAGGTGTCCATCAACGGCTGAATGGGTAAATAAACTGTGGTATATTCACACAATGGAATACTACGCATCGATAAATAACAGTGACGAATCTGTGAAACATTTCATAACATGGAGGAACCTGGAAGGCATTATGCTGAGTGAAATCAGTCAGAGGCAAAAGGACAAATATTGTATAAGACCACTATTATAAGATCCTGAGAAATAGTAAAAACTGAGAAGAACACATACTTTTGTGGTTACAAGGTGGGGAGGGAGGGAAGGAGGGGGACGATTTTTTACTGATTAATCAGTAGATAAGAACTGCTTTAGGTGAAGGGAAGGACAACACTCAATACATGGAAGGTCAGCCCAATTGGACTGGACCAAAAGCAAAGAAGTTTCCGGGATAAAATGAATGCTTCAAAGGTCAGTGGAGCAAGGGCAGGGGTTTGGCGACCATGGTTTAAGGGGACTTCTAAGTCAATTGGCAAAATAATTCTGTTATGAAAACATTCTGCATTCCACTTTGAAATGTGGCGTCTGGGGTCTTAAGTGCTAACAAGCGGCCATCTAAGATGCATCAATTGGTCTCAACCCACCTGGAGCAAAGGAGAATGAAGAACACCAAGGTCACACGACAACTAAGAGCCCAAGAGACAGAAAGCGCCACAAGAACCAGAGACCTACATTATCCTGAGACCAGAAGAACTAGTTGGTGCCCGGCCACAATTGATGACTGCCCTGCCAGGGAGCACAATAGAGAACCCCTGAGGGAGCAGGAGATCAGTGGGATGCAGACCTCAAATTCTCATAAAAAGACCATACTTAATGGTCTGACTGTGACTAGAGGAATCCCGGCAGACATGGTCCCCAAACCTTCTGTTGGCCCAGGACAGGAGCCATTCCCGAAGACAACTCATCAGACATGAAAGGGACTGGACAGTGGGTAGGAGAGAGATGCTGAAGAAGAGTGAGCTAATTATATCAGGTGGACACTTGAGACTGTGTTGGCATCTCCTGTCTGGAGGGGGGATGGGAGGATAGAGAGAGTTGGAAGCTGGCAAAATTGTCACGAAAGGAGAGACTGGAAGGGCTGACTCATTAGGGGGAGAGCAAGTGGGAGTAAGGAGTAAGATGTATATAAACTTATATGTGACAGACTGACTTGATTTATAAACTTTCACTTGAAGCTCAATAAAAGTTAATAAAAAAAATGGTGCTGGAAAAACTGGATATCCATTTGCAGAAAAATGAAACAAGATCCATATCTCACAACATACACAAAAACTAACTCAAAATGGGTCAAAGATCTAAATGTAAAATCTAAAAGTATGAAGATTATGGAAGAAAATACAAGGATAATGCTATGGACCCTAATATATGGCATAAGTAGAATACTGAATATAGCTAAAAACATACAAACAGTAAAAGATAAACTGGGTAACTGGGAGCTCCTAAAAATTAAACACTTATACCCACCAAAAGAGTAAAAAAAGAACCTACAAACTAGGAAAAATAATTTTGGCTATGACATATCCAACAAGGGTCTAATCTCTAAAATTTGTAGAAAACTTCAACACCTCAACTACATAAAGACAAACAATCCAATTAAAAAATGGACAAAGGACATGAACAAATGCTTCACCAATGAAGACAATTGGGCAGCTAACAAACACATGAAAAGATGCTTAGAATCATTAGGCATTGATGCAAATCAAAAGTACAGTGAGATACCACCTCACCCCAGCAATAATGGTGCTAATAAAAAAAATGGAGAACAACAAATGCTGAGGAGCTGTGGGAAGATTTGAACTCTTATACACTGTTGGTGGGACTGCAAAATGGTGCAACCACTATGGAAAACAGTATGGTGCTTCCTTAAAACCTAGAACTAGAAATATCATATTGTTCTGCAATCCCACTTCCAGGTATGTATCCCAAAGAAATAAGAGCTGTGAACTGAATAGACATATGCATGCCCATCTTCATAGCAGCATTATTCACAATAGCAAAAAGATGGAAATAATGTAAGTGTCCATCAACAGAAGAATGAATCAACAAAGTGTGGTGTGTAAAATGGAATACCACACAATGACAAAGAATAATGACTAACCTGTGGAATATCTCACAACGGATGAATTGAGAGGACATTATGCTCAGTAAAATAAGTCAAACACAAAAGGACAAATATTGTATAAGACTACTCTTATAAAAAGCCAAGAATAGGTTTACACATAGAAAAATATTCTTTGATGATTATGAGAGATGGGAGGGTGAGAGAGGGCGAATCACTAATTAGACAGTAGACAACAGTTAATTCTGTTGAAGGAAAAGGCAATACTAATATGGGGAAGTCAGCCCAACATGACAAAGGCAAAGAAAGAGCAGAGAGGTACACAAGAACAAAGCACAACTACGGTAAATGCTGTAACATATATAATCCTGCAACAGCAGTAATAACAATAATTTGTGAGTAGATACATAGGTAAATATGTATGCTAAATGAGGGAGGTCACAGGGGAGTACACCGTGTACATATACATAGCTATGGTGTATAAACATATTTGTAAATGCTGCATGTATAGTTATACGTATAATAGAACACACAGTGGGCATAGTTACAGAAACTACTTAGATATCAGGACTGAACCATTGGATTTGAAGGCTAAGAACCATAGTCTCAGGGACATCTAGGTCAATTGGCAAAACACAATTCACTAAAACAATGTTCTATGTCCTATTATGGTGAGTAGTGTCTGGGGTCTTAAAAGCTTGTACATGGTCATCTAAGAAGCAACTATTGGTTTCTTTACACCTAAAGCAAAGAATGAAAATAACCAAAGACTCACGGAAGCAAATAGCGCGAAGGATTATTGGGCCACAAGAACCACAGCCTTCGCTAGCCTGAGACCAGAAGAGCTAGATGGTGCCTGGCTATTACTACTGACCACTCTAACCAAGACCACAATAAAAGGTCCCAGTGTAGAATAAAATTTATATTCCACACACACACACACACCCACACACCCACACAAATCAGACTTACTGGTCTGAAAGAGCGTAGAGGAACCCCTGAGATGATTGTGTTGAGATAACCTTCTAACTTGAAACTGAAAACTCTCCCAGAAGCCATCTTTTAGCCAAATAATAGACGGGACTATATAAAAAAAATAAATAAATAACACCCAGAAAGAATGTGCTTGTTTCTTAGAACAATCAACTATGCTATACCAAAAGGGCAACATTTGTCTGAAACCAAACATAAGAATGCAGGGAAGGATGGGGAAATCGAATGAATGAAAATGAGAAAACAAGAAAATGGGGGAGGAAACAGGGAGAGTTCTGACACATTGTGGGGATTGCCACTAATGTTACTGAACAATTTGTGCATGAACTTTTGATAGGAAAACTAATTTTTTATGTAAAATTTTCACCTAAAGCACAATAAAATGTTCAAAAAAAGGAGAAGCAAATTTAAGAAACGGAAATTTACTTTGTAAACACCCACTGCAGTTGAGTCAATTCTGACTCATAGCAACCCCCTAGGACAAAAAAGAACTGCTCTCATGGAGTTTCCAAGGAGTGGCTGGTTGATCTGAACTGCTGACCTTTAGGTTAGCAGCTGAGCTCTTAACCACTGTGCTACCAGGTCTCCAGTTACTTAGTAGTGATACGAAATTTCTTTCTTCTTCTTTTCTTTCTTTCTTTTTCTTTTTTTTTTACTACCAAACGTGTATATTCTTCTTTAGTCATCAATTCCATCAAATAATCTGGATGAGTTCCTTCCATATGCCAGACACTCTGTTAAAAAACAACAAAAACCCACTGCCATCAAGTCCATTCCGACTCATAGCAACCATATAGGACAGAGTAGAACTGCCTCACAAGGTTTCCTAGGTTGTAATCTTTACGGGAGCAGACTGCCACATCTTTCTCCTGAGGAGTAGCTGGTGGGTTCAAACCAGCGATCTTTTGGTTAGGAGCTGAGCATTTAACCACTGCCCCACAAGGGCTCCTGATACCCTGCTATCCATCAGAAAACAATGGTCATCAAAAGAGATATGGTGACTAATTATCACTTCCAATCACGTGAATTCCTATTGAAATATTTTCAAATTTATGAATGGTTTAGCTTACATCATTAAAGTATAGAGTAGGAATTATTAATGAATGAAACTGAATTTATGAATCAAATATTTCATTCAAGTTCATAAAACATCAAGCAGGACACTTTGATAATATCCTGCTGAGTTTGGATATAATTAATCAAAACAAATAATTAAATTGTTTCTTAGTACTTTGAATAAATCATTAATGAATTTTCTAACTACTCCTCCCCACTGACATTGAGATACAAGGTGGGAGCCATTAGGACTGTTTTTCTGCTCCAGTGCATCAAGGTGATGCAAGTGATGATAGTGGTTTTGGTCAGTGAAGTGTCTTAGAAATACAGTCTGCCAGGAATTAAGGTTTTATTGACAAAAAATCCTCCAAAAGGAATGACCTTGCTGGACATTTATATAACTTTCGAAGGAAATTTCAGAGAACTACTTACATTTTTATCCAAAGAAATTAGACTAGCCAAACAGGATGAATGAAGTCTTGGCTGACTTTTTTTGGCAGTGAATAAATCAAATTCGAGAAGTTGCTATTAAGTGATTGTAGCTGCTAAAATGCCTCTAAGGTTTTATACAAAAAGGGCAAGCTACTATTCAGTCATTTTGCAGTACAACAAGCTATTAAATGTGAAGATGCCTGTAGGGTTTTGTAGAAACAAAATCATTGAAACAATGAAATGATCAGAGTCTCCTTGTATGCCAGGGTCTAATGACACAGCCAAGTTGTGTGTGTGTATGTATGTGTGTGTATAAAATTTAATAAATTGAACATTAAATGCAAAAGTACATACAGATGGTAGGTTTAATTGGAAGTCTGTAAAATATTCAGAGGGAAATATCTTTTGGGAGAAAGCTTTGCTTTTTCCAGCTTTATAATTTTTGACATAAAAATAAAATAAAACAAAAACAGCCAAAACTTAGCAAAAGCTGTAATGCATTTACCCAGAATCCTGAAAATTTTCTGGGGAACTTTTTTTTTTTTTTTAACTCTACTATCTTGGTCCTATCTTTGCATAATCAGACTGTTCTTTAGTCCTTAAAACGGTTGAACTCTGTTTTCTGAAATGCACTCAAGAAACTGACAGGTTTCTTGCTGTCATTTCTGTAGAACTCTTATTTCCTCAAGAGACAGTCCACACTCATGTATATTTTGAATTTCTAGGCAAAATTAAACCTCTGGTTACCATTCTTCAAAATTCTTAACTTTGGAGCTACTTTTTAACATTTCTCCTATTTGATGTACTATCTCAGTTAAGGACATTTTCAGCGAATTCCTTTTGATTTCAGCCCTCAATGCTTTCAAAAAATCAAATAATCAACTTCCCTTGAGTGTTTGCAGACACAGTGGAAAGAATGGTAAGCTGTAACTAGTCTGGATTTTTGTACCAGATGTGATACCTACTGACTTCCTAATCTTTCACTGGACACTTAAGCACTTTGCTCTTCAACAGTTTAAGGGATTTATAATTGGTTATCTGAAGAACACTACCAAAAAACCAAACCCAGTGCCATCAAGTCAATTCCGACTCATAACGACCCTATAGGACAGAGTAGAACTGCCCCATAGAGAGTTTCCAAGGAGCACCTGGTAGATTCGAACTGCAGACCCTTTGGTTAGCAGCCATAGCACTTAACCACTATGCCACCAGGGTTTTCTGAAGAACATTAGAACCTCAAATTGTATAATCCATGCATTTGTGATTGTAACTGGATTTTGATTTATAAATGAGAATCATACTTACCATATTTATGAAAATAACAACTAGGTCTTACCTCAGTGTTTTAGTGCGGATCAATGGGGCTATACAAACTGAAAACTATATGACAAAAATTAAATCACAATTTAATTTGGTTAATAAATGAAACCTGTAAAGGCTGCCAGTTACCTTTCTTTGCTTACTGTGTACAGCACATGTAATTCTAATAGTCACCTCCACCACTATGACAGCCTGGTTCTATGCATCTTTATGGAGTTTTAAAGAAGGTCTTTCATTAAGAACATCATGAAAACCAAAGAATAAACTTTTGTAGAACAAATTAATGCATAACCAGAGTAAATTACAAGAAATTTACTCTGAGTACAAAATTATAGTGAATTAGATTTGGATATAAGCCTTCACCCTTCCTTACTAAAAAAACAATATGAAATCTTAACCAGCTAGGATAAAAATGTGATCCTCAGAAATACTCCACAGTTTTACTTGAAAACAAAATAGTTTCAGGCTAAATAAGCATGGAACATACTTGGAAAACATATTTTGCACCTTTTAGAACTTTCCAAAGCTCCCAAAATGAAGCTGTGAATTGTCACTCTCTAAAAGGTTATGATATGCAATATATCCCAGAGAACTATCCAATCTAAGGAGAAAAAGCATTTAATTTTTCATTCTTAAATATGGAGCCCTGGTGGTACAGTGGTTAAGACCTTGGCTGCTAATCAAAATGTCAGTAGTTCGAATCCACCAGCATCTCTTTGGAAACTCTATGGGCAGTTCTACTCTGTCCTTTTTTAAATGGGTTTAAGTATGAAGTTAACTCTAGATTTTTTTATAAAAGAGCAATATCAAGTTGGGGAAATTCTTTGTAATTCCAGTTTGTTAAGTTTCTTCTTCTTCTTTTATTCATGAATCGGTGCTGTGGTAGATACGTGTCAATTGGCTACTCTATGACTCTCAGTGGTTTGGCAGACACTGGACTGGTTGCTCTTCCGTAATGTAATCACCCTCCATGATGTGATCAATCAGTCAGTTGCAAGGGGAGTTTCCTTGTGGGCGTGACCTGCATCAAATATTTAAATGCATGCTGTGGCAAAGCTTTCTCTTTCTCTCTGTGTGTGTGTGTGTGTGCAATGTATATATTGATTTAGATTTAGATATATCTCACTGATTTTGCTCCTCTGGAAAAACAAAACTAAGACAGGTGCTGACTTTTGTCCAGCGATTTTTCTGTATCTACTAAAAGTATCATGCTGTTACTACTCTTTATTTTAAATAGATGTAGAAGCATTTGGCGAAATTATTTATATTTATCCTTCTTGGGGTTTTCTGAGCTTCTTCAATCCATAAGCTGATGTTCTTCAAATAATTTGGGAAATGTTTGCCACTTTCTTTAAGCATTTTTTTCTGCCCTGACCTACTACTTTCCTTCTGCTAGTTCAATTGTTAGGCTGTTTGATATTGCCCCACAGATCACGTGCAGCTCTGTTCTTTTTTCTTCAATAATTTTCACTGCTCTTTCAACAGTTTGTAATATTTAGTGTTTTCATCATTGAAAATCTCTCCCTTCATCTCCAGTCTTCTCTTTAATCAACTCTGTGATTTTTCATTTTAGTTTTTGTGCTTTTCAGAGCTACTGTTTCTACTTCTTCACTGAGATTCTTCTTTCTCTTCACTTATTAATATTACATCTTATTTTCAGTTCAAAACATATTTAAAATAAAAAAACCCAAAATAGCTTATTTAATATCTTTGCCAAATCCAACATTGGTGTCATATCTGGTTTGTTTTACACTGACTGTTTTATTTTCCTTTCATGGGTCAAGCGTTTCATGTCTAACAGCTTCCCATTTTATCTTGGCTGTTGAATGATACCTTGTAGAGATTTGAATCTTTGTATCTTTCTCTTGGAGAGCTGATTTCCTTCTCCCATCCCTACGTAGTTAAATTGTGGATTGAAAAACTTGAACTTATGTAACTTGATTTTATGATTTTGACCAGCAAATCTGAAAAGTTTGAGGTGTCTTACAAGTCCCTCTAGACTGATGGGACTTAAACTTCACAATCTTTCTCTTACGTAGATCTGCTCAGGGCATGGCTGTCAGCTTTGTTACAATGGCTGTAGAGTATGATTTATTCTAGGTGTCTCAGCTAGATGTCCAGGATGCTAGCTTGAGTGGTAATGAGGTTAGTTCCCTAAGTCACTCTGTAGTAAACCTCACATAGTCTCACTTTGCACATGTGTAGCCCTGTCCCATTGAGACTTCTGCCACCCCCATCAATGCCATAGTCTATGATGTCTTACCTATGCTTTCCGGTTGCTCCAATAGCCCAGAATTCTGATTTCTGCCTCCTCAGATCAGCAGAACCACCATGTTTTTCATGGGAGACACCTCCTTGACTCGCTGAAAGCCAAGGTGAATGAGGAAAACTTCAAAATCTTCCCTTCTCCCTGAATACTGTCTAATGCTAAAAAAGTTTTCTCATTTATTTCATACTCCATTTTATACTTGTTCACACAGTCATGACCCACCACAAAAATCTCCTGTGGTCATTTTTTTTACTGATGGTTTTCCAGAGACTGGTGAATTGTTTTGTTTAGGGGATCTCCAATCTCTATCTAACCATTACTAATGGGTAGCCCATCCCCTAAAGATCTGGGCACTGTTTTTTGAAATAATTCTAGTTAGTCCTTCTATGTCTAATCACTCACAAAATTGCACTAAGTTAACCTCTGCAGAAGAGGGGTCCTGATGCTCCCCACCAAGGGAAAACCTAAGACAACATGATCTGTACTCAGACTGTACTAATGTTGCTTTGTCCTGGGGCCTGCTGACGGAAAGTCTCTTCCTAACCGTACCTGACAAGAAATCACTATTCGGGCAATAGTGGGTTGCTCCTTATGCCATCAGAGTGCAATAATATCTACCTGGAGTGGAGACTTTTAAGTCACCTCTTTAGCAAGGAGGAGCCCTGATGGAGCAGTGGTTAAGCACTTGGGTGCTAACTCAAAAGTCAGCAGTTCAAACCCACCAGCTGCTCCGTGGAAGAAAGATGTGGCAATACGAGTCCCCAAAGATCATAGCCTTAGAAACCCTGTGGGCCAGTTCTACTCTGTCCTATAGGGTTGCTGTGTGTTGGAATCTACTTGATGAAAACATTAGCATTTCTAGATTGTAGAACACCTGATCTTACTATGGATAGGTTTTGGTAAATTTAAAAAGAGATGTGCATATTTAACACTAAGTTTTAACTATGTCATAAAAATGTAATGCTCAGTTTATGTATCATGCATTTGCTGAAAGATAGGCAAGTAAATGTAAGTAATTGTTTCCAAAACTCAACTTTTAATTTTAGAAGTTGTTTTAACTATTTATGAAAGGAACACAATACTGTAAATTTCAAAGGATCAAAATATTTTTTTCTCATTTTCTTTCATAATTTTAATTTTTTCTCAAGAAGTAAAAGTGTCTTGTTACCACGGAAGCATTTGCATTTTTCTTTTAAAAGTGTTCTGTAGCTATCACAGTATTGTTTATGCTTTTAAGAAGCAAATAATTGTACCGAAATAGTATTCCTGATAACAACATGATTCATCCAAAACATATGCTAATATATAAGACGGTTTGATTTTATGTTTTATGCACCTACTTTTTTTTAACCTGTTATATACTGAGTGAAAAGTGTGTGATTATATTTCCTGTAGAGTTAGATTATTACAGGGAACAGTACCTCCATAAAGATACGTTACCTTTAAAATTAGAATACATTTCCAAAAAAAAAAAAAGTAATCCAAGTATTATTGAATTTAATTAAAATAAACACAATTTTCCTTTGTGTATGGAGAGCCAGCAAAAAGAAAGGACAGAAGAGAAATTTGGGTCATGATAAGATCAAAGATGCAGTCATGGTTGGGTGAGGTAGAAATGAGAAAGTCATGGTCCTGGAAGGACAGCATGCTAAGTGGTTAATTTATTCGAAAGTTACCATCCCTGAGGAAGATGGTGGGCCTTGGAATTAATATGATAACTTTACTTCCAGGTGTTGAAATCTTCAATTTATCATGGAAAGTTACTAAGAGTGCAAATGCTGTATAGAGAGTTATATAGGCTTAGCTGATGTAATTTGAAATCAGAGTGTTCTGTCTTTCATGGGAGTAGGAGAGTAAAGACATGCAAATTTTAAATAATTTAAGAAGATAAATTTCAATAATTACCTTGTAGTTGAGGATGGTAATTTTGGGGGCACAACTTCTGTTTTAAACATTTAAGATTTGCAAAATATATTATGTATTTCCATACATTTTAAATGATATGTTATCACAATTATATGTAATATACACTATATAGTATACAAAATTATATTTCGTGTCATTACATTACATTTATTAAATATAATTACACTGCGTATGATATAATTTCATTAGCAATGTTGGATATGAGTCTGGAACTCAGGGTTGAAGTTGAAAAGAATTATATATTTAGAATCACTATTATATATATATATCATGCAAAGCAGAAGGCTTTGAGATTATGTAGAAAACAAGTGTATATGCACAAGAAGGATATGAATTAAACCAATGTACTTTTCAGAATCTAGAGTTTTGAATGAAAAGGGGAATCAGGGAAAGAGACTGAGAAGATACAGAGGTAGAGAGAGGGAATGAAAAGTCACTGGAATCAAAATTAAAAGGTATTTTAAGGAGAGTGATACTTCTGTGAAGTCAAGTAATATGGGAATTAAATTGTGCTTACTGACCATGACACAAAAGAGATAATTGGTGACCTTACCAAATATCAGTAAGGTTGTGTAGCATAGGCAGTGTGGACAAGAGCCTAGTGAGAGCTGGTTCAGAATAAAATGGGAGCCTAAAAAAAGCAGCTCTAGAGAGACCTTGGAAACCCTGGTGGCACAGTGGTTAAGTGCTATGGCTGCTAACCAAAGGGTCAGCAGTTCGAATCCACCAGGTGTTCCTTGGAAACTCTATGGGGGCAGTTCTACTCTGTCCTATAGGGTTGCTGTGAGTCCGAATTGACTCCATGGCACTGGCTTTGGTTTTTGGTTTGGTTACAGAGGCCTTTGGAGGAATTTCTCCATAAGAACACTAGAGAGATGGCCGGATGGTAGAAGGAGATACAAGAGCTTGGCTGCTAACCAAAAAGTCAGTAGTTCAAATCCACCACCCATTCCTTGGAAACCCTATGGGGCGGTTCTAACTGACCCTATAGGTTTTGCCATAAGGCAGGATTGACTTAATAGCAACATGTTTTTATATAAAGATTGTTAGTATTCCAGTAAGTTTATATGAAGATAGATATGAACTAGTGGAAGGGAATATGACCCTGCAGGAGAGAGCAGGCAAGAGAGGATGGAATAAAAGCACAAGTGGACCGTCTGATCTTAGAGGAGAGAAGGCAACTAGAAGGAGCACATTATATATATTCCAGATAGTGGTAGGCTGGTAGAATGCATAGGAGGTAGTTTTATTCTCCTCTGAATGCTCTCTTTTATTTCGCTGACACAAAATAATTTGGTTATCAACTGCGTTTGAAGAGAAAGTAAGATTTTCAGGTTGAGAGAAGGGAAAGTGTGGAATAGGTGTGGCAGCCACATAAACGTGCCTCTCAGATCTCTGACTGCAAGGAGTATAGTTGACAGGCTACAAATGCTGCACTTTAAAACCCAGCACCACATTTGCATGAAAGACCACTGGTCACACAGCTACTTCCTGCCAAAGGCTGTTTGATGTTAAGGCTGATCTATTTTGGTGAGATAGGGAATTTGTCTGATGAATGCCCTGTTTTAAGGTTTCCCCAACATCTTTGCTATATATTCCTGAGGACTGCAATAAAGCCTACAGTTTTTTCTATCCAAGCCCCCTTCTTCTCTTCCTTCCTTCCTTCCCTTTTTCCTTTACAAAGGTTAAACATGCATTGAGTTCGATGGCTGTCCAGTCTCCCTCAAGTTCCTTCCCATTGTCACACACCAGTGTTTTCCCCGATAAATCTCTTATATGCTCAATACTGTGTTGATGCATATTTCTTACAGAAGCTGACAATAGTCATGTGGAGAGACAGGAAATACAGTTAATAAGAAAACAGGATTGTCAGGCAGTTCTCAGATCATGGTCATCAACCCAATGTGTTATTCCACACTAAGACTGGTGTGTAAATTATGTGGCTTTCTTCTCATTGTTAGGTGCCATCGAGTGGGTTTCAACTCATAGTGACACTACGGACAACAGAGCTAAGAGCTATCCAGTCTTGCACCATCCTCACAATTGTTGTTATGTTTGAGGCCAATGTTGCAGCCACTGTGTCAATCCTTCTCATTGAGGGCCTTTCTCTTTTTCACTGATCCTCTATTTTACCATGCATGATGTCCTTCTCCAGGGACTGATCCCTCCTAATAACATGTCCAAAGTATGAGAGATGAAGTCTCACCATCCTTGCTTCTAATGAACGTTCTGGCTGTATTTCTTCGACGACAGATTTGTTCACTCTTCTGGCAGTCCACGGTATATTCAGTATTCTTTGCCAAAACCATAACTCAAAGGTATCAATTTGTCTCCAGCCTTCCTTATTCATCGTTCAGCTTTCACGTGCATATGAGATGATTGAAAACACCATGGCTTGGGTCAGGCATACATTAGTCCTCAGACTGACATCTTTGCTTTTGAACATTTTAAAGAGGTCTTTTGCAGCAGATTTGCCCAATGCAGTGCGTCCTTTGATTTCTCAACTGCTGCTTCCATGGGCATTGATTGTGAGCCCAAGTAAAACAAAATCCTTGACAAATTAAAAATTGTCTATTTATTGTGATGTTGCTTATTGGTCCAGTTGTGAGGTTTTTTTTTTTTTTTTTTATGTTGAGGTGTAATCCATACTGAAGGCTGTGGTCTTTGATCTTCACCAGTAAACACTTCAAGACCTCTTCGCTGTCAGCAAGCAAGATGTGTCAGCTGCATATTGCAGGTTGTTAATGAGCCTTCCTCCAATCCTGATGCTCCATTCTTCTTCATATAGTCCAGCTTCCTGGATTATTTGCTCATCATACAGGTTGAATAAGTATGGTAAAAGGATACAACCCTGCCACACAACGTTGCAGACTTTAAACCCTGCATTATCCCCTTGTTCTGTTTGAATGACTGCCTCTTGGTCTAAGTACAAGTTCCTTATGTAAACAATTAAGTGTTCTGGAATTCCCATTCTTCCCAATGTTATCCAAAATTTGTTATGATCCACACAGTTGAATGTCTTTGCTTAGTCAGTAAAACACAGGTAAACATCTTTCTGGTATACTCTGCTTTCAGCCATGACCCATCTGACATAAGCAATGATATCCCTTTTTCTACCTCCTATTCTGTACCTGTCTTAAATTTCTGGCAGTTCCCTGTCGATGTACTGCTGTAGCCACTTATGAATGATCTTCAGCAAAATTTTACTTGTGCTTGATATTAATTATATTGCTTGATAATTTCCCCATTCTGTTGGATCATCTTTCTTTGGAAAGGGTACAAATATGGATCTCTTCCAGTCAGTTGGCCGGGTAGCTGTTTTCCAAATTTCTTGGCATAGGCTAGTGAGCATTTCTAGTGCTGCATCTGTTTGTTGAAACATCTTAATTGGTATCTCATCAGTTCCTGAAGCCTTGTTTTTTCCCAATGCCTTCAGTGCAGCTTGGACCTCTCTTCCTTCAGCATCAGTGGTTTTTGAATCATATGCAATCTCCTGAAATGGTGGCACTTCAACCAAATTTTTTTCTTCTTTTGTTACAGTGACTGTTTATTCCTTCCATCCTCTTTTGATGCCTCCTGCATCATTTAACATTTTCCCACAGAGTCCTTCAATATTTCTACTCAAGGATTGAATTTTTTCTTCAGTTCTTTCAGCTTGAGAAATGCTGACCGTATTCTTCCGTTTTGGTTTTCTATCTCCAGGTCTTTGCATATTTCACTATAACACCTTACTTTGTCTTCTTGAGTCGCCCTTCGAAATCTTCTGTTCAGTTCTTTCACTTCATCATTTCTTCCGTTTGCTTTAGCTACTCTAAATTCAAGAGCAAGTTTCAGAGTCTCTTCTGACATCCATTTCGGTCTTTTCTTTCTTTCCTGTCTTTTTAATGACCTCTTGCTTTCTTCATGTTTGATATCCTTGATGTCATTCCACAACTCGTCTGGTTTTTGGTCATTAGTGTTCAGTGTGTCAAATTTATTCCTGAGATGGCTTCTAAATTTAGGTGATATAAACTCGAGGTTGTACTTTGGCTCTATATGAATTTACTTGTGTATAAATTATGTGGATATAGGTATGGAAGAGACAGAGATTAACAAAACCTAATCATGATTCAGGTTTTGCTAAGTGAGTATGACAGAAGAAATGAGAAGCAGAAGGCTGAGGGAATATGCAGCATAGCGATTAAGTGAATGGATCGTATCTACTCTGGGTACTGAGGAAAGTGAGGATAAGTGGAGGGTGATATAAAGTGAACTAATCGTTGGGCCAATGAATTGGAGGGTCTGATGGAGTGGAAGAATTTTAAAGAAGTAACTCTAAAGGAGCTTGAAAATAAAAAAAGTGGCTCCAGAATGGGATGGTATTTGACGTAGAGCATTTACTGATAACGACTACCTTGTGTAAGAGTGAGTGGCTGTAGCAACGTGGAACACAAGGTCATTTGAGGGGAATTTTCCCAAAATAAGTTAAAGTTTTGCTGATTTTCTTTCTTTTCATTATTCCATTACATAGTAACATTTTTCATCTCTTATTTTTTCCTTAAAATTCCTCTACGAGTTTAAAACATGTGTTTTTTTTTTTTTTTTCCTAAACATCTAAAAGAAAGAGAGAGAGAAAGAAGCAAACAAAGAAAGGGGAGAACTCACAGGCACGAAGAACATCTCTGGTGGAATCATTCAGAAATACGCAGTCTGCTTTAAATGACAGATTTCCTTGTGTGCAGATAGTAGTGGAAGGCACCATAAAAGGCCAGAAATGGAAAGATGTCTGAGCAATTTTTTCAATCTGATTAAAAAAAATAAAAAGAGGTATGAAAGTTTTGAAAGAGAATAAAACAAGAAAAGGTGTAAGCATGTAGTGCAGAAATAAAATGGTGAGTACATGCCAAGCAAGACAATAATTTATAAAGAGAAATACAAAACAATTAATATGGAAACTACAGAAGGGGCTTTGAACTTTAGGACAATTTTATATTGTTTAAAATATATGTCATAAAAAATATTGTATCTAGTATGGTCAAATCTGGCTGACTCTCCAAAATCAAGAATGCAGAAGAGATTCAGATATCACCCTAACAATCAAGGCATAAAACAGCTACTAGAATTTCAATTTAGAAAGAACAACCAAAATATTTTATTTTCCTTATTTGTAATTATTCATAAATATTTAACTTAACTGCTTTTCGTTCTTATAACTTCACATGTTTGATTCTTATGATTATTTTCAAAATAAAATATTATGCAGCAAATATAAGTAGAAATTTCTAAGTCTGCACGACATTGAATTATATTTTACTGTTATGCTAGTGCTCAGGAAGACAAAAAACTCCACTTAGATTTACAAAGCAGATGACCAGAAAATATATTTATTTTTTGTAAATCCTTTTTTTGTTTGCTTGTTTTTTTTTGTTGTTGTTGTTGTGCTTTAGCTGAAATTTTGTAGCTGAAGTTAATTTCTCATTCAAAAATTTATACAAGCACGGTTTTGTGACATTAGTTGCAGTCCCCACAATGTGACAGCACATTTTCTCTTTCCACACCCATGTTCCCTGTGTCCATTTGGCCAGTTCCTGTGTCTTCCTGCCTTCTCATGCTGCTTTTGGACAGGAGCTGCCCATTTGGTCTTGTATATCGGATTGAACTAAGAGGCATATTCTTTACGTGTATTATTTTTTGTTTTATAGTCCTATCTAATCTTTGTCTGAAGAGTGGATTTCGGGAATGGTATTTTTTTACCAAAGTTCTAATTTATAATAAGGACTCACACTTTTCTGATAATCAGAGAGGTCAGGGGAAGGGGAAAGCTATTATTCTAGATTGGATATTTTTAAAATTGATGGATATTTTAAAATTGTTTTAATATGTCTCTTTTTTTAAACACACCAATTTCAGTTTTCAAATTCATAAAAATGCAGACCTGTCATATTTCTTAATAGTATTTAAAATGTATTTCCTCTCATCATCTTCAGTAGTCTTACTTGAATAATTTCAAAAATAAATTTACCCAAACATCATCTGAAACTTTACCTCCTCCCATTTTCTGGAAATTTGGATTATTTCTCCCTTGTCTTTCAACAGCACTCCTAATAGAAAACTAAAATTGGATTCAGAGAATTATATCACATAAAAGTATTAGCCGTAAAATCTTGTTCATCCATTTAATTAGAAAGCAATTATCCAGCAAAATCCTCTGCCTTCCAATGTCACCCTTACTCCCCATCTGGCCTTTTAATATGGTCATCTAAACAAACGACCTTGAGTTAAACTAAAAAAAAGAGACAGAGAAATAAAGATAATATTTCTAAGAAGTCCTAACGTCTTAATAAGAAAAGTACTTCAGTGCTTGGAAAGATGGTCTCATTTCAGTTTGTTTCTTTTCCTGATAGAAATTGTGTTTAGTTTCTCACCCAATAACAGAGTAGGCATTATCTAGAGGGAAGTTTCCATGCTGTCCCTTTACAATATTGTGAGATGGTGTTCTGTTAATACTCTCATTGAAATAAAATATTTTGAAATAAAAATGTATTAACCAAAGGCAATTTAAACTAAATTGAAAATATAATGATTGTTTATGATGATATCATTATAATTTAATATATATTTTCAAAAAGCACTTATGTTTTCAAAAATCACTTTTATTAAGCCTCGTCTTCGTAAAAAGGATGTAATGACAAGATATAATTTACTAGAATTTTTTTCAAATATCTTTATTTCCTTACAGTTTACAGAAGATTGTTTCAAAATACACAGGCTTAATCATAATTTTTGTGTTGAATTTAGTGTTCAATAGAGTATTTTATGAAAATATTTATATTATTTGATTGATGAAAAACTGCTTCCTTAATTTTTTTGTATTTTTTCATTGCTAATTATGTTGAATACTTGATCATAAATTCATGAATAAATTGCATTTCTTTTTCTTTGAACTGGATTTGCATAGTTTTGGCATGTATTTCTTCTTGTTATTGACTCACAATTGTGATAAGAAAAAAGATTTTTTAGGTTTTTGGGTTTTTTTATGCTTTCCATCTTCTGTTTATATTTTTTTGATACAAAGACTTTCATCTTGTCATTATATTATATTAAGGCCAAATATTGTCATTTTTATTTAATATTTATTTGTTAGGTATTTTTATGTTTTGATGTAAATAATACCACTATATGCAATATGGAATGAGTCAACTGTTGAAAGGTTTGTATCATACAATAACCAGTATTTCCCAATGAGAGTCTGGATGTGAAAAAAATCATGCATGGGTAAACAATGCATTCTGTGTACAAGATAGATCAATAAATTATAATAGATTATGAAAGTTTGTTGTTATACTTTCAGATTCACATTTAAACATTAAGAAACTATCACTTGTCAACTATTTTTTTTGTACATCAAAGAATAGCCATAATTTTCTAAAAGACTACTAAAACACTCCTTCCTTTCCAATTACATATCTATGTCAACATTAATTTTCTTCATCTCCTTCAATCAAAACAACATATAACAGTTGGAACGGAAAGCAGATATGAGAATCCAGCTATTACCTGTGAAAGCAGGCACTAACTGTATGTGAAAAAAACAAAATAATGCAGTTCCTCTCACTATAGTTTTTATTTTGGGAAATATTGTTAGTTTCATAAAAATTATATTACTGATGTTAACATGTAATTAGATCATTGCTGAGTTTTCATTAAGTGATAATAGGTTTAAAATTTCTTAGTTTTAATTTCTGATAGAGTAAATATCAATAGATAAAATTAACATAAATACTATAAAAAGTTTTTGATATCTTTGATGATTTAAATAATGTACACAAAAACCAAACCAAACCCACTGCCATGGAGTTGAATTCCAACTCATAACTACCCTATAAAAAAAATAGTAAAATTGCCCCCACAGGGCTTTCAAGGCTATAAAGCTTTACAGAAGCAGACTGAGACATCTTTCTCCCACAGAGCTATTGGGGGGTTCAACTGCTGAGTTTTCAGTTAGCAGCTGAGCATGTTAACCACTGTACCACCAAAGCTCCTTAAAGGGTACACAGTGTTTCCAAAATTAAAATGTTTAAGACTTTGCCTTATGTGTACCTTCTGCTGATAAATTCTCATAATGTTTTAAATTCATCTTTTGGATTTTTTTTTTTTTTTTTTTTTTGCTGTATTTGGATTTCAATTAGAATATATTTTTTTCAACATTAAAGATGGCTTTGTATCTCAGACTGATTTCATTTGTTTCTGTTGAGAAGTCATGTATCAAATTAACTGCTGCCCACTAAAGAAAACTTATTTCTCATTTCTACATATTATCGATATTTTCTCTTTTATTTTTCAGCTGATGTAATACGATATATCTAGGTGTGAATTTATTTTCACTTGCTTTACTTTGGGTTCACAGGTTTTTAAGAATCTCTGGTATAACCCTTTTAATAGTTTTGAAAAACTTTCAGCTTTGTTATCTTCAAATATGTGTAATGCATGCATATATGTATGTGTATAACACGTATATGCTTATAAGTGGACTTACTATATAAATGCTCATTGCCGTCGAGATGTCCCATAGAGTTTCCAAGGAGCAGCTGGTGGATTCAAACCACCAACCATTTGGTTAGCAGCCAAATGCTTGAACCACTTCACCATGAGGACTCCCAACTTTAGGTTAACAACCTGAGCTCTCAACCACTGTGCATAGTGTGCATATTTACTGTTTACATATGTTTTATCTGCCATAGTGTTTCACAATTTTTTATTTTCTATATTCAGTATTTCTTTCTCTTCTTAATTTCCTTCGTTAAAAAAAAAAAAAAACTAGTTATCCCCTCTTTATCATTTGGAAGTTATATATTTTGATTCTTCTTTGTTAAAGATTAGAAATTACAACATGTATAGTTTAACATGCTTTCAGCCAAGATGAATTTGACATAAGCAATGACATCCCACCTTCCCCATTCTTTTCTGAACCCGGCTTGAATTTCTGGCAATTCCCTGTCGATGTACTGCTGCAACTGCTTTTGAATGATCTTCAGCAAAATTTTACTTGCATGTGATATTGTTGATATTGTTTGATAATTTCCACATTCTACTGGATCACTTTTCTTTGGAATGGGCATAAATATGGATCTCTTCCAGTCAGTTGCCCAAGTAGTTGTCTTCAAAATTTCTTGGAATAGATGAGTGAGAGGTTCCACCATTACATCCACGTGTTGAAACATCTCAACCAATATTCGGTCAATTCCTGGAGCTTTGTTTTTTTGCCAATGCCTCAGTGCAGCTTGGAATTCTTCCTTCAGTACCTTCTATTCTTGATCATATGCTACCTCCTGAAATGGTTGAACCTCAACAAATTTGTTTTGGTACAGTGCTTCTGTATAATCCTTCCATCTTCTTTTTATGCTTCCTGTGTCATTTAATATTTTCTCCATAGAATCCTTCAATATTGCACCTAGAGACTTGAATTTTCTCTTCAGTTTTTTCAGCTTGAGAAATGCTGAGCGTGTTCTTCCCTTCATCATTTACCAATAAAAACCAAAACCAAACCGGTGCTGTCGAGTCGATTCCGACTCATAGGGACCCTATAGAACAGAGTAGAACTGCCCCAGAGAGTTTCCAAGGAGCGCCTGTGGATTCGAACTGCCGACCTCTTGGTTAGTAGCCGTAGCACTTAAGCACTGTGCCACCAGGGTTTCCCATTTACCAATATTTCTAGTTATTTCCAGTGGGATTGTTTATCTGAATGATATAGCTTTCCACATTACTAAAATTAAAGACATTACTCATTCCTTTATGTGTTTTAAACAAATTATTGTCATATGGTATGTAAGATCATTCTTTATCTAAAATTTACTATAAATTCAAAATCTGCCAATTGTTGTTCATACATACTGTTCTGGATTGAATGGTGTATCCCAAAAATATGTGTTGCATTCCTAACCTCTCTAGTTGCAGAAGTCATCCCACTTGAGAATAGCGATTTCTTTGTCACGTTAATGAAGCTATATCATTGTAAGAGGTGTCTTAATGCTACTCGCTTTTGGGATATAAAAAGAGATGATTAGACACAGAGAAGAAAGCACAAATAGAGAGGAAGATAGATGCTATGTAAAGTTCACTAAGGAATCAAGGAATGTCAGCTCTACAGAAACTGAAGGAGATCTTCCCCAGAGATGACAGAGAGAGAGAGCCTTCCCTTAGACTCTGTGCCCTGAATTCGGACTTCCAGTCTCCTAACCATCAGAAAATAAATTTCTGTGCTTTAATCTCACTCACTGGTGGAATCTCAGTTACAGCAGCATTAAGAAACTAAGCTGTATAGTCTCACTTGTTTATATTTTCTTCTGTTTTGCTTAAAAGCTTTTTAGTCGTGTGCTATGTTTGACCAGATTTATCTGGAGCCCTACTATAAAATTACAATTTTGGGGAGGTGGGGAGATTATATTTGCTTATTTTGTGGACACTTAGAAGTTTCCAGTTTAGCTCTATCATAAAGAACATCCCTCTGAATATATGTGAGCATAATTTCTACAAATATATTTACACATTCACGTTGTGAATATACCTACAGAATAAAATTATTTTGTTGCTACAGAACATAATTATTTTGTTGCAACCCTGATACCCAATTATCCATAAGTATTTCAGAGTATATTTCCTGTAAACATGGGCGTTCTCCTACATGTTGTTGTTGTTAGGTGCTGTTGAGTCGGCTCCAACTCATAGCAGCCCTACACACAACAGAACGAGACACTGCCCAGTCCTGCGCCATCCTTACAATCTTTACTATGCTTGAGCTCATTGTTGCAGCCACTGTGTCGTACCACTTCATGGAGGGTCTTCCTCTTTTCCGCTGACTCTGTACTTTCCCAACCATGATGTCCTTCTCCAGGGACTGATCCTTCCTAACAACATGTCCAAAGTATGTAAGCCGCAGTCTTGCCATCCTTGTTTTTAAGGAGCATTCTGGTTGTACTTCTTCCAAGACAGATTTTTTTGTTCTTTTGGCAGTCCATGGTATATTCAATATTCTTCGCCAACACCACAATTCAAAGGTGTCAATTCTTCTTCGGTCTTCCTTATTCATTGTCCAGCTTTCACATGCATATGTTGCAGTTGAAAATACCATGGCTTGGGTCGGGTGCACCTTAGTCTTCAAGGTGACATCTTTGCTCTTCAACACTTTAAAGAGGTCCTTTGCAGCAGATTTACCCAATGCAGTGCATCTTTTGATTTTTTGACTGCTGCTTCCATGGCTGTTGATTGTGAATCCAAGTAAAATGAAATCCTTGACAACTTCAATCTTTTCTCCATTTATTATAATGTTGTTCATTGGTCCAGTTGTGAGGGGTTTTGTTTTCTTTATGTTGAGTTGCAATCCATACTGAAGGCTGTGGTCTTTGATCTTCATTAGTAACTGCTTCAAGTCCTCTTCCCTTTCAGCAAGCAAGGTAGTATCATCTGCATAATGCAGGTTTGTTAATGAGTCTTCCTCCAATCCTGATGCCCCGTTCTTCTTCATATAGTCCAGCTTCTTGGACTATTTCTCAGCATACAGATTGAATAGGTATGGTGAAAGAATACAACCCTGATGCACACCTTTCCTGACTTTAAACCAATCAGTATCCCCTTGTTCTGTCCGAACAACTGCCTCTCGATCTATGTAAAGGTTCCCCATGAGCACAATTAAGTGTTCTGGAATTCCCTTTTTCACAATATTATTTATAATTTATTATGATCCACACAGTCGAATGCCTTTGCATAGTCAATAAAACACAGGTAAACATCCTTCTGGTATTCTCTGCTTTCCGCCGGGATCCATCTGACATCAGCAATGATATCTCTGGTTCCACGTTCTCTTCTGAAACTGGCCTGAATTTCTGGAATTTCCCTGTCCATATACTGCTGCAGCCGTTTTTAAATAATCTTCAGCAAAATTTTGCTTGCATGAAATATTAATGATATTATTCTATAATTTCCATATTCAGTTGGATCACCTTTCTTGGGAATAGGCATAAATATGGATCTCTTCCAGTCAGGTGGCCAGGAAGCTGTGGTCCATATTTTTTGATGTAGATGAGGGAGCACTTCCAGGGTTGCATCTGTTTGGTTAAACATCCCAACTGATATTCTGTCAATTCCTGGAGCCTTGTTTTTCACCAATGCCTTCACAGCAGCTTGGGTTTCTTCCTTCAGTATCATCGGTTCCTGATCATATGCTTCCTCTTGAAATGGTTGAACACCAACAAATTCTTTTCGGTACAATGACTCTGTGTATTTGTTCCATCTTCTTTTGATGCTTTCTGCATCGTTTAAAATCTTCCCCATAGAATCTTTCACTATTGCAACTGGAGGCTTGAATTTTATCTTCAGTCCTTTCAGCTTGAGAAATGCTGAGTGTGTTCTTCCCTTTTGGTTTTCCATCTCCAGCTCTTTGCACGTGTCATAATACTTTATCTTCTCAAGTAGCCCTTTGAAATCTTCTGTTCAGTTCTTTTACTTCATCAATTTTTCCTTTTGCTTTAGCTGCTCCATGTTCGAGAGCAAGTTTCAGAGTCTCTTCTGACACCTATCGTGGTCTTTTCTTTCTTTCCTGTCTTTTCAATGACCTCTTGCTTTCTTCATGGATGATATCCTTGATTTCATTCCACAACTCGTTTGGTCTTCAGTCACTAGTGTTCAATGTGTCAAATCTATTCTTCAAATGGTCTCCAAATTCAGGTGGGATGCACTCAAGGTTATATTTTGGCTTTCATGGAATTGTTCTGATTTTCTTCAGTTTCAGTTTGAACTTGCATATGAGCAATTAATTGATGGTCTGTTCTACAGACGGCCCCTGGCCTCGATTTGACTGATGGTATTGAGCTTTTCCATTGTCTCTTTCCACAGATGTAGTCAATTTGATTTCTGTGTTCCATCTGGCGAGGTTCATGTGTATAGTTGCTGTTTATGTTGGTGAAAGAAGGTATTTGCAATCAAGAAGTCATTGGTCTTGCAAAATTCTATTATTCGATCTCCGGCATTGTATCTGTTACTAGTGCCATATTTTCTAACTACTGATCCTTCTCCTTCGTTTCCAACTTTCACATTCCAATTGCCAGTAATTATCAATGCATGTTCGATCAATTTCAGACTGCAGCAGCTGATAAAAATCTTCTATTTCTTCATTTTGGCCCTAGTGGTTAGTGCGTAAATTTGAATAATAGTTGTATTAACTGGTCTTCCTTATTTTTTTTTCCTTATAGCCGTATGGATATTATCCTATCACTGATAGCGTTGTACTTCAGGATAATCTTGAAATGTTCTTTTTGTTGATGAATGCAACACCATTCCTTTCCAAGTTGTCATTCCCAGCATAGTAGACTATATGATTGTCCATTTCAAAATGGCCAATACCAGTCCATTTCAGCTCACTAATGCCTAGAATATTGATGTTTATGCATTCCATTTCATTTTTGATGATTTCCAATATTCCTAGGTTTATACATTGACATTTCAGGTTCCAATTATTAATGGATGCTTGCAACTCTGTCTTCTCATTTAGAGTCGTGCCAGATTAGCAAATGAAGGCCCTGAAAGCTTTACTCCATCCATGTCATTAAGGTCAACTCTACTTTGAGGAGGCAGCTCTTCTCCAGTCATCTTTTGAGTGCCTTCCAACCTGGGGGGCTCACCTTCCAGCATTATATCAGACAATGTTCTGCTGCTATTCATAAAGTTTTCACTGGCTAATACTTTTCAGAAGTAGACTGCCAGGTTCTTCTTCCTAGTCTGTCATAGTCTGGAAGCTTAGCTGAAACCTGTTATCCATGGGTTGACTATCCTAGAATCTGAATGCAGGTGGCATAGCTTTGAGCATCACGGCAACAAGCAAGCCCTCACAGTACGACAAACTGACAGACACGTGGGTGTTTCTCCTACATAGCAACAATATAATCAACAACAAAAAAGAAGTTAACGTTAATACATTACCAATACCTAATTTTCAAATTCCATTTATAATATGCCAGTTTCCCAGCAATGCCTTTTATAGCCAAAGAGTACAGTTCAGAATCATATGTTTCATGCAGTTTTCATGTCTCTTTGGTCTCCTTCAGTCTGGGACTGTCCCTCAGTCTTTCTTTAACTTTCCTGACCTTGAAACTTTTGAAGAAGGCAGGGCTGTTGATTTGTGCAATGTCCCTCATTTTGAGTTTGCCTAATATTTCCTGTGTTTATGTGCAGGTTTTGCATGGTTGGGCAAATTAACATACAGGTAATGTTGTGTTCTTCTCATATAATTCTATCAGTTTGCCCAGGATTTAAAATTTTCAAATTAATAACAGTATATACTCTCACCACTTAAGGTGGTGCCTACCAAATTTCATCTTAAAATTACCCTTCTCTTCATTATAAAATATTTTGAGGGGTGGTACTTGGAAAATATGTAAATTACCCATTTCTTATAAAATTTTATTTATTAATTTATTTGTTTATATTCATCAACATGCAGTCACCATTTTCATTTGATGTGAGAATTATTGTTTATTATCATTATTTATATGAAGACTTAAATTTTCTTTGATTTGTCTAGTGAGAGCTCTTTCAAACGGCCTTTTGAATCTCTTGATACCTTTTCATTATTTTTTAATATTCTTTGCTTTCTGGCTCAAAATAATTTTCAGGTTTATCTTGTACCTTCCCTGTCCCAGTGCTGGAATCAATCATTTTCCAAAGATTTCGTGTTCCTTTCAGTGGAGAAAGATATTTAGAAATCATGATTGGGTTCTCATCGTGCTCATTGATATGAAAAGCACTTCTTACAGGCCCTCCTGAAATTCAGTACTTAGAAACAAATATAAACTATATATATTTTTATACACACACACATATATACTATATATATTATACATAGACACATCATGTATATTATATACACACACATACTGTATATATATTTGAAATTCCCTGAGGTTATCAGGCAATATACACATTCTTCCAACTTGTAAAGGAGAGGGCAGTTTTCCTTCTTTTAAATTCATTTTACAAAGGCCTGTGATTCATGCCACTGCCTTCCCTTGTCTTTTTTTTTTTTGGTTTTTGGTAGGTGTGTGTATGTTTGTAATTTTCGGTGTCATATCTATTCTAGGGAATGTCCTTACTCTGACTGATGTTATTAAGTTATTCTGCACCTATTTTTCAAAAACAGATACACATGTTTTTCCACTCAACCAAGTTAAATATATCACATCCGCTTATTTTCCTCTTACCACTCTGTACGTCTGGCAGATTGAAAACATTTTTCCATAACACATGTAGCTTCTGTCAGGGAAACAGATATAACATTTCTCATAAACTTGTGCCTTGCTATCCCTCATTTCTACAGTTATCACCAATTATGTCTGCTCTTTTGCATGTAAAAAAATTTTAGTTACGTTTGTTTGTTGCTGCTAGTATGGGAATCATTCATAAATCATTAAGGCCTGAATTTACTTTCACTTACAGAGCCGGAGAAATCCATACTCCACAAGAAACATTTACGTATCTTTTGTTGTTATTGTTGTTGTTTTTGGGGGCATGTTGATTATAAATTTATATTCAGGACATTCTCTGAAATTTATAACTAAACACTGCAGTAGACTCAGTTGAAGAAAAGACTTCTTTTGATAGTCTCTGTTTTTATAACGGGAAACCCTGGTGGTGCAGTGCTTAAGTGCTACGGCTGCTAACCATAAAGGTCAGTAGTTCAAATCCATCAGGTGCTCCTTGGAAGCTCTATGGGACAGTTCTACTGTGTCCTATAAGGTCGCTACGAGTCGGAATTGACTTGATGGCAATGGGTTTTGGTTTTATTTTTACAACGTTTTCATTTTCTTTTGGCAATAACTAGATAAAAGATATACTGTTGACAAAACAGAGATGGGTTAACAACCATGTAAAATATTTTCTGCTACCAAAGCATTTAACATTTTGGCAATACAAAATTATTTTGTGGTAGTCAATAAAACAGAGGTCAAAGTGTCTGCACTAATATGACTTAAGCATACATTGCTATAATTATACTAATTATACTAAAAATTATAAAACAAATATTACTGTACATCTCTGGTATTACATGACACTAAGACATTCAACTTAATTTTCTGAAGTCAACAACGTCCAAAGGAAAGCTAACGCCTTTCATTGTTTACTTATGCCTAATTTATGAATGAAACAAAAATAGTATTTTTCACTTTATTTTATTTATAATTTGGTTAGCCTGGACTGATTAACAAAATATAAATAAAACAAATATATATATGTGTATATATATACATACATACAAACCAAAAAACCAAACCCAGTGCCATCGAGTCGATTCCAACTCATAGCAACCCCATAGGACAGAGTAGAGCTGCCCTATAGAGTTTCCAAGGAGCACCTGGCGGATTCAAACTGCCGACCTTTTGGTTAGCAGCCATAGCACTTAACCACTATGCCACCAGGGTTTCCATATATGTATATATATATAGATGTATATAGTACGATACCAACTTATGAATGTATTTTAGAGTACAACATACCCTTTTTACTTAAAATTTACATAATATGGCTAATGAAGGTGTATTTAGGCAAATTTGATCTTGCCATGTGTTATGAATTGAATCATATCTCCCAAAAAATGTGTGTCAGCTTGGCTAGGCCATGGTTCCCAATATTGTGTGATTGTTCAACATTTTGCCATCTGAATGTGTTTTTTCTGTAAACTGTAAACCCTACCTCTATGATGTTAATGAGACAGGAATAGTGACAGTTATGTTAATAGGCAGGACTCAATCTACAAGATTAAATTGTGTCTTACATCAATCTCTTTTGAGATATAAAAGAGGGAGGTGAGCAAAGAGACTTGGGGACCTCACACCACCAAGAAAGGAGCACTGGAAGCAGAGCCAGTCCTTCAGATGAGGGGTTCCTGCACTGAGATAGATGCTCTTAGATTAGGGGAAGATTGATGACAAGCACTTTCCTCCAGAACATTTCCCTGGAGTTGGCACCCTGGATATGGGCTTCTAGCCTCCTGAATTGTGGGAGAATAAATTTCTCTTTGTTAAAGCCATTCACTTGTGGTATTTCTGTTACAGAAGCGCTAGATAACTAAGACACTATGTCAGTGTATTGATACTCACTGTTTTATATACAGTAGAACACCGTGTTTTCTCATGGAATATCATATCTTTTCACTTTTTTACATCTTGTCACATCCCTCTTTCAATTATAAGAATAGTTAAAAGAAACATGCACAACATAATCTCTCACTAGTCTGATGTACAGAAGAGCATTAGAGATCAAATAGGGATAAGGAATATAGGTGAAAGTGTTTGAAATGCATTGAACTACAATAAATTGATTTAACAAGTCATTATTCATAATTTAGTATACTTCTTTTCACTCTCTTGGTGATTCTCTTTTATGTAAACAATAACATCACATTTCTATGATTTTAATAACAGATTTTCAAAAAGTATTGAGGACTAAGGTGTGCCTGATCAAAGACATGGTATTTTCAAACACCTCATATGCATGAAAAGTGGAATAATTAATAAGGAAAGCTGAAGAATTGATGCCTTTGAAGTATGGTGTTGGTAAAGAATATTGAATATACCATGGGCTGCCAGAAGAATGAACAAAGCTGTCTCAGAAAAAGTACAGCCAGAGGGCTCCTTGGAAGCAAGGACGGCAAGACTTTGTCTCACATACTTTGAACATGTTATCAGGAAGGTCCAGTCCCCGGAGAGGACATCATGTTTGGTAAATGAGAGGTCAAAGAAAAAGAGGAAGACTCTCAATGAGATGGATTAGAACAGTGGCTACAAAAATGGGCTCAAATATAGCAACGATTGTGAGGACGAAGCAGGGTCAGTAGCATTTCATTCTGTTGTACATAGGGTGTTATGAATAAGAGCTGACTCGATGACATCAAAAAAAAATTTGAAAATGGTCAGCACATTAGATACTGTTGTTGACTCAATATGGAATTTCCTGGATGCCATTGTAGTTCTGTGGCTATGTAGGGCAATGTTTTTTGTCTTAAAACTCAAAAAAACTCAAAAGCATTGCTGTTGAGTCAATTCCAACTCATAGTGACCCTGTGGACAGAGTAGAACTGCCCCACAGAGTTTTCAAGGAGGGCCTGGTGGACTGGAACTGCTGACCTTTCAGTTAGCAGATGTAGCTCTTAACCATTACACCAGCAGAGTTTCTCATGCGTATTGATATATTTAAGGATTAAATATCCTAGTATCTTAATGCCTGAAGCTTATTTTCCTTTTCAGAAAAAAACAAACAAAAAAATTAAAGAAATGTATTATCTAGATTCACTCTGTGTATGTATGCGTGTGGAGAGAAAAAAAGATATTAACAATTGCAAATAAAAGTAAAATGCTAACAATTAGCTAATAATTTAAATGCAGGCTATACAATATTATTTATACTTTCTACTTTTGTTAAGTTTGTAAATTAAAAAAAAAATTTAATGGAAAAAAATAAGCTTGGGAAAATCTAGTTGCAAATGTTTTAAGAAACATATAGTTTATTTTGGAAACTCTGGTGGGATAGTGGCTGAGAGCTACAGCTGCTAATCAAAAGGTCAGCAGTTCAAATCCACCATGCGCTCCTTGGAAACACTATGGGGCAGTTCTACTCTGTCCTATAGGGTCATTATGAGTTGGAATCGACTCGACGGCATTGGGTTTGGGTTATATTTTTATTTTACTTTTCAGGCACATAACATTTTAAATGGCTTAGATTATTGTCAACCCCAAGATATTTTTTAAGAACAGTAGCTTGTATCAATCTTTTATTATCATGCTACTACAATCTTATCTGTCCACCATAAGATGATTAATTCTCTGGTCCACAAACCAGCAGGACTTTTTTAGAAAAGCAAATCCTTAGGACTCAATCCCAGACCTATTGATCAAAAATTCTAGGAGTGGGGTCAAGCAATCTTTGTTTTAACAATCCTTGGGTGATTATAATGTACATTAAAGTATGAGTTCTAATGTCTTAAATGATTGATTTAATAATTTAGACTTTTGTGCATTCATTTAAGCATCCATTCATACACACATTTACTTATTTTTTTTAATTAGCGAGTATTAATGGAACCTCTGATATGCTCAAGTTAATACATAGAATAAACAGAGATGAATAGAGCAAAGACCCTTATTTTAAAGAGTTATAACACTATAGAATTTACCCCCAAATGGTCTAATAATTACATTAATACAAGTTACTATGTGTTGCTTAGTCAATTTTGACTCGTGCTTTAGAGTAGAACTGTGCTCCATGTTCTCAAAGCCTCTGAGTATTGATGGAATCATGAAAGTGCTCGAGAGTTAAATGCCATGGTTTTTCCCAGTCATAGTTAACCATGTGAGTAAAGACACAGATAAAAGACAAATTCAGATCTAATCAGTGTTAGTGTTAAAGCACAACTAGTATAATGCCGTGGATTTAATTGTATACCCCCAAAATATCTGTCAAGTTGGCTAAGTTATGATTCACTTGTATGACTATATGATTGTCTGCCATTTTATCATAGAAGTGATTTCCCTATAACAGTGGCGATTAGCAGCAGTTATATTGGTGAGATCTATGAGGTTACATAATGTCTTAAGCCAATATCTTTTGAAATATACAAGAGAGAAGCAAGCAGAGAGACAGAGGAAACTCGTACCACCAAGAAAGCAGTGCCGGAAGCAGAGTGCATCGTTTCAACCTGAGGTTCCTGTGCTGAGATGCTCCCAGACTAAGGGAAGAATGATGACAAGGACCTTCTTCCAGGGCCAACAAAGAGAGAAACACTTCCCCTGGAGCTGGTGCCCTGAGTTTGTACTTCTAGCCTACTGGACTGTAAGAGAATAAATTTCTCTTTGTTAAAGCCATCCACTTGTGGTATTTTTATCATAGCAGAACTAGATGACTAAGACATATGACTATCCAAGAGAGGGGTAAACATTTTGGAAGTAGACATAATGGTAAACTTAAGCCAGGGAAGAAAGAAAAAGAGAGATAATGGGAGTGCAAACCTTAAGGACGGAGTAGAGTAATAGTAGAATCAATGGATTGAAGGTCACAGAGAGCTAAACAATCATTGAAAATACAGTACTATTAGTGGCGAACAGCAAAGATAGGAAACGATGACAAAAATGTGAGACATTTAAGCTTGAATATAGGAGTTGCTACAGATTTGAGTTAAATTAAATATCTAAGGTATAACTATGGAAATGAGTGAAATTAAAAAACAAAGAAGTGAAGATTTCAAAGGGTAGCTCAAGAAGAAAAGTATTACAAAATGTGCAAAAACCTGAAGTTAAAAAACCAAAAGGGAAAAGTATGCTTAGAATTTATCAACCTGAAAGAACTAAAGAAAAAATTCAAGCTTCAGTTTGCAATATTGAAGTAGTCTATGGCCAAAATATTGAACGACACAGGAAGCATGAAGGGAAGATGGAAGGAATGTACAGAATCACTATACCCAAAAGAATAGGTTGATGTTCAGCCATCTCTAGAGGTGGCATATGATCAAGAATCGATGGTACTGAAGGAAGAAGTCCAAACAGCACTGAAGGAAATGGCAAAAAAACAAGGCTCCAGAATTGATGGAATAACAATTGAGATGCTTCCAACAAACGGATGCAATGCTGGAAGCTCTCATTCATCTATGTCAAGAAATTTGAAAGACAGCTCCTTGACCAACTGACTGGAAGAGATCCATATTTGTGCCCATTCCAAAGAAAGGTGATCCAACAGAATGTGGAAATTATCAAACAATATCATTAATATCACACTACTAAATTTTGCTGAAGATAATTCAAAAATGGTTGAAGCAGTACATCAATAGGGAACTTCCAGAAATTCAAGCCAGATTCAGAAGAGAACTTGGAACAAGGGATACCACTGTTGATGTCAGATTGATGATGGCTGAAAGCAGAGAATACCAGAAAGATATTTACCTGTGCTTTATTGACTATGCAAAGGCATTCGACTGTATGTACACATTATGAACAATTTTTTGAAGAATGAGAATTCCAGGACACTTAATTGCGTTCATGCAGAACCTGTACATAGCCAAGAGGCAGCCATTTGAACAGAACAAGGGAATATTGTCCAGTTTAAAATAAGGAGGTGTGTGTGTCAGGGATGCATCATTTCACCGTAATTATTCAATCTGTATGCTGAACAAATAAGCCAATAAACCAAACTGTAAGAAGCAAGATGTGACATCAGGATTAGAGGACAACTCCATAACAACCTACCATATGCAACTGATGCAGCCTTGCTTGCAGAAAAATGAAGAGGACTTGAAGCACTTACTGATGAAGATCAAAGACTACAGCCTTCAGTGTGGATAATACCTTGACATAAAGAGAACAAAAATCCTCACAATTGGCCCAATAAGCAACATCATGATAAATGGAGAAAAGAGTGAAGTTGCCAAGGATTTCATTTTACTTGGATTCATAATCAGCATCCATGGAAGCAGCAGTCAAAAAATCAAAAGACGAACATGCATTGGGCAAATCTGCCACAAAAGAACTCTTTAAAGTGTTAAAAAGCAAAGATGTCACTTTGAGGGCTAAAGTGTGCCTGTCCCAAGCCATGGTGTTTTCAATTGCCTCATATACATGGGAAAGCTGGACAATGTATAAGGAAGACTAAAGAAGAATTGATGCCTTTGAATTATGGGGAGTATTGAATATACCATGAATTGCCAGAATGCCAAAAAATCTATCTTGTAACAAGTATAACCAGAATTCTCCTCAGAAGCAAGAATGGTATGACTTTGCTCATGTACTTTGGACATGTTATCAGGAGGAACCAGTCCCTGGAGAAAAACACTATGCTTGGTAAAGTAGAGGGTCAATGAAAAGAGGAAGGCCCTCAATAAGACGGATTGACATAGTGGCTGCAATAATGGGCTCAATCAAACAGCAATGATTGTGAGGATGTTGCAGGACTGGGCAGAATTTTGTTCTGTTGTACATAGGGTTGCTACAAGTAGGAACTAACTCCATGGCACCTAACAGCAAGAAAAACATATATATAAAATGATGTGTATGAATATATGGGCTTCTTTTATTTTTGTGCGTGTGTGTGTATATTGGAAACCCTGGTGGTGTAGTGGTTAGGTGCTACAGCTGCTAACCAAGGGTTCGGCAGTTCAGATCCACCAGGTGCTCCTTGGAAACTCTATGGGGCAGTTCTATTCCGTCCTATAGGGTCGCTATGAGTCAGAATCGACTCAACAGCAGTGGGTTTGGTGGGTTGGTGTGCGTATTTACTCAATTTTGGATTTACTTATGTCATTGACTGTGAAAATACACACCTCTTCAATTTGGGAAGTTTTCAGCCATTATTATGCCTTTTTTTTTCTTCCACTCCTTTTGGAACATCAGTGACTTTAATGTTAGACCTTTTGATGTTTCCCACCAATCCTAAAGTCTGTTTATTTGATTTGAATCCTTTATTGTTTATCTCCATTCTTTGTGTTAGATAATTTCTGTTGATATATCTTACAGTTTACTGACACTTTACTCTGTTATTTCCATTCTGATATTGAGTCCATCCAAGGATTTTTAAAAAATATTTTATTTTTTAATTTTTTAACTGTACTCGAGTTCTTTTCATAGTTACAGTCCTTTGATAAAAACATCTATCTTCTATTCCAAATTTTTATTTTATTTATTTCTTCATTTTTCCTCAAGGAGCATAGTTTTAGTAGATGCCTTAAAGTCTTTGTCTAATAACTCTGCCATCTGAGTTATCTCATGGTTGATGTATGTTGATCGTCTTTCCTCTTGAGATGTGTTCTTTTTTTTTTCCAGTTCCCAAAAACATGCTCCATAAAGTTTAACTCTTGATAAAAAATTACTTTGGCTGATGTTACTTTTGTTGTTATCGTGACTGTTTGTTTTGGTTTGGTTTAGTAGGCAATAAGCCTAGTTAGGATCTGACCTCAGTTGTATCTCATTTTCTCTGAGCAGCAGCTCTACAGTCAGTGTTTCTCTATAAGATTTTACAATGCTGTTTTGGATTTGTCCCACAAATGTGTCACTAAGGTATTGATTTTGAATCTGAGCAGTGTTTATATCATAATTCAGTCCTCAAAACTTTTGCTAGGCTCTTTTGGATCCCTTTGTGGGGACTTGTATGTTTTCATAGACTAATTATACAATTTCTTCTCACCTCTCTCTTTTCTGGGGTACTACCCGTGTACTAGCCCATGTAAGCTTTTTGTATAGAGGTTACTTAAACCAGAAATTATGGTTTGTTACCATCTTAGCTGCTGCCACTTCTGTACAGTTCTACCATTAGGGCCCATCCTCGGATCAAAGCCATGAGAGACAAGCAAGGAACCTTTTCTTCAAATTTGACTTCTCCCACCCCGTTGCCAAGAGTCCATTCTCTTTTGGTTATTTTTCAGGCAGTAGTAGCATTTCATATTTTCTCAAGTATTTTTAATTGTAATCAGTGAAAAAGACAGGCTGAAGTGGGATTCCTCCATTTTTGTTGGATGGGAAAAAATGATTTTTTTTAGAGTTATAGTTAACTTTTAAAATAAAAGCTTTTACTTTGTTTCTGCTGCTGCTTGTAAATGATACTGGAAAATCTTGATATCTTTTTACTGGTGTTCAACTCCAAGAAGTAGACTATCCTCAATATCTAATTTGTTTAAAACTATACGCATTATTGATAATCTCACAATTCAACTTACATTCATTTTCTTCTCTTGCAAGTCACCAATTGTCAGTATTGAAGATGTTTATAAACTTTTTTAAATCTTCCTAAACTCTCAGCACATGTATCACCATGGATGATCCCATTTTTCTTAAAATCTTTCCACATTTGCCCCAAAACCTTCCTGCTCTGATTCTACCTGTTTCCTCTAAACTGCTGATCACCACCCAATAATTTATTTATGCTTCTAAAGCTAAAAATAAATAGATACCATTGTCTTTGTCATCTCTTGATATTTATGCTCTAAATCTCATCACGTATCAAGAATGGAAACAATCTGTCATTATGTTATATCTTTTCCTGGCTATATAGCCGTATGAACGTCGGCACTCCTCTATTCTCCATAGTTGTAGACACTTCAATATGCTGCCAGGAAGACAATAGTTGGCCAGTGCTTTCTTAAATATATTAAGGGGTGGAAACATGTACTGGTACAATATATTACTCCCACTGAACAAAGACTTTACTTCTTTGTTCTTGAATATATTTACTTGTGAAGTATTTAAAATGTTACACCGGTGCCACATATTGAGTTTGTAGTCAATTAAGATTTCCAGTCTTTGTATATTCTTCTGACTTGCAAAGTTCCCCTCATTCTGTACTGATTGGATTAACTTTTAAAAGTGAATATTCTACTTAATAGAATCCTTTCTAAATTTTCCTATATAAGAACGGGCTTGTTTTCTCATAATATTTTGTTTCCTGATTTTATGTCCTGTATGTATTTAACACCGCCTTCCATCTTGCTATTTGATTTCTGAGGATTATGGCAGATACATATTTGATAAGCATGCCTTTTAAGTCTTCTTGTGAGCACAGTCAGAAATACTTATCATGTCAGGCCAAAGATACGGACACATTTCTTTTTGTGAGTTCAGATGTTTAGCTACTGATGAATGCCCTTCTAAATATATTGTAGTGTCTGGTAGGAAAAAAAAAAGAAACATAAAAATATAACTTTACTTTCAATTTCTTGCCATCTATTTAAATATGTGTTGCAACTGCCTATCATTATTTCCACATATATTCTGATAAAAGTGCTTTTTCTGAAAATAAGAAACCTCTTCCGTAGGCCAGATGCATAAACTACTTGACAGATGTTGTATCCCTGCTTTAGCTTCCCAATCACTCTTTTAGATGGATTTACTGCTTTTCTGTGCAAGAAGTGCTGGGTTTCAGTTAAGATGCCAATAATTTCATATGCAGTGACCTTGGCATGAAATAACTTTTCCAAAATTGTGAAACGGCAGCTGTGCAGAACTTATTTATCTGCTTTATACAAAATATACTTGCTTTAATTTATATATAAATATATATAAAATTGTGTGTATATATATATATATATATATATTCAGCAGTTTGGTTACCTTGAAGCTGTACATAAAGAAAATATGTAAGAGCCCATAGCACTGAAGGATTTTTAACTCATCAGAATTCTAAGGACAAGCATTTGCTTTGGAGAAATGTTTAAGCATCCTTGTTAATGGGCAGAATAATCATAAAAGGCCTATTGTAATGTGTTCCTTACATCCCTTTATATTGCCTTAGGGAATGGACAGCAAGTCATAAAAAATGCCGTTTCATTTAAGGGTCTAACAGCTTTTGTATCAGGAAAATCACGAGCATTAATGCGTGCCCCACAAAATACTCACATAACGATCATTTCAAATAACCTTTCTTAAGAAAAACATGTATCTGAGATACCTTTATAAATTCACAGCTATGGGTTAAAAAATAATAATTCTAATACTTTCTTCTCAAAATATATGATATGTTAAGCTTGACATCATTGATGCTAAATGGTTTCCTAGTTAACTATACAATTGAAAAAAATAATATTCATTTCTGATGTGATACCTTGTGTAAACTAAAGAAAATATATTGCAAATACAATGAGAATTCAGTATGAATTCCCAGCGTTTTTATTGGTGGCAGCTGTGTGATCTTTATTTATTTATTTTTTTAAGATTATTTTACTTTTCTAAAGGTATATTTGGTTTTTTCAAACAATTCTATTCAGTGAGTTTTGTGAGATAATCTTATATGCTGAGATCATTCAAAATTGAGAAAATCTTTTTTAATAACTAGTTTTCTAAGAATTTTTTATCATTATGTGCCAAGATAACCTTTTTCAGGCAAAAATTAAGAGCAGTATTTTCATTTTACAGATATAAAAAACTTTAATAACATAAATTTTCTTAATCCCCAGACCCTACCACAATGATCACATTTTTATAGACACTTTTTTCTTGTTATTAAATAACAGAACACAATAAAATATAGCAATAAATATCAGTCTTCATAACAATACAGTAGGTCTTTGTGTCACTGACATTTTTATTTTACTTTTAATGATGAACCATCACTACTTCTTTTTATATTTGATTGTATTATGTTAATAAAAAATTTTAAACCTTTAGTTGTATATTGTCTTAGAATAAGTATAGTAATGAGAAGATCTTAGAGTCATCTAAAAATGATCCAAGGAAATTAATTTTATCCTACTTAGCAATATAAATGTTATGTTTCTTAGAAAGACTTTGAAAAGTTTTCTTCTCTATCCATTCCCTGGGACAATTTGTGCCACAAAAGATTATGGGGACTTTGAAGATTTGATTAGCATTTCCCTGTTCAACCACCATGATTTGATGCTTTTCTGTGGTGTGGTCCTTTAATAACTTCTGCTATTTCTTCTAAGAAAATTGGCCTGTTTAAGCTTTTTTCTATTGAAAGTTTTGTTTTCTTAGGAAATTTTACATTTAATACAAGCTTTAGAATTCACTTCCTTAGAGTTTTACATAACAATCTATTATTATATCTGTTTATTTTTCTGACTTAATGGTTATTTTTTTCTTGACATATTTTGCCTTGTATATTTTTGGCTTCTCCAATTTTTAATTATAAGGTTACTTAGTGGTTTCATATTTTCTTGATCTTTTTAATAATAAGCATTCAAATTCACTTATTCACTTTTACCCTTACTAAATTCTGCTTTTATCTTTGTTATTTTATTTTTACTACTTGGTTTTGGATTATTGTCTGTCCTTTTTTCTGGATGTTTTGTTATGGATTAAATCAATTTATTTCCATTTTTATGTTATTGTTTGATATTCGAATAATAGCTGCTGACCTTCTACCTATCCACTCCCTTCTGACTCTTAACTACCTCTCCACCTCCACCCCACCCACCCAAAAATAAAGGAGTCAGGAGACATGATATAATTTCCTTGTAAACTGGACCTCCAGATAAAGAGATGGATGACATTTTCAGGGAGAAAGGGAAATTGTTCACAGAATATCTTTTGCTGAATGAACCTGGCTAAAGGATTACTTATGGTAAATAAGCCCAGCATCTATGGATTTATGAAATGTGGTTCCCTGGAGAATGTCACATAAACTATTAAGTTTTCTGTGGTCTAAAATATGAAGATATTTTGAAGGTATCAGGTAATTTGTAACTTAGATGCTCCCAGCTCTGTGACACAGTCCCACAAACTTTGCTTAAAGAATGAAATAATTATTATATACTGGAGTTTCATTTCTAATATGGGACGGAAAGCTGTATACCTACACATGGGATGTCACAGATCTTTCTTGCATCATCTGTGCCTGTATATTTGAAATTATTACTAAAACTTGATGCTGGGTAGGTTGTTTGATTTGCATAAGTAATACATAACAACCCTATCCTGTGTGATATCTACATAAAAAAACATAGCCTTTATAATTATCATTCAGTTTACCAGTTTCTTTATTATTTGTTCTTGAAATATCTGTGTTTAGTATATTTATATTTATTTTGTCTGTTGATATGTTGCTTTATTTCTACTAGTTATTTTTTGGACTTTTTCTCCACCCAGCTTTGTCTTTAATCCTTTATTTTTCCTTTCTTGCTCTTTTATGTTTTTCTTTCCATTCTCTTTTCTTTCTTTCCTTTGTCTTTCATTTCTATGTTTTTGTAAGTTATGTATTCCTTTTTTTAATACAAATTTGGAGATTACCTATAAATTTTTACAAGAAAATGTTATCTAACAAAGAGTAAAATTAAACAATATCTCTACCCTCTAACCATGCCATGAACAATGAAAAACCTTATTGTGATTTAACTCTAATTTACCATCTTATCTTGCATACTATTCTTTCACTGTTTTGGGGCAACCTTGTTTATTTATTTATTTATTGTTTAACCTCAATATTAGTTAGCATTAGTTTGATACATTATATTTCTTTATATATACTTACATGTTTTTATTTATTTTATGATGTTTTCTTATGTTTATCATTTGAACTCACAACTCTGCATTTCCTTATGGGATTATTTTTTTTCTTTCTGAGATGTATATTTTAGATTATGTTCTCTTAGTAAGTGGAGGTTGATGGTAATTTATCTCATATTTATCTGAGAATTTATTTGCCATCATTTTCATCGTTCTATCAAACCCACTAATGTCAAGTCAATTATGACTCCCAGTAACCCTATAAGGAGGAGTAGCACTACCCCATAGGGTTTGCAAGGCCGTAACCTTCATGGAAGCAGACTGCCACGTCTGTCTTCTGATGAGCAGCTGGTGGGTTCAGACCATAGGCCTTTTGCTTAGCAGCCTAGCTCTTAACCACGGGGCCACCAGAGCTCCTTATTGTTTTATTAGCACTCATTTATCTTCACCATACTGAAGACAGTACCACACTCTTTTATATTTACGTGTCTGCCATTGTCTGGGTTTTCCTTTGAAGATATGTGATACGTTTCTCATTTCCAATATGAAAAACTCAAGTTTTCAAAGCCATCAGGCTTCACTGTAATAACCACGGGTATGGATCTCCTTTTATATCCTTCCTGGTATTTGTTATGGATGCCCAATATGAGGGTTCATATATTGAATGAATTCTAACCAGTGTGCTTTAAATAATTTTAGACTCTTTTTGAATACTGCATTGACTCATTCTATATTCTCTCTTCTCTACTATTTTAGTTAGAAGTATTGGTCCTTGCAGTTTTTTTTTTTTTCCTCCACATATCTTAACTCTTCTTTGACAGCTTTTACTTCTTGCTATTTCTATCCTGCAGTTTGGATAATAGCTTGGATTTGCCTTCCGGTTGAATAATTCTTTCTTCGGCAGTGCCTAATCTGCAATTTACTACATTGATTGAGCTATGAATTTCATTGATTTTATTTTCCATCTCTAGAAATATCATTTGGCTCTTTCATACCTCTTGACATTTTTGAGAGTATTTTTGCTCCACTTATTCTTTAAATACTCTAAACACAATTTTGTAGTCTGTATATAAAAACTCCATTATATGAAGTTTTAAGGGGTAACTTATGTTGTTGTTTGTTTCATTTATTTATATTTTACTTTTTTTTCATTTCAATTTCTTTCCCTCTCTTTTTTCTTTCTCTCACATTTGCTTCTGAGGAGTACATACTCTGTTAATTTTGTCAGAAGTTTTAAGTACAACCATGTAGTAAGCATTTCAGTTTGCTTCTATGAGGCATCCTTTACTCCCGGCCTAATCAGTCCTACTTAAAATTTCTAAGATTTGAATTCTCTAAACAATAAAGGTTTTTTTATACATGTACTTCCTACTTAATGTGAATCAACTAGTGCTATAAGTCGGAATTTTTATACGATAGGGCTTATAAAGGGATTATTCCAATTCTTTAATAACTTTATTTTGGCTTTCTAAATTAAACTTTCAAATATACAGAAAATTGGAAAGAAATGTACCAGGAACACTCACATTCTTACCACTTAGATTTAACAAGTAATCTTTCAGTTTATTCTTTATCATCTATCCGCGCATATACCCATTCATCCATCCATCTGTGAATCCACCCATCCACCCACCTATCCATCTCTCAATCCTTGATTTTGATGTATTTCAAAGTAAGTTGCAGATAATAGTATACTTCACCCCTCAGCATTATAGCACACATATAATTAAGTTAAATATTTTAAAATAATTTTTAGGTAAAATTTTATATATATATGTATATATGTAACATACCCAAAAACATACACACACACATATATATATATATATGGCATGTTTAGGTTCTAAAAACCAGGTCATTTCTAAAAAATCGGCATTATGTGAAAATGGATGATTTTTTTTTTTTTTCTGTTTTCAATCCATCCATTTTTCTGATCTTTTTTATTTAGAAATATGATTACAGAAATAATAACAGCTAAGATTTACTAATGTGTTCATCACACTGTCAGGAGTCTCTTGGGGAGAAGGAGGATTGGAGGAGAAAAAGCTGGATAAAGCCAGACTGTGTGACTAGAGGGCCCATGGCTTAACCACTTCACCTTCCTCCTGTGCTGGGTCAGAGCTTTGTTCCCAGAGCCGCCTCCAGAGCCCCACTGCCCCGCTGAAAGCCCTGCACGATCCTCCAGCCTGTTCTGCCCTCGGACCTGGCAAGTCACCAGGCTCCCGGCTTCCTGAGAGGGTACTGGGAGCCTGGCCCTGCACCCCGCCCCACAAGATGTCATTAAACTCTCTTGTATTTCTTCCAAACACCCTCTCCCATGCCTCTTTCTTTTCTCCCTTCCCACCCACCCCACAGCAATTTCGGGTTGCAGGGCCTTAGGCCGCATAGGAGCAGGGAACTCAGAACAGTTGCAGGCTGGCTTTAAGCTGCCTATGTGTCGGCCTGGAGGCAGTAGCCACGGAGGAGGCCGGCCCCACGTGGCAGCTAGACTTGGCATCTGCTGGCAGAGGGAGCAGCAGGTGCTGGCCAGCAAGGCCTAGCTTGGTGGAGGCTGCCCAGAGACCCTCCTCGAGGAAGGGGGTGATCTGCAGCATTTGCCGCCCTGTCCGCTGCCTCGTTAATGCACAAAATTGTCAGATAGTGCATTTTTTTATTATTGTCTTTTAAATGAGAAATGTCGGCTAGTGAGACAGTCAATAACCAAGGAGTAGGTGTATACCATTCAATGTGTTTTCAGAATTTGAGCCCTGGTGACACAGTGGTTAAAATCCACCAGCTGCTCCTTGGAAACCCTGTGGGTGGTTCTATTCTGTCCTACACGGTCACTATAAATAATAATCCGCTCCACTGCAAAGGATTTTTTTTCCTTTGGTAGGCCAAGCCTCTATCAAAATGTAGATCATTACCATAAAACCAAAAAAAAAAAAAAACCCACTGCAGTCAAGTTGAATCTGACTCATAGTAACCCTACAGAATAGAGAACTGCCCCAGACGTTTCCAAGGCTGAGCAGACTGCTCCATCTTTATCCTGCAGAGAGGCTGGTGGGTTCCAACTACTGACCTTTCAGTTAATAGCTGAGTGCTTTAATCACTCTGCCACCAGCGTTCCCTATTCTCACCACAACATCAGATAATTTCTTTGTATCCCTTTCTTTTCAATCTCTGATTTTGTTTTTCACGATAGATTACTTTTCTTGCCTTGGAACTTCATAGACTTCAAATTATGAGTTCTATACTCTTGCGTAAGACTTCTTTCACTCACTGTGATGTTTTTGAGATTCATCTATATTATTATTACATGATTTTACATTATTTTTTTTAATAATTTTTATTATGCTTTAAGTGAAAGTTTACAAATCAAGTCAGTCTGTCACATATAAGCTTATATACACCTTACTCCATACTTCCATTTAATCTCCCCCTAATGAGTCAGCCCACTCCCTCCTTCCAGTCTCTCCTTTCATGACCATTTTGCCGGTTTCTAACCCTCCCTACCCTCCCATCCCCCCTCCAGACAGGAGATGCCAACACAGTCTCAAGTGTCCACATGATACAAGTAGCTCACTCTTCATCAGCATCTCTCTCCAACCCATTGTCCAGTCCCTTCCATGTCTGATGAGTTGTCTTCTGGAATGGCTCCTGTCCTGGGCCAACAGAAGGTATACGGACCATGACCTCCAGGATTCTTCTAGTCTCAGTCAGACCATTAAGTCTGGTCTTTTTATGAGAATTTGGGGTCTGCATCCCACTGATCTCCTGCTCCCTCAGGGGTTCTCTGTTGTGCTCCCTGTCAGGGCAGTCATTGGTTGTGGCCGGGCACCATCTAGTTCTTCTGGTCTCAGTATGATGTAAGTCTCTAGTTCATGTGGCCCTTTCTATCTCTTGGGCTTACCATGTGACCTTGGTGTTCTTCATTCTCCTTTGATCCAGGTGGGTTGAGACCAATTGATGCATCTTAGATGGCCGCTTGTTAGCATTTAAGACCCCAGACGCCACACTTCAAAGTGGGATGCAGAATGTTTTCATAATAAAATTATTTTGCCAATTGACTTAGAAGCTCCCTTAAGCCATAGTTCCCAAACCCCTGCCCTTGCTCCGCTGACCTTTGAAGCATTCAGTTTATCCCAGAAACTTCTTTGCTTTTGGTCCAGTCCAGTTGAGCTGACCTTCCCTGTATTGAATATTGTCCTTCCCTTCACCTAAAGTAGTTCTTATCTACTAACTAATCAGTAAATAACCCTCTCCCACCCTCCCTCCCTCCCCCCTCTCGTAACCACAAAAGAATGTGTTCTTCTCAATTTATACTATTTCTCAAGATCTTATAATAGTGGTCTTATACAATATTCGTCCTTTTGCATCTGACTAATTTCACTCAGCATAATGCCTTCCAGGTTCCTCCATGTTATGAAATGTTTCACAGATTCATCACTGTTCTTTATCGATGCGTAGTATTCCATTGTGTGAATATACCATAATTTATTCAACCATTCATCCGTTGATGGACCCCTTGGTTGCTTCCAGCTTTTTGCTATTGTAAACCGCGCTGCAATAAACACGGGTGTGCATATATCTGTTCATGTAAAGGCTCTTATTTCTTTAGGGTATATTCCGAGGAGTGGGATTTCTGTGTTGTATGGTAGTTCTATTTCTAACTTTTTAAGAAAACGCCATATAGATTTCCAAGTGGTTGTACCATTTTACATTCCCACCAGCAGTGTATAAGAGTTCCAAGCTCTCCGCGGCCTTTCCAACATTTATTATTTTGTGTTTTTTGAATTAATGCTAGCCTTGTTGGAGATGAAATCTCATCGTAGTTTTAATTTGCATTTCTCTAATGGCTAATGGCTCGACGGCACTGGGTTTACTGGGTTTAATGGCTAATGATTGAAAGCATTTTCTCATATATCTGTTAGCTGCCTGAATATCTTCTTTAGTAAAGTGCGTGTTCATATCCTTTGCCCACTTTTTGATTGGGTTGTTTGTCTTTTTGTGGTTGAGTTTTAACAGAATCATATAGATTTTAGAGATCAGGCACTGGTCAGAGATGTCATAGCTGAAAATTCTTTCCCAGTCTGTAGGTGGTCTTTTTACTCTTTTGGTGAAGTCTTTAGATGAGCATAGGTGTTTGATTTTTAGGAGCTCCCAGTTATCTGGTTTCTCTTCGTCATTTTTGGTAATGTTTTGTATTCTGTTTATGCCTTGTATTAGGGCTCCTAAGGTTGTCCCTATTTTTTCTCCCATGATCTTTATCGTTTTAGTCTTTATGTTTAGGTCGTTGATCCACTTGGAGTTAGTTTTTGTGCATGGTGTGAGGTATGGGTCCTGTTTCATTTTTTTGCAAATGGATATCCAATTATGCCAGCACCATTTGTTTAAAAGACTATCTTTTCCCCAATTAACTGACACTGGGCCTTGTCAAATATCAGCTGCTCATATGTGGATGGATTTATATCTGGGTTCTCAGTTCTGTTCCATTGGTCTATGTGCCTGTTGTTGTACCAGTACCAGGCTGTTTTGACTACTGTGGCTGTATAATAGGTTCTAAAATCAGGTAGAGTGAGGCCTTCCACTTTCTTCTTCTTTTTCAGTAATGTTTTACTTATCTGAGGCTTCTTTCCCTTCCATATGAAATTGGCGATTTGTATCTCCATCACTTTAAAAAATGTCATTGGAATTTGGATTGGAAGTGCATTGTATGTATAGATGGCTTTTGGTAGGATAGACATTTTTACTATGTTAAGTCTTCCTATCCACGAACAAGGTATGTTTTTCCACTTATGTAGGACCCTTTTAGTTTCTTGCACTAGTACTTTGTAGTTTTCTTTGTATAGGTCTTTTCCATCTTTGGTAAGATTTATTCCTAAGTATTTTATCTTCTTGGGGGCTACTGTGAATGGTATTGATTTGGTGATTTCCTCTTCGGTGTTCTTTTTGTTAATGTAGAGGAATCCAAGTGATTTTTGTATGTTTATCTTGTAACCTGAGACTCTGCCGAACTCTTCTATTAGTTTCAGTAGTTTTCTGGAGGATTCCTTAGGGTTTTCTGTGTATAAGATCATGTCATCTGCAAATAGAGATAATTTTACTTCTTCCTTGCCAATTCGAATGCCCTTTATTTCATTGTCTAGCCTAATTGCTCTGGCTAGGACCCCTAGCACAATGTTGAATAAGAGTGGTGATAAAGGGCATCCTTGTCTGGTTCCTATTCTCAAGGGAAATGCTTTCGGGCTCTCTCCATTTAGAGTGATGTTGGCTGTTGGTGTCCTTTATTGTGTTGAGGAATTTTCCTTCAATTCCTGTTTTGCTGAGAGCTTTTATCATGAATGGATGTTGGACTTTGTCAAATGCCTTTTCTGCATCATTTGATAAGATCATGAGGTTTTTGTCTTTTGTTTTATTTATGTGGTGGATTACATTAAGAGTTTTTTCTAATATTAAACCAGCTTTGCATACCTGGTATAAATCCCACTTGGTCATGGTGGATTTTTTTTTTTTATATACGTTGTTGAATTCTATTGGCTAGAATTTAGTTGAGGATTTTTGCATCTATGTTCATGAGGGATATAGGTCTGTAATTTTCTTTTTTTGTGGTGTCTTTACCTGGTTTTGGTATCAGGGAGATGGTGACTTCACAGAATGAGTTAGGTAGTATTCCATCATTTTCTATGCTTTGAAATACCTTTAGTAGTAGTGGTGTTAACTCTTCTCTGAAAGTTTGGTAGAACTCTGCAGTGAAGCTGTCCGGGCCAGGGCTTTTTTTTGTTGGGAATTTTTTGATTACCTTTTCAACCTCTTTTTTTGTTATGAGTCTATTTAGTTGTTCTACTCTGATTGTGTTAGTTTAGGTGGGTGGTATTTTTCTAGGAATTCATCCATTTCTTCTAGGTTTGCAAATTTGTTAGCGTACAATTTTTCATAATAATCTGAAATGATTCTTTTAATTTCAGTTGGGTCTGTTGTGATGTGGCCCATCTTGTTTCTTATTCGGGTTATTTGTTTCCTTTCCTGTATTTCTTTAGTCAGTCTGGCCAATGGTTTATCAATTTTGTTAATTTTTTTCAAAAGAACCCGCTTTTGGCTTTGTTAATTCTTTCAATTGTCTTTCTGTTCTCTAACTCATTTAGTTCAGCTCTAACTTTTCTTCTGGTGCCTGATGGATTCTTTTGTTCCTTGCTTTCTGTTTGTTCAAGTTGTAAGGACAGTTCTCTGATTTTGGCTCTTTTCTTTATGTGTGTGTGCATTTTTCAATATAAATTGACCTCTGAGCACTGCTTTTGCTGTGTCCCAGAGGTTTTGATAGGAAGTGTTTTCATTCTCGTTTTATTCTATGAATTTCTTTATTCCCTTCTTAATGTCTTCTATAACCCAGTCTTTTTTGGGCAGGGTATTGTTCAGTTTCCAAGTATTTGATTTCTTTTCCCTGATTTTTCTGGTATTGATTTCCACTTTTATGGCCTTGTCATCTGAGAATATGCTTTGTAATATTGGGATGTTTTCGATTCTGCAAAGGTTTGTTTTATGACCTAATATGTGGTCTATTCTAGAGAATGTTCCATGTGCACTAGAAAAAAAAGTATACTTTGCAGCTGTTGGGTGGAGTGTTCTGTATAAGTCTATGAGGTCAATTTGTTTGCTTGTAGCAATTAAGTCCTCCATGTCTCTATTGAGCTTCTTACTGGAAGTCCTATCCTTCTCTGAAAGTGGTGTGTTGTAGTCTCCTACTATAATTGTGGAGGTGTCTATCTCACTTTTCAGTTCTGTTAAAGTTTGTTTTATATATCTTGCAGCCCTGTCATTGGGTGCATAAATATTTAATATGGTTATATCTTCCTGGTCAATTGTCCCTTTAATCATTATGTAGTGTTCTTCTTTATCCTTTGTGGTGGATTTAATTTTGAAGTCTATTTTGTCGGAAATTAATATTGGTACTCCTGCTCTTTTTTGATTGTTGTTTGCTTGATATATTTTTTTTTGCATCCTTTGAGTTTTAGTTTGTTTGTGTCTCTAAGTCTAAGGCGTGTCTCTTGTAGGCAGCATATAGACGGATAGTGTTTCTTTATCCAGTATGAGACTCTCTGTCTCTTTTTTGGTGCATGTAGTCCATTTACATTCAGTGTAATTACAGATAAGTATGTGTTTAGTGCTGTCATTTTGATGCCTTTTTCTGTGTGTTGTTGACAATTTCATTTTTCCACTTACTTTTTTGTGCTGAGACGTTTTTCTTTGTAAATTGTGTGCTCCTCATTTTCATAGTAGTCGAATTTATGTTTGCTGAGTCATTACGTTTTTCTTGGTTTTTATTTTGAGTTATGGAATTGTTATACCTCTTTGTGGTTACCTTAATATTTACCCCTATTTTTCTAAGTAAAAACCTGACTTGTTTTGTCCTATATCGCCTTGTTTCACTCTCCATATGGCAGTTCTATGCCTCCTGTATTTAGTTCCTCTTTTTGATTATTGTGATCTTTTACATAATGGCTTCAATGATTCCCTCTTTTGAGCATTTTTTTTTTCCTTTTTAAAATTAATCTTAATTTGCTTTTGTGATTTCCTTATTTGAGTTGATATCAGGATGTTCTGTTCTGTGACCTTGTGTTGTGTTGTTATCTGATGTTATTGATTTCCTGACCAAACAATTTCCTTTATTATTTCTTGTAGCTTTGGTTTGGTTTTTGCAAATTCTCTAAGCTTGTGTTTATCGGTAAATGTTTTAATTTTGCCTTCATATTTTAGAGAGAGTTTTGCTGGATAAATGATCCTTGGCTGGCAGTTTTTCTCCTTCGGTGCTCTATATATGTCATCCCGTTGCCTTCTTGACTGCATGGTTTCTGCTGAGTAGTCTGAACTTATTCTTATTGATTCTCCTTTGTAGGAGACCTTTCTTTTTTCCCTGGCTGCTTTTAAAATTTTCTCTTTATCTTTGGTTTTGGCAAGTTTGATGATAATATGTCTTGGTGATTTTGTTTTTGAATCAATCTTATGTGGGGTTCGATGAGTATCTTGGACAGATATCCTTTCGTCTTTCATGATGTCAGGGAAGTTTTCTGCCAACAGACCTTCAACTATTCTCTCTGTATTTTCTCTTATTCCTCCCTGTTCTGGAACTCCAATCACACGCAAGTTATTCTTCTTGACAGAGTCCCACATGATTTTTAAATTCTTTTATCTGATTTTTCTTCAGCTGTATTGGTGTCAATTGCCTTATCCTCCCCCTCCCCCACTCTGCATTCCAATTGCTCGATTCTGCTCCTCTGGCTTCTATTGAGTTGCCTAATTCTGTAATTTTACTGTTAATCTTTTGGGTTTATGAATGCTGTCTCTCTATGGATTCTTGCAGCTTATTAATTTTTCCACTATGTTCTTGAATAATCTTTGTGATTTCTTCAACTGCTTTATCAGTGTGTTCCTTGGCTTTTTCTGTAGATTGCCTTATTTCATTTCTGAGGTCATCCCTGATGTTTTGAAGCATTCTGTAAATTAGTTTTTTATATTCTGCATCTGGCAATTCCAGGTTTGTATCTTCATTTGGGCAAGATTTTGATTCTTTATTTTGGGGAGTTGTAGAAGCAATCATGGCCTGCTTCTTTATGTGGTTTGATATCAGCTGCTGTCTCTGAGCCATCTATAAGATATTGTAATGGTTTATTTTCTATTTGCTCACTGAGTCTTATCTTGTTTTGTTTTTTTTCAATGTACATAGATGGGCTACTAGATTGCACTGTCTTGATTGTTGTAGCCTTTGAATCACTTATGTCCTATTACCAGCTGGTTTAGGCTGTTAGCAGATACAAAAACCTAACAGTCCATTCACTTTTCTTGAGTAGAACCTGATTTTGGGTTACCAAGTGTGTGGTGTAGACTGTCACCTATTCACTTAGAGGAGTAGTGGTGATAGTTGTGTGCACCAGATTCTAGTAGCAGCAGGGGGTCACACTCGGGGGGGGGCAGGATGCTGACAGGCTTCTCCCAAGTGCCAGTGAGGTAGGTGTGTCCCTATTCCTAAAGCACTTTGGTGGGTGGGCTCTGCAGCTGTACCTTAGGCACCCAGTGCATGTACCTCTACAGACTGGTAGGTGTCACTATCCTCAGACCCCTATGGCAGGAGGCTAGGTGGTTTGGGTGGAGCTTCAGCCCTCAGTTCCCTGTTGTGGGTGAGTGAGGGCTCTGTTGAATATGCAGAAATATCAGACCTGGGAAACTTGTCTTTCCAGTAATCTGCTAAAACAATTACAGTCAGATCCCTATCAGAAATACCTTTGCATTATAATAGCCATCTTGTTCCCTGTAGGGATGAAAGCCCAAGACTGTGGGTCTCATATGCTTGGCTGGAGCTGGTTCTGTATTTTTAGTCCCATTTCGGGAAGTCAGGGAAGGATTTTTGGTCCCTGGGTTTTTTGTAGCTGCTTCTCTCAGGCCAGGAGAATGGGTTGGGAAAAGACAAAACAAAACCAAACCAAACCAAAAAAAACCACAGAACACTTCGCTCTCTGGCCCAGGAAATTCCAATGTTAATGAAGCCACCTGGGAAGGGGAGGGGAGGGGAGGGATCAGATAGATAGGAGAGAGTAGCACCCAGGAATATAGACAAAGTTACTTATCTTGCTTGGTGATGATTTTTTTATCTGAGATTCCTGAGGGGTGTGTAGCCTGTGTGTGTTGGCTGGGTCGAGATTGTCCCTGAGGGTCAGACCTGCATCCTGTGTTTGTGCTGTCTCAGAAGCCGTGGTCAGTTCCTCTGCTCCCAGTCCAAAGCCCAGCGCCTAGGTTCCCCTACTGGGATGCTGCACTCCAGGCTCCAAACCAGTCGCTGCCTCCTGGTGACTTCTCCTCCTGTCAGCCAGGTGGCTGAGCTGCCTGCATGCATTGGCTGGGCTTCCCCCAAGTTCATTTCTGGGGGCTAGGGCTGCGTCCTGTGCGCCTTCTCAGGATGCCGTGCTCAGCACCCCTGCGCCCAGTCCAAAGCCGGGTGCCAAGGTTTTCTGACTGGGATGCTGGCTCCAGGCTCCTAAAACAGTCGCTGCTTCCCCGTGGTTGCTCATTCGTTCTCTCCTTAGCCGCATCAGTGTGCAGCCTGCTTGCCCTGAGTCTCTACGGAGGCTACCCCAGGAGGCGAGGGGTTAGGGCTGTGAACCATGCCTGCCCCGCCTCAGCAAGCCGCTATCAGCCCCGCCACTCGGCACCAGGTAACCGCTAGAGCTCAAGGCTGTGGAGTGGATGGCGGGTTCCAGAAGCAGTTGCTGGTTCAGGGCGCAGCTTTTCGCTCACCTGTCACTAAGATCAACTCTTTAGATCTGTGTTTGATGGTCAGGGTTAGTAGATTGTCATGTATGTGATCGTTTCACTTGTTTTTATGAGTCTTTGCTGCAAGAGGGATCTGAGGTAGCTTCCACCTAGTCAGCCATCTTGGCCCCACCTCGATTTTACATTCTTTTAAAAATTAAAATATATGACAAGTCAATACAAGAGCTCCAAGCACTTTTTGAAAAGCACAACTAAAAGAGTTAAAGGCCTATATATAAGAAATAAGCTACCATGTTCAGATGAAAATAGTCTTCAACAATTTCTGAGTAGCAAGCTATTTATATAATTGCTAAGGGAGTAGTTCCTTTGTCTATAGTAACCCAAGCTCATTGTTTAATTCCACAAGGCAACTATTTCTTCATCAGCAACTTACTACTCTGTTTTTCATATCTTAAATTATAGTTATGTTGTTGTCCATTGAATATTTCTTTCACTTGTGAGATCAGCTATGTAAATTATGAAGGTTTTCTTATTAATCATTTCTAACACTATGAGTCGGAGTCGACTCGACGACACTGGGTTTGATTTTTGGGCTTTTGAACTGTGTTGAATCAAAGTTCTTTTTAAGATATTTTGTTAGCAATATTACAACTTACAAAAGTTTGATATTGACATCCTTTTTTTAAAGTTTATAGGAGACTTTTTCCTTCTATCTCTCTATCTGTCTAGCTATCTATCTATCTGTCTGTCTACCTGTCTCTCTGTCTTACTGTCTGTCTGTCTATCTGTCTATCTAGCTATCATCTATCTATCTATCTATCTATCATCTATCTATTTTACTGTATGTTAGATGAAGGTTTACAGAACAAACTAGTTTCTCATTAAATAGTACACATATTGTTTTATGACATTGGTTAACAACCCCATGACCTGTCAACACTTTCCCTTCTTGACCTTGGGTCCCTTATTACCAGCATTCCTGTCTCCTCCTGCCTTCTAGTCCTTGCCCTTGGGCTTTTGTGCCCCTTTAGTCTCATTTCATTTTATGGGCCTGTCTAATTTTTGGCTGAAGAGTGAACCTTGGGAGTGACTTCATTACTGAGCTTAAAGCGACCCCAGGGGCCGTACTCTTGGGGTTTCCCCAGTCTCTGTCAGGCCAGTAAATCTGTTCTCTTTTTTTTTTCTGTGAGTTAGAATTTTGTTCTACTTTTTTCTCCAGCTCTGGTCGGGGCCCTTTATTGTGATCTCTGACAGAGCAGGCATCGTCTAGTTGTACTGGACTCAATCTGGTGGAGGCCTTGGTAGATGTGGTCCATTTTTCCTTTGGACTAGTCTTTCTCCTGAAGAGTTGAGACCAGTGGAGTATCTTAGATGGGCACTTACAGGCATTTAAGACCCTGGACGCTACTTATAGAAGTAGAATGTAGAACATTTTCTTTATAAACTATGTTATGCCAGTTGAGCTAGATGTTCTGTGAGACCATGGCCCCCAGAGCCCACAGCCAGGAGTTCGGTCCCTCAGGGAGTTGGGATGTGTCTATGGAGCTTCCATGACTTTTATAGCAGAAAATTTTAAGCACATTTGCTTATTTGGTAATATTGTTTTGTTAGGATTTGTTTATTAAGCATTGAACAAAAGAGATTCTGCGATGGAATTAGATTCTACTGTATTTACCTCCAATTCTGATTTTTTTTTTAATGAGGGTTTATTGTTTTATTTTTGATACATAATCATTTTCTATTTAGTTTTCAATTTTTGTATGGTTTACATAGCAACATATTAACTACTAGTACAAATTACTATCTGAATTCTTGCCTGGTATTGCTGATTTCTGAATATTTGAATAATTTCATAATCCCAAATACTAGAGAATAGTATAAATAATTTTTCAAAACTTCCTTTAGCATTTGTAAATCAAATATTTTTATTAATAAAATTAGTACTTGTTCTCATGCAGCAATAAAAATTTTGGGTAAATCCAGGCTTGTACGTTTTAGTCTGGAAAATCGGTAAAGACCTACAAGGCTTACAAATACTGACCTAATGCATTCACCCTTATATGGCAGGCATTATGTCACCCAACAGGGGCACTAGAATTGAGCAAATGAGGACCTCTGATGGGCTGTTCAATTCTAGTGCCCACATTGTGTAGCAGAGTGCCTGGCACATAATAAATGCCTGGCTCGTTAAGTACTTGGTGAATGGATTACTGTACTAGTATGATTTTCTGACTCTCATGTAACATTCAGCAATTCAGGGAAAGCAGTCAGGGTTACCACAGTTGGGGACCAAAATACTGAAATGACCTGAGGAGATCAGTTAGGGGTATATTGTATTCTTAAAATGGCTGAAAACTTTATACAGGATAATAAGTTGTTTGAAGTTGATTTGAGAGTCCTAAACTAAGGAGGAGAGATGGAAAACAAATGTGGCAAAGGAGTGGACAATATGAAATGACAGGAGATTGTATTCATAAATAAGTATATAATGAATATTAAAAATACGATTGCTTCATGGGACTTATTTTTTTGTCTTATATAACACATCTTTCATTTGTATGTAAAGATGCTTATAGAGAGACTACAGTATTGCTATGAATCAGAATTGACTTGCTAGCAACGAGTTTGGTTTGGTTTTGATATAAAGCTGCCAAAGGCTTCGATAGATTTTGTCGACGTAGTCAAGTCCACTGAGTCTCATCATGTATAACATCTTGGAAAAGGCAAACCTTTTTTTATCAATATTTCCTCTTGAAATAATCTTTTCTATAGGATTTTGGAATATCAGATTATTCTGTTGTTCTTTTTCCTCTTTGTCTGTTTTCAGTATCCTTTAATTAACAAGCCTTTTAATTAACCAGGGAATTAAATGTATTCCCTTTTTTCTAATATTTTACATTTTACTTCCAGTTCTTAGTCTTTTTTTTTTTAGCCAATAACTTCTCTGAAAAGGACTTCCATCCTTCAATTCTAATTATCACTTGGAAAGGCACTTCAGAACTGTCCTTGAAGTACCAGTCCCATTTATCTGCCTGTTTGATATTTCTACTAGGATGTCTTAAAAACAATTAAAACTCTAGGTATCAAAAACTGAATTCACCTTCAGTGCCCCTTTTGTTCCTCACTCCTGACGTGCTAGTGTTCTTGGTGAGTGGAATGACCCTCTACCTAGTCATGTAATGAATCCTGGAAGTCAGTTCTTACTTATCCTTTTCTCTAACTTCCTGTTATGTATTCAATTGTGTTCCCCCAAAATATGTGTAGAATCCTAATTCTTATACTCGTTACTGTAATTCCCTTTAGAAGTAGGATTTTCTTTGTTATGTTAATAAGCTCATATCCCCGCATGGTGTGCCTTAAACCTACTCCCTTTTGAGCTATAAAAGAAAAGAGTAGACACTGAGAACTAAGCACAAAGGGAGGGAAGGATACTTGCGATGTGGAGAAGTCCACGGAATGCCGGGAAGAACACTAAAGAGGCTGAACAAGAAATTTTCCTCAGTCAAGTCAGAGACAGCCTTCCTCTAGAGCCAGCACCATGAATTTGACTTCTAGCCACCTACACTCTGAGAAAATATATTTTTGTCCTTTAAAACCACCCACCTGTGGTATTTCCGTTATAACAGCTCTAGATAACTGAGACTCTCCCATATCCATGCAAGAATTTCTATAAATTTAGCTCCTAAATATACCTCAAATCCATCGCCTTGATGTCATCTTAAATTACTAATTCCTTATCAAGGACAGAAGCCTTCTTATATTGACTATTATAATTTATTGTTCAAATTAGGACACAATTGTGAAAAGGCTAATGTATGTAAGCACATCAGGACTATAATAAGCAAATACTTTCATTTCTTCTGCTGTACCATTATAATATGGGAAGTGTCATACTGTCTTAAGCAGCCGTGTTTGCTCTCTGCATAATCCCTTCTTACTGTTGACCCTAATGTTAATATTTCCCTAAGTGTGTATAATCCATATGGTGCTTGTAGGATCAATATTATGCAGGAATATAGGTTCAATTTCCATTAAACCTTGCAGATTGTTTTACCTGGATATTCTTTTCCTTCAGTTATCTCTGCTTTTGTTTTTCCTGCTTTTTGACATAGGCCTGCATTTCTTAGATTTCATTTTGCTTAATTTTGGTTATATCTGAGATGTCGTTAAAACAAACTTACTACTGTGTTTCATTCACCCTGTTGCTCTTTATTACATATACAGAAGGTAGTCACAAACTACACTTTTAAAATGCTAATTAATCTACCAGCAACCCTGGTTGTGTAATGGTTAAGCATTCGGCTGCTAATCAAATGGCATCTACTTCCATAAAGACAGAAGCCACAAAAACCACATTGGAGAGCTCTACTCTGTCACATGGGGTCTCTGTGAGTTGGAATCAACTTGATGACACCCAACAACAATAAAAATGCTTCTTCACAGACTGCCACCAATATGTATGGCTGATGATAAAACATGGTTTTTGTTTCAGCCCAACTGTAAGTAGAAAATACAGATTTTGAATTGAAGAATAAGTACGGTTAGAAATAGAGATTCGAGAGTCATTTTCATGGAGGCAGTGACTGACACAAAGGAAATGGATAAGGTAGAAAGTGTCAAGTGAGATATAAGGACCAAGAATAAATTTATCTCTCTAGCTTTGACCTTTGGAGGTTTCATCCTTGATAAATTCTTGCACAGTATACATGCCTGTCATTTCTCCCACGGTTATGGTTGTTGTCAGTATAAATAAATCAGCTGTCACCCCACTCTACTGGTCATCTCAGCTTCAAGAATGAGTTCTTTAGGCTTGAAAAATAAAACAAAGCTTATTCTGAGTTAGAGTTGTAGTGATTTTGGCAGCCAGCTGCCTCAACTGCTCTCCTTGACCCTTGTCACTGTCACAGCACACTGAGATTGCCGTTGTAGGGGCTAGAGACATAGATGCCAATCACATTTCTCGAAATGTTTCTTCCATACTGCTTCCTCTAACATCACTGCACCATGACATCAATCATCTTATACCAGTAATTATATCTAAGTATATTTAAAATCAAATAAAACATGTTTTTACTTTTCTTAGAGGACAACAGATGTAGCTCCTTTGGCCTGTTTCCTGTTGTAAGAATTTCAAGAGGCAGACAGTGTTCTTTCCTTCTTTCTCTGTCTCCTTCAATCTAAGCTGATGGGTTATCTGCTGTGGTAGTTGGTTAGATCCTTCAATCATAAGCTTAATCTTTTTAGCCAAAGTTTGTTTTTAACCACATTCTTGGTGAATATTCTAGGACTCATGTCCTTGGTTTGTACAACAGAATTTTCCAAATCTTTAAGGTCTGTTTTCATTTGCACAGTCCGTTTTTAAGTCCACCTCTTTCCTCTTGCATTTTGCTATAAGCAGCAAGAAGAAACCACATGGCCCCTTTAAGAACTTGTTTGAAATCTCATCAGCCAGATATACCAGTTCATCATTTACAAGTTCTACCTTCCACTATGCATTTGAATGTAAACGAGACAAGTTCTTTGCCACAGCATAAAAAGTATCACCTTTCTTCCATTGTCCAATTACATTGTTCATCATTTTCTTTTAAAGCCTCACCAGAAAACACATTTAATGTCCATATTTCTAGCAACATTTTGTTTCTGGCACCATGCATATTCTCTAAGATGATAAAGACTTTTCCTATAGTTCTCCTCACTTACTTCTGAGCCCTCAACAGAGTTGCCTTTAACACCTGTAATTCTATCAACAGCCTCCTCAAGGTAATCTGGGCTTTCCCTGTTAGTCGCCTAAAAAGTCACTGACAACATAATTCAAAGGAGTCAATTCTTATTTGGTCTCCCTATTCATTGTCCAGCTTTCTCATGCATATGAGGCAATTGAAGACGTAACACTACGGCTTGGGTCAGGCACAGCTTAGCCCTCAAAGTGAAATTTTTGCTTTTTAACACTTTAAGGTTTTTTGCAGCATATTTGCCCAATGCAACGGGTCATTTGATTTCTGGACTACTGCTTCCATAGGTGTTAATTGGGGATCCAAGTAAAATGAAGTCCTTGACAACTTCAATCTTTTCTCTGTTTATTGCGATGTTGCTTGTTGGTGCACTTATGAGGATTTTGTTTTCTTTATGTTGAGATGTAATCCATACTGAAGGCTGTGGTCTTCGACCTTCATCAGTAAGTGCTTCAAGTGCTCTTCGCTTTCAGCAAGCAACGTTGTGTCATCTGCATATCAAAGGTTGTTAATGAGTCTTCCTCCAATCTTGATGCCTGTTCTGTAATCCAGCTTCTTGGATTATTTGCACAGCATACAGATTGAATAAGTATGGTGGAAGGATACAACCCTGATGCACACCTTCCTTGACTTTAAACTATTCACTCATCCCCTTGTCCTGTTCGAACTAGTGTCTTTTGGTCTACTTAGACAGGTTCTTCATAAGCACAATTAAGTGTCCTGGAATTCCCATTCTATGCAATCTTATCCATAATATATTATGATCCACACAGTCGAATGCCTTTGCATAGTCAATAAAACACAGGTAAACATCTTTTTGGTATTCTCTGCTTTCAGCCACAATCCATCTGATATAAACAATGACATCCCTTGTTTCATTTCCTCTTCTGAATCTGGCTTGAATTTCTGGCAGTTCCCTGTTGATGTACTGCTGCAACAGCTGTTTAATATTCTTCGGCAATAATTTTACTTTGGTGTATATTAATGATATTGTTCAATAATTTCCACATTCGGCTAGATCACCTTTCTTTGGAATGGACACAAATATGGATGAATTCCAGGCAGTTGACTAGGTAGCTCTCTTCCAAATTTCTTGGCATGAATGAGTGAGCACCTCCAGTGCTGCATCCCTTTGTTGAGACATCTCAATTGGTATTCTCTCAATTCCTGGAGCCTTGTGTTTCACCAGTGCCTTCAGTGCAGCTTAGCCCTCTTCCTTCAGCACCATCAGTTCCTGATCATATGCTACCTCCTGAAATGGTTGAACATCAACTAATTGTCTTTGGTACAGTGACTATGTATTCCGTCCATCTTCTTTTGATGTTTCCTGTGTCATTTAATATTTTCCCTGTAGAATCCTTCAATATTGCAACTGAAGGCTTGAATATTTTCTTCAGTTTTTTCAGCTTGAGAAATGCCAGGCATGTTTTCCCTTTTGGTTTTCTATCTCCAGGTCTTTCCACATTTCATTGTAATATTTTACTTTGTCTTCTTGAGCTGCCCTTTGAAATCTGTTCAGCTCTTTTACTTCATCATTTCTCCCTTTCGTTTTAGCTATTCTACATTCAAGAGCAAGTTCCTGAGTCTCTTCTGACATCCATTTTGGACACTGTGAAATGAAATGCATGCTTTCTTCAATTTTCTTGAAAGTGTTTCTTGTTTCTCAAATACGTTTTATTAAAATGTCACAGTTTGATATTTGATTGTTTTTAATGCTTTCAATTATTTCTCATTGTCTTCATATTTTTAATGACTATAACAAAAATAAAAGAACAGTATTTCTTTATAGAATGGATTTATAAAGATTAAATGGTACTTATTCTGTAATTTTTTTACAGCTTAAACTAAGATAATTCTTAATTTAATGATTCCTCATCATGCAATCACTCATTTAAAATGATTTGATCCATCTATGGTTTACTGAGGAGTTTCTGGTAGTGCAAACGGTTAAGTACTGGACTACTAACCCACCCAGAGTGCATCAGAGTTAAGGCCTAGTGATCTGTTTTTGGAAGGTCACAGCCTTGAAAACGCTATAGCATGCAGTTCTACTCTGCACACTTGGAGTTTCCATTGGACGAAATCGACTTTAAGGCAACAAATAGCAATGACAATGAGATTGCTGAAAATAAGTCATTTCTAAAACATTTGTTTTATGTTTGAAGGAATAATTAATAATGGAAAGGTATGGTTTCTGTGTAAACAACAGAATATTTTTGTATAGCTAAAAAAATCTGAAGAGATTTTTAAATAAATGAGTTACCAAGGATTATATAGTTTGAGTTCTACACAGAAAAAGCAAGTTCAACCAGGAAATCATTAAGGAAGTAACATGGAGAGAGGACATCAATATATTAAAATCCAGAATGAAGATTTCACCCTCTGTGAAAGTACACTTTAGAGGAATTTGTATGACTGTGAGTTAATCGAAGATGTAACTGAAATAGTATAAGATACTTTAGAAGGGATTTTGAAAGGGATAATTAATTACAGCAGAAGCCATTCTGTAGCCTATATATTAAATGCCAAAGAGACTGAAAGAACTTTAAAGGCTGTTATGATTTTATTTTTTTAGTTCATGAACTAGTAGAACGTGGTATAGAAAATAACTATAAAAATTAGAGGTATGTTAAATACATTTAAGACAAAGAAAATATCATATCTAATTATGTTTCTATTACTCTCATATTTTAAAAATTTATAGCTAATTTGTCATTTTGGTGTTGTAATAACCTAATGGATTAGAAAGCAAGGACTTGTCATTTACCATTTTATGGGGAAAACGGACACATTTACTAGTAAAATTGGAACTAGGCCTCCAGGCTCCATCACACTTCCTATCCTGAGTATTTTCTTCTAGGTATAGAGAAAAAATGAAGAAGACATTTTGAGATGATAAAGATAAAATGGAATTGTAAACATCATTGATACAATTTTGAATACTTCCTCTCTGCTAAGCATTCCCCTTAATGTTTTACTTTAAACATCCCTAAGTGCTAATCTTCAAACATCCCAATTGGTTAAACCTAGTTATTATCTATAATTATTGGATAAGTAAAATGAAAAACAGAGGGCTTGTAAAGGTCACACAGTTGCTAAGTTGCAGAACTGGGATTCATATCCTACAATCTGCTACCAAATGGGTTTAACCACATCACCATATATATGATAGATGAAGTGGTATTTACTTTTTATTAGACAAACAGCGAGAACTGTGTTAGAAGAAAACATTCATGAAAAAACCTTGGAGCAGAAATTTCCAGGAAGAGAAAACAGCAAAGGTTAAGACTTCAGCAAAAATGAGCAAGGCATTTTCTGGAAACAAGAAAAATAAAAATGGTGTCTATGCCTGGAAGAGAGAACAAGTGCTATGAAGTTAAAGAGGCCTTGGTAAGTGTTTGGAATTTTATCCCACGTGCAAAGTTACATTTAGAGAAAGGATGTAAATTTCCCTTTTAAAATGCTCACTCAGTCATTGTTTGAAAATTTTTTGAGAGAGGAAGGCAGGAGGAGTGTGCATAGAGAATTAAGTCAGGAGGCCAGTGAAGTACTCACTGTTTTGTCTAGGATGGTGACTGTAGAGATAGCAGACACACAATATGTTTTGAAAGTAGATCCAAAATGACCTCATTGATTGATTGATTATTGGGCCTTGGGGATGATAAGTTAAAAATAAGGTTTGTTTATAAGTCTTAGTTTTAACGAAGACATATGTAAAATTATTATCACAGCACACATGCCTAGTGATTGTTGAGTCTTATTTTAAGAAATCTGCCTACTTTCAAAGTCCTGAATTTATTTTATTCATTCCTAAAAGTTTTATTATTTTTAATTTTAGACAAATAATCCGCTTGAAATCTATTTTTTGTACATTGTGTAAAATAAGAGTATTATATTTTCCACATAAATACAAATTTGACTCAGTAATATTTATTAAAAAGTTCATTCTTAATTCATTGCAGTTTTTCAAATAAATCAAGTCATTTAGATGTGAATCTGCTTTTGATCTCAATTTTGTTCCATTTGTCTATTTTTTAATTTTTGTACAAATGCACAGTTTCAATTACCATAGCTTTATAAGTCTGACATATCTAGTGTATATCTTTCTGTAGTGTATGCCCACCTTTTTATTCAACTACTGTTTTAGTAATTTTTACCACTTGCATACCCATATGCGTTTTAAAATCTACTTGTCAATTTTTATGCACGCACACACACACACACCCACACACAACACACACACACACTTGCCACAATTTTGACTAGGACTGTATGGAGTAAATTGGAAGGCTCAAAATATTTACAATATTAAATCTTTTAAAACATTCATAGTGAGAACTTGGCTAAGCAGAATACTCCAATAATTGTGTTACATATAAGTTCCCATTCTTACATGGAAACTCACTGAATCTTATATGTATAAAGAAAAGTTTATAATATTGAAATTATCTTTTTAAATTGAGAGTACTCTAGGGTGGGTAACCACATGCTTTATCATCTCAATTGGAATAAATTTTTAATAAGAAAAAAAATTTTTTTTCTTATTGAATTTTTAATAGGCCATTAATATTCATGTTGGGGGGGAGTAAATAGGTCGTAAACTGAGATTTATAGTCACCTTATTTCTGTTTGAATAACTTTTAAGTACTTATGCAAGTAAAGTATTATAGGTCAAATGGGTAGACCAACATATTTAGAAATGGTTGTGATAAAGACTAAACAGGAAGTTTGCTTGAGGAATTTGTCACAAGTGATGAATTTGAAAGATTAATATAATAAATATTTTAATGAATATAAAATGTAGAAATTGAAATGGATTGTTTTGGAACTGTTTGAGCATTTGAATTTCATTTAGATTGTGTTGTTGTTGTTGTTAGGTGCCGTCGAGTCAGTTTCTACTCATAGAGACCCGATGTACAAAAGAACAAAACAATGCCCGGTCCTGCGCCTTCTTCACAATCATTGTGATGATTGAGCTCATCCTTGCAGCCAGTGTGTCAATCCATCTTGTTGAGAGTCTCCCTCTTTTTTGCTGACCCTCTATTTTACCAAGCATGATATCCTTCTGCAGGGAGTGCTCCCTCCTGATAACATATTCAAAGTATGTAAGACGTAGTCTCACCATCCTTGCTTCTAAGGAGCATTCTGGTTGTACTTCTCCCAACAGAGATTTGTTCATTCTTTTGGCAGTCCATGGTATATTCAATATTCTTCGCCAACACCACAATTCAAAGGCATCAATTCTTTAGTTTTCCTTTTTCATCATCCAGCTCTTGCATGCATATGAGGCAAGTGAAAACACCAAGGCTTGGATCATGCACCTTAGTCTTCAAGGTGACATCTTTACTTTTCCATACTTTAAAGGGGCTCTTTGTAGCCGATTTGTCCAATGCAATTCGCCTTTGGGTTTACCGACTTCTGTTTCCATGAGTGTTGATTGTGGATGCAAGTAAAATGAAATCCTTGACAATTTTGATTTTTTCTTGATTTATCATGATGTTGCTTATTGGCCCACTTGTGAGGATTTTTGTTTCCTTTTTGTTGAGGTATAATCCATACTGAAGGCTATGGTCTTTGATCTTTATTAGTAAGTGCTTCAAGTCCTCTTCACTTTCAGCAAGCAAGAGAATGTGTCATCTGCCTAACACAGGTTCTTAATGAGTCTTCCTCCAATCTTGATGCCCCATTCTTCTTCATAGAGTCCAGCTTCTCTGATTATTTGCTCGTACGTATAGTGAAAAGGCAGGACACTCGCACACCTTTCCTGACTTTATATCACACAGTATCACCTTATTCTGTTCGAACTACTGCCTCTTGATCTATATACACATTCTCCATGAACCTAGTTAAGTGTTCTGGAATTCCCATTCTTAACCATGTTATCCATAATTTGTTATGATCCATCCAGTCCAAGACCTTTACATAGTCAATAAAGCACAGATAAACATCTTTCTGGTATTATTTGCTTTTAGCCAGAATTCATCTGACATCAGCAATGATATCCCTGGTTCCACATTCTGTTCTGAATGCAGCTTGAATTTCTGGCAGTTCCCTGTCTATATACTGCTACATCTACTTTTGAATGAAAAAGCTGAACAGGAGGTTTCAAAGGACAGTTCGAGACAAAGTCAAGTATTACAATGACACGTGCAAAGAGATGGAGATAGAAAACCAAAAGGGAAGAGCAAGCTCAGCATTTCTCAAGCTGAAAGAACTGAAGAAAAAATTCAAGCCTCAAGTTGCAATAGTGAAGGGTTCTTCAGGGAAAATATTAAATGTTGTAGGAAATATCAAAAGAAGGTATAAAGAATACAAAGAATCACTATACTGAAAAGAATTGGTCGACGTTCAACCATTTCAGTTGGTAGCATATGATCAGGAGCCTATGGTACTGAAGGAAGAAGTCCAAGCTGCACTGAAGGCATTGGTGAAAGACAAGGCTTCAGGAATTGACAGAATATCAATTGAGATGTTTCAACAAATTGTTGCAGCACTGAAGTGCTTATACATCTATGTTAAGAAATTTGGAAGACAGCTACCTGGCCAACCAACTGGAAGAGATCCATATTTATGTCTATTCCCAAGAAAGATGATCCAACCGAATGTGGAAATTATCAAATGATATCATTAATATCACACACAAGTAAAATTTAGATATATAAATACTAACTGGACTTTAAGGCCATGTAACAATAGTCAGTCTTTATTAAGCACTTTCCATGTGCCACTCCCTAAATACTTTTAATAGGCTTTCTTTTATACCTCTCAATTCTTTATGGTTGCCTAAAATTATAGCTAAAGCAAGAGCAAAAAGAGAGATAGAGATGTTAAGGGTGTACCCACGTCAAATGCTAGTAGATCGTATACTTAAGGCATTTAGCCTACACAAACTGAACCCAGAGCCCAAATGGTTGCATTTTTGCAAAGCAGGCAAAAATCGATCATTTGGGCCTTAGCCACAATAAACTGATAACTAGCCCAGTCTACTGTTATATAAATGAGCCAAAGATGGCCTCTGCCTATTGGCTCTCAGGTTGTTGGTGTTTTTATAGCAAGCTGGGATCTGTTAGCCCAAAAATTTGCTGGACTCAAGCTAAATTTTTTACATATCCAATTACTTTAAAAATAGCCCAAATAAGCTGATCTTAAGCTATTTAGAGCCTGCTTGTTTTTCATACCTCACAAAACGGTGCCTGCCATCTGCAAGCCATAAATAAGAGAAACCTTGTAGTTGTAAAGACCCCAATCTGCTGATGCCCTTCATAGCTCTCTGACCTAGAGATACCTCCTCTTACTGCCGAGAGCCATTTCTTAAATACGTAATTCCTCTGTCTGCTTCCCCTCTCCCCAGGAGTTCCCGTTCTCTTCCCATTCTGGTGTCTCCCCCCTCCCCCCACACAACACGCACACACACACACACACACACACTGCACCACTTGCCTCTGGAGTGTCTTCTGCTGTGGGTGACTGCTCTTGCATACATCATCTTTCAATGCATTGATTCCAATAAATAGCTTCTTTTGCAACACCGCCATTCATGGCCAAATTTTTTTCTTTGATCACTCCTGAAATAACTTGAACTTACTATATGTACTCCTTTAGACACTTAGTTCCCATATGAACCCTTCTACAGACATATATAGGAGGATCCCTGGTGGTACAGTGGTTAGGGCCTTTGTTGCTGACCAAAATGTCAGCAGTTCAAGTTGGAAACCCTATGGGGCAGTTCTACTCTGTCCTATAGGGTTGCTGTGAGTTGGAATTATCTTGACGGCAAAGTGGTTTAATTTTTGGTTTGGACAGACATATAAACTCCTGTGTTGCAGCAAAACAAGCCTATATTCTTACCTAAAAATATACAGCTCTTCTTCCTACACATGGGTCACCATGAGTTGGAATTGACTCAATGGCAACAAACAACAATAACTTCTTCCTACAAGTGAAGACATTTTTAATTTTTCCATACAATGAGGAAAATCATAGTCCCAAAAGTTATTATATCCATTTTTAGACCTGCCCCAGGTACCAATTCCACACCAGTATAAGCATAATTGAGGGACAGAAATCACACCGTAATTTGATCAGGGAACATTTCATATAAAGATTTCTGAACTGTAACAAGGGACAGGAGTAACTAAGAATTGCTAATGAGAAGTAAAGAAAATGCACTCTAAAGAATATAGGAATTGCCGCTATCAGAAGGAGCCATCGTCTTGGGCAAGGTGAGATAACTTACCTAAAAAAAAAAAGGATCTTAGAAAAAGCTGTTTACAGGGAGGTGTCTTACTGAAGTACAACAAAAAGTGCAACAAAAAGACCTGGAGAGCTGAGGGAAGCTGCTGGTCACCTACCTTGCAGTAGCCAGATGTTAGAGAAGCAACACACACTGAAGGAGCCTGCAAAGTGAGCACCAGAGGCAGGAAGCACAACTCTTCCTACGATGTCTCACTAGTGCCTTCTGCTGACAAACCTTAACATCATTCCAGCTGACAAAGAAAAATCTCTAAAGGGCCCTGATCAATTTTCATAGGCCAAGCAAAAAGAGTAAAATTAAATCTGAGGTAATATTATTAAACCACACAGACTGTTGTTGTCGTTGTTAGGTGCCGTTTAGTTGGTTCTGACTCATAGCGACCCTATGCACAACAGAATGAAACACTGCTCGGTCCTGCACCATCCTTACAATCTTTGTTATGCTTGAGCTCATTGTTGCAGCCACTGTGTCAATCCACCTTATTGAGGGTCTTCCTCTTTTCCATTGACCCTGTACTCTGCCAAGCATAATGTCCTTCTCCAGGGACTGAGCCCTGCTGACAGCATGTCTAAAGTATGTAAGACGTGGTCTCGCCATCCTTGCCTCTAAGGAGCATTCTTCCAAGACAGATTTGTTCGTTCTTTTGGCAGTCCATGGTATATTCAATACTCTTCACCAACACCACAATTCAAAGGCGTCAACTCTTCTTCCGTCTTCCTTATTCATTCTCCGGCTTTCACATGCATATGATGTGATTGAAAACACCATGTCTTGGGTCAGGCGCACCTTAGTCTTCAGGGTGATATCTTTGCTCTTCAACACTTTGAAGAGGTCCTTGGCAGCAGATTTGCCCAATGCAATGCATCTTTTGGTTTCTTGACTGCTGCTTCCATGGCTGTTGATTGTGGATCCAAGTAAAATGAAATCCTTGACAACTTCAATCTTTTCTCTGTTTATCATGATGTTGCTCATTGGTCCAGTTGTGAGGATTTTTGTTTTCTTTATGTTGAGGTGTAATCCATACTGAAGGCTGTGGTCTTTGATCTTCATTAGTAAGTGCTTCAAGTCCTCTTCACTTTCAGCAAGCAAGGTTGTGTCATCTGCATAATGCAGGTTGTTAATGAGTCTTCCTCCAATCCTGATGCCCCGTTCTTCTTCATATAGTCCAGCTTCTTGGATTATTGTCCAGTATACAGATTAAATAGGTATGGTGAAAGAATACAACACTGACGCACTCCTTTCCTAACTTTAAACCAATCAGTATCCCCTTGTTCTGTCCGAACAACTGCCTGTTGATCTATGTAAAGGTTCCTCATGAGCACAATTAAGTGTTCTGGAATTCCCATTCTTCGCAGTGTTATCCATAGTTTGTTGTGATCCACACAGTCAAAAGCCTTTGCATAGTCAATAAAACACAGGTCAACATCCTTCTGGTATTCTCTGCTTTCCGCCAGGATCCATCTGACATCAGCAATGGTATCTCTGGTTCCACGTCCTCTTCTGAAACTGGCCTGAATTTCTGGCAGTTCCCTGTCCATATACTGCTGCAGCCGCTTTTAAATGATCTTCAGCAAAATTTTGCTTGCATATAATATTAATGATATTGTTCTATAATTTCCACATTCGGTTGGATCACCTTTCTTGGGAATAGGCATAAATATGGATCTCTTCCAATCAGTTGGCCAGGAAGCTGTCTTCCATATTTCTTGGCATAGACGAGTGAGCACCTCCAACACTACATCTGTTTGTTGAAACATCTCTATTGATATTCCATCAATTCCGGGAGCCTTGTTTTTCAGCAATGCCTTCAGAGCAGCTTGGACTTCTTCCTCCAGTACCATCACTTACTGATCATATGCTGCCTCTTGAAATGGTTGAATATCAACTAATTCTTTTTGGTATAATGACTCTGTGTATTCGTTCCATCTTTTTTTGATGCTTCCTGCGTCACTTAATATTTTCCCCATGGAATCCTTCACTATTGCAACTTGAGGCTTGCATTTTTCCTTCAGTTATTTCAGTTTGAGAAACGCCAAGCGTGTTCTTCCCTTTTGGTTTTCCACCTCTAGCTCTTTGTACATGTCATTATAATACTTTGCTTTGTCTTTTCGAGAGGCCCTTTGACTGTAGTGGGCCTAAAATCCTGACAATAGGGCTCCATTGAGCACATTTTCCTACTATCTATGATCAGTTTGATCACATTTGAAAAATGAGGGTAATTAAGAGCAAAATAGAAGGATCTTAGTTGCTAGACGATTTATGAAATTTTAACATAATGGATTCCACAGCTCCATCTAGTCTTTTCTTTTCCTTACTTGGCCATAAAATACTTGAAGTATTTGCAAGCAATACCAGCGAAATAACTGATGATTAATCTATACAGAGTTTGCACTTTTTTTAAATAAATGTTAAATGTCACTTTTCAATTTTTATTATGTGCTTTAAATTTTTAACATATATATAACTGTATATTTATACCAAACTATGTATGCCCTTATGTGTAAACCTTATTGCTCTTTTTTATGCTATTTATTATTATGAAAAAGGAAACAAAATTCTAAAAAGAATTGAATAATTTCCCCCAACATTATACCATTACTGACAGACCAAAACTTTGAATTCGGTTCTCTCTGAGTCTGGCATTCACCATGTTCCATTTGAGGTGAGTAAACAGAGAAAACATAGCTCATGCTAGGTTAGAAAAAATAACACGTTGTAGAAGAAAGTGAGCAATGCAATGAGCAATCAGACAATGAGCAACCCAGTCTTAGTTTCCTAGGACTGCTATAATAAAATACCGTAAATTAGATGGCTTTACAGAACAGAAATTTATTTTCTCACAGTTCTGAAGGTTAGAAGTCCAAATCTAGTTATCACTTGTGTCAATTTCTCCTATGGATAGGAACTGTTTCATGTCTTTCTCCTTGTTTTTGGTGACTGTTGGCAATCCTTGGTGCTCCTTTGCTGCTTGAAGAGAAATCTTCACATGATGTCTTCCCCAAGTATGTGACTTTTTTCTGTGTCTATTTTCCCCTTTATAAGGGGATTAGGAGTAGGACCCACCCTACCATGTTATGACTTCCTTTAATTTAACTGGTAACAAAAGAAAAACCCTGATTCCAAAGTCACATTCACATGTATAGGGGTTAGGCCTTCAAGGCATCTTTTTGGGGGGCAGAATTCAATCCATAACATACGCCTTTCCTTGCCTCGAAGGAAACATGTTTGTGTCTTATTTAGAAATATATATAGGAAAAAGTTTTCTATATGCAATATAAAATAACAAATATAAGAATGAAATTTACAAAATAAAAATAGCTCCTGGCAATAATAACATTTTAATGGCTACCATTTACTGAAAATTTGCTATGTGCTAATGTCTATATATTTATCATCTTTTTTAATCCTTATACAATCTCTGAAGAGGTGCCACATTTAACTTTGAAGGAAGAGTAGGCTTATGGAAAGTAATTACCTTTTCATTGTTTTCCCAATAGTAATTCACATATCTGAGACTTAAAGGCTGATTTATCTAACTCCAGAATCCATGAAGTCCTATGAAAAATTAAAAAGTCAACCCCTGGAATTGCATGATCCTTAGGATTTGGGAAAAAAAAAAAAAAGAAGAAGATTTGCAAAACAAAGGTACAAAATATTCTTGAAATACACAGAGTAGGGGACATCAATAAAAATGATAAAATGAGTTCTATGGAGAACAAAGAATGTAGATCAAACATAGATCAATGAAAGAATACTGAAGAATAAATGAGACTACTTAGTCAAATAAACAAGTATTCAACCAATATTTATTGGTCACCATTTTATTATGGAAGAAACTAAGATGGCTGCCTGTTACATTTAATTGTGAGCGGGATCAGAAAGGATCTCTCATCTAAGGAAATGTTCATTCCAGATAGAAGAATTTGAAAATGGAAAAGGCATATAAAATTATAGTAAACATTACTAGAATCCTGGCAATATTTATCAGTTTGCAGCTATATAAAACAAACCCATTGCCATAGAGTTGATTCTGACTCATAAAAAAACCCAGTGCTGTCGTATAGTAAAAATAAATAAACAGGAAAAAATGGTATCTCAAAATGAATAAAAATCAGATTTCCACCTCTGTCACAAAACCAATCAAAAAAAAAAATAATTATCTTTTCCAAAGTTGCATTTTCATTGATTTTTGAGAATAACAAAATTGATAATTCTCTCTTATGAAATATTACCTTTATTAAACACCACCAATAACAAGTTAAAAGAAAATATTCTACAGACTAATAGATTAATTAAAGGTACAACACAAGAACAGAAAAAAAAGTTGTGGTAGAAAATATTGGTTAAGGACATAAAAAAAAGTAAGTCTAATTAATGAAATTAAGATATGTGTCGAACTGACAAGAAAGTAAAATCATTTTTAAAAAAATAGTTATTTTGTAATAACTGCAAAACAGTAGCTAAACCAATTGTCATCGAGTCAATTTCGACTCTTGGAGGGTCCATGTGTTGGAGAGTAGAACTACGCTCTATAGGGTTTTTAATAGCTGTGAACTTTCAGAAGTAGATCATTAGGTCTTTCTTGGGAGGCTCTTGTAGGCAGAATGGGTAGATTCGAACCAGCAACCTTTCATTTAGTAGCTGAGTGCTTAACCATTTGTGCTTCCCAGGTCCCTAAAATAGAAGCTACACCTAGTTTATAGATACATAAACTCTGTGAAAGAATGCACGGAAGAAACATAAGGGCAAAACTGGTCATCCTGAATTTAAATGTCATATAACGCTCTCCTCTTTCCCTTGATTTTGCTTATTAACAGCAAGGAATATAGTATAGCTTATTGATTACATGATCATGTTCCTGAGATATTCTCCCAGAGTTATATGTTCCTGGCCATGTAATGATTGACCATTTATTTAATCAGTCTCTCTTTTTGTTAGGAGCTTTATATCATTCACATATCATATATTTCACCCATTTAAAGTGTACAATTCAATGATTTTTAATATATTCACGGAGTTGTACAATCATTACCACAATCAATTTTTACATATTTTTGTCACCATAAAATGAAATCCCATACTGATTAGCCATCACCCCCAATCTTCTCTGTCCCAATGCTAGAGATTTACTAATTTAAGTTCTGTCTCTATAGATTTGCCTATTCTGGATGAACACATGTAAAGTACACAGGGCAAAATGTTTTCATTCAGTGGTCTTTCTTTTAGTAAAACCAAGAAAAAAAAGACAAATTATACTTAACATATCTATATATATTTTACCACAATTATTTATCATAATGAAAAACTTAAAAGCTGATACAAATATTCTTATTAAAACACTCTATGTTCACTGGCGTTTCTACTGATTGTTACAACTTCTGTATTAATTTATAAGTTGGTATATATGAAAAAAAATTTTTTTTTTTTTTATATATGAGTGCCTGGAGCACATAGTGATATGAGCTAGTATGTTAGTATTTTTGAGCTAGTATGTGAGCTATTTTTTTTATAGTAAGTAAAGTGAGTTTTGTGTAAGGCCATCACATTAAACAAAGTAGAAATTTAATTATTTAGAAATGAAAATCTATCTAAATAATTATAAATGTTTACCACTAGTTTTTAGTGGAGCAGTGATTCCAATAAAAATCATAATGATAGCCTTTATATGATAATTTTTAAAAGATAAACCTTAAGCTTGAGAAAGATTATTGTTGGGAACTCTAAGTTACTATATGAAAATAAAATAAGAATATTTTGTTAAATATTATAAAAAATATTTTTTATCTGTATGTGAATTATATTTGATACCATTTGGAAATAATAATGAATAAGGACAACACTGGGGTGGGGAAGGTAAAGATTAAAATTTATCTTTTGATTAAGTCCCCTCTTTAGCAAACAAATAATATATTTTTTAATTTTATATAAAAATAAACAAAGATCCTAGGAAAACACCCAAGTACAGAGGTACAGTTTCCCATAGAGCTGGAATTCTATGTCTTCGATATACGTGACTATTCACAATGTTCTATTTTGTAACTGGCACTGTAATTATTCAAAAAAAAAATTATCATTTGTCCCTTTACAGCTGTTCAGGAAGACCGACATAGAAAAGAGTGCAAGGCACTTTTATGTCTCCTTGATTTCACTACCATCTGGCTCCCACCTGACGCTAAGACTATTCAGAATAAATTATATATCTATATATTAAAAGCTTGATGATGAGGCCTTGACCAAGAAATACCAGATACTGAATGAAGGATTTTCTCTTTTCCCTTCTCTTAAAATTTGCTTTCATGTTCCAGCTGCTCATCTAAACTTACTTCAGACAAACTTGTTGCCGTCGAGTCAATTCCAACTCACAGTGAATTGACTCATATACTTACTTACTTAGCTTTCCAAATTTTTTTAGCTACTTTTCAATTTTTTTTTTCCCCTTTCCTACTGCATGCTAATTTTTTACAATCTGCATTGAATTACACGTACTGTTAGATGATCACAAAATTTATTCTCTTCAAGGAACATAATTCTAAGATACTAGCAAGGGATGCAGCTCTTTCATTTTTCTTTAGAACCTCATTAGAACACTCTGTGTTCACTGCAGTAATCTCTTTTAATATTTACTAACTCTAACAAATAATATTTGAACTCCTTAGCCATTTCTGTTTATAAAGGAGTATACAATAGTGGTTTATTCACTTATTTTATTGTGCAATATTACTCATCAAGGGAATAGAAGAGATGAATATATTTATTCATGCACATATGAGGACAGAATGAGCCAGCTTATGCAGGGTGAATACATTCTGGTAGCAGTTAAATTCTCCTTCCAACTGGCTGTGATTCTTGATCTAGTCCCATTTTGCAGGGAAAAATAGAAACTTCGAGAGGGGTGATTATACTAATTCTAGGTATGGAATTCTTGCTTCATGTTTCCTGCCTTGTAGATCTTTATATATCGAAATGACGTAAAACTATCTAGCACCATCAAAAACACTGTGTACGTGTGCATGCAAGAGATAACAAGAGCGTCAGATAAGTTGAAATATTGCCAAATTGGGAAGCAAGAAAATCATATTGGTGGGTGACTAAAAATCATCACCTGAATGGTGATATATATGACTAATTATAACAATAAAGGTAACAGTCAATTCAATAGTTAAACTCCATTATAGGACCGTTTGCATGCCCTACTTCTGCCTTCCTGTGGTGTGCCTGGGTGTAGGGAGATACAGCGGTTATTGTGTCAGAGGAAGACTGTCCTCTCTGTGTGCACTTTCTTGGTCTTTACTAGTCTTTGCTGAGATATCTCATCCAACTTGTTCTGTGTGTGTTGTCTTCTCTTCATTCCTATTAGATTATTCAGGATTCTGTGCCAAGGGCAGTACATAGTTGTTACTCTTGAAAAGATTAGCCTTCTTCCTCACTAACTTGGTTACCTTTTCCACTTTCTTTTTTCTGTAGCTTCTGTGAGGCACATTCATGTTTTTACCCAACTTTCAGCTTTGACCCTGAATTTTCTGCCATGCAAATTTTGCTCTAAGATGGAATGACTGTTTTTCTTGCTTCTCTGAAGAGTGCAGAGAGAAATTTTGCAAATATTCTTTATGCCATGCTACAGTTTAAAGAGCAGTGGGGGCTATAGGAGAGGAACGGCTGTCTCAGGCTTAGGCAAACTTCACCTGGTTGTTTCCTCCACTGACCCATGCTGTTGCAGGGTGCGGTCACCCCCCAGACTACTAAGAGTGACTTGGGACACAAGATAACTTATATTTTTGGATCTCTCCTCAGGTGACCTGGGCGTTCTATTTTTTCAGTAGCTCCACACTTTGGACCTCTGGCTTCTTCAAATGAGCCCTGATAGCATAAAAGGGGTAGACAATTTTCAACAGATCCTTTCAAAACCCTTAACCCAGACTAGGAAGAATTTTAATTACTTACTGGGTGATGAGGAAATGATTTTTTGTAATGCATTCCAATCTATCCAACTTGGTAGCTAACTTTTAGAAATTTTAGACCTCTAGTTCTGCTGGCAAAATGGTCAAAGTGCTCTGCTGCTAATTGAATGTTTGGCAGTTGGAACCCACCCATCGGCTCCATGGGAGAGAGATCTGATGATCTCCTCCCATAAAGATTACTGTGTAGAAAACATTATGGGGCAGTTCTACTCTGTCACTCGGGGTGACTATGAGTCAAAATTGACTTGAAGGCACCTAACAACAACAGCTTTGGCTCAGTACTCCATGCAAATTCTTTAAGAATTTAAAGCAAACAACTTCTTTCCCAAGTGTCTCCAAAGAAAACATTGAGTAAATTGTGTCTAGATACAAACACACCTGGATGACTGGATTTATACTCATTTACTTATTTATGATACTCAACACGCTCTAACAACACTACTATGTTTCCCTAATGATTTTCTTTTCCAAAACTTGAAGATGACTGCTGCAAACATTTTTCAATATCCTCTTGCTGATGTCATTGCTTACTCTTTTTCCTATGATTATTCTGCTTCTAACTTCATGAGAAAATAGAAAACTTTAAGTGTGAACCTCCCTTATCTTTCCAATTTCATATCTCAGTCTTCCACCCCCATATCGGTAGCCTCTGTCTCCTTCTTCTCATCTGTTTACCTGTATGATTTGTACCTTGTTCTATCAATAACCAACCCTCTGTCTTGTGTTCTATGTTCTTCCCTTTCCCTTATCAAGGGCAAGTTTTCTTCATGTATTTCACTTCATTTTTATATTATTGAGTTCTGCTTCTTTCCTGACTAATCCCACAAGGATACACGCAAACTCTGAAATTTTCCTTGTAAAATAAAAACAACGAAGTAAAAAAATAAATAAATAACTTTTTCTTCATCCTTCTTCCTTCTGCAGTTGTTCTTTCATGCTCTGTTTCTTTGTTTTTTTTCTTTTTCCTGAACTTCAATTCTCAAGGGTGTGATTTCCTCTGGCTTTTTCTAATTTTTTGACATCCATTCACTATGAAGCTACTCTGATCTTGTTTAATTGCTCTCTGTTCCAACCAGTCCACAAAAATAGCTTTTGTTAAAGACACTAAAGTCTTTCATTTTGAAAAATCTAATGGATATTTTCCTGACCTCATTTTATTCCACCATTTCACAGCTTTCCACAGAGTTGACCTCTACGTTGTTCAGGAAATTCTCATCTCTCAATTTCAATGAAGCCTCACCCATCTATTAATCTGTGTTCTTTACTATTTCCTGTTAAATCTTTCTTCTTGGTTCCAACTTTTCCACTATTCTATTTCGTTAAAGATACATTGTCTTCAGTTATGAAATGAAACTCTTCACTACTACCACCTACCTTCTTTTCTTTTCCCACATTAAAAAAATGCCTTACATATTCTGACTACTTTCATACTTGACTCCCTAGTTTAGATCTCTCCAATGAACTGAATGCTAATGTATCCTACTGCCCACTTGACATCTCTGACTTCAGGGGTCACAGATATCTCTAATTTAATGTTTGCTAAGTGCAATTTTTAATACATTCTAACCTATTTCATACTTATGGCCCCTTAGCTTTAGTAAAACTCTCAAGTTGCTTAGCCCGTAAATAACAACCCTAAATTTTCCTGCATTCTGCCCTATATTCAATCCATCAGCAAGTCGTCAGTTTCTACTTTTAGAATGAATATTTTACCTGTTTCTTTACCTTTCTTCACTATCACCATTTTTGTCCAAGTCACCACCCTTTATCCCTGAATTCTTTCACTACATTAGCTTCCTTATGTGTATTTCTATTTTCACTCTAACCTACTGCCAAACCATTCCACACTGAGTAACCATAATAATCTTATAGCATTCTAAATTAGATCATATTCCTTTGTGCTTAACTCTCTAAAATATTACACAATTGTATTTAGAATAAAATTTGTCCTTTTTGCCATGGCTTACAAGGGTCCTTTTCCCAATCCAGTTATCCAACCTCATTTTATGCCCCAGCTACATTGATCACTCTAGCCCAGCCACACTGGCTTTCTGTTAGCTCTTATAATATGCTAAACTCTTTTACAATTTAAAGACTGTACACCCACTCTTTCTCCATGTCTAGAACTATTTTTCATTATCATTTCAAATGGCTGGTTCCTCCACATATTTATATTTGATAAAATACCCAAGGAGTGATATTATCAGAGAATCCTATGACAACATACATTTTTTTTCTATTTACTTGTTTATATTTTACTTGTTCATATTCTAATTATATCCTTTATAACACAGATTGAAATAATATGTGTGCCCACTTATCTGACTAAAATATTTCCTTTCTGAGTGCAGGGGTGGGATTTTATTCTCTCCTTTGTAAAAAAAAAAAAAAAAAAAAAAAAATTACTAACACCCAGCAAAATGCTTTGCACTTGGTAGGTGTAATGATAAGATCAAATACTAGGGTGGTTTGATAAGAGCCTGGCTGTGTAGTTTGGTATAAAAATATGACACACACAATTCCAGGATATGGTCTGATTATCAGTTTTCCATTTGTTTGAGTGCATCAGCAGGGAAGCTGGTACACAGAATACTTTCTCACTCTTTCTCCTTTACCTTCTGAATTTAGATTTTTGGTTTCTTTTCTTGAAATTCCTTATTATCCTTAAGATCTACCTCTTTGTCTCAAAATACTTGGTCTCCTGACATGCTCTTGCCTAGAAAGTTTCTACTAAGTTTAGCATTCCCTATGGTCTTTCTTTTCTACCTCGATCTTGCAGGGTCCTAGTGACCATACCTACTCCTACATATTTGCTGGGTTTAGAGGAATGTTTCTTTCTTTCCTTTCTTCATTTGGCAAAAATTAGTGTTTATTATATCAAGAACTGTCATAAGATCTGGAGATAACGGAATAAACAAGATAGATGAAGACCATTTAGAATGTTAGATATGGATATTTGTTGTTGTTATTAGTTGTTGTAGAGTCGGTTCTGACTTATGGTGACTCCATGTGGAAGATAATAGTAAAAATAAAAAAATAAGTTATGAGAAACCCATTATAAGTGGTAATACATTTTGAAAGAGAAATAAAAAAGTGATTTGAGGAGAAAAATATATTTAACTGATACCAGTATTAAAATAAGCAACTAGTCATATGATGATTTGAAAAAAGACTGCATCTTTTAGAGGGAATTAATAGTATGAAAGTGGTAAGAACAGATACTACACTTGATCTTAGCCAAAAGAGGAACATGCTAGATATGCAATATTTTAGGCCCCACCCTGACCTGTGTATCAGAAAGTCTGTGGTGGGGCCCAGCAATCTCTTAACAAGCTCTCCAGTTCGTTCCAGCATGTTAAGGTTTGAAAGCCAATTCTAGTTTTTCAATTGCATCATATGCATTTGAAACCTGGACAGTGAATAAGGAAGACCAAAGAAGAATTGATGTCTTTGAATTGTGGTGTTGGTGAAGACTACTGGATATACGTACCATGTACTGCCAGAAGAACAAGCAAATCTGTCTCGTAAGAAGTACAACCAGAATGCTCCTTAGAAGCAAGGATGGGGAGACTAATGTCTCACATACTTTGGAAATGTTATCAAGAGGGATCAGTCCCTGGCGAAGGACCTTATGCTTGGTAAAGTAGAGGGTCAGAGAAAAAGAGGTAGCCCCTCAACTAGATGGATTGACACAGTGGCTGCAACAATGGGCTCAAGCATAATAATGATTGTGAGGATAGTGCAGAACCGGGCAGTGTTTCTTTCTGTTGCACATAGAAGTGCTATGAGTCAGGACCAACTCAAGGGCACTTAACAACAATGGTAGTATGAAAGTCACTAGATATAAGAGAACTTGTCATTTCAGGGGTCAGAAAAAAACAATGAGGTGGAGCTTAGTATTTGAGGATAAAAGTGATGAGTAGGTGACATTTTTTGTAGTAGGCAGGGGACATATCAAGAAGAGACCTGGAGGCCAGTGTAAGAAGTTTGAAGCTTATTCTGAATGTGTGAAAACTACTGTATAATTCTGTTCAGATAAAGGCTATAATGTGATTCACACTTTTAAAGAATTATTTTGCCTGTACTTTAGAGACATTAGAGTTCTATGTCATATGGTGATGTCTGTGTGGCAGTCAGAAAGGTCTGAAACTATAAAAGAGCAGGGTCAAAATAGAAATGATGTATGAATCGCTCTTTATTAGGAAATTGATAAAGTACAAATTCAGTTTTGACTAAATGAAACATTTTTGCCCTGGAATTGTCAATGGCTCTTTTATTTTTTCTTTTGAGTTCTCAGCCTAACAAAGCCCTTTTATTCATGTCTTATGCCAACATCAGTTGAACAGTGACTTTTTATCTCAGGTCATTTTATATTAATTGTAGAAATCATTTTCAGTCTTTCTGAAATTATTTAAAGTATAGAGAAATAAGTTATATCCATCAACTCCATTCTCTTTTTTGGTTCACTATTACACAAATGCATAATTCACAAATTTAAATTGCCCTCTTTAAATAAGTCTCTATAATAAACCCCAAAATCATCTTTCCCTTTTTATACCGGGCAGATGTTTTTGATTCTATGACTTTCATTTATGTCATGCAGCTATGGGAAGTATATCTCTTATTTTATTGGTTGGTAGTAAATGTACATGAAAGCTTGACTTGGCAACTTTTCTCAAACTTGAGCAGCTGTCATTGATCTTTGTAGCATTCCTTTTAATGGCTGCTCTGTACTGGCAGTGGTTAGTAAATTCACTTGTTAAAAAAAAAAAAATCATACATCAGGGATCTGCAAACTGGCCACACTAACAGTTTTTGTAAATGAAGATTTCTTAGAACATAGTTGTATCCATTCCTTCACATGTCGTCATTGGCTGCCTTAGCGTTACATGGCAGAAGGCACTAGTAGTATGAAGGGCACTAGATATAAATGAACTTGTCATTTCAAGAGTCAAAAAGAACAATGAGGGGGAGCTTAGTGACTGAAGATAAAGGAGGTGAGTATGTGACTTTTTTTGTAGTAGGCAGCGAGACATAACAGGGAGAGTCTTGGAGACCAGCATAAGAAGTTTGAAGTTTATTCTGAATGTGTGAATATTACTGCATAATACTTGTCAGATAAAGAATATGATGTGAGCTTAATGCTCTACATATATTAGGATCATATATATTTACATATTTTTATATATGTACACTATAATTATGTGTTACCTGTGTCTAGAACATTGGGATTTGAAAATAATTTTAATAAAATTCATCTTTATTTTTTCTGCAATTCTGTAAGTTTGACTTCATTATCCCTTTCATAGATGAAAAATACAAGCACCTGAGAGCTTAAGTAATATGTCTAAGATGTATATTTTTAAATTGTCAGTCTTTGAATTCCAGTTTAAATGAAGTCATGTGTAGATTGATGCCTACAATCTCTACCAGTAAAAACAGAAATTGGATCATTTGTAGTTGGAACATGTCATACATAACTAGTCAAAAGAAACCCGTTCATCATAATTTAAAAAGTTGATAAAATATTAAAAATCAACATTTTATTTTTCCTGAGTACAAAAATCATCAGTTCAAAACCAATAATGTTCATCAAACATACTCACTGACTAAAGTTAATTAAAGCATTGAAATTAATTTTAAATTGCCTTTTATTTATTTTATGAAATAATACTGATTAAGATGATTGTTTTTAATCTCCAATCATGTTCTTCACACTACTCAAATTTGTGGTAATTCATCAGCAATACTTACGTATATTGAAGATAGTTGTCTATTTGTATATTTGGAGATAAACAGATTTGTGATTTGGCCAATTACTACCTGAAAGTTTTGTTTTCTATTCACTTTGTACTGATTTCCACTTTGATGAAAACAAATTGCAGCATATTATAGTAACAAAAATATCTTGCATTTAATTCTATTTTTTCCAAATGCAATACAAAAAGAGATGATCCAATATTAACTATTCTTAAATTGTTGGAAATTTAAAATCATATTTAATGCTTTTCGTATTATTGGAATCTTTGATAAGAGTGACAATTTTTTAAGCTTTATTTATTTATTTCCTTTTCTTAGCATCCATCAGAGCCCTGGTGGTGGAGTTATTAACAGCTCAGCTGCTAACCAAAAGATCAGCAGTTTGAATTCACCAGATGCTCCTTGGAAACCCTGTGGGGCAGTTCTACTCTGTCCTATAGGGTCACTATGAGTTGGAATTGACTCAATAGTAATGGGTTTGATTTTTGGTTTTGGTTATCATAGACCTAACACATAGTACATATTTAAGAAATGACATTGGAGCAATCAGATGATCAAAGGGATAAAAATCAATTTTCCTAAAATAGAAAAGGATAGTGATCACTTACAAATAGCAATAGTTCATTTATATTCGGAAAGGTATTCTTAAAAATATATTGCAGGTTATACAATAGGCATTGCAGGCCCACTGCTATTAACTGCACTCCATTTTCTGATTACTTTAGGTTTGTCCTAAAGGTCAAAATATATGCAATTAAGCATTCCAATATGTGTTGAGGGAAAATTTCTTTAACAGAAAGTATTTATAAAAATTAATGGAAAAAAAAAAAAGAGAGATTAGAGAGACATAAGCTATAAGTTATTTTCCATTCCAAAGCAAGAACATTTTTCATACATACTTTGGACATTTTTGATTAGATGGCAACATTGGAGTAGTGCAGATTGTTAGTTATTGGATATAATTCTGGAGAATATTCTAGAGAGTTTTTTCTCTTTTTGACTAAAAAAAAATGTAGGTTCATTTGCAAAAGCCAACAAATGAGTTTGGGGAAACTGAAATGACAGAATTCAATAATTCTTGATATGTTATGGGCAGACAGGGTTTGTGTAATTGGGAATCATAGTTACATATCTATAATGATGGCGCAGTGTGTCTTAATCCAACTAGATTGTCTCATTTTGTTTTTGTGTTGCTTATTGTTTGGTTTTTGAAATCCATTCGGTGTAGATTTCACATGACCACATTTTACTATCTGTAAATATTTGGCACTAACTTTTATAAGACCTAAATAAAATGCATTTATGCTAATATTTCAAAAACTAATGGGAGTGTATTACTAATCGGTACATAACATGTGTGACAGTAATTATGGTTTTAGGGCATGCTCTACATAATTTTTTTTTCTACGTAAGTACTGGAGTATAGTTACTTCTTACAGCTGGTAGAGACTAACTGACGCCAGTTTGGAATTTAAAAAAGAACTTCTTGTAGTTCAGCCTGTTATTCAACTTGTCGATGTTAATAATTTTCATTTAAAAGTTTCAATGCTTACTAAGAAATCATCATTTGGCAAGAGCTACATATTAAATTAATTCAAACATTTAATATGCTAAAGAGCAACTGCCAAAGCCCAATTGCCGTTTCTTTAAAATCTTGGCAATTTACTAATAAATGAACTTATTTTCATAGAAATATAGTTTAATTAATTGTTACACCTGCAGTAAAATAGTTATTAAGAATATTTGTTTGGTATGAGAAAAATATTTGCAGAGAGAGGCAGTCATTCCAGAGGAAATGAAGATCATAACTTAAATGAATATTGACAGCACTACTATTACTACCAGTGATGTTAATGATAAATTTCTGAAGTTTAAAACATATGTAGAATTAAAATATATGGCATCATTAGTAAAAAAAAAAAAATAATAAGGATGAGGATGAATGGAGTTAAAGTATCTATATTTTTGTGATGTTTGGGGAGCAATGAAATAAACATGAAAAAACAAAAGAGGTTGAAGTTCAATTATATTAACATTAAGATTGAAATTGTATGAAAGGGTAGGAAATAAATAAAGCTAAAATGCATATGTCAATAAAGTAGAAAGGAATATACAATAAAGAATATTTTAAAAGCCCAAGAATTGGATCTTTGAGGAGATTTTAAAAATGATAAATAGCAAGATTAAGCAATAAAAAGATAAAGCACAAATGACTAATATCAGAAATAAAAGAGGTTCCTATAGATATCAAAATAATAAGGATTTATAAAATATTTTTAAATTTAAATATTTAATTCTTAAAAATAAAAAACTTAATTTTTAAATATTTTAATAAATTTGATAATTTTGATAAAATACATAAATTTCTTAGAAATCATGATTTATAAAACTGACACATAAAGTTACAGAAAATTTGCACAGTTCTGTGCTTTTGAAGAAACTGGATACATAATTAAAAACTTTGCCATAAAAGTCATGGTCAAATCTACTGAATTTACTTGTAAATTCTTCTAGATATTTAAGTAATAATTATTACCAATATCACACAAAATGTTTCAGAGATTAAATGAAGGGAGATTTATCAACTTAATTTATGAAATTTTGATATCAAAATTTGTCAAGAGTATTACAAGAAAGGAAAAGAGACAGTAAACTTGAGTTAATATTTGAGAAATAGCACATTACACATTAAAAGAATAAGGAAAAAAACTATAATCATCTTGATTATAGGGAAAAGGATTAAATTTTATACTCATCAATGGTGAAGATTCTTCAAAAAATAGAATAGAATTTCTTTAACTATATACTGAACATCTTTTTAAAAAAAGAAGAAAAAATAAATAAAGGGAGAAAAACAACATATGCATAAAACCATATTTACTTGTAAAATATCGAATGTTTCTCTAGCTGAGTTTGGGAACAAGATAAGAATACTTTCTATTGCCATTTCTATTTTATATTGTGCTTCATGTCCTTGACAATCAATAAAATATTACAGAGAAATAAAATGTATAAAGAATCGAAAGGGAAATATAAATGTGTCATCGCAGATAACATGACTTTTGTAAGATGAAAATTTAATAGAATCTAGAATTTGAAAAATTAATAATATTTGTAAATGTAAGTAAATAAATGTAGCCTCACCTGCCCTAAATAAATGTAGCATGAGCCACAGCCTCACCTGCCCTAAGACCAGAAAAATACATGGTGCCTGGATACTATCACCGACCATTCTGATGAGGGCCACAATAGATGGACCCCGATAGAACAGGAGAAAAATGCAGAACAGAACTCAAATTCTTAAAGTTCAGACTTCTGGACCAGTTGACATTAGAGGAGTCCCTGAGACCATTACCCTGAGATACTCATTAAACCTTGAACTGAAACTATCCCCCAAGGTCACCATTTAGCAAAATAATAGATTGGCACACAAAATAAAGGATATTATCTGTGAGTACGATGCTCCATTAAGAAACCATCCCTATGTGGTTGAAAGGTCAACAATCGCTCTAAAGCAAAGAAGGGAAGACAAGGGGCAGGGAAACTAGAGTACTTGAAATAGAACAACCAGAACACAATTAAAGAGAATGTTGACATATTGCGAAATGTTCCTGAACAGTTTGTGTAGAGATAGTTAAATGCAAACCTGGTTTGCTGTGTAAACTTTCACTAAAAACACCGTAAAAATTTATTTTAAAAAATCAGTAAATATAGCAACATCTTTTTTTTTTAGATACAACGTCAATATAACATATGAATTCTATTTCTATGTACCATTTAAAATGAAATAACAATATAATCTTCAAAACATCAAAATTATAGAAATAAGTCTCACTATAGATACAAAAGGAGTCCTAGTAGCACAGTGGTTAAGTGCTCGGATGTTAACTGAAAGGCCACTGGTTTGAAACCACCAGTCACTCCATGGGTGAAAGATGTGACAGTCTGTTTCTTGAAAGAGTTACAGCCTTAGAAATACTATGGGTCAGTTCTACTCTGTGCTAAAGGGTAGCTATGAGTTGGAATCAATTGAACAGCAAGAGGCTTGGTTTACAGGGTGTGTAGATATGAAAACATATACATTTAAAATTTAAAACATTACAGCGAGAAATTAATTTTCACAACTAATCAAATAGAAGGCTACATAATGTTTTTGGAGTGGAAAGCTGAATATTGTCAAAAATCTCCGACTCTACAATTTAATCTGTAATTTCAATGCAATTCCAGGTAAATCTCAGAATCCCAAATTATTTTTTTCCTTCCTTCCTCCCTGTCTCTCTTGAGACTGATAAACTGATTCTTAAATACATACGGAATTACAAAGATCCTAAAATAGCCAAGATAATCTTGAAGAAAACAAACAAAAAAATTCTGGCAGATTTATATTCGCAGAAAGCAAGACTTTAAAGCCATAATACTTAAAAGAGTAATAACATTGGCGCAAGGATAAAAAGATACAGTTATGGAATTGACAGCATACCTGGACACCTAAATTCCAACAAATGTACCACTACTAATAGAATTATAAAGGATGTTCTTTTGACTAAATGATGCTTCCTCAGTTGATTAATCTTATGGGAAAAATTGCTTTCGAGTCCTAATTTACAGCTTTTACAAAATCTAATTAAAGTTAACTCATTGAGCAAACACAAAGAATTTCATCTTAAAATTAGACTCATGCAAATTAGAGATCTTAACAAGTATCAGAGGATCCCCGGTGCCACAAATGTTTAAGCACTTGGCTGCTAACTGAAAGAGACATTCTACCGAGAGGATCCCAAAAAAAGAGAGACCATACTAATAGTAAATATCTTTATTCCACTTATATTAGGGTCTAGGCTATCCCATTAAGTAGATATTAGACAGGTCATATTTTAATTTTTTTATGTATCTATTTATCTAGGAGTGCTGGTGCTATAGTGGTTAAGAGCTTGACTGCTAACCAAAAGGTCAGGAGTTCCAATCTACCAGCCACTCCTTGGAAACCCTATAGGCAGTTCTACTCTGTCCTATAGGGTTGCTATGAGTTGGAATCAACTTGATGGAAATGGGTTTACAGATTTTATCTATTTATCTACCTGTCTATCTACTTATTTTTTTCATTTTTCCTGTGACATTTTTCTGATAATTTTAAGAAAAAAATGATCATAGAACAGCTACTTTAACTCCTTTGTCCTCAGGAGAAACTCATTGTAAAATATAAAACAATAAGGCTCATATAGTGGAATATTTTTGTGAACTGGGAATAAGGAGATTTCTTAAACAGGACAACAATCCACTAAAGATACAATAAATATTTATTAGATTATATTAACATTAAGAGCTCCGCTTCTTCAAAAGACACCTTAAGAGAGTGAATAAGCAAGACAGTGTGGAAGAAAATATCTACAATTTATTTACCTCTAAAAGATCTACCTATCTATCTAGAATTTCTACAGTCATTAACAAGGAAAGGTAATTAACTTATGAGCTAAGGACTTCAAAAGTAACTTCTTATATCAATTATCGTATTTGGCAGTAAAATATTTTTAAAAATGTTCTCCTGAGGTGTAAGAAGAAAAGGATACCCACTATTACCATTAAGGTGAATATCTGTTTAGTACAAAAGGTGTGAGGAAGGAAAGAAGAATTACTTGAACTAAGAAGCACACTCTTCATGAGTATCATCTTATGTCTTATAGTCCAGTCTACTCTTTGTCTGAAGAGTTGGCTTCGGTAATGGTTTTAGTTCTGGGTTTACAGAGAGTCCAGGGTTCCTCCAGCCTCAGTCAGACCATTAAGCCTGGTCTTTTTACTAGAATTTGAGTTCTTCACCCCACTTTTCTCCTACTCTATCAGGGACTCTCTATTGTGTTCCCTGTCAGGGCAGTCATCGGTGGTAGTCCAGCACCATCTAGTTCTTCTGGCCTCTGGCTTACGTGGCCCTTTCTGTCTCTTGGGCTAATATTTTCCTTGTGTCTTTGGTGTTCTTCATTCTCCTTTGCTCCAGGTGGGTTGGAACCAATTGATGCATCTTTGAAGGCCACTGGCTGGTTTTTAAGACCCCAGACACCACTCACTAAAGCGGGATGCAGAACATTTTCTTAATAAACTTTGTTATGCCATTTGACCTAGATGTCCCCTGAAACAATGGTCCCTAGACACTCACCCCTGCTACTCAGACCTCCGGAGTGTTTGGTTGTATTCAGGAAACCTCTTAGCTTTTAGTTCTTCAGTTTTCTGGACTCCTTTCAAAGGCACAAAAGGAATCACAATAAAGAAAAATTTAAAGAATGCAAGGAATGTCGGAAAGCCTTCAAGTGGCCTTCACTTTTTAAAAAGACGTGAGAATGCACTGTTGAGAGAAACCCTATGAATGTAAGCAATGTGGGAAAGTATTCAAATGGTCCATAACTTTACAAACACATTTGAGAACATACACTAAAGGAAAATCTTACAAATGTAAGGAATGTTGAAAAGCCTTCAAGAGTCCCTCATCTTTACAGATACATATGAGACTACACACTGAAGAGAAACCATATGAATGTAAGAAATATGGGAAAGGTTTTAAGCCTTCTTCCACTTAAAAAATATCATTTGAGAACACATACTTAGTTGTTGTTAGATACCATTGATCGGTTCCGACTCACAAAGACCCTATGTACAACAGAATGAAAAACTATCTAGTCCTGTGCCATTCTCACAATCATTGTTATACTTGAGCCCAGTGTTACAGCCCCTGTGTCAATCCATCTTCTTGACAATCTTGCTCTTTTTCACTGACCGTCTGTTTTACTAAGCATGTTATCCTTTTCCAGGGACTGGTCCCTCCTGATAACACATCCAATGTAAATTAGACGAAGTCTCCCCATTCTCGTTTCTAAGGAGCATTCTGGCTGTCCATCTTCCAAGACGGATTAGTTCATTCTTTGGGCAGTCCATAGTATATTCACTATTCTTAGCCAGTATCATAATTCAAAGGTGTCAATTCTTCTTCAGTCTTCCTTATTTATTGTCCAGGTTTTGAATGTCTATAAGTGAATTAAAACTACTATGGCTGAGTCTTTGCTTTTTATCACTTTAAAGAGTTCTTTTGCAGCAGATTTGTCAAACACATCATTTGTTATCTTGACTGCTGCTTCCATGGGCATTGATTGAGGATTAAAGTAAAATGGAATCCTTGACAACTTCAATCTTTTCTCCATTTATCATGATGTTGCTTATTGGTCCAGTTGTGAGGATTTTTGTTTTCTTTTTGATGAGGCGCAATTCATAATGAAGGCTGTAGTTTTTGATCTTCAACAGTAAGTGCTTTAAGTCCTTTTCACTTTCAGCAACCAAGGTTGTGTCATCTGCATAAAAACCAAAAACCAAACCAGTTTCCACTGAGCCTATTTCAACTCATAGCACCTATCTTAGCTATCTACAGCTACAACAGAATACAAGTGGATGGCTTTACCAAACAGAAGTTTATTCTCTCATAGTTTAGTAGGCTAGAAGTCCAAATTCAGGGCTCAAGCTCCAGGGGGAAGCTTTCTCTCTCTGTCAGCTCTGGAGGAAACTCCTTGTCATCAATCTTCCCCTGATCTGGGAGCTTCACTGAGAAGGGGCCACAGGACCGAAGAACACACTCTGCTCCTGGCACTACTTTCTGGGTGGCAGGAGGTCCCTCTTTTCTCTCTGCTGGATTCTCTCTTTTATATCTCAAAAGAGATTGACTTAAGACACTACCTAATCTTTTTTATTGAGTCCCACCTCAGTGACGTCAGAGAGGTAGGATTTACAACACATAGGAAAATCACGTCAGGTGACAAAATGGTGGACAATCACACAATGTCGGGAGTCATGGACTAGCCAATTTGACACACATTTTTTGGGAGGGAGGGGGCACAATTCAGTCCATAACAGCAACCTATTGCAGGTTGTTAATGAGTGTCCTCCAATCCTGATGTCCCCTTCTTCTTTACATAGTCCAGCTTCTCAGATTATTTGCTCAGCATACAGAATGAATATGTATGGTGAAAATATACAACCCTGATGCACAACTTTTCTGACTTTAAACTATGAAGTATCTGCTTGTTCTGTTGGAACAACTGCCTCCTAGTCTATGTACAAGTTCCTCATGAGCACAATACAGTATTCTGGAATTCTCATTCTTTGCAATGTTATACATAATTTGTTATGATCCACAGAGCTGAATGACTTTGTGTAGTCAGTAAAACACCTATAAACATCTTTTTGGTATTCTCTACTTTCAGCCAGGATTCAACTGACAGCAGCAATGATATCTCTGGTTCCATGTCCCCTTCTGAACCTGGCTTGAATGTCTGGCAGTTTCCTGTCAATGTACTTCTGCAACCCTTTTTGAATGACCTTCAAAAAAAATTTTACTTGTATGTGATGCTAATGATAGTGTTAGGTAATTTTTGCATTCTGCTGGATCACCTGCCTTTGGAATTGGCACAAATATGGATCAATTCCAGGCAACAGTAGCAGTCTTCTAAATGTGTTGGCATAGACGATTGGGCACTTCTAGTGCTGCATCCATTTGTTGAAACAACTCAGTTGGTATTCTGTCAGTTCCTAGAGCTTTGTTTTTTGTCAAAGCCTTCAGTGCAGCTTGGACTTTTTCATTCAATACCACTAATTCTTGATCATATGCAACCTCCTGAAACGGTTGAACCTCAACACATTCTTTTTGGTACAATGACTCTGTGTACTCCTTCCATCTTCTTTTCATGCTTCCTGGGTCATTTAATATTTTCCCCGTAAAATCCTTCAATATTGCAGCTGGAGTCTTGAATTTTCTCTTCAGTTTTTTTCAGCTTGTGTAATGCTGAGTGTGTTCTTCCCTCAGGGTTTTCTAACTCCAGGTTTTTGCACACTTTATTATAATACTTTACTGTCTTTTCGAATTATCCTTTGAAATCTTCTCTTCAGCTCTTTTACTTCATCGTTTCTTCCATTCACTTTAAAACGGTACTCTATATTCAAGAGCAAGTTTCAGAGTCTCTTCTGACATCCATTTTCGTCTTTTTCTTTCTTTCCTGTCTTTTTAATGTCCTTTTGCTTTCTTTGTGTATGATATCCTTTATGTCATTCCACAAGTTGTCTGCTCTTCAGTCATTAGTGTTTAATGTGTCAAATCTATTCTTGAGATGGTCTCTAAATTCAGATGGGATGTATTCAAAGTCATAGTTTGTCTCTCATGGACTTCTAATTTTCTTCAGCTTTACCTTAAACTTGCCTTTTTCTGATGGATGATATTGAGCTTTTCCATTGTCCCTTTCCACAAATGTAGTCGACTTAATTCCTATGTATAGTCACCGTTTATGTTGGTGAAGAAAGGTATTTGTGATGAAGAAATCATTTGCCTTGCAAAATTCTACCATACAATCTCCGAAGTTATTTCTATCACCAAGGCCATATTTTCCAATTACTGAGCCTTCTTCTTTGTTTCCAACTTTCAGATTCCAATCACCAATAATTATCAGTGCACTTTTGTTCAATTTCAGACTACGAAAGTTGGTAAAAACCTTCAACTTCTTCACCTTTGGTAACAGCAGTTGGTGCATAAATTTGAATAATTGTCCTATTAACTGGCCTTCTTTGTAGGTGTATGGATATTATCCTATCACTGACAGTGTTGTACTTCAGGATAGATCTTGAAATGTTCTTTTTCATGATAAATGAGATACCATTCCTCTTCAATTTGGCATTCCCGGCATGGTAGACCATATGATTGCCCAATTCAAAATGGCCAGTACAAGTCCATTTTAGATCAGTAATGCCTAGTATATGAATGTTTATGCATTCCATTTCATTTTCAATGACTTCCATTTTTCCTAGGTTCATAATTCATACATTCTACTTTTTAATTATTAAAGTATATTTGCAACAATTTCTTTTTATTATGAGACATGCCACATCAGCAAATGAATTTCTGGAATGCTTGCCTCCATCTACATTATTAAGGTGGACTCTATTTTAAGAAGGCAGTTCTTCCCCATTCATGTTTTTAGTGCCTTCCCACATGAGGGACTCATCTTCTGGCACTATACCAGACAATGTTCCGCTGCTACTCATAAGGCTTTCAAAGGCCAGTTTTTCAGAAGTAGACCATCAGGTCCTTCTTCCTAGTCTATAGTAGTCTGGAAGCTCACCTCTAACCTGTCCACCATGGGTGATACTGCTGGTGTTTGAAATACCAGTGGCATAGTTTCCAGCATCACAGCAGCCCTCAAGCCACCACACTATGACAAACTGACATACAAGTGGTGGGAACACATATTAGAGAGGGATATTGTAAATGTAAAGGGAAAAGCCTCCTGAAAAATAGTTCATATATCATGCTCTAGACAAATCATGCCAAGAGGAAAATCTTATAAAAGTTATAAGAGTGGCATTGCCTTTACTAGTACCTCATCCTTAAAGTGGACTGATTGGTTGGGTATCTCTATTGCTACTTTTCAGCTTTCAAAAGCAGTTGCAGAGGTACATCCACAGGGAACTGTCAGAAATTCAAGCCAGATTCAGAAGAGGATTTGGAAAAAGGGATAGCACTGTTGATGTCAGATGGATCATGGCTGAAAGCAGAGGATACCAGAAAGATGTTTACTTGTGTTTTATCGACTGTGCAAAGGCATTTGACTGTGTTGATCATAATAAATTATTAATAACATTGTGAAGAATGAGAATTCCAGAACACTTAACTGTGCTCATGAGGAACCTGTCTAAGTAGATCAAGAGGCACTAATTTGAACAGAACAAGGGAATACTGCATGGTTTAAAGTCAGCAAAGGTGTGTGTCAGCATTGTATCCTTTCAGCATACTTTTGAATGCTGAGTGAATAATCCAAGAGACTGGACAATATGAAGAAGAATATGGCAACAGGTTTGAAGGAAGACTCATTAACAACCTGTGATATGCAGATGACACATTCATGTTTGCTGAAAGATGAGAACTTAAAGCACTTACTGATGAAGATCAAAGACCACAGCTTTCAGTATGAATTATACCTCAACATCAAGAAAACAAAAATTCTCACAACTGGGCCAATAAGCAACATCATGATAAACAGAGAAAAGATTGAAGTTGTCAAGAATTTCATTTTACTGGATCCACAATCAAGCCTTATGGAAGGAGCAGTCAAAAAATCAAAAGATGTATTGCATTGGGTAGATCTGCTGCAAAAGACCATTTTTAATTGTTAAAAAGCAAAGATGTCACTTTGAGAACTATGGTGCACCTGACCCAAGCCATGGTGTTTTAAATTGCTTTGTATGAATGTGAACCTGGACAATGAATAGAAAGACTGAAGATGAATTGATGCCTTACTATAATGGTGCTGGCAAAGAATATTGAATACACCATGGACTGCCAAGAGAATGAACAAATCTGTCTTGGAAGAAGTACAGCCAGAATGCTTACTGGCAGCAAGGATGGCAAAACTTCATCTCACAAACTTTGAACATGTTACCGGGAGGGGCCAGTCCCTGGAGAAAGACATCATGCTTGATAGAGTACAGGGTCTTCAAAAAAGAGGAAGACCCTCAATGAGATGGACTGACATAGCGTCTGCAACAACCAGCTCAGACATAACAACGATTGTAAGGCTGGTGCAGGACTAGACAGTATTTTATTCCATTGTACATAGGGTCTTTATAAGTTGGAACTGACTCAATGGCACCTAACAATTTTTCAGCAATAAATATTTATGGGGGAAGATTTCTGTAAGTTCTCTTTTAACTACTTTTAATTATAGGGCACAAATTTTGACCAAAAGAAAAAGCCAAACTCGCCTTCAAGTTGATTCTGACTCATGGTGACCTTGTAGGATGGAGCGGAACTGTCCTATAGGGTTTCCAAGGCTGTGTATCTTTGTGGAGGTAGACTGCACATTTTTCTTCTGCAGAGTAGCTGGTGGGTTCCAGCCACTGACCTTTGGACTGGTAGCCAAGCACTTTAACTACTGCACCACCAAAGCTCCTCAAGTTTTGACAGGTAGCTTTTTTTCTTATTATTTAGTAAGTAAAAGTTTTTCTAGTTCAAAATCCATAGGCTCATTGATGTTTTAAGGTAAATATTTAATGTGAACGTAGGCTTGACTTTTATGTAATTTTTATGGAGTTCTGTGAGTAATGATTATTAGAACAACATCTAACATGGTATTTGTTGGGATTTTTTGATAGGCTTAGTGGCAGATACTGTATATCAATTACCCATTACATATAGTCTACTTCCCTTTTAAATTGCCAGTTTCCTGATTCCATTTTCATTTCCAATAAATAGTAGGTAGAAATTTGTAATTATGCAAACTTCTCCCAAAAGTAAGTAATAATAATAATAACAAGTTACCTCACTTCTCTGTATCTAATTTTTTTTTTAAATCTGTAAAATGAAAATAATGGTGCATTATAGGATTGTCACTATTAAATGAGTTAAAACAAGAAGAGTGCTTAGAAGAATGCTTAATTAGCACAGTAAGCACTCAATATGTTAATTAGAAAAAAATTAACTTTGACCTAAATTTATCCTTTTTTTCTTATTAACTAATGCCTTATTATTACATTCCTATCTTAATCCCATAGTTTTATGTCAAGATCAAAAACCAAAACCCATTGTTGAAGAGTTGATTCCAACTCATAGCAACCATATAGAACAGAGTGAAACTGCCCCATGGGGTTTTCAAGACTGTAAACTTTATGGAAGTAGATTGCCACATCTTTCTCCCATGGAGTGGCTGGTAGGTTCAAACTGTCAACCTTTTGGTTAGCAACAGAGTGCTTAACCGCTGTGCACCAGGGCTCTTGCAATTCTTTCCTACATCAGAGTGTACACCCCCCTAGAGCATGCAGGGATACAACTCCGGTTTTGGAATGGATGCCACTTTTGAGTCTTCTGTTGCCAATGAAGCTTTAGTAGGCTTTGTTTGATTTGGTGGAGGTGGGTGAAGAAATTCAGCATCATCTAAATTTTAGGTCACTCACTGCTCTTTCCTAGTCATTAGTCTAACTTTAACATAAAAAAAAGTGGTGGAATGTTTTTAACCTAAATAATAAGTCATCAACTTTCATAATTAGACTCTTCTTCTGATTCTCAGCTGGGTTAGCTCTGCTACTACAAGATATGAGACAGATACTGGCTTTTAGATATGAAATTTTCAGGTATAAAGTTTTTTGGATGATTCAGCATCATCCAAATATCTGTTCTAAAATTTAGGTCACCCACCACACTTTCCCGGTCAATATTCTAACTTTAACATAAGAAATCTGGTGAAACATTTTCAGTCTAAATAATAATTTATCAACTTGTATGATTAGACTCTGCTTCTGATTTACAACTAGGTTAGTTCTACTGCCATAAGATATAAGAGACGAATTTCCCAGGCATCCAATTGTACCTTGAGCTAAACATTTAAAACTCTGAGCTTGTCATTTTTTTTCCTGTAATTTTCCCAGTGCACTTAGAAGCAGCCATTCTATTTGAAACTTTTGTAATCTTAATTTTTGCCATGCACCTCTGCATTTGAAAGAGCTTTGCCTTCAAATGACATGTTGTTTCAGTAGCCACATATTGCAATTAAAGTAATGGTTTGGCCACTACTTGTCATTGTGTGTTCCGTTTTCTTATACTAGTGGGATCATCTCTACCTTCGAAACCAATCTGATGAGATAATCAGTCTCAAACTCCTTTCTCTTTAAAATCTGTGCCTATAATCGGTCCTGGGCCTAATTATTTTGTGGGTTGACTATGGCACTTAATTGTGCTCATGAGGAATCTGTACATAGATCAAGAGGCAGTCGTCTGAACATAACAAGGGGATACCGCCTGTTTAAAGTCAGGAAGGGTATGCGCCAGGGTTGTATCCTTTCACCTATTAGGTTGTATCCCAATACCTAATAGGTGTATCAGGGTTGTATCCTAATACCTATTAAATCTGTTTGCTGAGCAAATAGGTATCCTAATACCTATTAAATCTGTATGCTAAACAAATAATCCAAGAAGCTTGACTGTATGAAGAAGGATGGGGCCTCAGGATTGCAGGAAGACTCCTTAAGAATCTGCATTATGCAGATGGCACAACCTTGCTTGCTGAAAGTGAAGAGGACTTGAAGCACTTAGTGATGAAGATCGAAGACCACAGCCTTCAGTACGGATTACACCTCAACATAAAGAAAACAAAAATACTCACAACTGGACCAATGGAGATAAACAGAGAAAAAATTGAAGTTGTGAAGAATTTCATTTTTCTTAGATCTATAATCAACACCCGTGGAAGCAGCAGTCATTAAATCCAAAGATGCATTGCATTGGGCAAATCTGCTGCAAAAGAACTCTTTAAAGTGTTGAAAAGCATAGATGTCGCCTTGAACACTAAGGTGCACCTGACCCAAACCATGGTGTTTTCAATCACCCCACATGCATGAGAAAGCTGGATGATAAATGAGGAAGATCTAAGAAAAATTGATGCCTTTGAACTGTGGCGTTGACAAAAGAATGAACAAATCGATCTTGGAAGTAGTACAACCAGAATGCTTCTTAGAAGTAAGGATGATGAGAGTAAGTCTCACACACTTTGGACATGTTATAAGGAGGGTTCAGTCCCTGGAGAAAGACATCATGCTTGGTAAAATATTGGGTCGGTGAAAAGGAGGAAGACCTTCAACAAGATGAACTGACACAGTGACTGCAACAAAGGGCTCCAAACATAACAATGTTTGTGAGGATGGCTCAGGACTAGGCAGTGTTTCCTTCTATTGTACATAGTATCAACACCAGTCAGAACCAACTCTATGGCATCTAACTGCAACAATAACATGGCTGCAGAGAACAAAATCTATCCTTGCTAGTTTAAAAAAGAAGCAGTTTTTATTTATGCATTTATTTTTTCAGAATGCTAAATGGCCTAAAGAAGAGTGGGATGTCTGTGGAAATTAAGTCTAAATTAGACTTTTAGGAATGACATCAATGCTGTATCATATATCTAGATCATCAATAAAATACCTGTTCCAGAACCACATTGAAACTGTCGTGATTAGAAAGCCTCCATAATCAGGAAGCCCTTGGTGTTATTGCAGACTCCCAAAAACACGAAGTGACTATCATGACCCACGTGGGTAGAATGGATGTTTATATTCTGACTCTTGATAACCTCAAAATTGTATTTTTGATTGGACACTGGGTCCTTTGACGAATTACTAGGTGGGATGGGGCAGTGCCTCTGTGACTGGTTTTGCTAGTAAAAATAGCAGAAATAGTAAAAGTAGCAATGAATGTTACAGCACAAAATCTTCCAGGTTTAAAAGTGTCCGATTCTCTGAACTAAAATCACAATCATAACTACAAGGAAATATAATTTTCAGCTTTCCTGATTCCGTGATTCATAGGCAGACTAAGAATGTGTTGAAAGGCATTTGAATGCAATCCAACATTTCAAAAAATGTGGAGTGGGGATTACCCAAATTTTGATATGTGGGCAGAATTATCACTTACAGCATCCTAGTTATAAGACAATGAAAGTGGTTAATGAAACAGAACATGCCTGCTATATTATACTCAAGTACGCATTGTATTTTTAGACCTGATACACAAAAACCAGAATTCGTATGGATTAAGGCAAGTCAGAAATTCCACTAAATGAGATTCATATACAATTATTTTGAGTTTTCTTTTGTGTAATCTGTATACTAAATGTAGATACGAAGTCTAATTGGTCTGTAAAGTGCCAGCTTTTAAACTCTTGTTAAGACACAGAAATATTACCCTGGAATATGACACCCTGGGTCCTAGCTCTAAATCTGCCTTGTGCAGCTTCTGTTATGTGGCCCCACTACAACATAGTTCCATCATGCATAAAATAGGCAGCTTAGGAAATCTCACGTGTTGAGTGTGAGGAGGTCAGTGAAACGAAGTGCTAATTTACATATGCATTCGTAATAAAATAAAATAAGAAATAGACTCTAACCTTAGAAAGACAGATTAGTAGGTGATAGAAGAAAAAAATGAAAAGTTTGGATATTTTTAGTCATTTTCCACTTCTTAGAGTTAATATAGTTTGGCATTGAAGAAAATTAGTGTCAAACTGTTAGTCAGGATTTAAAGGCTTAGATGCAGCCTGACATCTGGACAGAATGTTCCTATTAGCTGAAGGATATAACTTGTTTTAGCATTTTTATCTTAAATAGTCATTATCAGTACATCCCATTCAACAGATATTTTGTATGTTAATGTTACACAAAGATGACAAACTGGAGTTTTGGGAAAATAACTGTTGTAGGTACAATTCCAGAAATTCTGTATTTTTTCACCCTTTTTTTTTTATGTGTGCCTTTCTATTCACAGATTTAAATGTAAAATAAAGAGATTTGGCTAAGGTACTTATTAGCTCAAGTATTATGTAAATCACTAAGTATTCTAATATTTTATTAATTTTTTCAAAAAATTTAATATTTAAATATTTTAATTCAGATCTCCCAAGTGTTTATGTAAAGGCTGATGATATGTTAAATATTGCTCTCCAATGTATTCATTTCAGATTTTCCACAGACTTTTCTTCCTAACCATGGAAACTAAGTGAATTGATTTCTAAACAGTTCATTTTGACCCCTATATTTTACCATGTTTTTATTATAAACTTAACACCTTATAGAATGGCGATTTACTTTAAATATATTTAAAATCTTACTGTCAACGTGTGTTTTATTTTCAGTAGGTGGGAAAGTTTATGAGCTTGAAGCTCTCATTAAGTTTAAAACCCACCAAAACTGTTGCTGTAGATTCGATTCCAACTTGCAGTGACCCAATAAGATGAAGTAGAACTTCCCCATAGGGTTTCCAAAGAGTGGCTGGTAGATGTGAACTACTGACCTTTTTGGTTAGCAGTTGAGTACTTAACCACTGCACTACCAGGCCTCCTTCGTTAGGATTGGGATATCTCAGAGCTGCATTCTATTCTTCTCCTTCAGTGCTTTTCATAATTTTAGAAAATTAGTTGTGGAATCTTTTATTATATTGTTACTTTCCATTGCTACATTTTTAGCTCATAGAGAACAAGGTATATGTTCTGAATATTCTTCTCTGTAACATCTACTTATGATTAACAGATTACTTGATATATAGTCCTATTCAGTACTATTTGTGGAATGAATGCATGAATGAATGAACAGATGAATGAATGAGATTCCTTTTGTTTTTAGAACTCAAGTTGCAAGTGTTGCTTCTAGTTTTGTAGCCAGCTTCCTATACAGGTAATTTCTGGCATAAAAGGGTATAGGACTTCATTTGTGGGATCTCAAGAATTTTGTTTCAGATTTCAAATTGTAAAAGTAATAAGGTTTATATGGGCAAGGATGAGCTCACTCAATAAACCTCAGCTTGCCTGTGTGATTTATTTAGGCTTTTGAGTCCTTAATTCCAGGTGCTTTCATTGCCATTATATTGACAGTCACAAATCTTCTCTCTTTATTTTGCTTAGAATAACATTCAGTGTCACAAAGGGAACCATTACGTGATGAATTTCTGTGAAATCGAATGGCCTACTGGCAATTTCTCTCACAGTCTCAGTTTGGATTTGGTTTGTTGATTAGATAATCATTGATCATGGTTATATATTTTAGAGCCACTGAGCACAGGTTCAAGTCCAGTGCTATAGCTGACTACATCAATGCATAAAGAGAAATGGGGTCTTTACAGTCCAGGAGTTATCTCCCTCATTAAGAAGGAAGGAAAAAAAATAATCAATCAAAGTGTGGCAAACAGTGGCTAACCGGAAAGTGTAAACTGTGTAGGACAGAAACATCCTGGCTGTAGGAATCATATTTGCTCAGAGTTAGAGAAAAATTGCAATGTGAAGTAAGGATGCCTCAAAGTCGGTTAACAACAGAGTTTGGAGATTTCAAAAGAAAACAAAAATTCAAAGAAAACCGTGCCCAGCTTAAAGATTCATTTTTGTCTCTTATAAAAGTCAAAAAAGAAAAAATTAAATAAATAAATAAGGAAAAAGATGCCTTAATTGAGCAAACAGTATTTCTCCTTAATATGTTAGAGAGGGGATAAAGCTAATGCTTTAAAAATGCATCCTACACTAGACAGATGTCAAAAGGAAAAATAGCAAAAAAAAAAAAAAGGAATATGACAGGAATTTCAGTCAAGTTTTCCTGATGAAGAGGGAAAAAAAGGTGACTCTTTTTTTACAATAGAAGTGGTCAAAGTTATTCAAGGCTTGAAAAGCAAAAGGCTGAGAACTAGAAACATTTGATAAAGAATAAATATTGAATAGAGGCCAAAAAAAAAGCATCAACACAAATAGTTTCAGTTGAATGATCTCTTTGAGGACATTTCCCACTTGCAAGAGATGGAGGCACCTATGGACCACATTCCTGAGAGGTAAGAGAGAAAGTGGTGGACCCTCTCCCCTAACATTGACAATCCTCATAAAATTCAATTCAACATTAACTACCAGAATCACAGGAGTAAAAGAAAATGAGTAAGAAAGGCCCAGACAATTTCTCAAAAATAAAAGTGTTTCAGAAGTTGTAGTCAGAAGCAAAATCCCCATCTGCCCTACTGTCCTAAAATAATCACTTGAGAAACCCAAAACCAGTGCTGTCAAGCTGATTCCAACTCATAGTGACCCTATAGGACAGAGTAGAACTGCCCCATAGAGTTTCCAAGGAGCGCCTGGCGGATTTGAACCGCCAACCCTTTCGTTAGCAGCCGTAGCACTTAACCACTACGCCACCAGGGTTTCCAATAATCACTTGAGAGTTCTATCAATTAAAATTTTCGTTCACGTATTTGAGACTCTGAACACTGCCACAAAGAAGCAATTTCCTCGTAATTATGAGCGTCAAAAAATACTTTGATAGTTTTTCTCTACATGTGTTTCTCTACTCCTTTCCCCTAAGGAATTAATTTCTACTGTGGTCTGTGGTGGACACCCTGGAGGCATAGTGGTTAAGTCATATGGCTGCTAACCAAAAGGTCGGCAGTTCGAATCCGCCAGGTGCTCCTTGGAAATGCTATGGGACAGTTCTACTCTGTCCTTTGGGGTCTCTATAAGTCAGAATCAACTTGATGGCAATGGGTTTGGTTTGATGGTCCGTGGCTAACAAGTGCAGGCTTCTCAGCTGTAGATGCACATGTAAGAATCACCTGTTGAGCTTTTAAAAAACACAAAATGTCAAGTTCAGCTACCATCCCTCAACCCAGGTATATTGGAATAAATATGTTGGGATTAGGTCTGCCTTGTTTTTTTTGTATGTTTATCCTCCAAAAGTGATTTCTGTGTGACTTCTGACTTTATCCCTTAAGACTGGCTTGTCATATATATTGTTTTTGAGCATTTTAATTTTGCTCCTGGAACGCAATTTTCTAAGGAAATTTATATCTAGATAACAAAAAGGTATAGATGTTTGCATTGTTTTTCCAGAAAATGGATTGTATTTCTTAAATATCCTAGAAGTTCTGCTTATGCTAAAATATCCTTGTGTGTTTTGTTGACCAGTTGAAACTTCAGAAAAGTAGGGACACAAAACTGGCTAAAGTTAAGAAAATCAGTTTTGAAGATGCTAAATGAAGGGATGAGACTGACTGCTGCAGAGAATGACTCAAATCCCTACAGACCTAAAAAAAAAAAAATGGAAGGACAAATTCGCTCTCTTCTTAGGCATGTAAGTTTGAGTAATATGATAGCTAGGTCTAAGTGGGGGAAAAAAAGATAGTGGAGCAAATATTTTTGGAACTAAATTTGTTTGAAAGGGAGATGAAATTTAATTTAGGCAACTTTAATTTCCCTGTAGGAATAATAAGTTTGCTTAGGAATGAGTGTTGTTGTTTATATTTTGTGCATTGTTAAATTGCTGCCAAGATATTACAGTAAAAGCTTTCATAATTTACTTCCACGTAAGACATGAACGGTTAACCAAAGCTCCATACACTCTCTGTCATGAAAATCAGACAGTTTTATTTATTTATTTTATTTGTATGCTTGCCAAGAACGTGCTCTATTGGTCACCTGACTGTTTATGCTGATTTCAGCAGGTGTTACTGTATTATGTGATTTCGTTAAATAATATGCAAAATTATAATGCATGAGTGTGGGGAAATAGGTTTATTTCTTTCTATATGCAATAATTTGAATACTTTTGAGAAACTCTCTAAAGGGAAATCATTAAAAATAAGTTGCTGTCAAATTGGTTTTTGACAAGGCACTTTGGTTTAGTGGAGTTTATTCATCTGATCACTATTATTCAGCATTTTCTGACTTTGTTCATTCTCTTCCTTTCTTTGTTATCTTTCTGTAGCAAGTGTGGACAAGTACCGCTGAATTGAGAAATGTACCAACTTACACATTTGCTAGGAATTTCTAAGTGACACCAGCAGTTAAGAGCTACACTACTAGCCGAAAGGTTGGTGGTTGGAACGCATCCAGAGGCACTTTAGAAGATAGATCTGGTGACATGCTTCTGAAAGTTCACAGCCTTGAAGACTCTAAAAAGTAGGTCTAGGTCTATTCTGTACACATGGAGTAGGCTTGGGGTCAGCATGGATCAGAATCAACCAGATGACAACAAACAGCAACAGCAACTTGTAAGGCCAAAAGAGGTCCAGAAAATTCATAACATGTTTTGACCCCTCAGGCCAACTTTCTTTGTTTATCTGAGCAAAGTAGTGATTTTGTTACTAGTCTTAGAATGGTAAGGATATAAACCATCAAGGAAAATTTGAAAAAACACATCACTTTGTTTTGCTTCTAGCTTCTAGTCTAAACCCACTAAACCTACTGTCTAGGAATTAAAAATTCAAACTCAAATTTGGTTTATCTCTCTAATTTTTGATCATTTGTTTCATCACCTAGAATATTCCCACATTATCAATATTGAATCTAATAGCGAGTGAGTTAAAAAAAAAAAAATAGCGAGTGAGTAGTCACTAAGAATTTAGTCAGGATTTTGAACTCACTTTCTTAAGAGACCAGAGGGGATGTTTACAATTGTGTTTGTAGGTCTGACCTTAGTTAATATTGGAACAATTATCATCTTTTCTCCAGGGAAAGGGACCAGAACAGAAAGAGATCTTTAGTCATCAGTCTTGCTCTACTATACTCTAGTAACTTCAAAATTTTCATGGTGGTTCTGTGTACATACTATACGTTTTTGAAATTGCATATTATTGGGCTCAAAAATTTCTAAGCTCTTATATATAAAAAGTGAAGTACTATTCTTTACGAAGCTGCAAATCCCTGATGTACAAGTTGTACTCATTTTATATTTAGGACAGATGTGGACGTCATTGGGAGCTATCTGACAGAAACTAGCACAGGAGCCTCAAGGTATGTCTCTGTTGCTGAGACATTTGCTGTATTAACAGAATGGGAGAGTTTTCTTCCACAATATCTTAATTATTTGAACTACTTATACATCTCTAAATCATAAGCTTTGAAACTTCTCTTCTATTATCATGAATTGTTTCATTATTCACTTTCATTTTGGCATAGTACACTCTATATTCCCATTAGCTGAATATACTTAAAAAGTTATCATTTGGGGATTCTAGAGTGAATGAATAATGCTTGAAGGGTAAAAAATCTGGACAAGGTTATTATCCGTGTTCAAAATAATGTCTTATCAGAATTTTACATAGATAATGGAGAAACATCATGATTTTTGAACTCCCTATCCTCCTGAAAAGCAGAAATAATTAGTTCTCTAGGCGACCTTTAGAAAATAGGTTATATAAAATTAGCATTAATATTAAAGTGGCTAAGAAAATTTACATTATATTATAAAATATGTCTACCATAAAAACTAGTATATCTCCTTTGGTATATTTAAGGTTCTAATGTGAACATGATATAGTTATATGCAGAGTTACTCTTATTCATATGCAAAGCAGAAAGTTTCCAATACTGCATAATCTTTATAGGCTCAGGAAAATCTCCATGCATCCCACACACCCAAAAAGAGGGGGAGAAAAGGAAGGAAGGAAAGACAGGCAAAAGAAAAATAAGACAACTTGTCTCCAACACTGCTACCTATCATACCCCTCCCAAACACCTTGATATTTCTTTAATGGAAAAAATATCAACAACATTTAGTGTTTAATTAAAATTAACATTTAAAATTGAATACTATTTTGTAAGGTAATAGACTGGCTAAAATGATTGATCTGGTTTTAACTCGAGAGAATTGTCTGATTATAATATGTGACATCTTAAATGAGAAAGGACATCAAGATTCAGTTCCTTGATGGGTCAGACAACCTGCGCCAAGGGAGAAAAGGGGTATATTCAACAGCTGTAAATCCAAGACATGATTGCTCACTCCACACAATGTCAGATTATTGCTGAAAATGCAGATGTACCTTTATATTATTGATCTGCTTAATTTTGAATTTTTTTAATTAATTTTACTACTTTTGATAGAGGATTTAAGTGTTTATTAACTTAGGGTATCAAACCAGTGAAATCTAGCAGAAAAAAGATGCTTTGTCATTCTATTTTGTATGAAGTATTGCAAACTTCTATTGCAAATTTCTGTTTATATTTTATTTAATAATTACAACAGTTATAAAATGAATGCATTAAATGACTTCTTATTAAATACGTATTTTGATCACCTTGTTTTCATTTTCATTTGATATTGGTAGTATTTCCATTATAAAACCAAAAAAGAAAAAACAAGCCCATTGCCATAGAGTCGATTCTGACTCATAGTGACCTCGTAGGACAGAGTAGAACTGTCACATAGGGTTTTCTAGGAACAGCTGGTGGATTTGAACTACCGACCTTTTGGTTAGCAGTTGAGCTCTTTAACCAGTGTGATTACTATATCTGGAGTAAATTTTGGAACCTGCTACACTATCTAGAAAATCTTTGTGCACATAAAATTAATTTCAAATGATCTTAAGAGACTAGTAACACTAAAAACAATTTTTAAAAACAATGACTAGTGAAATACAGGTAATACTAACAAGAAACATCATTAATCTTAAATACTTTTTGGGAGCCAGAGACATATAAAAGCATATTGAAAAGCCATATAAAAACAGAGCCATTATAAAAGCAGTCACTGGATTTACTAAATCCAGAAGGTGGCACTCTTGTACTGTTCATTGCAACTTGTAACATTTTTGGTATTTCTCCCTCTGTCTTTACACACACACACATTTAGATGTATGTATGCATATTTACAGGTATATAAACACATAAAGCTACATGAATTTGTATAGCTAATACTTATCCATATGGCAACATTATAATACAATGTTATATTCAGCAAATTAATATTTTGCCAGCTATGTGGTGGTAATAATATAGTTCAGAAATTCATTTGGGATCTTTAAAAAAATATATCAAGTAATATTTTTTGTTGCAAAATTTGTATACAAATGCAGTATTAATTATTTTATTACATCAATTATACAATACAATATTAAGACAAAATAATCTTTGGTATAGAGAATTAATGTTTAAAATTAAATGAAAATCTATATATACCAATTGTTTTATGATTTTATTTGAGTTGTTTGGAGTGGAGCACAAACATGTCAGATACGACAGCAAGTCAATTCTAATGGTTTAAATTCATTGTCTGATTGAAATCCGAAGTTTAACATATACAGTAAAATGCAATTTAGATTACGGAAAAGCAATATGGGTATGTCAATTATATGACTAAGATTTTGATAACCAAATAATTTATTCTTCATTAAATAAACCCCTCTAATAAATGACATCTCCAGCAATATGCAACATTGCAGTAGAAATAGTGTCTGTGAAATGGTTACAGTCAAAACGTGTGGTTTGAAGAATTTAGACTAAAGAGAAAACACAAAATTTTTAAATAGTTGTGAAATGCAAATAAAATATGAAAGGTTATCCAACAGACATGAAAGTATTTGACTTGTGACAAAGCAAAATCAATTTTTTCCTAGGTCACGCAGCCTAGTTCATTCATTTATTTACCAATTTCCTAGATTGTTTTTCTCTTTGGCTCTGTGGAGACAACATGACAGAGCAGAGCAAACATGGGGTTTAGATTAAAGCCAGGCTTGATGCATGCTCTCACCTGCTGCATGCTAGTGGGGAGACCTCGAGCAAATTACTTAACCTGTCTGAGAAAACGTCATTCTCCTGGGAAAATAAGAGCAATGATACTTAGCTTACAGAGCTGTCGAGATAGATTTGTACTTAATAAAGGTTAGTTTCTTTTATACTTCCAAGTTTTGTTCTTGAAGTAGGGTTTATATACTAGGTAGGGAATTGAGAAATAGTTTCACTTTTTTGATTTTAGAATGTCTCTTATACTTGACTATAATGGATATGTCTACTCTAAATGCCCTGTGTTTTATTTTCCCCCAAGAAAACATGTAAATTCATGCACTTGTAAAATTCTATTTTTTGAAACACCCAATTTTTACAAAATTTAGGATCATCCTTTCTTCCTGTGTAAAAATGGTTAGAATTTGTCATTTTTATTTTTGCTGTGCTGCTAAAGAAATCTGACAAAATATATGTTTCTATTTCTAGGAAAGGTACTTCAAATTGGGTTGACAATATGTTATACGGTTGGGTTACTCTCTAGAAGCTTTATGGTTGAATTTGTGGTTTAGTTTTTCAGACTATGAATGCATGTTCAAATTGCTATACTTGAGCATAAATGAAACACTTCAAAAGCTGGATTAGAGATAAATCCTACAAAAGTACATAGTGGTGACATTGTTCTATATAGGGTTTCTGCATAATTGATTAGTTCGATCAACAGGAATATTTAATTGCGCAGAACAAAAACCTTATAAAAGTAAGAATGGGAACGGAGAAAAGAATCATGAGCCACGAGATTGAAAATGACAAGACTTGTCTAAATTTTTATTTTCTGGAATTTCTCTGAGTAAGGAAAAAACAAAATTAAAGGTAATACGCTGTTCTGTAGCTTTATAAAGTAACATAGACATTTTAAATTACTTTCAAGTAAATTAAATTGTGTTACTTTGATGTTTAAATACAAACTATACCTTAGTTACTGTAACAATTTCATGCAGAGATAACACGAGAATGATAAAAAAAAATAGATTGGGTAGTTTTTCTTTTTTTTTTTCTCTTAGTAGAATGTATTTTTACATGAAAAATCAAGAATTTTTTTTTAAATCTTCAGAGCTTGCATCTATGAACTCTTGCCTTTTTATGGTCTGTAACCAGTCCCCTTTTTTAAATTGCATATGAAATTAGGCTTTGTTGTAAGTAACATGATCTTGAACTATTAAAGAAATCTGAATTAAGTCTGATTTAACACTTACCCTTATATTCTATACCACATTTTGTTAGCCATAAATCAAGTGTATGGCATAAAGTTTAGGTAATTAAAAATTAATGTTTAATAATATTTTCTTAAACTATTATGCATTCTTGATACTTCTGAATTAGTATGGTCATGGTTTTTATTTTTAGAACTCCAATCTACCTTTATTCTTGATAAAGAATGCACTAAGGTATATCTTAATATTATCATGCTGTTGTTATTTACTCTCCAGTGGAATTGGACTAATCGCTACCCTGTACGAGAGAAGAGAACTGCCCCATAGAGTTTCCTAGGCTATAAATCTTCATGGGATAAAATTTCCAGATTTTTTCTTGTGTGGTTTCAAACCATCAATCTTCTGGTTAGCAGATGAGTGCTCAGCCATTGGGCCACCAGAGCTCCTACTATTAGTGTAAGCCAACCAAAAACCAAGTCCATGGCTGTTGAGTGGATTCTGACTCCTAGTGGCTCTATAGGACAGAGTAGAACTGCCCCAAAGGGTTTTCAAGGCTGTGAATTTTTATGGAAGTAGACTGCCACATATTTCTCCCATAGGGCAGCTGCTGGGTTCAAACTACCCACCTTTCATTTGGCAACTAAATGCTATACCACCAGGTCTCTTCCACTATTAACACACAGAAACCCTGGTTTTATAGTGGTTAAGTGGTAGAGTAAAACAAAATGATGTCCCAGCTTTTTTTACTAAACCATAATGTATAGAAACAGTCATTTTAGCACAGTCTTGAACAGTGATTGTGAAAGCTCTGCTGTTTTAAATGTAATCTATAGTTTGATCGAAATGTGCCACGTATAGTTAAGTTTCCTAAGGGGTGAGAGAAAAGTTATATATACAAGGATAATACTGTAGCATTATTTCTAATCCCAAAGAATTAATAACAACAGTCAATAATGTTGGAGTGACTTATTATACAGTGAAACCAGATAACAGACTATCATGAAGCCATTCAAAATATGATTTTGAAAAACACTTCATGGTATACAGGAGCACTTATGGTAATGCTTCATTCATCATTTTACAAACATTTATTCAGTATTACCATGGGCCAGGTACCCTACTAAGTTTTGGGGTTGATGCTTTGCACATGGTTGATACACTAAAGTGGAGAACCAAACACAAAAATCTTCCCCTTAGGGGCTCCTTCCTTCAGTATGCATGACAGAAAACACATGCATATTCAATCTCTATAATTATCATATGATCTATAATTAGAATCTCTAGTGAGGTGAACTTGGATGATTTTAACATTCCGTCTTTTTTATAACAAAAAAAAATAATAGGCATATATTATTGGGTAAATAAAACAGAATAGATAAACATAAGTGTACACACACACACACACACAAGTATATAACCCCAAAATAAAAATAACAACAAAACAACAGAGCACTACATATATATATATATATATATGTATACACATATATATTCATTGTAAATACTTCCTTTCACCAACAAAAATGGAGACCATACACATGGATCTTGCCAGATGGAACACACAGAAATCAAATTGACTACATCTGTGGAAAGAGATGATGGAAAAGCTCAATATCATCAGCGAGAACAAGGCCAGGGGCCGACTGTAGAACAGACCATCAATTGCTCATATGGAAGTTCAAGCTGAAACTGAAGAAAATCAGAGCAAGTCCACGAGAGCAAAAATATGACCTTGAGTAGATCCCACCTGAATTTAGAGACCATCTGAAGAATAGATTTGATGCGTTGAACACTAGTGACAGCAGACCAGACGAGTTGTGGAATGACATCAAGGACATCATCCATAAAGAAAGCATGAGGTCACTGAAAAGACAGGAAAGAGAGAAAAGACCAAGATGGATGTCAGAGGAGACTCTGAAACTTGCTCTTGAGCTTCGAGCAGGTAAAGAAAAAGGAAGAATTGATGAAATAAAAGAACTGAACAGATTTCAAAGGGTGTCTTCAGAAGACAAAGTATTACAATGACATGTACAAAGAGCTGGAGATGGAAAACCAAAAAGGAAGAACACGCCCAGTGTTTCTCAAGCTGAAAGACCTGAAGAAAAAATTCAAGTCTCGAGTTGCAATAGTGAAGGATTCCATGGGGAAAATATTAAACGACACAAGAAACATCAAAAGAAGATGGAAGGAATACACAGAGTCATTATACCAAAAAGAATTAGTTGATATTCAACCATTTCAAGAGGTGGCATAAGATCAGGAACCTATGGTACCAAAGGAAGAAGTCTAAGCTGCTCTGAAGGCATTGGAGAAAAACAAGGCTCCAGGAATTGATGGAATATCAATTGAGATGTTTCAACAAACAGATGCAGCCCTGGAGGTGCTCATTTGTCTATACCAAGAAATATGGAAGACAGCTTCCTGGCCAACTGATTGGAAGAGATCCATATTTATGCCTATTCTTAAGAAAGGTGATCCAACCGAATGTGCAAATGATAGGACAATATCATTAATATCACATACAAGCAAAATTTTGCTGAAGATCATACAAAAACAGCTGTAGCAGTATATCGACAGGGAACTGCCAGAAATTCAGGCCAGTTTCAGAAGAGGATGTGGAACCAGGGATATCATTGCTGATGTCAGATGGATTCTGGCTGAAAGCAGAGAATACCAGAAGGATGTTTGCCTGTGTTTTATTGACTATGCAAAGGCATTCGACTGTGTGGATCATAACAAACTATGGATAACACTGTGAAGAATGGGAATTCCAGGAGACTTAATTGTGCTCATGAGGAACCTTTACATAGACCTAGAGGCAGTTGTTCAGACAGAACAAGGGGATAAAGATTTGGTTAAAGTCAGGAAAGGTGTGCGTCAGTGTTGTATTCTTTCACCATACCTATTCAATCTGTATGCTGAGCAAATAATACGAGAAGCTGGACTGTATGAAGAAGAACGGGGCATCAGGATTGGAGGAAGACTCATTAACAACCTGTGTTATGCAGAGGACACAACCTTGCTTGCTGAAAGTGAAGAGGACTTGAAGCACTTACTAATGAAGATCAAAGACCACAGCCTTCAGTATGGATTACACCTCAACATAAAGAAAACAAAAATTCTCACAACTGGACCAATGAGCAACATCATGATAAATGGAGAAAAGATTAAAGTTGTCAAGGATTTCATTTTACTTGGATCCACAATCAACAGTCGTGGAAGCAGCAGTCAAAAAATCAAACGACACATTGTATTGGGCAAATCTGCTGCAAAAGACCTCCTTAAACTGCTGAAGAGCAAAGATGTCACCCTGCAGACTAAGGTGCACCTGACCCAAGCCATAGTATTTTCAATCACATCATATGCATGTGAAAGCTGGACAATGAATAAGGAAGACCAAAGAAGAGTTGACGCCTTTGAATTGTGGTGTTGGCAAAGAATACTGAATATACCATGGACTGCCAAAAGAACGAACAAATCTGTCTTGGAAGAAGTGCGGCCAGAATGCTCCTTATAGGCAAGGATGGCTAGACTGTGTCTTACATAGTTTGGACATGTTGTCAGGAGAGATCAGTCCCTGCAGAAGGACATCATGCTTGGCAGAGTACAGGGTCAGCGCAAAAGAAGAAGACCCTCAACAAGGTGGATTGACACAGTGGCTGCAGCAATGAGCTCAAGCACAGCAACGATTGTAAGGATGGTGCAGGACTGGGCAGTGTTTCATTCTGTTGTGCACAGGGTCGCTATGAGTCGGAACTGACTTGATGGCACCTAGCAACAATAACAATATATATATATATACCATAGATTTATTGACAGAATACTTGAGGTAAAAAGGATCCAAGTGAGGAAAATACCCTCCTACAGTAACTTTAGGGTAGGCTATAAAAAAATATATATGAATATCACAAAACATATTCAAGTCCAACTACAAAATTTCTCTAATGATGTCTTACATTAGCAAAAAAATAAATAAATAAATCCAGTGACCTTGTTAATCATGTAATACTTACTGCTTTTCATTTGAATCTTCCCTCTTCCTTATAGTTTTTTCTTACGTCTGAGTCAGCCTTGATATATTCTTTAATCTACTGTCATTTCCTTGTCAATGACAATATCTGCCGTATCAGGATCTAAAATGTTTTGATTTCCAGTTTGAATGAATACAATTTAATACAAATGCTTGAGGTGAAGCATGCAAAGACAATTTCACATCAGTACTTTCAATATTCCCTGTTTTGAATAATGTAATGTATGCAACATTTTTGGGTAGAGGATTTTATTATGAGAAGAATGACATACATACCACCACAATGCACTGTTATTTTTAAACATTTTATTTTATCTAAAATTGATTTAGCTAAATGTCATGGTAAGCATTTAGTGCAAATAATGCAGGTTGTGCTCAATCAGTTTTTCTTTTAATTTTTTAAAATTTTTGAACAGACTTGTCTTTCTTCCTTAAGTCTGCCTACAATATTACTTACAGAATAACATGACAAGCAGCATAGACAATTTTTTCCACCCGATTTCCAAAGCAGTTTTATACTCAAGTTTTAAACTGGCTATTTAGAAAAACCTTTGATGTGCTATGTGTACTAAGGCTTAGAATCCACATCCAGGCCCTTATGAATGGAAGATTAAAAAAAAAAAATGAGAATCATAAGTTCAGAACCTTATGTCTCTACTTGGGAATTTCCTTAGAAGTTTTGTTCAGACATGCCTTCTACTGCTGTGTTTTCCCAGTGGATGATGGTGAACCCACCGCACCATCAGGGCTTCTAATGCACACTATTGAAATACTACTAATGCCATGTTCTAAAAAATGCATGTCATATGTTCTCACTGAGAAAGGAAATGGCCCATAAGTCTTTGATCGGATGTTGTTACCTATTGTACTGGCGCATTATAAAATCAATATGCTACTTATCATTACCATTATTATCTATTATCATTATTGTTTTTAGTAGTAATCGCAGCACTGTGTTGAGTACCTGCTCTGGGTAAGGCTTTGCTGGCACGGTTATACGCATGTTTACAATCCCCACGGAAGTTGCTATACTGAAGGAAAAACATGCTTGTAACACATGGCCTTGCAGGTACTCAGAAGGTGAGCAATACCTACATAATAATTAATGGATATGTGTACATATGCAAATCACAAATATTTTAGAATATACTCAATGTGCCACTTCAACCTCACAAAGGAGTCACTTTTCTTGTAATGTACTTCAATAATGCACTAATGATTACCTTCAATAAACAATAGCTGCTATTATTAATTATTGTGAGTGTCATTATTATTAGCTGACATGAAAACAAGACCTATCAAACTTCATACTAATCAGCTCCTACAGCTTTTCTTTAATCATTCTTTTAGAAAAAGCCTATGCTGTCATTATGCTGAACTAGTCAACTGTTTTGGCTTTGTTTTCATTCTCTTTCCTTTCTCTTTCTCTACCATAAATATTCATTTATCCAAGTATTTAACAAATAACATTTGAGCTCCTACCATGTGACAAAGAAGGCCTGGTGGTGCAAAGGTTAAGTGCTGAGCTCCTAATAGAAAGGTCGGAGGTTGAAACCCACCATCTACTATGCGTGGGAGAAAAAATCTGGTGATCTGCTCCCATAAAGATTACAGCCTAGGAAGCTCTATGGTGTAGTTCTACCTTATCCTACAGAGTCGCTAAGAGTGAGAATCGACTTGATGGCACACAACAACAACATCATGTGACAGTCTTTCGGCAATGGGAATATGGCCACGAACAAAACAGAAAAATTCCCTGCCCTCAGGGAGTTTGAACTCCAGTGGGGAGATACAAATAGGTAACAAAATAAATGAGTTATATAACATTTAGGAGGTAATACTTGTTGTTGAAAGTACCTGCAAATAGTTAAGGTGCTCGGCTGCTAACCGAAACGTTGACAGTTCGATCCATTCAGAGCTGCCTCAGACGAAAGGCATGACAATCTACTTCCAAAAAAATCAGCCTGTGGCCATACTACAGAATACAGTTTCTACTCTGATGCACATGGGTTATTAAAAGAAGAATAACCATATGTTGGCTCCATGGCAACATTTTTTTGGGGGGGGGGGGTGGAGTGTTGTTGAGAAAAAAATAAATACGACCATGAAAATGGGAAAAGAGTATAGATGGAGTGGCAGTCAGAAGGAGCCATCTGTGAAAGAATGACATTCTTGCAGAGACCTAAAGGAGGTGAGGTAGTGGACCTAGAGAAAATCGGGAAGAATGACATTCTTGGCAGAGGAAACAGGAAGTGCAAAATTATCACAGGTTATTATCTCTACAACTAAAACTTTAGTACAACAGATATATTCAAAGTAAAATATATAGCAAATAATCTGATTTTATTTGCATGGACTATAATCTGAAAAAATTTAAGCAGTTGCCTGGATTATTAAATATTAATAAACACTCATAGATGGTTGGAAGAGAGATTAATTGTTAAATAGGGATCAGAAAATTTTCAGAAAAACATGTATATTCAAATGTGACCTTGTACAAGGCCAAACATATTCAAAGAAAAGTAGAAGAGAAGTAAGAAAATAAAGGAAACAAAAAATATTGTTCAACATAATTTCAGCATATACTCTTCTGGGGAGAGTGATTAAAAAGATTCTGTAAGAGTTGACTATTATGAGTTAGTGAGAGATTTTGTTTCCCTGTCATCTAATTATAACAGTCATAACACCAAAAGATAGCAGCTTGTATTGACTGAACAACATAAGCTCTATGTGCAAAAAGCTTATCATAAATTATAACTGTTATTCCTCAGAGCATCTCTATGATATAGGTACTATTTCTATCTCCATTTTAGAGGACAGAGTTTAGACCAAGTAATCTGTCAAAGGTCAAGAGTACCTGGCTGAGCTAGGATTTAACTGATTCAGTCTTTATCATATGTAAGGGAACCCCAAAATCGAAGCACTTGGCATGATTAAAATGGCTGCCCTAGATCTAAATTAAACTCCATTTTTAATCAAACTGCAGCTTGGACTAAAATTTCAGCTTCTACTACCCTGAAGAGACAATTCAGTTTATTGTAAAAGTTTAACTGCTTATAACCCAAAGGTAGCAAAGGTCAAGATAATTAGCTTGTGCAAGGAATTATCAGTTAACAGATGTTTGTCCAGAGTGTTTGCCCAGCCTAAACAAAGAAGACTACCTTGATCAACATGTTCCAGGAAGCTAGAAAATAGAAATGATATTGGTAAGAAGGACAATAATTTAACAGCCCCCTTATAACTTTTTTTCTTGCACCCCTAGTGCCTGTGAGCATATAGTCCTTTGTTCACTCTGCCCAATAAAAACCTCACGTCCTTCTCGAAATCTGGGACACCGGTAGTACTCTGCTTGAGTGCTAGTGGGTTTCCCAACTGGTGATTCTTTCTGTCTTTCAATACGAGTCTTTGCTTTCACTTCTAACAGAATTTGCTACAACAATCATATAAAACCAAACTCTTAAGCCTTTCTTATTACAGGCAATGGGGAACTGAGTCACCGAGCTGAAGGACGTTATAGATTATTTTGTCCTATCAGTTGGCAAATGAAGCACAGTGATTTTGTGACTACTCCCAAATTACAAATACAAAGGCAGACTTGGAATACAGCTGTTGTCCCTTTGTTTGGTGTTTGATATAAGGCAAGATTTAAAAAACAAAACAAAACGCTGTGCCAATATGGAAACAAGATCTCATTCCCTTCCTGCCTGTCACCACACATTGAGAATTTGCCTGCTCAGTATCTCCTGATGGGCTATTTTTGAAGACAACAAAGACTGATAATTTAAGGGACTTTTCCAAAAATCTCGAAATCCAGTCTTTTTTAGACCTTGGGTACATTTATCTCTCTGGCTATGAGTTCTTCATTTGTGTAAAATAGGAAGTGGAAATGAATATTATAAACTATATTATTTTTTATCTCTTAAAATCCGTGGCCTATACTGATATTTTTCATTTTGTTAATTGTGCACATGCGTATTTTTGAAGCACCAGCTACCATTGAAAATAATATTTTACATCTGTACAACTGAGGCACTCATAAAAATTAACGCATTTGTTCCTCACAAGAAGTCTGCAGGTGTATTTATTTTTAAATTCCCTGTACAGTGGAGAAAGAGGAGATTGAAGAGGTTAATTTCAACACTACTTATCTAGTAAGTGGTAAAATGGAATTTCATCCACAGTTCTACTGATTCAAAGCTGATTAAATTCTTTGCTAAGTTCAGTGGTCTTTTGAATAAAGCACAGTTTTATGACCTATAATGTGACTAAATGAGAAATCAGAGCCATGAAACACAGACTAAAATTGAAAAAAAAAAAAAAAAGCAGGATCTGCAATCAATGTGGGATAGAAATTAAAAGTAAAATAACCACCAAAGGAAGGATTTGAAATGGCTGGGAGGAAAAAAAAAAGGAAGTTCATATTTCCTAATTAATCCTGGGATAGTTGGAGACTTGATTTAAAAAGACAAGTGATTGACTTCTGAATTTGGAAAGCTGTCATTAAAATTTAGTCATTTAGAGTGTTTTAGCATTATTTGATTCAAGGTTATTAGTTCACCTTTAAACATAACTTCAATGCTTTCCCTTCATTTGTCAGTTATTAGCTCATACACTGGGTTGGATTTTAATTGCATTCAGTGCCTTTGTCATTAGATGTGATTTGCTAGGTCATTCCGTCCCTTCAAAAATCAGTTGATGAGACAGTTGATGTAATTAATAAACTTTAGTGATGATTTCATGTGAAATTACCCATGTGCTAAAAAAAGAGTTTATTTCTTGTCATACCTCGCACATTCAGTACATAAAAATCAATATGCTGTGTCTGAAAGAAAGGATGCATAGAATATGAGAATATTTTGACTGTCATAATATCATTCTACCAAGAAAATTTACTACGGTGAGGGTACTATACAAAGAAGACCTCCATTTCATTGCTAGTCATGCTATAATAAACAATTTTACTTAAATATTGTTAGAGATTTTAATCTAAAGACAATATGTACTTTTTCCTATAAATCTTTCCCTATGAAAGTTTTTGAATATTTACTCATTTATCAGCTAAGCTATTTGAAATGTATGTGTATAACGCATACCCATGCATATCAAATATTTATCCTCTAGGGTTCTGGTGCTATTTTACGTCTGTATGCAGGTATGAATGTATGGTTGCGGCATATTAAAGGACATGTAAGGGTTTTTTTTTTTTTTAAGGGTAGTGGAATGCAGTATAAGAGTTGAGTGTGTTCTCCACAGGCACTAAGCAGATACATTGTAGAAAACATATGGGAAAAAGATTACACAGCCATGTTATAAGACAGTGTGGTGCAGATTCTGGAATACAACTTCAAACTTTTGTACTTAAATCAGACTAAATTTCTCTGTGTTTTAATTTCCTAATCTATAGGGTAGAGATTATTTTGCAGATGAAGGGATATTTTTGTGAGTAGTAATTGACTCGGGGGCACCCAACAAGAGTAATATGTTTGATAAAGATCTCCAGGTATTGAAAGCTGTTTGTGCTCGACTACTGTCAAAACAAAAAATCATATTAAGCCAATACTAGAAATTGATTAATATTTTTTTAATATACAATTTGCAAGTCAAGAATGTTCTAAAGATGAAAAGAACTTCCAAAAATGTTTAAACCACATCTTATCGACATTGCCACGGAAAAGAGTTGGGGAATAGTGTTTACATAATAACAATTTACTCCAAAACACAGCTTCTTGTCCTACCCCAAAGTTTGTTTCCTGAAACTGCCTGAATTCTTCAAAAAAGCCCAACGTCCAAGGCAAAATGGTTTTTGCTAATTAGCAAGAGGATTGTTTGACTTGGAGCCCTCGTGGCACAGTGGTTAACAGCTTGGCTGCTAACCAAAAAAGTCAGGAGTTAGAATCCACCAGCTGCTCCTTGGAAGCCCTACAGGGCAGTTCTATTCTGTCTTACAAGGTCGCTATGAGTCACCCAACAGCAATGGGTTTGGTTAGTGTTTGACTTAAAGGTGACTGTTAGGAGTCCAGTCTATTCAAGGCTCAAGGTTCCAATGATCACCTTCAGAACAATGGCCTCAGTGGCTCACTCCAACTCCATGGACTCCAGAAATCTGGATTCTGGGAAAATTAAAAACTATTTCTCACTATAAATTTAAAGGCTGATAGTTCAAACTCACCCAGAAGAACCATGGAAAAAAGGCCTGGCAATCTGTTTTTATAAATATTACAAAGAAAACCCTATGGAATAATGCTACCTTGTAACACATGGGGTCACTATGAGTTGTAATCAACTCAAAGGCAACTTTTTTTTTTAATATGTTTGATGCAAATATTAACTTTGTTCATATATATAAATCATTTAGAATCATGCCTGGCAAAAGTTAATCACTCCATAAATGTGAGCTCTTATTGTTATTAAGTAAACCAAAAACCAAACTTGTTGTCCTCCGGTCGATTCTGACTCATGCCGACCCTATGGGACAGAGTAGAACTGCGCCTTCGGGTTCCCAAGGAGAGACTGGTGGATTTGAACTACCGACCTTTTGGTTAGCAGCCGTATCACTTAACCTCTGTGCCACCAGAGCTCCCTTATTAAATAGCAACATTTATTTTATTACCCTATTTTTCCTCACCAGGGTCCATTCATGTGAGAAACCAAGCTTACCTGCTAAAATGGCTGTGATTCTTTAAGTATTTTTCCTGATTTTGTCTCTGCCTCCTACTTATACTCTATCTAGAATGCCCTTAGGATGCATCTGGTGTAACAACTCCCTTGAGGTCAACAGTACAGTCTCTGGCTTAGATAATCTGTGAGAGGTGCAAGAGGGAGCAAGGACCATTAAGGTCTAACAAAGTGCTCTCTGTGTATCCTGAAACAGTAACGCCTTGAGAGGAGCAATATATGTGGATCTGATAATTCACTTTAGGCTGGTAAGTATTTATAGAAACCAAAGCAGATATGAAGGATGGTCTTTAACATATACCATTTCACATTCCCTCTTTTGTAGCACTTGTTCAGGATTAGTAAAACCTGCCTGGTTCCCAGAGGGTAGGAGATGAATTCTCAGCAGAATTCAGTCCTCTGTTTTGTACCTGGATATTGGATACTCATAATGCCATTGACAGACATTCAAAGTGTAATTTTTTTCTTCTGCTTGGCTCTGGGTCAGCTTTTCAAATGACCATGAATTTATACTGAGTTAGAGGTGCTGGAGAAAGCTTCATTACTGGTGGATAAACTGCCGCACCATCACTCATTTTTTAATTTAGGCTCTGCTTAAAGTGTCCGGGGTTGTAATCAATTACATGAACACATGATGCAACTTGACTCATTTGAGCAATTTCAATCAGGATTTCATCCGCATCACAGTGCTGAGATTGCTGTATTGAAACAAAATAATGACCTTTTGATTGCAACAACGGTTGTTGTCTTTCACGATTTCGTTGGACCTTTTGGCAGCATTTGACGCGGTTGATCATGACATTTTATTGGCTAGTTTATAGATTTTGGTAGGGTTTTCTCAAATAAATGTAAAACCAGTTCAATGTGTTATCTCTCAGTGATCTATTTAAATGTCTGTTCAGTAAGGTCATTTGATCTCTAATGTAGTGTCTTCCAGGACTGAGTGCTTTTTTTTTTTTTTCCTGCTTTTCTGTTTATATTTTGTACAAATGTACTGTCTCATCAATAAACCTTTCATAGATATGCAACATTCTATTCTATGATGCCTTGCCTAGTTTTTGAACATCTCAGTTGTATTTTTTTTTTTGGAGGGAGAGGGTTAAAAAAATTAGAGGACTGTGTTCTACAAAAACATTTTATTGCTGGCCAATTATTTATTATTATAGTCCATCACTGGGGTATCTATTTATATACTTCTGGCTTCCAATTCCGTTACTTCAGAGGGAGTAAGCTTACACAGCACATACAGACACTTGCACAGACATACACACACACACACTCATGTTAGTAGATTAGGAAATAGAAAACAAAGTAGCCTTCTCTTATGCAAGCCATTTTCAGAGGTGGCACAGAAGTAAAAGTCACACGACTATCAGTAAGGTCATTCTTGACATTATCCACGATTTTGTTTACCTGAAGATCCTAACTGAATGGATGCTGGAGTTGCAAATATGGAGAAAGCAGATGGAATCTACCTGCTATTATTGTTTGGCTAATGTTTTTTTTTTTTTTTTTTTAATGGACACACAGCAAAAACACTGACGCGTTTGGGTTTCGTAATTCCCTGTGTGTGAAAATGGTAATTTAAATGAATATGGGAGGATCAGAAATTTCCAAATATAAAAATATGTTTCTGGGAAGAAAATGGTTAACAGTTGGCCTGAAAAATGATTCCTTTCACTAATAGAATGTCCTCAGGAAAGAAAGAAAGACGACCTGGTCAAACCTTCTCCTAAGCAGCCTAATGACAAACCCTTTGCAATCCTATTACTGGTATTTGCAAGTGGAAGAGCCCTTATCTATGGACTGCTCTTGGCAGAAGGTATCTGAGTGAATTGCTTAATATAAACACTCCGAGAGTCTCCAGATTTAATAGCACAGCTCTTTGGGAAAGGTCTTGTACACTATGTAAATATTAGCATGTGAAATGGAGACATTCAAAACTGAAACAGCTCCATTCTTTTATAGCCCATGCAGCTGCAAACACTCTCTTAGTTGTCTTATATGCAAATCTAGAGTAGCACACACCCTTAAACCAAACCAAACCCGCTGCCTTCGAGATGATTCAACTCATGGTGACCCTATAGGAGAAAGTAGAACTGCCCCATGGGATTTCCAAGGTTGTGAGTTTTTAAGGCAGTAGACTAGCACATCTTTCTCCTGCAAAGCAGCTGGTGGTTTCCAACCACTCCCCTTTTGGCTGGCAGCCGAGTGCTTTAATCACTGTGCCACCAGGGCTCCTTGAGTACAGTCTTATGTTGCAAAAAAGCACATCTGCAGTGGCAATCCCAGACTTCTCTGTGCTTTGCATGTACATGCTGACTGTTCCTACCTTTGAAATTGTTCGTAAAGCTCAATCTCTGATGGAGTAAATCTGATTTGGCGATCCAATTCTTTTTGTTATCGCAGTTTCTGAGAGACTTGTTTAAGAAATTATGCTTTGATCTATTTTGTATACTTTTTGGAAATAAGTGGAACGTTTATTCCTTAAGAATAAGACATTAGATACTAAATGTGATTCATAGGAGATTTTAAAATGGGTTTTAAATGAGCACAAACATGGGCACAAAGACGCATGAATAATTTGATTCCTTTAATGATAGCAACACTAGCATAAGCTACTATACCTATGAAGAGACTGCATATTACATTTAAGCATTAGCTTATCTTTCGATAAGTATTTCTGGATATTTACCCAGATATTTGTAATTTTCAGAATACATTTCTCCAAAACAATCCCTTTCTGAAAATAGTTTTATTTTTTGAAATGTTCTCTTATCTAATCATTAACCACTTCACTTTTTAATTATTAGCCACTTCAATTCCCTAACCTAAATATTGTTTAAACCAAACTTCTACATTTTCCAATCTTACTTCTGAATGCCACTCAAGAAAACCACTTGACCTTGATCTCTACACTTATAAATATTCTCAGCGCTATAGAGCAGTCCTTCTAGGTCTTTTAATCATGTCCCTCCTTGATTCTAAACCTTCACCACTCCTCTGAGTCTGACTTCAAAGCCCTCTTCTCACACAGCAGGCAGTCTTGCCTCCTAATTCACAAATTGCCGTATTTAATGAGATGGAAACGTCATCATTTTACCCTCTGGGCTTAGAAATATGCCTGCATTGTAATCCCTCCTCTACCATAACCTCCCATCCAAGATGAAGGTGTTTTGTTAACCTGGCTGAAGGTAATTTTTCTATTTTTTCTCTGGGAGTTATACCTACACGCTTATTTGAACCTTGCCCCATCAGATTGTCTTTCTTAAGTGTTACTGCCATCATCTGGCTCCCTTCTTACTCCTTCAGTCTTACTCATTCCACTCCATTTTAAATAAAATAAAATAAAGAACACTGGTAAAAATATCAATCATTAAACATTGCCATTTTATTCTAACCCATCTTGTGCAGCTACTGAAGTATTTGTCTTTCACTTCAGACAGTAAGAGTTCTTAAAAGAGTATTCGACAAAAAAAAAAAAAAAAAACTTAAAATAGTATTCGATAGTCTCCATTAATCTCCAATTTCATGTTTATTCTTGAACGTATTACCCAACATTCTACTTCTACTGCTTTCCCCATTGTTACCAGAGAAATCATGTCCAATTTTAATTATATAATTTTTACTACCTGAATTCTCTGGGACATTTAATGTTATTGGACATTCATCTTTCTCCTCCCTTTTGTGGCAAAACTATTGGTCTTTCCTCTAACTGCTCTACATTATTGTCTATCTTTCTTGAAGCCTCATCTCAATCTGGCACCTGAACTAGTGTTTCCTGGATTCTTTCACTGATCTACTCTCAGGCTATTAATTTATTTTCTGTACTATCTTAAGCACGTTGTTGTTGTTAGGTGCCATCCAGTCGGTTCTGATTCGTTGTGACCCTATGTACGACAGCACGAAACACTGCCTGGCCCTGCACCATCCTCAAAATTGTTATATTTGAGCCCATTGTTGCACCCATCCAGTTGAGAGTCTTCCTCTTTTTTTTTTTTTGCTGATCCTCTACTTTACCAAACATGATGTCCTTCTCTAGGGATGGATTCCTCCTGATAACATGTCCAAAGTAAGTGTGAGAAAGTCTCACCATCCTCGCTTCTAAGGGACATTCAAGCATACCCTTGGCTTTTTACTGGTAACTACATATTGACAATACCTTCCCACTACTGCCATCTACTGAAGTGCAGATGAACATTTCCAATTACATGCTGACTCTCAGAACTTTGATTTATTTAACTTGACCAAAATATCATTTATCAGTGATGCTGCCCTTAAAACCTGCCGTTCATACTGCTATCTTTCAGTCACTCAGTTATTTATGCAGAAACCTAGAAATAATCTGCAGAAGTTCTGATGATAGTATGCATCAAATTTGCTGCAGGTGTGACTGGATATTGTTCTCTGCCCTGTTTATGAGTGGTTGTCTCTGGCCAAAGATAAGTTTATTTGTTTAACTAATATGCTGAAGGAAACCCTGGTGGTGTGGTAGTTAAGCGTTGGGCTGCTATCCAAAAGGTTGGAAGTTCGAATCTACCAGATGCTCCTTGGAAACCCTGTGGGGCGGTTCTACTCGGCCTTATAGGGTCACTATGAGTCAGAATCGACTCCACAGCAACGAGTTTGTGTTTTTTGGTAATGTGCTGAAAATATTACTTTGTGTTTCATAGTGTAAAAAAAGGCCTAGACTTCTTTTTACCCTCATTCCTGATAGCAGCACATTAAATTTGTTCATATCAATACCTTAAAAACTTCTCAAAAACTCTTCTCTGTTCGCCACAACTCCACCCATTCCTTTGTTAATGGCCATTTCATATCTATCCTGAATTACAGCTAGAGCCATTGGATTAGCCTTCATGAATCTAATCTACTTCCAACGTTTATCGAATCTCCATAGTGCTGCTCAAGTGCTCTATAACATCTAGCATGCCATTTGTTTGTTTAAAAAAAAAATCCCCCAAATCTACCATCAGCTTTTCAAAGACCAAACTACTAGGGCTGATATGAAACACCTCTGTGTATGGCAGCTGGCTGTCTCTGCAGCCTGATTCCAATACACAAATAGAGAGCATCTTTCAAAATCTGGTTCATAACCCTTCTCTTCAGGGAAGACTTCACCAATGTCCTCAAACTGTGAGACGCAACATAGCATCCTTGTATAATTTTGTATAACTTATATCGCAGTAATATCCATGCCGTAGCCTTTATACATATAAATATATAGTTTTTTGTCCATGATCCAAATAAACTGTGATACTTCCAAGATTTTCGAACTTGTATAAATGAATGAGTATATATAAGCATTAAAAATAATCCTCTATTTATAAACTCGTATTACTTAAAACATGTATATATGTAAACCATTTATTTTCTATGTTTACTTCCTTTCTGCCACTTTAGTTATTTTATCACTTATCTCAATTTATTCTCCTACGAAAAATGCCGGAGCATGCTCATTCCCCTAACATCTGTTACATGTATTTTCTGTTTTGTTTGTTTGTTTCTGCATTACAAACTACTATAGAAATCATCAGATTCCCAGGGAGACTGAAACATAATTTTCAACATGAGATTTGAGCATAGACTTTGAGCCTGGAAACTGAGATGAGTTTTTGTCGAAAGGTTAAAATCAATAGATGTCATAATAGAGAAGTTTTTCAAGCAGAGATAGAACAGGGGCACGGCTTTGAAAAATGAGTAAATGCTGGATAGAAATGAAGAAGGATGTCATTTCAGATGGGGGAAAGGACAAAATATAAACAGCAAACACGAATTAAAATGAGGGTTATTAGAAACAGTAAATTGATAAGCCCTAGTGGATTTTTTATTGTTATAAAATAGAAGTCAAAATAAATAAATCTTAATATTCGTATGTAAAATTTTGTCACAGAAATGTCCAGTCTGGTTTTAACCCAGGGATAATTTATATACTTCCCCTCGACCTGTATGTTAAAATCCTTCATCTTACAATTCCAACCCATTTTCGATTTAAATCCATCTTCTTATATAATAAGGAGCCCTGGTTTGCAGTGGTTAAGCGTTTGGCTGCTTTGAATCAACCAGCCGCTCCATGGGAGCACGCTGTGGCACTCAGCTTCCTTTAAGACTTAAACAGCCTAGGAAAGCCCATGGGGCAGTCCTACTCTGTCCTGTAGGGTTGCTATGAGTAGGAATCGACTCAATGGCAGTGCGTTTGCTCAGTTAATATTGCCCCCCATGAAATAGAATTGTGATTTCTCAATGATAATAAACTTAAAACATTTAAAGTTTAGATGTTTATTTCACTGTTATTAAAAATAGCTAATGCTCATGATAGGAAATTAAAAAAAAAAAAGAAAAAAACAAGCAATAAGAAATAAATCAATCACATATAGTTTCTTCAGTCTAGAGTAATCATTGCTAGCATTTAGTGTATTTCTTTTTGGCCTTTTTAATTAACTGAGTTTTGAAATCAGTAGTTTTAAATGATATAGAGTTAATTTAAACCTTTACTGAGCTCTTTGTTTAATTTTATAAGCAGTAAATTTCAAGGAAAAAAACCCTGGTAGAAAAAGGAACTAGTTCTGTTGACATTTGTGTGATAAATAAGTTATGTAACTCACCTTCCTTCGGAAATTGTGAGTAAGAGAATGCTGACTTAACATTCTCAAGGCTGTGAAAGATTTTCCATTGAAAAGTTCTTAGTAATTAGAATTATCCCTATAAAACTTTTGTAATATTTTAATGTGTTCTAGTTATATTTTAGTTATAATACCTCAAGGGTATAAAACCATGTAAAAAATAAGTAACTCAAGGTGTCTGGGGTCTTAAATGTTAGTAAGCAGCCATCTAAGATGCATCAATTGGTCTCAACCCACCTGGATCAGAGGAGAATGAAGAACACTAAGGACACAAGGCAATTATGAGCCCAAGAGACAGAAAGGGCCACATGAAACAGAGATTACATCATCCTGAGACCAGAAGAGCTAGATGGTGCCTGGCTACAGCAAATTACTGCCCTGACAGGGAACACAACAGAGAACCCCTGAGGGAGCAGGAAGAGTAGTGGGATGAAGACCCCAAATGCTCATATGACCAGACTTAATGGTCTGACTGAGACTGGAAGGACCCCGGTGGTCATGGCCCCCAGACCTTCTGTTGGCCCAGGACAGGAACCATTCCCGAAGCCAACTCTTCAGACATGGATTGGATTGGACAATGGGTTGGAGAGGGATGCTGGTGAGGAGTGAGCTTCTTGGATCAGGCGAATGCTTGAGACTATGTAGGCATCTCCTGCCTGGAGAGGAGATGAGAGGGAAAAGGGGGTTAGAAACTGGCGAAATGGACACGAAAAGAGAAAGTGGAGGGAAAGAGCGGGCTGTCTAGGGGGAGTGCTGGGAGCCAGGCTGCAAGGGCGGCCCCTCTGCACCCACTGCCCCCAGCATAAACATCAAAGAATCCCTGAAAAGTCAGGAGGAGCCAGGCTGCAAGGGCAGCCCCTCTGCACCCACTGCCCCCAGCATAAACATCAAAGAATTCCTGAAAAGTCAGGAAGAGCCAGGCTGCAAGGGCGGCCCCTCTGCACCCACTGCCCCTAGCATAAACATCGAAGAATTCCTGAAAAGTCAGGAATATCTCTGTCATCTGTGTTATGTTTCTATTTCATTTTCAGCCTGTGTATAGCAGAATGTATAAGCATAAAATTCCATTATAGATTTAGGGACCTTTGGAGGGGGGCGTCCTACTCATAATCCCCTGGTGAAATCCCGGGTAGGGACAGCCCGTGTATTACTTGGGGGTCAACATGAAGTTGTCTTAGGGGAAAAACAAATAGCTCAACTATGGAAAACAAAAACAGGATGGTGGAATCCTGGTATTTACCAAGGCCCTTTTTGTGATTAAACCACCACCCACACATGACCCCATAAAAGTGGAAAAACAAAAGGCAGTGAGTTCTCTCAGCCAATTTCTCAGCCAATTACAGATCAACCTTCTCGTCTACCCCGCTCACTGCTGCGCTTGACTGGTCTTTGGGTGTAGAGATTGGGCTAATTGTCCTTGGCATAATCGTGGACAATATGACGTAACCCAAAGTGGCTGGACTACAAGAATTTGGCCACCCTGGACAAAATGGACAAAGCCTATGTGGCAATGGTTTTGCAAAAAGATTAATTATTATAAAAACTGTGGAAGGTATTGCAAGATTAAGCATAAGTGTAAAGCAGTATGAAGTCAATTGTTACTTTGTGTAAAAATCAACAAAATATTCTCTTCAATTAAACAAAAACTCATTGTACTTGTGTGTGTATGCGGAACTGTACTATGTGTCACTTGGAAAATTATGTCTCTGGGAAATGATGTTTATGATTATATCTTGTACTGCCCCTTTATTGATCATGCGATGTTATGCTTTTGTAAGCTTATGATATAAAAGACCATGTAAAAAATAAAGAGCAGAGGCTTTCTTTTTCTGCAAAATGAAAATATAAGACACACTACCTCTCATTCTTTTTTCGCCGAACTCTACCCCTCCTCTGGTAACCCTGTTCATTGCTGAGGCAGGCCCCCGGCAGGGGAGAGTAATTGGGAGTGTGTAGCAAGGTGTATATGGGTTTTTGTGTGAGAGACTGACTTGATTTGTAAACTTTCACTTAAAGCACAATAAAAATTATAAAAAAAAGTAACTCGAAATAAAATTTGAACCAGCATTTATTTAATGCCACTTCACTTTATCTGAAACAAGAAACAATTATTCCTAAAGGTAATGATCTATTTGACATTTTTGATACTCAAATTCTGATGAAGACAGTGTTTACCACATAAACCAGTATTCGAGTATAATGATATGAATTATCGGTAGATTTTTACTTTATAACAACTTATCTCTTTAAACATTTAGTCTGTGAACTGCATGTATTTCTACACACAGAACCACAATTTGTTTGGCTCAGTGTTTTCAATTTTGAAATTCTGTCAAAACAAACAAACAAGCAAAACGTGGCCTTACATCTGCATTCTCCACCTCATGCTATCTTTGTCGAGTTACTTAAACTTCAGGAGGTTCAGTGTATTTATGTATAAAATTAGTGTAATAATCAAATCAGTTAATGAATGTAATACTCTATCTTTAGGCTAATGCACTTTAAAAGTAACAATTAAATTTAAATATCTTCTCCCAAAAGCATTCAGTAAGGGGCCTAGGTTGTGCAAGAGTTAAGTACTTGGCTGATAAATGAAAGATTGAGTTTCAAACCTACCCCAGGGCTCTCAGGAAGAAAGACCTGGTGATCTGCTTCTGTAAAGATTTCGGCCAAGAAACCCTTTGAGGTAGTTCTAATCATTGTGTGGGTCAGATTGACTGGCGGGGACTCAACAACAACAACGAAGCATTCATTACAATTAAGCTTTATCAAACCATAAAGGAAATTAGTGGCAAGTTTTAAAGCATATTTTTTAAAGATGAAAAGTTACATCTGATGTTTTCTCCCTGTTTTTTGTTTGTTTGTTTTGGATGGAGTTTGTTTACATAGAAGGCAGTGTTTACATGTTTCTGACTTCTCTACTTTGTAGCAGTCTACTGCCTGGGGCTCTATTAGGGGTGGATTCTTCAGGAGCAAATTCTGGAAGATTTGAAAATAACTAAATACCAGTAGTGGCCCCAGGCTCATAATGCCTCTAGTGGAGTTAGGAAGACCACCAAATTTGAAGGAATTATTGGCAGGCATTCTGGGCATACGTTGAAGCTAAGGAGTTAATACAGGCAGTCCTTGACTGACTGCAAACTGAAATCACACAAACTGTATTTATGACTGTCTTTTTTTTTTTTGGCTTACATAGTGTATGCATAATTGGACAAGCAGGAAGCATTGGTGTTGAAGCTGCAAGTTTATATGTAATGTTTTCAGTCCCCAAAGACAAATAAAGATCAGATATATGAAAATACTGATAATAAAAGGAAATAATAATTAAAACAAACAAACAAAAAGAGGTATTCGACTTACTGCCTAACCAACTCACAAGGAGGTCATCGAAACTAAATCCCACCGTAATTTGGGGACTGCCTGTAGTAGATCGCGAGTAATTATCTATCTTGCTATGAAAAGAGCAAGTAATATCTGTTACTTTTTTATATGGGTGGACTGAAGCATCACATGAGGATATAATAACCCAAAGTAAAGATGCCTGGGATGCAGCAAAAGACAGCCTATTAAAGCTATATTCATGAAAGTATTGCTACCCTTCCAACATAACCATTGTCTAAGTTTCTTCCTTCTTTTAGGACCATTTTTTTCTATCTTCCTCTTTGGATATTCTTTCTCTACGACACTTCAAAATATAGGAAATCCTTTATTTTTCTTTTTAAATTCTATCCTCACTGTATTTCCTATTCCTGTGTTGTTCAAAAGTGATACAAATCTACAGTTTTCTGCTGAAAATTAAAATTTCTAAATTTGATTCAATAAGGACACTTATTTTCCTGAATGTCTTGTTTTGTTTAACATTACACTTGAAATATTAGTAAATTTCAGTTTTTCCAACATATATATGTCATTAATGCACACACACACACACACACACACACTCACACCCTGTATATATATGTGTATTTTGAGATTTCTAAGATCCAGACTCCCAACCTGTGTGTTCTTTCATTTTGATATATTTTACCAGCTTCCTCTTTTTTTTTTTTAGAGGATGAACCCATATACAATGCTTCAAATTGATTTTGAAATGATCAAATAAGGAAGATAATTAATAAAAATAAAATAATTAAACAAACACCAGAACAAAGAAAAACTATCTCCAAAGATTCTACTTTCTCTGCAGGTAAAAAAAAAAAAAAAAAAACCCTAGTGAAATACCTTAATATTTAAAGACTAATCAATAATTAAGATTAACTTTTTATTCCTCATCTCCCTCTGCTCCTGCAAAAATGAATTTGTCATTCTCTTCATAACCACCTTGGAATATACAATTCTTGCCATATAATAATCTTATTATCCATCCTTCTTCTTCTATAATTCATTTGAAGGTTTCAGGGAGCCAGGCTTTTCCATTCACTTTTCTACTCAAATAATAATTTATCCTTTTGAATTCCAATGTCACAGCTTCCCTGAACTACTCATTTAGTCTTCCATATACTGTTCTTCATTGACAGTTTTTTCATTAGTGCTTTTTGTTTAATTCCACTTCACAAAGTCAGTAAGTACATCTTATTTATTTTGGTAACTGAGCTATGCAGGTATTTTCATTTTACAAACTCTTTGCCAAGAGAAACAGTATAGTAGTGTATGGAAAAACGTATATTCAGCTAATACGAGTTTTGAAAACTGAATGGAATCTCATTGATCTTGTAATAATGCAACTACCTCTTTCAGTTTACATTTTGATAAAATATTATTACATGTAATCAAATATTATTTTATCAAGAAGGTAGCTACATATAATATTTACTACATAACAATTATGGTATATGATATTGGTTTTACAGTCATGTATGTTATTCAATTATTCAATCATGTTTATAAAGCTATCCTGGAAGCAAGTTCCAATTTAATTTGAGAGCAAAGAAGTGGCTGCCTCATAGAGTGACACATCCTCTAATCAACACCTAGGATGGGTGAAGTCATACCTGAGAGTATGACCAATAAACTATCACAGAAAATCGTATTGTAGCAGATATTGAAAAAGCAACTAATTCATGCTTTGATCATAAGAAGTATAACACTGTATTTTTTTTATATAAAAAAGGTTTTGTCACAAAAAAAAAAAACAAACTATATGTTTTACATGGAATGTGATGTGATTCTCTCTCTTACAGACCTCACAGTATTATGCATTTATGATACATTGTTGTTATTGGGTGTCACTGCCTTGATTTCAGACTCACAGCAACCGCATGTTGTAGAGTATGAATGCCCCATAGGATACTGTAGGCTACATCTTGACAGGAACATATCACCAGGTCTTTCTCCTGTAGAGGGGCTGGGTAGGTTTGAACCCCCAGCCTTTCGGTTAGAAGCAGTGGACTTAACTGTTTCACCACCAGGGCTTCTTATGATACATTAAAATAGTTTAAGTAAAGGTTTTAAGTAAAGCATGTCATCACTTAAAAGCAATTTTCTGAAAATCTTTGCACTATGTTTACATTATAAATTAAGCAATGTTCTATTGTTTGGAATTAAACCTTTAAGTGATTTGTTTATAATTTCACAGGACTATTGTGACAAGACAGAGATACTTTACTGAAGCTCTATAACCAGCAAGTATATAAGTATAAATAACCACCACTTATTACCAGCACTAAGCAAGGACCTTAAATATGTGCCTTCTCCTAGTAAGGAGTCAAGGTCTTGGTGGCGAAGTGGTTAAGAGCTTGGCTGCTAACCAAAAAGGTCAGCAGTTCAAATCTACCAACTGCTTCTTGGAAACCCTATGGGGGCAGTTCTACTCTGTCCTTCAAGGTTGTTATGAGCTGGAATCGACTCAATGACAACACGTTTGGTTTTGGTTTTTAATAAGAAGTCAGCACCATAACTTCAAATGTATTAGTTAGTCTTCAAATTACATCTTTGATGGGTATTTTCTAAGCAAATATTTAATGATATTAAAGGGTCTTTGGTAAATAATTTCCTATAGAAAATCCATCCATTTTAATTTTTTCATGCATTGATCAAATTCAAAAGGACTAAAGAAATCTGTTTTAATATATAAATACATTTTATAACAAAAGCAACAAACAAAGACAGGGTAGTACTGCTAAAGTTATCTTGAAGATTTAGCTTTGGGATTAATTCATGAAATAGAAATTTCAATTTTCTTCTGCTAAACTATAACAGTATTAGGTTCTCCAGGTATAATTAACCTATAAAGGTTGTTGCTCATTCAACTACATAGGTCAGTTAAGTTTATGTTAATCTTGCCTAAGAACAAACAATTATTTATAATTTTTTTAGTTATTTGTAATTCTTTGACACCTCAGAGTTGTACTTTTAATAATGTTATTGAATAGGCTAAGAGATAGTATACTTACTTAGAAATAAGCATGGATCTTTATTATTCACACAACTAACCATGGGGTTTTCTGCCATCAGAAAATTCTCCTAGAAGATGTCAATGCAAGGCTGTAAGAAATTACATTCCTTATTAAAAAAAAACTAAACCAAATCAATAAAATTCTGTTGGGACACTGAAGATATGGTTGCAATATCAATACAAAAATAACACGATCCTAGAGAATGTCTGCAGAGAAACTTTGTTAGGTCAAAACAAAATAATTTTAAAATGTCAATTACATATCTTTAAAAATATATGAGTGAAAATTAACATCATCATATTGCTGAAAATGAAAATGATGCTGTATATGAAGATCTGCTAAGACAAATCCATAAATAATATTTACTTTTAAATATATAAGTAACTTTAAAGTTGTGAAACTAAGAGGATTGCTGGAATAATGATTTGAAAAAGAGATGGTTGAAGAGAATTTCTATTTCTCAAAGTAAATATAACAATTTTAATTTCCTTTTGAATTTCTATTTATATTGCTGATATAAATAGCATAATATGTCTTTTAAAAAAAAAATGAAGCTCTGTTTTACGGCAGAGAGACACAGTGACCCAACCTGGTCCTTTATACAGCCACCTAGTGAGCTCACAGGGCCATTTCTACAGACCCTGGTCCCCAGGGAGAGCCCTGGATCTAGAATGGATCATGTTCAATACTTATCTGCCCCGGCCCTTCTGAAATCTCTTCCAGACCTTCCTAACCTATTTACCATAAAAAAAAAAAATAGCATAAATGAATTGTGGCAGAGAGAATGCAACTCAAGTCTTCTATAAAGAAAAAGATCCTGTAAACTTACTAGACACTGACAAGTTTACAACCAGATAATATCCTAAAAATATAAGTAAAAGGAAGAATTATTAGAAAGATACAGATTCTCCTTAGCTATGCACTTTAGGAAAAACTCCAAATAGGCTTATAAATCTCTGAATAAAACCAAAATAGATATATATCTGGAAGGCAGCCAGGAGTAATAAAGTTACTCCAATAGAACTCCAGTGTATTCCAAACTTGAGAAATGGGGGCATGCAATGTGTTATTTCCAGTCCTTTGTAAATATTTGATTTTATGTTTGTATATGTGTGTAGAAAAAAAATTTTCAATTTTCTCAATAAAAAAGAAAACATGGTTACTTGATAATTCATTCTTAGATTCCTGATTATGTGTGAGATTGAGTTCACATTTCTGAGTTATGGATGTCACAGAACTGCCAAAATGTGCTCACATAGTGTAAAGAAGGTGATTATCACTACTAAGCCTCCTAGCAGTTTAGCAAATGTGCAGAAGTATTGCTGAAACAAAAATCATCAACACAGGAGGCCATTTGGTCAGCGCAGAACGGGTAAATATTTTGACTGCTGATGAATACTGTTAACAAAATTACAAAGTTACAAAGTATGAAGAAACATACTTTGAAAAAACAGCTAAGTTTTCACTGGTACAATTACTTCTGAAAATACTTGCTTCCTAATCTATTTCTTTCGGTGCTAATCAGATCCTTGCTTAGGGGTTTAACTCCATGGATCTAGTAGGTTTGCCATATCCTCAGAACCTCAGCAATACCCGGCACATAGCTGATACATCAATAAAGATTTATAGAATAAACTATCAAACTGACCTGTCACCATTAATGTTTAGAGTTTTTAATACTTTATTATTAGCTTTTTTGTATATTCTGATATCATAGTGTATATCACACATAATTATGATACATAGTGCTTTTTGATCATCACGCTACCCACTTTATTCCCTAATTGTGAATTTTTTTACACATTGAATTTGAGGACAATTACTTTATTTGTTACAAATTCGGTATTTCCAATCATTTAAGTGGATTTGAGGTAAGGATAAACATTTTAAATTTTACAGTTTGGTATTCTTTCATCTTATGTTTATGTCCCATTTTCTCAGATAATCTATGCTTCCAGAGTCTTCTTTTGAGCACCATCTTTATGGTATCAAATATATGTGAATAAAAAATCACTAAACTGAGGGCTTTGAAACACACTGGCCTGGAAGACTCAATAATGTAGAAACCCTCCAATACAATTTTGTTTAATTGGGGATCATTTTCAGTGAATAATATGCTCATAAAAACAACTAAATGAGTATATAAATTTGTATTCTCAAAGCATTTTACTGGCTCAAACATTTTACACTTTGTTCCCACCATACCGTTGTCCCTGGAATTGAACCAAAGAAATATTAAATCAGAGAGAGCAACCAATAAAAGATCAAGTTAAGAGATAGAAAAACAATAATAATGATGATAACTAAATAACAATGCCCCTAGAGTAGTTTACTTACTGGAAAGTGTTATGAATTGAATTATGTCTCCCCGAAATATGTGTTGGAATTCTAATTCCTACTCCTATGGATGCAATTCTATTTGAAAATAGGGTTTCTTTGTTATGTTATTGAGCTGTATCAGTATAGGGCGTGTTCTAAACCTAATCACTTCTGAATTACAAAAAGTAGATTAGATACAGAAGTGCCCACAGATGGAAAAAGACAGGTGCCATGTGAGTACATTCTACAAGTTAAGGAACTAAGGAATGTCAAGTGGTATCAGCAAAGAAGGAGTCAACATGGCCAAGATCAGATCTGGACTTTTACATTTCTGAGCTGTGAAGAAAATAAATTTATATTCTTTGTTGTGATTGTTTTAGGTGTCCAAGTTGATTCTGACTCATACGGACCCCACGTGACAGAGTAGAACTGTCCCATAGGACTTCCTAGACTATTGCTCCTATAAAGATTATAAAAATCACCCCAGCAACGGGTGATTTTTATAATCTTTATAGGAGCAGATTGCCATGTCCTTTTCCGGTAGAGCTGCTGGGGGAGTTCAAACCGCCAACCTTTTGGTTCACAGCCAAGAGCTTAACCATCATGCCACTAGGGCTCCTTTTCTCTTCTTTAACCCCACCCGTTTGTTGTTTCCGATACAGAATCCTAAGGAGCTAAGAGAATATCTTTGGTATGATGGACAATTTCCCCTTACATCCCTCTACTTCATCTGGTTTTTGAACAGATTTTGTCATCAGCTATACATTTATTAATGCTCTACCTGCCCCCAGAAAATAATTTTAAGTAATTTACAATTAAAAAGAGATATAAAACTACCAGAGATCTTACAGAGAAGATAATTAATGCTGACCGAAGTTCTAATTTGCTACTGGTATTGTAGACACATTATTTTATTTTATTATCTAAACGGAAAAAGGATAGAGAAAAACCTTCTGAGGTACGTTTATTTTTTTTTTTATTGTGCTTTAAGTCAGTCTCTCACATAAAAACTTATATACACCTTGCTACATTCTCCCAATTACTCTCCCCCTTATGAGACAACCTGCTCCCTCCCTCCACTCTCTCTTTTTGTGTCCATTTTGCCAGCTTCAACCCCTTTACCTTCTCATCGTCCCTCCAGGCAGGAGATGCCAACATAGTCTCAAGTGTCCAGCTGACCCAAGAAGCTCACTCCTCACCAGCATCCCTCTCCAACCGATTGTCCAGTCCAATCCATGCCTGACGAGTTGGCTTTGGGAATGGTTCCTGTCCGGGGCCAACAGAAGGTCTGGGGGCCATGACCACCGGGGTCCTTCTAGTCTCAGCCCGACCATTAAGTCTGATTTTTATGAGAATTTGGGGTCTGCATCCCACTGTTCTCCTGCTCCCTCAGGGGCTCTCTGTTGTGCTTTTTGTCAGGGCAGTCATCGGTTGTAAGGGGTACATATTTTTCCATTTAAAAGGCTGAAAAAAGAGTCATACTAGATTAAGTAACTTAATCATAAGGCGTCCTTGTACACTCACATTCAAATGCAGAGTTCTCTGATGTAAAAGTCTGTGTTCTTACCACTACTTCATAATCCTTCCAAAACAATAAAGCTACAAACCAAATAATAAAGTGGTAAAAAAATAGAGAGAAGGAAAAGTCTGCTTGATGGGCCCTTTAATAATAAAGTGCAAAAACTCAGCTCTGAGCATCTACCACAATTGGTTATATATTTCTCTTTTTAGAAATTCTTCTAGTTCTAGTTAGTACACACCTACCTTTCAAACATTCATTTTTTCAGCTACACTTTTGAAAGGAGTAGCTTGAAAAAAAATTTGATAAATCCTTCATAAAAATATATACATGAATTATTTTGTTGATTTTGGTTTAAAAAGATCTATGTCCTCTAAATACCACATATACAGACAACAGAAGGGATGTTTTGTTGGAAAAAAAACTGATCTATATTCATCTATATGCATATATGCATCTGAGCTATATTTTGTCCTTAAAGGAGAGAACGGGAGATCCATATGAACAGGGATATCAGCAAAATGAATTGACCTTTTCTTTTAAAACAGAGACCAGATAAGCTCAAGCACCCAAACGGTTGCTGGGTTAATATGTTGCACCATGAGGCCTTAACCTGGAATCCCGAAAGGGCTCTGCTGTGATGGTACTTGAGGACGTTTCCTTCTTTATTTGAGGTTAAAAGAATCTGAAACAGTTTCAAAGAGCAACATGAAAGTGACAGAAGGTGTTCAATCCAAAGGTTCTAAAAGATTATTTTATGAAAATATCAACGTTGCTCTTTTTGCAAATTAAACCATTTCAGAACTATTGAAAGCACTAATTTGGAATCAGGATAAGGTCACAATATAGATTGCTATCTCAAAATGAATGCAAGCTATAGGTAAAACTCTATTAAATAGAATATCATTGCAATGAAACCATGTAGAACGCACGTGTAAATCCTAACCAGAGTATAGTTTTTCCTGGTTTTGCAGAGAGACTTTTCTGTATAGGAGGCAGTTCAAAATAGAAATCATTTGCAACTTATTTTAGAACAATAAAATCTGTCAAAAAGGTAAATATTTATACGTTTAACAGGCTGTTTGATATTTATGTTTTTAACACCTGCTTATACATATTTTTTTTTTTTTTTTATATATAAGAGCCCTGGTGGTGCAGTGGTTAAGAATACAGTTGCTAACTGAAAGGTCAACGGATCAATTCACCAGCCACTCTGGCGGAAAAAGACGTGGCAGTTTGCTGACTCTGCTTCTGCAAAGATTTACAGCCTTGGAGTTTTACTCTGTCCTGTAGTGTCCCTATGAGTCAGAATCAACTTCACTGTACAGGGTTTGTTTGTTTGTTTGTTTTCTTGTGTACACTATATTTGAGATTCAGAAAGTGTGACTTGTCTAAAATCATAGGTAGACAAGTTGTTGTTCATTGAACCTTGTTCTCCAGTTCCCATCTCTACACCATACTGTTACTAAGCACAATAAGAAACAACACTTGTAAGTTAAATGATTTGTAGAAAACACACATTTACTGATTTAATATTTGTAATATATGTTTGAGGTACATACCCTATTTTATGGATAAAAATCTGTTGCCATCCAGTCAATTCCAACTCACAGAGACCCTACTGTCTCCAAGGAGAGGCTGGTGGATTCAAAGTGCTGACTTTTTGGTTGCCAGCTGAGCAAGTAGCCACTATGCCATCAGGATTCCATCTTATGGATAACCCAAAATCAAGAACCAAACCCACAGCTGTCGAGTCAATTCTGACTCATAGCGACACTATAGGACAGAGTAGAACTGCCCCATTTGGTTTCCGAGGAGCACCTGGTAGATTTGAACTGTCAGCCTTTTGATTAGCAGCTGTAGCTCTTAACCGCTACACCACCAAGGTTCCCTCTTATGGATAAGGAAATTAAAGTTCAAAGTCCAATAATATTCACCAGACTCAGTCCTGTAATTTAAGTCTTATAAATTCAGGTCATATGTTCTTTCTACCATGTCAAATTCCTAGACTGCATTTAATAAATAAATCATCCCAATAACTTTAGCACAATAAAGCAAGTTTGTAGGTAAGAATCAAACCAAATCAAAACAAACCAAACCAAACTTGTTGCTGTCAAGCCAATTCTGTCTCATGGCAACCAAAATGTACTAAAGAGTGGAACTGAGCTCCATAGGGTTTTCTTGGCTGTAATCTTTATGGAAGCAGAGTGCCAGGCCTTTCTTCCATGGTGTGTGTGAACTGCTAATCTTTAGATTTGAGGCCAAGCACAAACCATTTGTGTCACCCAGGGACCTAAGAGTTTCATAAAACTCTTTTTGTAAACAAACGTATTTTTTCAAATGATCCAAGGGAGGAAAAAAAAAATGAGGAAAACTCTCTTCATCCAGTCACAACCAAATATACTCAGTCCTTAATCTTCCTTTATTATCCTCACTTCTACACATTCCACAGTCCATTTGGATCTTGCTCCCTGTCTTCTAGTCTCTGAAAAATATTTTCATTTAGGTCTCTTAACAACCTTCTAATTACCAAACACAATGACCTACTTTCAACATACATGATTTCTTTTTTACCATTTTCAATGTTTACAATCTACTTTTTTGAAACTCTTAAATTACTTTTTTTTTTTTTTGGCTTTTGGCTCACCATTTTGTTTCTTTCTTATAATTTTAGGCTGATTTTGTTCAAGCATGTTAGATCATTCCTCTTTCTCCATATTCCCAATCTGCTTCTCAGCTCCAGAAAAAAACTTTCATTAGCTCAGTGGACATTTCCCTGGGATTTTCTTCAGGAAACTCAAATAAGTCCAAAATCCAACTCAAAATCTTATTCGTAGAGTCAGGATAAACTTCTAGCTCCTGCAACTCTATTAACAACAGTAATGATTTGGCATAGAAACTTGTGAATCACATTGGTCAGACCAGCAACCAATAATGGGGAAGGTGCAGTACCAGGCACTGTTTCTTTCCATTGTGCATGGGGTCGCCTTGAGTTGAGAGCCAGGTAACAACAGGCACTGTTCCTATATATCCATCTCCTTTCTGCCTAATTTTCCTCCATGGTACTCATCATTTTTCATGCTATTTATTTTGAACATTTTTTTAATTCATGTCTCCCCCCTCACTAGAATTTAAGCATTATATGATCAAGGATTTTTGATGCTTTTGTTTGTCAGTCTAGCCATAGAATATTGCACTTTGCTTGGTAAATTCAACTCACCATTGAATAAATGAATGCACGGTTATTCAACTCCTTTCACATACTTTGCACGTGAAGCACTAAATATCATTTGTGTTATATTATTTTCCAACATGACCTAACTCAAGCTTGTGGAATCATAGTTTATTCTTAGGTGATGTTGCTGTCTAAATAGTATTATTGACTCTTTGCTTTCTTCTCAGATCCAGCTTCACTGTGACACCAGTGCTAACTTTCTAAAACAAAAATGTGATTCTTTTAATCTCTCATAATCAAAGTATTTAACAGAGGATGAAGTACAATTATGTTGTTTTAAAGCAAATTCCTCATAATCATAGCCTAATATCAGTTTCATCTCCTCAGTCATTCCTTATCTGAATTATTTGCTTAGTGTAACCATAGAAAACTAATTATTTTTTACCTGAACCTACTTTTTTCTCATGTCTCTGTCCTTGCTGAGAGTTTTTCCTTAGAATGAAGTTAACTACAACTCTCTTATCCAAAGTTCCTATTTTTTCTTCAAAATTTAGAAAGATTATATCTTTCTTAGACACAATTATCCCACATTCTTGTGTCCCAAAATTGAGTCTTGTTATGATGTTGAACAGGTTTCAGCAGAGCTGTCAAATTAAGATGGACTAGGGAGAAAGAACTGGAGTGCTAGTTCAGAAAATTAGTCAACAAAAATTCTATGGATCACAATGGCCTGATCTGTAATCAATCATAGGGATGACGCCAGATTGGGCAGTGTTTCATTCCATTGTGTATGGGGTCACCACGAGTCAGGGGCTGACTGGACGACAGCTAACAACAGCAACAACAATATTCAGTTTTTTAGAGAAAGAAAGCAAGCATAGGGAGGTACACAGAGCTAAAATTGGGTTTTTTTAAATTAATTTTTATTTTGCTTTAAGTGAAAGTTTACAAATCAGGTCAGTCCCTTATATAAAAATTTATACACACCTTGCTATACACTCCTAATTGCTCTCCCTCTAATGAAATAGCACAGTTCTTCCCTCCACTCTCTCTCCTCGTGTCCATTTGGGTAGTTTCTGACCCCCTCTGCCTTCTCATCTCCCCTCCAGGCAGGAGATGCCAACATAGTCTCATGTGTCTACTTGATCCAAGAATTTCGTTCTTTACCAGTATCATTTTCCATCCCATATTCCAGTCCACTCCCTGTCTGAAGAGTTGGTTTTGGGAAAGGTTCTGCCTTGGACTAACAGAAGTCTGGGGACCTTGGCCTCTAGGGTCCTTCTAGTCCCAGTCTGACCATTAAGTCTGGTCTTTTTATGAGAATTTGGGGTCTGCATTCCACTGTTCTCCTGCTCCCTCAAGGTTCTCTGTTGTGTTCCCTGTCAGGGCAGTCATCGGTTGAGGCCAGGAACTATCTGGTTCTTCTGGTCTCAGGCTGATGTTGTCTGTGGTTTATGTGGTCTTTTCTGTCTCTCAGGTTCATAATTACCTTGTGTCTCTGGTGTTCTTCATTCTTCCTTGCTCCTGTTGGGTTGAGACCAATTGATACATCTTAGATGGCCACTTGCTAGTGTTTAAGACCCCACACACCACTCTTGAAATTGGATTAGTTTTTGATATAGAGAAAAATCAGAAAAACACTGAAATAATGTCAAGTATGGAAAACAAGTGTCTGACAGGCTGGTGTACTGTAAAGTGTTATAACGATATGCAACTGAGGTCTGGACAAACATCCCAGACCGCAAGGGGATGAACCAAAGTGAAGTGACACAATTTCCAAATAGGTTCAGGAGATATCAAGAAAGTAATATTTCTAAGATTCCATTAATTCACTCATTAGTTTAATAAAGAAATATCAAGCGTTTACTTTTTGCTAAACCTATGCTAAATTCTGGAGCTGCAAAGAATAATGACATGTACTTCTTTTTTTGAAAGAGCCCACAGGTTGAACAGAATTTCAAAATCAGCAAATAAGGAGACTGATACATTTTAGTAAGTCCCAGTCACTTTGCTAGGTAAGAAAGCAAAGCTCTAGTACACCAGCAAAGGGAAGGGTAAAACTAACTCTTGCAGGGGCAGGTTACCAGCACAGGAACTCATTATGTAGTGTCAAGTTACAAGTCCGGTTCAATAGCTGAAATCTATCAGAAGGACTAGAAATCAGGAGCAAGGGGTGAGCTCGATGTCTAAAACGACTGCTAGGATCAATTCTGACTAGTAGAAAGAGCAACACAATATGAACCCTTTGTTAATGCTTTCCTAATTCACCTCTGGGTTACTCCTAAGAACTGACACACTGCGGGGAGTTACCAAGGGCCCCCATGATTGAAAGAAGGATGAATGAAAAGGTCAGAAAGGTACAGGCATCTGCTTTATTCCTCCTCTGGACTGTGGACTTCCTCTGTGTTAGAAACAGTCCTATTTATCTTTGCATTCCTGGGATTTAAAACAACTGATAGTACATATTAAATGAACAAAACTTAAACTATTGAAATGGTTAAAGTGAATTAGACCCTTAGTTACTGTGTTTTGCTGAATTTTACTATGGGGAATAGGTGGTAGGCTATCAAACAGTACGATAAAAGCTGTCAAGAGAGGGTTTCCCAAAGTAAGAAGTGGAAAAAGAGAAAACAAAATACTTAAACCTTATATTCCTTTTTCCTGACCTTATGGGAAGTAACAAAAACCTCAGTTTTTGATTACGTAATTGTAATATGACAAAGATTCCAGGCTTGAGAAAATAACTTGGTGGGCGAAATATAAATTAGGAAATAATATGCCCAAGGAAATTACAAAATCATATTTTAATGATGTCATTTATTTTGAAATCTACACTTTAAAACTAAAAAGGGAAAAGGATTATGGTATTTATGCAATTAAAAGGTGATATACACTTAGTGATATAAAATATAGAGTGAATTGATAATGGTACCACACTGAAATTTTACTATTGAAAATTATTTTTGACAAAATTTGAACTTTGAAGAGATTTCCAATGTTTATCAAAAATTTTAAGTTTCTTAATGGATGATTTTTCAAAATTTCAGACTTTAAATTTCAGTTTTTATCAACTGTATTTAAAAATAGTCACTTTCTTCCTGGGCTAAAATTTCATGTTTGTTCCTATTGACTAGGAGGTTTTTTTACTGTACTAGCACATTCCTATAATTCTCTTTCCATCTGAACTCTTTTCTATGATTTCTGTATTGTGTATTGTGTCACAGGACATATAATATACTCCTTGTAACTTCAAGCTTTAATCACAGCTAAAAATGAATTTTTGATACTTTTATATAAAAGTAGAGAAACGTATCGTGCTTTGGCAACTTAGTGGTGATAGTTAACACTTTGACGGCAATAGTCATGTACACTACCTTATTATACTCTAACTTTGAGGGCACTGGGTTATAAGGAACAATGGAGCACGGGTGGTTCAATGGTTAAGAGCCAAACTATTGCTATGAACCAAAGGTCGGCAGTTTAAAACCACGAGTTGCTCCTTGGAAACCCTATGGGGCAGTTCTACTCTGTCTTATAGGGCTACTATGACTCAGAATTGACTCAACACCACATAACAACAACAACATAAGGAACAGTATTCATAAAATTGGATTGATCAGGTAATAAAGTGCATTATAAAATATGTTAATGGAATGTGTGTTTGGTCATGAATGGAATGAGACCTAGGCAGACCACAAAAGGATGGACAGAGATGGAAGATTGCTACGAGGGTGTAGTTGTTTCACTTAGGTTTGCCGTAGACCAGATTGCTTACAGCTGCATTAAAAAGGCCTTACTGGAGAGGACACTTTCAGGCAAAGTGACCATGTGAAAAAGCCACTCTGTGTGGTATACCATAAAAGGCAGGAACAGAGGAGGAGTATTAAGAAATTAGCTTTACAGACCATTGCCATCTTCAAGAATAGTGCCAACAACAACACATCATGGGGGATTCTTAAAAAATTCATAAAAGCAAACAAAGCAACAAAAAGCTAGAGTATTCACATCTACAACACAAACACACCAACATCATATATCACAAGCACTGATTCAGGAAGCTATTTTAACCCTCTTACTTCTTCTCCCACCCTAACCCTACGATAACCACAGAAGTAGCATAGTATTAGAGAATGTAGAGAAGAAAAAGGAGAGGAAGGAGACAGAGGGAGAAAGAAAAAGGGCAAGAAGGCAGTGAGAGAAATATTATTAGAAAAAAAAAAACTATTGAATTACTTGTCAAGTATCCATTAAATGTTAAAATATTTTCATTGAATAAAAATGAATACGTTTCCAAACTCCAACTCTAAAGCTGACTTAGAAATATCTGAAAGAGAAACAATTTGTATTTCACTTGCTGTATTTTTTAAAAAATATTCTCATTTTTTCTTTTACCATTTCTGAATGTTTCTGGAAAAAAAAAAAAAAAGATATAATGATTTCCAGAATCTGATGGTCATTTTCTATTACATTACTTGTTAGAGAACAAAATATAATCACTTCAAAATAATTGGTTCCATCAGAGAAAATGAAATACTTCCAATGAAAAGCATCTTCAGAATGTTGTCAGGTCTGAGAGCCAACAATAGGCAAAGTGAAATCAAAAAGCAAGGCAGAGTGAACACAGTAATTTATTCAGGTAATTAGAAAGAAAATTATGTAAAATTGAGTACCATAATTGTTTTGAGGTCGGTAACTCAAATTTGTAATTAAACATGCTGTATTTAGTACATAAATAATATTCACTCCTTTATCTAATGGATGTCAGGGAAATGCTGAGTAAAATAAAGCAAATTATTAAACAATACCTTTTTTTTTTTTAAGCTTGGCAGTCAAATACTCAAAATGTCTTAACATTTAGTGAGAGACTGAAATTCAGTGCTTATAATCTAACACCATGAATTCATCTAGTAGGTTGCATTGACACATATAAATTATTTGCTGGGTGAAGAAAGGCAGTTACTCTTAAGTGCACTTCCCCCCTCCCCACCAATGATTTGGTGTTCTTATATTTCCTATTTTTCAAGTCATTTCTGTAAAAAATGGTATGAACCCTGGCTTTGCCTGAACTTTACCATCCTCAAATCTATAGAATTCTACAAATCTTGTAAAAACCTGGGAAAGAAAGCTAGCAAGATTATATTCTATTCACCACATTTAAGGTATTCACTATTTTTCTATTGATGTTACAGCCAGCTGACTTATAGACTGTTCATTAGTGAATGCAGGAAACTTTGTGGCTTAAAATTTCCCAAACACTTAGTTTCTATTTTAAGGGTTACCTGCACCCTTTTACTTCTGATAATTATAAAGCTCATTTGGTGGATTAGAAGGTTATCAGTCTTAGGGACCAAACAAAATTGAGACTATCACTGACATATGGGAAGATTTTAGGTGTCTGGAAAACTCTAAAGTGGGTTATAGGGTTAGTAATAGATACTCTCTCTTATAAGCAAAGAAACAGAGTCTGTAATCCCAAACGCCAAAGACATATAAAAAGCAGTGTTATTTACAAGTGGCTATATCACTTCGAAAGGATTCTCTCACTTATGCATCCTTTCAATAGGCATCTACTAAGCGGCATTAGATATAGCATTGATAAACCTTTTCCTGCTTTCAAAAGGCATGGTGTCATGTAGAAGGCATATAAGAGAACTAGTAATGAATATAAATTCATCACTGGTGGTATCCCAATTCCTAGACAAAGCTTGGCACTTTATAGGCATTGGCATTCAATACATATTTGTTGAATTACTTCAATATATATTATTTCACTTACTCATTTATATATTATATGGACTTCTCTTTCTTTTAGTTCATGGAGTTGATTCAAAGGTCAGTACTCTATAATCTGTCTTCCTAAGGCCAATCGGTATCAAGGTTTTTATAATAAGATTTAATAAATGTTATTGCAGATTTATGACCAAGATGCTACAGAAGAGCAACACACGTAGGCTGAAGTGCAGGGGAGGCAGAAATGCTTTCAAGCAGAAGGAATTTTCCGACTGAGACCCTGGTAGGGAATGTGGGTGTAGTTATATAGCAAAGGAAGAACTTGGCAAACTCAAGAAGCAGCGTATATGAAGGGCTGGGCATAAATCATTTGAGGGACTCAAGATATTTCAATATGGCCAAAGTGGAAGTCATGCAAAAGCAAACAGCAGAGAAAGTAACAGGATAAGGAGAGTCCAAAAGCCCTATCATGTTACTCTCAAAGGCTAAGGAATTTGAAGTTGATAGTATATACTTACTACAGCTAATAATGGAGAAAGTTAAATGAGTGGTTAGTTATATTTATGTTTCACAAATGTCATTCAGGTAGCAATAGCAAAAACGGATTAGAGGAAGACGAGAGTAACACAGAGGGATTACACAACACAGTTTGGAGTAATCCACAGGATGAAATAAGTCATTGGTAGAAAGAAAGAAAATAAATGACTGGCTCTTTTAAATATTAAGGAGATACAATAAACAGGATTCAGTGATAAATTTGTGTGGGTGATATAAGTCATGTAACTGTTGATTGAATGTTTGGTCTTTTGAGCTAAGAAAATGGTGATACTGTTCATTTAGAAATGAGAAGTATTAAGATGGTAAGAGTTGGAGAAACTCAATTACAAGTTACATTTGTGTCAAGCAATACTTCCGGGACATGGGTATGGTTTATGTATGGAAAGCTATTTGATACGTGAAATTGGAATTCAATGCCTGGAAATAAAGCTTTAGTTATCTCTTTCATAGAATAGTTGAAGACACAAGACAGGATGGAGTTTCTTGGACAAGTACTCTGAGTGGGAAATACTTATGGTGTGAACAGAACCTAGAGGAAAACATGAGAAGAATTACCAACAAACACAGAAGAAAGAACAGTGGCCTGTCTTCTTAGAGACCACAGAAGAAACTTTCAAAAGCAAGAGATTGGACTACAGTATAAAATGTCATACTGTGATCAGTAAAATATAAAATGAGATAATTGGTATACTCTTTACCAATGTAGTTTCAATGCAGTAGTGGATATGACTAGAATACTATTTGTACTGATAGTGGGGATGCAAAGAAGCAGTGAGAAGGTGGAGAATGTGGGGCTGGACAAAACTTTTAATAAGGGCATTTGAATGGAAATAGAGAGGAGTATAATTAAGTAAAATCTTAGGGAAAAATACAGTTTTTAAGATAATTTCAAGTATTTATATGAAGATGGGAACCACGGTAGAGGAAAAGATTAAAGTAAAGATGTCAGGAGCCCATAATTGATGAAGTGAAGTCTCTGAGGAGAAAGAAATCCTGGTACACAGATCAGAAATGATGGGATTAATAATCTTAGACAAAAAGAGGAACATATTTTCCATTGTCATAGAAGGCAATTAAGCAAGGTAGGGATGGGTAAGATATATTGGTAGGAATTTCTTAAAATGAGTGATTTACTTCCTGAATGACTGCTTTGTTTGCTTGTTTGTTTTTGTCTTAGCAAGCAGGAATGTATGTGGAGATTGAGCAGGAAAAGGGAGTTGTATGGGGACTATAGGAGTAGAGTAAAGGTTAGGTACAAGTAAAGATCAAATTGACATATAGTAAGACACGCTTGCATTTGAAAAGTTGACAAAGTTTTATATCAGGAAAAACAATCTACACACACACACATATATTGCATCCATGATCCAAAAAGTCCCTTTATGTCAACATTATAAATTAATGTCTATTGCTGTACCTGTTATATCTCTGTTGACCCTCAGCTTGCTTCCTACTTGTCTGAACTTGCCTCTGGATTGCACAGCATATGGAAGCATGAAAAGTACATTTCTTAACCAAACATGGCACTTAGAGAATGCCCATGGGAGCCTGGGGCTGGAGGGTGATTGAAACAAAGAGGAAGCGGCCTCAAAGCAGCCCCACACCAATGCAGGCTCCCTGTTCAGTAGCAGCCACAAAAGGTTTCAAGGCAGCATGTCAGCATCTGGCATAACCTCCCTTCTGCAGACTCTCCCAGAGCTGGGGCAGTCTCCTAAACCGAAAACTCAAAGCAAAGCCATTGCCATCGAGTAGATTCCAACTCTTAGAGACCCTACAGGAGAGAATAGAACTGCCTCATAGGGTTTCCAAGGCTGAAATCTTTATGGAAGCAGGCTGCCACATATTTCTCCCACAGAGTGGCTGGTGGGTTCAAACCACCGCCCTTTCGGTTAGCCTTAGAATGTCTTAACCACTGAGCCACCAGGGTTCCTTCAGCAGCCTACTGCGTGTTGATAAATCCCTTTCCCTTTTGTTCCTGTGGCTCTTCTAAAACATTCTAAAGGATTTCCTGCATTAAATTTCTCTCTGTTTGAAAACACCACAGTGATTTCTATATTTTAGATTTGACGCTGACTGATCCAATTGCCAAGAAGTAAATTAGAATTTCATAGAACTTAGTAACAGTCTAAATCCAGTATAATTCAAAGATAATTAATATATTTTTTCTGCCTAGTTATGAGCAATTTACCAAAAAAAGTATCTAAGATCTAGTTCCAAGTCAGTTTAACTGAACCATATATAAATATGGAGTGAACATCTTGCCTCATGAATTAAGCCATCAGAATTGCATCATTTAAAAAAGAAATAATTATTTTAGAACGCTTAATGAAGACTTTAAAAAAATACTATCTAAATTTAATGAAAGGTGAAATGTATGTCTTAATTTATTTCTTTCTCTGAATTTATGATTGCTAGTTCATCTATTTCTCACCTCTGCTGTTACTAACAACTTGTATTGGCACTTTTATACTGATCTCACCTATTTTCTAAGATAAGGTATCTCTAAGTTTAACTTGCTTAACATTTTACTTCTTAGGCTTCAGATTGCATATTAATAGGTCTGCAATGAAATATGACATACCTCAACATAATTATCTGAGCTGTTTTGAGCATTGGTGCTAATGAGAATTCTCATATGAGCTTGGTAAAGCCCTACAGAGAAAACTCTATTGTGTGATTTAAACAAGCAGTTTCTAGCCCAGTCCACAGTCTAATAAAAAATACCTCTAATAGTTATCTATCATTATCTTACACATTTTCCAAATGTCAAGAATCTAACACTGGCTAAGCTATGTGGTTATGGTTCAGGGTTTCTCACGAGGTAGCAGTTAAGTTGTCATTTGGGGATGTTGTCTCTAAACTGTTGGCACAGAAAGCTTTAGTTATTCACTTCTCCATGAAAAAAAAAAGCTCTCCATAAAGTGCTCAGCGCACAGCTTCGCTCAGAATGAGAAATCTGGCACAGACAGAGACAGAGAGTGATCACGTCCAGTATCAAAACTACAGTGTTTTATAACCTGACCTTGAAAGTCATATACTATCACTCTACTATATGCTATTGGTCACACAGACTAACCCAGGTACAACTTAGGAGAGGACTACACAAGAGTATAAATACCAGGAGCTACAAATCATTGTGAACAATTTTGGAAAATGTCTGCTAAAATGTCCCTACTTAGCATTAGTCTGATTAGGATACAATTATTTGGGGGAATTGGAATTGGTTAAATGTACACTTTTGGAAATAAATACAAATTTTCAACATGAATACCATATTTTTACACAAATAATGCACATCTTCTATATTTGTTTACCAACTGCTCCCTCCCCCCATGAAGTGTTTTTGTAAGTGCTGCTACACCAGTTTTGTTTTGTTTTTTTAAAAAACATGCTGCTGTAAAAAAAAAAAAAAAAAATTAGCATGGCATGCTAAGGAAAATGCCCCAAGGAAGGATGGAGCGGTTGGCAAACATAGAAGGTGTGAGTTATTTGCATAAAAATACAGTGCTCTTCTACAATTTCATCAGCAGCATCATTTTTACTTACGAAAAACAGTATTCTGTACACACCAAAAATTGTTCTTGGAAGTAATTTTTTTTTCGTGGAAGAAAGGAATATTTCTAATTTTGCAAGGGAAAGTTAAAAAAAAAAAAAAAAAAAGAATGACTACTGACTTATGCAGTGGCCCTGATTGCACAGTGGTTAAGTGTTCAGCTGCTGACCAAAATGTTGGTGGTTAGAACCTGCCAGCCACTCTGAGGGAGAAAGATGTGGCAGTCTGCTCTCATAAAGATTCCAAAAAAAAAAAACCCAAACCCAGTGCCATCGAGTTGATTCCGACTCTCATAAAGATTACATCCTTGAAAACCCTATGGGGGCAGTTCTACTCTGTCCTATAGGGTCTCTGTAAGTCAAAATCAAATCAAGGGCTAAGGGTTTTGCTAACTTATAACTTAACTCTTTTTAGAATTACTAGCAGTGCTAGTTTAAGTTCAAATTTTTCTTTCTATAGTTGTTATGTTGTATGGTAGTAGCTCATTCCGTTCTATAAAATATATTTCCAAATAAGTAAAATGGAATACATGATCTTGCATATTCATTAATTATGTAAAACCAATCAATGCAAAAAGATGCATAATGTATAAATACATATAAATATGTATAAATGTATATAAATAGGGAGTTGTGTTGTTTTGAGTTTCTTAAAATGAGATTAAAATACAGTTTGAAATAAAAATATCTTGTTTTTTATTAACTATCCTATAAAAAGCATAGACATACATCACTCCAGTAGCTTTTTATACCATTCATATTTGTTCTTTTGTATTCTTCTCTTTCTATATTGCAAATTAAAAATGTAATTCATTTACTTTCAATCTTTATTTTTTTTAAGTAAATGTCTTCAAGGTTGGAAACTAGATCAGGCCTCACTTTATATTTAAAACACAAGTTGGGCATGTGTTGTTCTATTTTTAAATTTCATTAAGAATACCTTGTTTGGCACAGGAGATATTTGGGAGATATTTATGAAGTTTTACTTTAATTGTAGTAAATGTGAATACAAAAAAAAAAAAAATTTGTCATCTCAGCATTCCTCCTATGTACAATTCAGTGACATTAATCATTATTTTTTTCTTTAATGGTTTACTTCAAAGTTAACTCTACTGATTTAAGAAACTCATATTTGAAGAACTATTTATACCTTTGGCAAGAGCTCAATATACTTTATTAAACATACATCATGTTATTTATTTATTTGTGCATCCTTGTTTATTACATATCACACCACTCCCTTGGCTTCATTTGTATTCTTTCTGGAGTACATGCTTTTACTGGTATTTAAACGATGGTATGAAAATATATCTATTATTTTTTCACTTTGGAATGATCTTCTAAGCACTGGGGATAAAACAAAAGATGAAACATATAAAGCCTGTGTCTTGATGGAGCTTTTGTTCCAGTTGGAGTGATTAATGATAACTTAAAACAAATAGAATAGAAAGTAGAGTGGAATAGGACAGAAAAAAAAAAAAAAGACTAGAATATCAAGTAAGGACAAATTCTCTAAAGCAAAATGCAAGTGAGAATTAGATAAACAAACAAACAAAAAACATTGTCATTGGGTTGATTCCTACTCATAGCAACCCTATAGGACAGAGTAGACCTGCTCTACAGGGTTTCCAAGGAGTGGCTCGTGGATTTGAACTGCTGACCTTTTTGGTTAGCAGCCATAACACACTGTAGCTCTTAATCACTATGCCACCAGGGCTTCAGATAAACTGAACAGGTATGTTATTTTAGATATTGTGTCAGAGAAGGCCTTCCTGAGGGGCTTTACGAGGAGAGCACTGACTGAAAAGTAGAAGAAAAAAATTTGGATGAGAAAACAGCAAATTGAAAAATGATAGAATCAATATGACTAGAAGTTGGATCTTAGAAAGGATCAATAAAATTGACAAAACACTAGCCAAATTGACAAAGAAGGAGAAGATGCAAATAACCCAAATAAGTAATGAATGGGTGACATTACAACAGAATCAACTGAAATAAAAAGGATCATAACAGAACATTATGAAAACTTGTACTCCAACAAATTCAAAAACATAGAAGAAATGGACAAATTTCTAGAAACACATTACTACCCAAACTAACACAACTGAGGTAGAAAATCTGAACAGATCCATAACAAAAGAAGAAATTGAAGAGGTCTTAAAAAAAAAAAAAAAAAAAAAACCCGGCCCAGATGGCTTCACTTAAGAATTCTACCATACATTCAGAGAAAAGTTAACATCGATTCTACTCAAACTATTCTAAAACATAGAAAAGGAAGGAATACTCCTGAATTCATTCCATGAAGCCAGCATAACTTGATACTAAAGCCAGGCAAAGACACCACTATAAAGAAAATTGTAGACCTATATCCTTCGTGAATATAGATGCAAAATTATCAACAAAATTTTAGCCAATGCTATTCAACAGCATCTCAAAATAATAATACATCATGTTTTAGTAGAATTCAAACTGGTTATGCAAAGATAGTTCAACAATAGAAAGTCAATCAAAGTAATTCACCACATAAATAAAACAAAGGAGATGGATCACATGATCATCTAAATTGATGCAGAAAAGGCATTTGATAAATTCCAACACCCTTCCCTGATAAAAACTCTCAGCAAAATAGGGATAGAAGGAAAATTCCTCAACATAATTAAGGGTGTGTCTTAGACATCTAGTGCTCCTATAACAGAAATACCACAAGTGGATGGCTTTAACAAAGAGAAGTTTGTTTTCTCACAGCCCAGTAAGCTATGAGTCCAAATTCAGGGCGTCAGCTCCAGGGGAAGGCTTTCACTCTTCTACCTCCCCTTGGTCTGGGAGTATCTCAGTGTAGGAACCTCAGGGCCAAAGGATGCGCTCTGCTCCCAACACTGCTTTCTTGGTGGTATGAGGTCCCCTGTCTCTCTGCTCACTTCTCCCTTTTATATTTCAAAATAGATTGGCATAAGACACTACCTAATCTTGTTGAGCTCATCAATAGAATTGCTGCTAATCCATTTTATTACATCATAGTGATAGGATTTACAACATATAAGAAAACTGCATAAAATGGTGGACAATCACATAGCACTGGAACCCACGGCCCAGCCAAGTCGACAGACATTTCTGGGGGCACAATTCAATCCATGACAGGGCATATATACAAAACCAACAGCAAACATTACTGTGAATGGAGAGATACTGAAAGTATTCCCCTTGAGAACAGTAACCAAATGAGGATGCTCTCTATCACCACTTTTACTCAATATTGTACTGGAAGTCCCAGCTAGAGCAGTAAAGCAAGAAAGGGAAATAAATGGTATCCAAATTGGTAAAGAAGAAGTAAAACTACACTTATTTGCAGATGATATGACCCTATATGTAGAAAATCCCAGAGATTCCACAAGAAAGCAACTGAAGCTAATAGAAAGATTAGCAAAGTGGCATGGTACAAGATCAGCATACAAAACTCAGTTAGATTCCTCTACACTAAAAGAACTCCAAAAAGGACATCAGGAAAACAATTTTATTTACAATAGCCCCTCAAACATAAAAATATTTAGGAATAAATGTATTGGGGACATAAAAAACTTATTCAGAGAAAACTATAAAACCCTACTTCAAGAAACCAAAAGAAAACCAAAAGAGACCTATGCAAATGGAAAAACATACCATGCTCATGGATAGGAAGACTTAACATTGTGAAAATGTCAATACTATCCAAAACAATCTATAAATATAATGAAATCTAAATCCAAATCCCCAAAATATTCTTTAATGAGATGGAAAATGCATCATCAACTTTATATGGAAAGAAAACAGGCCCTAGATAAGTAAAACATTATTGAAGAAGAAGAACAAAGTAGGAGGCTCACACTTCCTGGTCTCACAACCTACCACACAGCCAGGGTAGTCAAAACAGCCTGGTACTGGTACAATGACAGACACACAGACCAATGGAATAGAATTGAGAATGCAGAAGTAAACCCATTTACCTGTAGACAGCTGATATCAACAAAGGGTCAAAGTCCATTAAATGCTGAAGAGATAGTCTCGTTAATAAATGGTGTGGAAAAACTGGATATCCTTTTGCATAAAACAGAATTGATACCTCACACCAGTCACAAAGACTAACACAAAATGGATCAAAGACCTAAATGTAAAACCTAAAACTATACAGTTCATAGAGGAAAACATATAAAAAAAAAAAACTAGAGACCCTAACTTATGGCATAAACAGACTACCAAACAGGTCGAAAAATGCAACAAAAACAGAATATAAACTAAATAACTGGGGCCTCCTAAAAATTAAATATTTATGCTCAACAAAACTTCACCAAAAGAGTAGAAAGAGAACATAGAGATTGGTAAAAAAAATTTGTACCTGACAAGGGTCTAATACCTAAAACTTATTGAAAACTCCAAAGCCTCAACAACAAAAAGACAATCCTATTAACAATGGGCAAAGGACACGAACAGATGCTTCACCAAAGAAGACATATAGGCAGCTAACAAATGTGTGAAAAGATGCTCTCGATCATTAGCCATTAGAGAATGCCATTAGCCTTCAGCCATAGCCATGCAATCAAAACTACAATGAAATACCATCTCACTCTGGCAATAATGGCACAGATCAAAAAAATAGAGAACAACAAATTCTGGAGAGGCTGTAGGGAGAATGGGACTCTTATACACTGCTGGTGGGATGCTAAAATGATACGACCACTATGAAAAATGGTATGGCACTTCCATTAAAAGCTAAAAACAGAAATACCATACAATCCAGAAGTCCTCCTCCTAGGCATATATCCTAGAGAAAGAAGAGCTGTGACACGAATAAACATATGCATTCTCCTGTTCATCGCAGCATTATTCACAATAGTAAAAAAGATGGAAACAACCTAAGTGTCCATCAATGGATGAATGGATAAACAAACATACAATGGAATACTACTCAATGATTAAGAATAATGATGAAACCATGAAATATCTCACAACATGGATGAATGTGGAGGCCTTGATGTTTAATGATCACAAAAGGACAAATATTTCATGAGACCGCTATTATAAAAATTCAAGAATAGGTTTACACCCAAAAAGAAACTTTCTTTGATTGTTACCAGGGATGGGATGGGGAGGGAGGAAGAATTACTAACTAGATAGAAGACAAGTGTTAATTCTCATGAAGGGAAAGATAATACACAATATGGGGGAAGTCAGCACAACATGACCAAGGCAAAGGAAGACACTGAGAGGTAGGGAAGAATAAAGAGCAACTACAGTAAATGCTATAACATATACAATAACAGTAATAACAAACAATAACTTGTGAGTAGACACATAGGTAAATATGTATGCTAAATAAGTGAGAGAGGTTATATAGGAGCCCATCCACATACTAATATAGGTATGGTTGTGGATATTTCTACATACACATTTGTAAATGCTACATGTATACTCATAGTAGCCCACATAGGGGGCACAGTTATGGAAATTACTTAGACATCAGGAGTAAACTAATACACTGAAGGCTAAGAACCATAGTCTCAGGGATAGATGAGTCAATTGGCAAAACACAGTTCATGAAAACAATGTTCTACGTCCTAGTCTGGTGAGTAGTGTCTGGGGTCTTAAAAGCTTGCAAGGGGCCATCTAAGAAGCAACTATTGGTCTCTTCCTGCCTGAAGCAAAGGAGAATGAAGAAAATTGAAGACTGAAGAAAGCAATTAGTCCAAAGGATTAATGGCCCACGTAAAACACATCCTCCTCTAACCTGAGACCAGAAGAGCTAGACAGTGCCCAGCTACGTTACTGACCATTCTGACCGGGACCAAAATAGAATGTCCTAGTTAGAATGGTTAAAAATATAGGGGGGGGGGGGGGAAACAGACTTACTGGTTTGAAAGTGGCTGGAGGAGTCTCCAAGACTATTGTCCTAAGACAACCTTTAAACTTGAAACTGAGGACACTCCCGGAGGCTGCCTTTCAGCCAAATAATAGACAGAGCTTAAAATAAGCAATAACACCTGTGAAGAACGTGTTACCTACAACAATCAACTATACTACACTAAAAGGGCAACATTTGAGAAGGCAGGGAGGGACAGGAGACCTGGATGAATGTGAATGGTGAGCTCAGGGGGGAAATGAGGAGAGGCTGAAACATTGTGGGGATTGCAACCAATGTCACAAACATGTAAACGTTCACCTAAAGCATGATAAAATGTAAAAAAAAAAAAAAAAAAATCTGGGGGCAGAATGTTGCAAGCAAAGGGAATGTGTTCTCTATTATCAGCTTTCTCCTAAGTAGGAATAAGAATTAATAGGATCATCATGGACATCAGATTAAAATATGTGTGTTATAGTATTTTGTAAAACTTAAAGTATTATACAAACGAAAAATAGCACCTAAATGCCATGGTATAGCATATAGATATGGTAGAGCATATAGACAGATGATAGGTAGATAGATGGATAGACAGATTTTTTTTTTTTTTAATGGATATACTTATTTTTCCTTGGGAGTAAGGATTCAGTGCTCATTATTATATGAGGAGTACTGGATAGATTAAGAGTCAACAAGTGTTAAAGTGCTTTTTACATTGTAAAGCAGTACTCAGGTGAATACATATATATATTTGGATCAGGGAATATGTACAGAGAATTAAAAAATAATAGCTATTTAAGATTTAATGGGTTATGTAATCCAAAAATCTAAGTTAGTGGTTCTCAAATCTTCTTGTGCATCAGATTAATCTGGGCTGATTTTTATTTCATGGGATTTCTTTTCATAGTTTCCTTTTTGCATGGAAGTCATATTCACATGGTGAAAAAAAAACAAAATAATATTTCAAAGAGTAGAGTGAAAGTTTTGGCTCTCCCCAGCCTAACTACCTGACTTCCTCCCCTAAGCAAATAATCACTATTCTTAGTTTTCATGTGTCTTTTCTGATTACTTTTATCCCTTTGGTGACCCAATTATTTTCAACTTTGAATTTTTTGTTGATACCATGTGTTTTTATTAATGGAAGTATACTGAATCATTGAGTGTGTCCAAATTTTTGGTAGGCAGTATGGATTGTTTTTGTTGCTTCCTCCCATAAGCCTCCCTGATGTGTTTAGTGGTACGTATGAAGTACCACTAATTATACCCCAGAGTCCCCACTGGGGTCTATTGGTATATATGTGTAACAAATGTTTTCAAAATTTCTATTTTATTCTACCAAAAATTCAGACACCTCATACAATATCCTGTGAATACAGTAATTTGTGGCACATATCATTTTCTTCTGTTTCAAATAGTCGTAAATGCCCCTGCCTTGTGGAATCACGCACTGTCAGTGGTGCAGCAGCTTCCCAATGAACTCCAGAGGCTGAAAAGTTCATGGTCACCCTATGTGCTGCCAGGCACGAAAGAGTTAATTTAATAAAATATATTTATAAATTATTACCTTCACTTTCTTATAGAATACATCATCTTTAATATACACTGTTGTGCCTTCTGACATATTTTTAATTAATATATATTGGATATATAGGGTCACTGTGAGTCAGAATTGACTCAACTGCAACAGGTTTGGTTTGGTTTTTCGGTCTGGATATATTAGAAGGAGCCCTGGTAGTGTGGTGGTTACGTGCTCGGCTGCTAACCTAATGGTTGACAGTTCAAACCCACCAGCTGCTCTGCGGAAGAAAGACACGGCATTCTGCTTCCTTAAAGACTACAGCCTTAAAGCCCTGTGGGGCAGTTCTACTCTGTCCTACAATGTCACTATGAACTGGAATCCGACATGGCAAAGGTAATGGATTTGGGATATATTAGGTGATAGAGTACTTCCTCTGTCTTTAAAGGGGCACGGCAATATAGTTAATGAATGTCTCATATTCAATTTACCTAGGACCCTAGTAAGGAACAGTTTGCTTGTTTCTAATTTTTTTATCTGACTGACCACAATTCTGATTTGTTAAAAAAAAACTTATTCAAATGTTATTTTTTTCAAGTCGAAGTATATACACAAGACCAATTCCCACAAGTCAAATTATAGTAAATAGATAAATGCTTTTGCAATTTTATTTATACATTGCTGAGTCACTCTCAAGTAGCAGAAATGCACACTTGCACAAGCGATTCTGTTTCTTTTTTCTCTTTTTTATGTTGTGCTTTAGATGAAGGTTTACAGAACAAGCTAGTTTCTCAGCAACAGTACACATGTTGTTCTATGACACTGGTTAACAACCCCACGACATGTCAACACTCTCCCTTCTCAACCCTAGGTTCCCTATCACCAGTTTTCCTGTTCCTTCCTGCCTTCCAGTCCCTGCCCCAGGGCAGGTGCACCCCTTTATTCTTGTTTTTTTTCCATGGGCCTGTTCAATTTTTGGCTGAAGGGTGAACTTCAGGAGTGACCTCATTACTGAGCTGAAAGGGTATCGGGTATCGGGGGCCATACTCTAAGGGTTTCTCCCGCCTCTGTCAGGCCAGCAAGTCTGGTCTTTCTGAGTTAGAATTTTGTTCTACACTTTTCTCCAGCCCTGTCTGGGACCTTGTATTGTGATCCTTGTCAGAGCAGTCAGAGGTGGTAGCTGGGCATCATCTCATCGTTCTGAGCTCAGTCTGGTAGAGGCAGTGGTAGATGTGGCCCATTAGTCCTTTGGGCTAATCTTTCCCTTGTATATTTAGTTTTCTTCATTCTCTCTTGCTCCCAAAGGGGTGAGACCAATGGAGTATCCTAGATGGCTGCTCACAAGCTTTTAAGACCCCAGATGCTAGTCACCGAAGTAGAATGTAGAACATATTCTTTATTAACTATGTATGACAATTAGTTAGATGTTCCCCGAGATCATGCTCCCCACAGCCCTCAGACCAGCAATTCCGTCCCTTAGGGAGTTTGAGTATGTCTATGGAGCTACCATGACCTTGCCTTGTACAGGTTGTGCTGGCTTCCCCAGTCTTGTCACCTTATCTATCGTCTATTAAGTGTTTTGTGATTCTGTTTCTTCATATCCTCACTTAAAGAGTCAATTTACCAAAACAGTTAGATTAAAAGTTTAGCTCTTGTATTTAACTTCCATTGCTCTTACGAAAGGGGTTCAATACCTTTTTATATAAAGACCATTGTTATTTCCTTCACTCGAGCGAAATATTGATAGGCTTTGAAATGTTCTTTCGTTATTGGTCTCACCCTTATGATTTCTATGAGTTTTCACATACCTTTTTATATAAGCTGCAGCTATTTTGTTCTCACTTGATAATTTATCATCTGATTTTATTTAATATATTGTTATGATACAGAAGGTTTTATTTTTCACATAGTCACATTTACTAACCTCTCTTTTTTTTTTTTTAATTTCAAGGCTTCTTGTATTTTCAGGCTGGAATATTTCTCCCTCCACCAAGAAAAATGAATCTACCTGTGATACTTACGTCTAGTATTACACGCAGGTTGTCCCTGGTCTACTACGTCTTAGGTCCCTCAGCAACTCTGGCTCTCGTCAGATCTTTTAGTATTTCTGAAACCTGGGCTGGAATATGCATGTGTCATATCCAAATATTTAATCCACTTGGAGTTTACCCTCATATAAGGGATGTATTTCATAAATACAAATTTCTGTACCTTATTCCAAATTCAGTGAATCAAAATCTCTGGGAAACAGAACGAGTTTTTCCAGATCATTGAACATCAGTGATCAGAGACAATCTAAGTGCAGGTGGCCTGCAGACCACATTTTGAGGTCATTTAACCTATCAGTTTCTTCCATAACATTCTCAATATGTCAGGCCTTTGAATCATTCCAGTGACACAGAACACACTAACTCCTGAGAGAGTCCAGTACAACAAGAAAAGAGTAAGACCGGACAACACACACACACACACACACACACACACACACATTTTCTCTCTCTGTCTCTCTCTCATTACTTAATTGAATAACAAGGCAAAATCACTTTATTCTTTGAATTTCTAGAACTGTGTAAGTCAAGGTTACATCAAAGAACTCCTAAGAGTGATATAAACTAAGGGTTCTATTGTAAGCATTTTACTTTATGCAATTGTGAGACCTGGTTAAACAGTTTATGTTCTTCCTTTTGTGTCTGAGTTTAGTTCTGTAGTCAGCAGGACAGATAGTTAGGGGACAGAGGGTTTAAAGTGGGGAGGAGCATAAACAAACTAGGACCTGAGATGATAAATTGGAACCTGCATTGCTCTCTGACCAAGACTTGCAGAAGAAGCTGATGCCCTTCCTTACACACTTGAGCAAGAAGTTGGAGAAGCTCAAGCTGCTGTGGACACAACTGCTCTTGAAGGGCTGCATATTCCAGCTCAGGTTTCAATCTAGATAGAGTTAGAGAGTTGCTGACATCCATAAGTTGCAGTAAATCAGAGACAACCTTCATGTAACAGCACCTGGTGCCCTGTGCCCAGTTTCCAAGCATAAAAAGTATATGGCAACTGCTTTTTAGAGGCTTGACCTCTGATATCCAAAATGGGTGCAAAGTATCTCCCATGGCCCATGTGAACCTGCAACTATACAAGGAAGGGCATTCTGGGAAATGTAGTTCTATCTAACTAAGCTGGCATACCACTAAGATGGTATGTCAGTTTAGCATCAATACACACCGCTTAATCATGCTTAAGTTTCAAATAAAGCCAATACCAAAATCAAGCTTCACTTAGCATGGTGTAATCAGTCTTGCAAAATTGAAAACATACTAAGACTCTCTCTAAAAGAGGATTCACCATATCTGTACCCATCTTGATTGGTGTTCATTCTTCTTGCTAAGTCGCATTCCCCTTTTGATATTCTCAGGAACGCATTTACTGAGATACACAATTAGCTACTATCAAGACATTTGTGTCAGATTCAAGGAATTGAAGGAGAAAAGAAAAAAAAAGTGTGTGTGTGCATATGTGTGTGTGTACACATACACAAATATATTCACATTAAAATAAGGAACAAGTACCATAAACATTACAGCCCTTGATTCTACGAGAAGTATAGCCAGAGCTGTTATTTATAATTACTCTCTTCCACTTCACATTTCCTAATCCCTTTGCCGTCAATAAGCTTCTCAGCAGTTCATGGTTGTTTGCTTGGTGAGGTGACTCGAACTTAGAATCTGCAGATATTTCAGGTGCAGGTGGCTGACAGACCAGACACTGAGGGTACCTGATTTATGAATTCCCTCTACCTCATTCCTAATAAATCAGGCCTCTAAACCTAGGGAATGCAGTACTTACTGAGGGAGCCCAGAAAAATAAAAAAAATCATGAAACAATAAGAATATTCCACGTGTGTGTGTATGAATATGACTTCTTCATCGATTGAATTCTAGAATGTTGCACTTTTGTCTAATGTCACTTTCACCTGATAACTAAACTATTGCCTTCCTCAGAGAATTAAATTATTCATTTGTATGTCCCATGACATGTAGAAGGCTATAGCACAACTTCAACATTTCTTTTGTATCTCTACTATTTGGGGGATAAATTCCCAAAGAAAATTATCATCTACCGTTAGTGTGTAAACAAGGGCAAAGCAAGATCTGTTAGGCCATACTGACAAGGTGGATTTCAGTCACTGTATAAGAGTTTCACTTTTATACACTAGTCTCCTTTCAACAGTTAAATTTATGTGTCACAAAACTATAAATTCAATGTCATGGTAGTTTCCAAGTAGTAGAACCTCAATTTTGCACATTGGACTATCTTACTAATTTAAAAACTAAATAAACAAATAAATCTTACCTGATAAATGCTATAGAAGTTTAAGGAGAAAGAAAGTGATAGGAATCGAGAAAGCCAAGGGCAGGCACTTTTCCCAACAAATAAATGATACAAGTTTATTTTTCCTGGCATGTGTTGCTGCTGTTAAGAAGACTGTCGTCTGTCAAATATTCTTTTTTTGTACGTAATCCGCTTTTCTTTTCCTAGTAGCCATTAAGATTTAAGATTTTCTCTTTATCTTTGATGCTTCATACTTTCTATGATTTGTCTGGCAGGAATTTATTTTTTTACTTATTGTTTTTGGTATTTGGCATGCAAGCATTGACTGGCGGAGTCCACTGGAAAATCAAAGTAATGACTTAACTCCACCATTGTTTCTTATCTTTTCTTCCAGAATTATAGACTTGAGTTTACATCTCTCAATCCTGTCAAAATATATGAGGACAGAAAGTTCTTTCAACTTCTTTTGCCTTGGCAATAGTCTAGTTATAGTGTAATATTTTTAACCCCCTCTAACTTGTACCCGTAGCCATCAAGTTGATTCTGACTCATAGTGAACCGTAAGACAGAGTAGAACTGCCCCACAGGCTTTCCAAGGAGCAGCTTGTGGATTTGAACTGATGACCTTTTGGTTAGCAGCTGAGCTCTTAACCACTGTGCCACCATGGCAGTTTGAATCCACCAGCTGCTCCTTGGAAACCCTATGGGGGCAGTTCTACTCTGTCCTTCCAGGGTAGATATGAGTCAGAATCAACTCGGCGACAACAGGTTTGGGTTTGGTTTAACTCTCAAAACTAGACCACGAACATCATTGCCTGCCAAACAGTAGAGAGCATGACAGTCTGGTGGTCTTAACTCTACATATCATTTAAGGTTTTTTTTTAAATTTCTGGTCAAAAGAGATAATTACTGTGTATTTCAGAAAAGCTATTATTTCTTGTTTTTACTTCTATGTTTTCATTATCATTATGTCTTGTGGACGGAGAAAAGACATCAGAGAGAGAACTTACTCTTACCCTTATAGCCAAAAGTCTATCAAATCATCATCTAACCCTGAATTTACTATTATTTTTCTTCCTTTTAAAATACGTGTTCCTTCTTTTTAGTTTTCTAAAATTTTTAATTTTTCATCTTCTTTTTTTGGAAACTTTCTCATTATAAGGTAAGTCTTTGCATATTTTAAACATACATGCATATTTTCTTTTTACATACATTTTCTATATATTGTGGAATAATTCTCTGTACATGTAATAGTTGGGGATAATATATATTATGTTTAATGCCAGGTATTGTAGTATATTTGCTTACAGTAGATATGAGAGTGTTTGGGAAAAAAAGTAGACAACTTTTAAAGTTTATGGCTATAAAGATGTTTACAAAATGGAGCAAAGAGAGCAGTATAAATCATAAATATTAAAAATGACACAACATCCTTTGGTCAAATCATAACCATGACCTCTCTGAGGAGTCTTTGTAAAACCCAAAATTAAAAAAAAAAAAAAAAAGTCATCAAAGAAAATGCTGTTTTGAACAATTAAGTAGCTAATGGCAGAATTATATAAACATAAATTTAAAAAGAATCAAAAATAGGTGAAGAAGTGGAGCAAACAGAAAACCTGAGAAAAATTAATTCCCAGGACAAGAATGTTCAAACACAGTAATAGTATTAGGCAGGCAAAGAGAAATGTGTGTCATCCTGGACAAGAAAAGAAATATGCAAATATAATCTTCACGGAAGGCTTTGCATGTTAACAAGCACAGCCTAGCAACTAATCAGTCTCCAATATCCAAATGCATTGTCTCCTGCTGTAGTAGCAATGACCTACATCGAGCTGCTTTACTGAGATATAAATAAGTAAATGGAAAAAATTGGGACAATTGTTTTAGGACGCTGGCTTTTTAAAAGGTAAAGAGTGGTAAATAATGGCTAAGAAGGGATCTGGGCTCTAATCTTTTCTTGTTTGCTCTTAAATTAATGATCACTTTGTTTTTACCATTCTTCACACCCCCACCAACACACACAGTACTCACATGAACAATGGAGACTACAGTAATTAATGTGTTCACTAATACAGAATACTGTAATGTCTTTTCGGGAAATTCACCTCTCTGTAGGGAGAAGAAAAGCAAACAAACAAGAATATGTTTAGCCACAGATCATGCCAACCCAGATGGAAGATAAAAATCACCATCTTTTTACATAAACTAATAAAAAAAAAAAGTACTCAAAGTTTCTTGGGAAAACAGAGAAATGAAGTGAAGCCAAGTTAAGTTGGCAGATGTTTATTGAGTACATCATTTGTGCCAGCTATTTGGGATAAATAAGCAAAGTAGATAAAGACATCTCTCTTCAGGGAGCTTCCATTTTGGTAAGAGAAGACAAATTAACAATAAACATGGTAAGTGTATTAAGTATGTTAGAAAATGTCAAGGGGTAGGAAAAGATTAAGAAGGTAGACCACAGAAGGCAGATTGGAAATGTCAGGGCTTGTGGACAGTCTTTTAATTTTAAGGATGATGTCATGTTAGCCTAACTGAGATAGCATTTGAACAAAGATTTGAAGATGTGGAAATTGGATACTTGGACATCTGGGTTATACGGGTTGTAAACAGAGACAAAACCTGGTATAATGGCCTAAATGCAAGGACATGCCCAGGCTGTTAGAGGAAAAAGAGGAGTCTAGAGTGGCTTCATAGACTGAGTGAGTAGTGGGGTAAGGAATTAGTGGGAAATAAAATCTGAAAGGAAATATGTGTCCCTGTTATGCAGCCAGGGTTCTCAACTTCAACAATATTGGACTGGATGATTCTTTGTTGTGGAATACTGCCCGGTACATTTAAAGATATTTAGTAGCATTCCTGGTTTCTACCCATTGCATGCCAGTAGAACACACCCCTACCCATCATGTAACAATCAAAAATGTCCCCAGACATTACTGACTGTGCCTTGAGGGATGAAATCACCCTTGTTTGAGAACCCACTAGTGTAGGCCCTCAAGGATCATTGCACGAATATAATAAGTAAAATGGGGAATTACTGGAGAATTCTGAGATCAAGGCTTACATTTTTTTAAATTCCAAGCATACTGAACAGCTGAGGTTCTCAATGTCATGTTGTCTGTAACATCCACATTTCCCCTATTTGACAAAGTTCAATGTACAGCTCTCTTCCTCATCTTTCCACTGTCTTCTACTGAGACCTTACTGTATGAAACACTTATCTAGTTTTTTGAAATTTACTGGTCTTCTGTTTTCTGCTTTGGGTCTATCTGTCTGTTCTAGAGGCTTACAGGATAGGATTGTTTGCCTCCCTGCTGCTCTTCCACGAGCCAGTAAACTTGTGAGGCATTCATGGTGTTTCCTAATGGTAACTACATGGATTGTTTAAAACAGATATTTTCAATGAAAACTCTCTGACTGGATGCTTGGAGGAGTCTTGGATATTCTAACATGATGTAGCAGATCGTAGAAGGCATGCAAATAGTGTTAATGAAGTTACTTTCAGCTCCAAGTATACGTTTTTACAATATGTCAGCCCAGCATTTACTCATCAGAAGATGGTTTCACTCTGAACTTCATGTAAGAAAGTAGTTGTGTGTTTGTTTTGACAGTTGATTTGGTCTTTTTGTGTGGCCTTCATTGGTCAGGATTTTTGAATGAAAGTAATCTGGTCATTAAGATATTTCTTCACAGAGCAAATAACTGTTTTTGCTTAGTTACAGACTTTATTTCATTCTCAAATCTTGCAGTCAATGATGACTCACTTGCTTGCACACTACTCTGATAAAGGTCAGTTTCTAGTTCAATTTTTGCCTTCTGCTGTCTCTAGTAATTAAAAGTGTCAGTGTAAGCTAATTTAGCTAGCTGAAAAGAAGTCTTTGACTTTACAGAACAATAAACACACGACCACGGGTTGCTGATGCATGCAGCTTGCTCAACAGCTTCTGGCAACTTTGTAGAAAGAAATACCATTGGCACTAGAGATTTTAAGAGAAAGTTCTCAGAGGTAGTTAAACTGTGTCAATTTAGAAACTGACCTGGACATTTTCACTTTCAATTCACCAGATGGCAGAGCTGGTTTTGAGTGGTCATCTTTCTCCAGGATTTCTAGCCACAATAATTAAGCAACTGAATTATCCAGTCACACTCCCATTATTCAGCTTTCTCAGGGAAGAAGCTAGCATAGCTTCTGCTTCCCTGATCATGCTATATACCAACATGTCTCTAAATATCTATTTGTGGAAGGTAATCTACTCATCTTTATAATCACTGCTTCCTCAAATGAATTCCTTTTTAATCTTTCCATTCAAAATAATTATTTTCTTTTGTAATCATTAAAAAAAAAAAAAATGGTCTTTCTACTGAAGCACTTATCAACCTAGCCATAGCAGTTTAGTGAGTTGCTCACATTTCTGCCTGTTCTATTAGTTTGTAAGTACCGTGATGCTCTGTAAAATGCATAGGTTTGGAACAAAGCACACACTGTCTATGTGACTCTATGAATATAAGTTTCAGCATTTGTTTCTTCATTTGAAAAAGCCTTGATGATTTTTCCTTTATTTGAATATGATAACATAAATGATAATTAATAGCATACTGCTTAGCAATATCTTCAGTTTTCTTTGCTTACACTTCCCAGAACATTTGCAAATGCCAGCTACATGCTAGGTACTTAATACATTTTGGTTGAACTAAAGAATTAATTTCATTTTCTTTCCATTCTGTTGCCATGAATACAGTGCTGTTGTTGTTAGGTGCCAATGAGTCAGTTCCGACTCACAGCGACCCTATGCACAACAGAATGAAACACTGCCCAGTCCCACACCAGCCCCCAAATCATTGCTATGCTTCAGCCCATTGCTGCAGCCACCACGTCAACCCATCTTTTGGAGGGTCTTCTTCTTTTTCGCTGACCCTCTACCAAAGATGAAGTCCTTCTCCGGGGACTGATCCATCCTGACAACATGTCCAATGTAAGGTGCGATCTCTTCATCCTTGCTTCTAAGGAGTCTTTTGGTTGTACTTCTTCCAAGACAAATTTGTCATTGTTTTGGCAGTTCATGTATATTCAATATTCTTTGCCAACACCACAATTCAAAGGCATCAGTTCTTCAGTCTTCCTTATTCATTGTTCAGCTTTTGCATGCGTACGAGGTGATTGAAAACACCATGGCTTGGGCCAGGTGCACCTTAGTCCTCAAGGTGATATCTTTGCTTTTTAATACTTTAAAGAGGTCTTTTGCAGCAGATTTACCCAATGCAATGGGTCTTTTGATTTCTTGACTGCTGCTTCCATGTGTGTTGGTTGTGGATCCAAGTAAAATGAAATTCTTGACAAAGTCAGTCTTTTCTCTGTTTATCATGTTATTGCTTATTGATTCAGTTGTGAGGATTTTTGCTTTCTTTATGTAGAGGTAGGATCCATACTGAAGGCTTAGTCTTTGATCTTCATCAGTAAGTGCTTCAAGTCCTCTTCACTTTCAGCAAGCAAGGTTGTGTCATCTGCATAATGCAAGTTGTTAATGAGTCTTTCTCCAATCTTCTATCATGTGATCTCTGGCATTGTTTCTATCACCAAGACCGTATTTTCCGACTATTGATCCTACTTTATTTCCAACTTTCACATTCCAATCACCAGTAATTATCAATGCATCCTAATTGCATGTTCAGTCAATTTCAGACTGAAGAAGATGGTAAAAATCTTCAATTTCCTCATCTTTGCCTTAGTGGTTGGTGCATAAATTTGAATAGTAGTCATATTAACTGATCTTCCTTGTAGGCATATGAATATTATCCTATCACTGACTGCGTTGTACTTCAGGATAGATCTTGAAATGCTCTTTTTGTCAATGAATCCAAAGCCATTCCTCTTCAAGTTGTCATTCTTGGCATAGTAGACCATATGATTATCCAATTCAAAATGACCAATACCAGTCCATTTCAGTTCACTAATGCCTGGTATATCAATCTTTATGCATTCCATTTCATTTTTGACCATTTCCAATTTTCCTAGATTCATACTTTGTATATTCCACATTCCTATTATTAATGCATGTTTGCAGCTGTTTCTTCTCATTTTGAATTGTGCCATATTAGCAAATGAAGATACCAAAAGCTTGACTCCATTCATGTCACTAAGGGCAACTCTACTTTGAGGAAGCAGCTCTTCCCCTGTCATCTTTGAGTGCCTTCCAACGTGAGGGGCTCACCTTCTGGCACTATATCAGACAATATTCTGCTGTTATTCATAAGGTTTTCACTGGCTCATTCTTTTCAGAAGTAGACCGCCGTGTCTTTCTTCCTAGTCTGTCTTAGTCTGGAGTTCAGCTGAAACCTGCCTGCCACGGGTGACCCTGCTGGTATTTGAATACTGTTTACATAGCTTCCAGCATCACAGCAACACACAAGCCCCCACAGTACAACAAACTGACAGACACATTTCCATGAACATAGTGACCAAATTGTTTTTTCATATGATTGGTGTCATTCTTTGTAGCACAATATCCTATGAAGAAAACACTCAGTAATTCTCCGATGAATCATAAATTAAAAAAAAAAAAGTTTTTCCTGACAAAATTAACAAAATCAGTTGACTTTTGTAGTCATTGAACTGAAAATTACTTCCCTTTTTTTTTTTTTTTAGATCGTCTTTTAAGAATTCTGTTCATAGCTCTAAGGCCAGATAAAAATCATTAGCATTTATTGACCTTTTGCAGTGGTAATTTAATCTTTTGGGGGACAAAGTTGATTAATCACAGCTTGACATATTGAAATTTGGCTAATTCTTTCCCAAAGTGCTTTTAGGATAATGAGTTCTAGGACAGTCAGTTGAAATAACTAAGGTATCTCATACAAATAAAATGTGCTAAAAAATTATCCAAAAAATTTAAGGTCACCAGGTTTGGCAAAGCTTTCAATCCAGGAATGGGTATTCAAAGTGTCTGGTGAGCTACAAATATGCTTTAACCTCACCTCTTTCTAGAAAATTCAGGAAAATCATGCTTAATATTTTAAATTAAAGAAAAAGGATGAATGCATAATAATAGTGGGAAATCAAGTAACTCTCTAGGTGGTGAGAGCTTTTAAAGATATGGCCAATGTTGACGATTTTTTCATTTAAAAACATTCAATATTACCTCCTAACAGGCTTGAACACTAAAAACTTTATTCTTCAGACCCACTGAAGAAACTTATGAGTTTTCTTCAATAAGATATTCTGACAGTAAACTCAAATTTGGAGCTGAGACAAAGGCAGAAAAAGGGACAGTGCTGGGCATTCAATGTGAGCATTGTGTCAGAGATGATGAGGTTCTGGCAACTTTCCAATTCAGCACATAACTTTCTAATTGTTGTTGTTGTTAGTAGTCATCAATTCAAAGGCCATCAGCCTAGAATCTAGCTATAGCAGGAACCTCTAACTGGCAGGCCAACTCCCGATTCTACAGTTTCTGACTGTGCCAGGCAGGAGCTGTGGTTGTAGAAGTTAGAAGATCAGCCTAGAGTAAGATCCCATGGCCACCTGAATGATTCAGCAAGCTATTTAATGTTGTTGTTAGTTGCCATCGAGTGGCTGCCAAAACTTATAGCTGCCTCATGTACGATGGGCCATTGTGATTCACAGGGTTTTTTCTGGTTGCTTTTCGGAGGTAGATCACTAGGCCTTTCTTCCTAGTTCGTCTTAGTCTGAAGGCTCTTTTGAAACCTGTTCTACATCATAGCAACACACAAGCCTCCACTGATAGACATGTAGTGGCTGCACATTGGATCCATTGGCCAGGAATTGAACTCTGGTCTTGTCTTAGTTATCTCGTGCTACCACAACAGAAACACCGCAAATGGATGGCTTTGACAAAGAGAAACCTATTCTCTCACAGTCTAGGGGGCTAGAATTCAGGGTGCCAGCTCCAGGGGAAGGGTTTCTCACTCTGTCAGCTCTGGAGGAAAGTCCTTATCATCAATCTTCCCTGTTCAAGGAGATTTTCAGTGTAGGGTTCCCAAGTCCAAAGGGCAAACTCTGCTCCTGGTACTACTTTCTTGATGACAGGAGTTCCCCACATCTCTCTGTTCACTTCTCTCCTTTATACCTCAAAAGAGATTGATTTAAGGTACAACTGAATCTTGTGGATTGAGTCCTGCCTCATTAACATAACTACCACTAATCCCATTGCATTAACATCATAGAGGTAGGATTTACAACACGTAGGAAAATCACATCTAATGGCAGAATGATGGACAATCACACAATACTGGGAATCATGGCCTAGACAAGTTGACAGACATTTTGGGGGGATACAATTCAATCCATGACGGGTTTCCCACATGGAAGGTGAGAATCCTACCACTGAAACATCACTGCCTACTTAATTCCCCCACCCCACCCTAAATCTCCCATTCTTATGTTAACTGAAGCAGATCTTGTCGTCATCTCTATCCTATTCAGTAGAATAATTGTACCAACAATATGGAAATTGAGGTTTATTTATGAGGAATAGCTATCTAGGTTTGAGGTGATTCTAGCATGTATTTGCTTGGTGTATGGGCTGTTGCCCACTCATACAGTAACAAGAGAATTACTTAAGTCATCACCTTAGGCACTGAAAATTGTTCTCATCGAAGCCCAGCCTCTGACAGATATGGTAGCTGCTGGGATAAAACTTTATAGTGAAAATGAAGCAGGTAAGGATATGTAAATAAATTATTTCTTGTAGTTTTCTTAAAGAGTTTTTTAAAAATTAAAAGATCAAGAGTTAAAATTATTAGCTTCTATGTTCAGATGATCAGGCTGACTTAAAATAACACATTATTTCATGTAACGCCGAGATTTATGTGGACAAAATCAGAGTCCATTCCTGCAGGTCATTAAACTGTAATGCATTTTTTGAGTCTGTCTTCTAAAAAATGTGTTGGGAAAGACCTGGACCCTGTGAAATGTAATGAGGACATTTGGATAGAATTGAATGACACTGAATTTCCCAAGCCCCGAAAGCCTCTGGACCTCCATTGCCAGTATAATGTGCCTCTCTGCCTTTGCTTTGTAAGGTGGTCCCTACTTATATTATAATGGCTTCACTTAGGGTTAAGGCTTTTACCCAAACACCTGCAAGAGGTGCCAGTTATACCCATCCCTGACTTCTATAACTTTTCACTGCCTCCAAACTTCAAACTGCTACTCAGGCAAGAAATACCTGACCAGAAGAAATGTTAACAGAATAAATGAAATTTATTTTCTGTTCTTCAGAAAAACGGAAAATTTATGTGGCAATGAATGTAAAATCAGTGAGAAAAGAACAAGAAAGCTAGATTGAGCTGCCCCATAGAAATAAGAGCTTGAGAGATATTAGCAGAGATTATGGCTTCTATATTCTAATTTATGCAGCTGAGAGTGGTTTCATGTCTTTGCTTGGTTATTAGATTGAACTACAGGTTCAAACCTAATCTATGATTATTGAGATTGTGATGCAATCCCTACTAGGATAAAGCAGTAGAAACTCCAAACTTTGGGGTGACATAAGTATTAGAATAAATGAATTTTATGTGACGGATTTTACTAGCCCATAATTATTTGCCTTGCAGACCAAAAATGTGTTTTATTTATGATGGTGTTAAAAATATATTGTACTAATTGGACTAAACCAAAAGCAAAGAAGTTTCCTGAATAAACTGAATGCTTCGAAGGCCAGCGTAGCAGGGGCAGGGATCTGGGGACCAGGGCTTCAGGGGACATCTAAGTCAATTGGCATAATAAAATCTATTAAGAAAACATTCTGCATCCCACTTTGAAGTGTGGTGTCTGGGGTCTTAAACGCTAGCAAGCAGCCATCTAAGATGCATCAATTGGTCTCAACCCACCTGGATCAAAGGAGGATGAAGAATACCAAGGACTCAAGGCGATTACGAGCCCAAGAGACAGAAAGGGCCACATGAACCAGAGACTACATCATCCTGAGACCAGAAGAACTAGATGGTGCCTGTCTACAACTGATGACTGCCCTGACAGGGAACACAACAGAGAACCCCTGAGGGAGCAGGAGAGCACTGGGGTGCAGACCCCAAATTCTTATAAGACCAGACTTAATGGTCTGACTGAGACTAGAAGGACCCCAGTGGTCACGGCCCCCAGACCTTCTGTTGGCCCAGGACAGGAATCATTCCTGAAGTCAATTCTTCAGACACGGATTGGATTGGACAATGGGTGGGAGAGGGATGCTGGTGATGAGTGAGCTTCATGGATCAGGTGAACACTTGAGACTATGTTGGCATCTCCTGCCTGGAGGGGAGATGAGAGGGTGGAGGGGGTTAGAAGCTGACAAAATGGACCGAAAAGAGAGAGTGGAAGGAAAGAGTGGGCTGTCCCATTAGGGGGAGAGTAATTGGGAGTGTGTAGCAAAAAAAAAAAAAAAAAAAAAGAAATTTTCTTTTTTAGCAAGGTATATATGGGTTTCTGTGTGAGAGACTGACTTGGTTTCCAAACTTTCACTTAAAGCACAATAAAAATTATGTAAAAAATGTATTAGTATCCTTGAAAACATTATAATGGTTTTATTCTCTTTAGAACAAAAATGACATGGGAGTTGTGTAATGACGTCATTGATTTGAATGAGGATGATGAAATCCCAGAGTGTCAGAGGCCAAGAAACACACCTAACATCTATAGGAAAGTTGGATAAGCTTACTGTAGGAGGCATAGGACTGGAATCATGGTTGTAATTATTTGACAAATTGGGCTATTGTTAGTAATTAATACTCTTAGAGTTTCCAGTTTAGGAAGAAATGGCCAGTCATGTAAGAATACGCTCTTATCTTTTTACATAATTAAAATATAAATTAAAGGCTAATAAAAAAGAGAGCAGGAATGAGTCATCTAAAGGGAGACTCATGACCCTTCACTCAGTTCCCAGACCTGGTTAAGTTTGGAGAGCCAGCATCACTTGAAGGAAGGATGAGAAGGCTGGCATTTAAGATTTAAGGAAAGATCCTTTGTTAAACTGTAAACATGTACCTTAAACATTCTCCTAGGCTTCCAATTCAAAAAGACACTTTGTCATTCCCTGGGTAAATATCTATTCAGTAAATCAAAATTTCCAGATATTTGATTGATTACTAAACATTGTTGCTGAGCTAACAGTAATACCTTGTGATTTAGAAGTGGGCCACTGATCCTGTAGTTAAAGTCGATTTTGAAACTTACTCCATCTCATTATGTGAGTCTCTATATTCATCAGCCTAATAAATTCTGTATATATTATTGATATAGATGTACTCAGAAATTAACAAAGATATCACCTTGGTTCCCTGACCATAAAAGTATGATTTACTACTGTCAAGGGTATAGTGAGGGTAAGAAGTGCCCAGGGGCATTCTTTAAATTGAGTCCCCCAGCCACCCACCAATTTTAGGTGAATAGACTTTGATAGCAGCTACCATCAGCAGAAACACCTTCCCCCTTCTTGTTCAGTTGCCTCAGTCAGACGCCTTTCACATTTGTGGCTCCTTAGAATGTCATTTTGTGCCTCGTCTAGCATGCCCTTGAACTTGCTTTTGGGAGCAAGTGTTACCCTCTGCCCATTCTCTCTACACCTCTGTGTTGTTGCTGTTAGGTGCCCTCAAGTCATTTCTGACTCATAGAGACCCTATGTACAACAGAACAAAACACTGCCCAGTCCCATGCCATCCTGATAATCATTGCTGTGTTTAAGCCCATTTGTTGTAGCCACTGTGTCAGTCCATCTCACTGAGGGTCTTCCTCTTTTTTGTTGACCCACTGTTTTACCAAACATGACGCCTTTCTCCAGGAACTGGTCCCGACTGATAACATATCCAAAGTACTTCAGACAAAGTCTCACCACCCTTGCTTCTTAGGAGCATTCTGGCTGTACTTCTTCCAAGACAGATTTGTTCGTTGTTCTAACACTTCATAGTATGTTCAATATTCTTCACCAACACCATAATTCAAGTGGAGAATTTGAACCTTTAAGAATAAAACATTCTTACCAAAATAACAAAGTAATAGCAAGATAACTACATCCCCTGGTGAATGGCATAAACATGTGATGCTATTGAACATTTGAAAGGTAGAGAGAACATATCTGTATTTAACTCACCTGATTGGTCTGTAAAAGGGACAAATTTTGAAAGACAATAGTAGAGAAAATTAAAGCTTGTATAAAGCTATCCATCTGATAAATTCTTTTTCTCTGTTCTTCAAAGAGAAAAGACCACATACAATTTGATTCAATCAGGAAACTGGGGTACACCCTCATTTTTCTACCCAGTATTACATAAATTCCTCTGATAAAGGTCCTAATTAACCCACAGGGACCTTGATCATTTCACTACCATACAAAATAGCATAGTGGTCTATTACATTTATAATGTTAACACCTGGTGAGAAGCAAGAAGCAGGCCTTCTGCATACTTTGGTAAGACATGTGAGTTCCGAATGCCAAGAGAGAAGCCTTCCGAAAGTCAAGGACCTGCCTCCTAACCAAAGTTTCTGAGAGTCCCTTGGGGTGTGCATGTGTGTGTGTGTGTGTGTGTTGGAGGGAAGGGGTATGTAAGGATATCCCTTCCAGAGTGAAATGCAGATTGTAGCTCCATTTGCCACTATGACTAAAAGAGAAGCACACTGCTGGCTGAAACTTTTTGGATTTTGGAAACAAAATATATCATATATGTTTCTAATTTTCTGACTCACTTTACTGAATATGTGAAAGGCTATCAGCTTTTATGATTGGCCAAAGCAAGAGGGGCTTCTTGAGGCTTCACTGCCAGCAACTCATCACTGGGTCCTTAGGACCTAGTAGGACAGGCAGCCAAAAAAAAAAAAAAAAAACAAGAGGATACACATATCCATTAGGCTGCACAGCAAACCCACAGAATTCTATTTAATTGAAAATACAATTTTAAATACTCAGCAATTGTATGTATAATTAAAACAAAGAATCAAAGTGATATTGATTTCTTTGGTAGAACTTGGTAGTAATTTGAAAATGGGTTTTTTTGATTAAAAATGTAGAAATAACCCATTACTGATACGAACAGAATGTGTTTTTTTTTTTTTTTTTTTTGAATGAGGGAATAAATGAGTGGTACAAGAATTGTGTTGGGTCTTTTCTAAGATAAACAGCAGGTGAGAAAAGAGCATGAAAGTTTCTTCAGATAGGTCTTGTGACAGCCACTAAGTGGTGTTGTTAGTAAATGAGGGCTCCGACGTTATAATTACCTGTGAGTGTGGATAAAAGAATTTGAAACAGGGATGGTATGCAACATGCAACACATTGTTGAAATAGGTTACTGTAAAACAAAAAACCAAAACCAAACCCATTGTGGTCAAGCCCATTATGACTCATAGCAACCCTATAGGACAGAGTAGAAATGTCCCATATGGTTTCCAAGGAATACCTGGTGGATTCGAACTGCTGACCTTTTGATTAACAGCTGTAGCTCTTAACCACTAGGGCACCAGGGTTTCCACTGTAAAACAGTGCTTACAAATAAGCTATACACCTGCTGTGATTCCGACTCACAGCAACACTATAGGACAGAGTAGAAATGCCCCATATGGTTTCCAAGGCCGTAAATCTTTATGGAAGCAGGCTGCCATAACTTTATCCTATGGAGCTGCAGGTGGGTTCAAACTATTGGCCTTTAGGTTAGCAGCAGAGTGCTTTAACCCACCCTTCCATCAGAGCTCCCTCAATTAAGTTATAATACTCATTAAAGCTCCTCAAATGAGTGGGTAAAAAGGGAGCATGTTCATGAATTAAACTTATAAAATGGAGACATTAGTCTTATTTTAAAAAACAGAAGCACAAAAATTGAAATAAATGTTCTTTTTTTTTGTCTGCTTTATATAAAATAAGCCAAAACTAAGCAAGGTAAAAATAAATGAATAAATAAGGTATCATCTTATACTTTACATCAACTATGCGGTTCAGGCTATCCAATTTATCTATGTATGTATATGTGTTTATGTGCACATAGGCATATGCGTGTATATATGTGCACACACATATCTGTATATATAAACACATGTGTATCTGATCAGCCATTTGTCTTAGTATACTGACTGAAGTAGTTGCTTAGACTTTAGCATTTTGCTAAATCAATTGGTTTTGAAGTTTTCTTGGCATGGTTTCTGGGCATTCATATTTTAAAGTAGATTTTTTTTGCATCCTGAGCACATTCTGTATCTTGATTTCAAATAGTAAAGGGCTGCTTGCATAAAATTATTTCAGACAATGCACTAATCAAATCTTTTTGTGGAGGTGCTAATTAGTCATTAACTTTGAGCGGACTGTGTATGAAATGCCCCTGAAGGGATGATTAACAGGTGTCTTTGAGACATACAATTTATGGCATTAATGTGCAGATTGTTTGCTGACATCTTTATATTCTTTTGGGTGATTTTGTTATTCCCTTACAATTATTTAACAGTAAGCTTTTGTTTTTTTGTTCCTTGTGTTTCTCTGAAGCAATACCTTCTTCATGACATCTGTCTTAGGGCACCGATAAAATACATCTCTTTATTTATTGTTGTATATTTCACAAAATAAGCTATTACCTTTGAATACATGCATTTTTCTTACTTCTCTGATCTCTTAATCATTTATCCATATTTCTAATTAATGTGTTTCACTTTATTATTAATGAGGTTCACAAGGTGTGAGAAAACTGTAAAATATATTCTGCTTTACATGATAACCTATTTTATGCTCATTAAAATTTGAAGTAAATATTACTTTCCAAACTTACAAATGAAAACTATCTTTCCTTTACTTCCTCTTCCACTATAGACACAAGTGGGCACAATGATTAAGTGCTCGGCTGCTAACTAAACAGTTGGTTGTTCAAACCCACTCAGTGATTCTGTGGGAGAAAGACCTGGCCATCAGCTCCTTTTGAAGATTACAGAGTAGAAAACCCTCTGGGCAAGTTCTACCGTGTCACATTGGGTTGCTATGAGTCAGAATCGACTTGATGGTACCTAACAACAACAACAGCTTCACATGTTAACACACAACAGTATTCAGTGTGGAGGAGAACTAAAGATCCTGGTAGACAAAGTGACTTGGTCAGTTGATGGTTCTGTTCCACCAGCTTCTGTTATTGGCCACCCTATAATCAGCAAAAAGGCACAAGAATGAAATCAGTACGGTGGAAGAGATGGCAGCTAGTCATTGGCTTAACAGCATGGAGTCCTATTTACCAAACATGGTAAAGCTACTTTACTTCGTATGTTTATATGCCAGCAACAAACACAAACTCTGAGTCTCCAATCACTGAGGAGATCATCCAGGCACTTGTTGGCAGATTGACTACCTTAGACAGATAACATATTTGGGGTATATGGATCATCTTTCTACAGAGTCTCAGGCAATACCACTCTCCGAAGCCTTACAGAATGCTCGATCCACTTGCAAAAGATTCTACATAAGGTCTCAGACCATGGGACACATTTTACACAAAGAATGTGTAGGGGTGGGTTCAAGATCCATCGGTTGTCTGAATACCACAAGATTAGAATCTAGAGGCCTGGAAGAGCAATAGAATGGACAGACAAATACACACTCAATGCAACAGCTCAGTGGTCATTCTTTATAAAAGTTAGGTGCCATCTTCAGGACGCCCTATATTAAAGACCTTTATATGTTAATGTGTCCCAGTAGGAAGAAAAAATGTTTCAGAATCCAGAATTTGGAAGCATGAGTAACCCCACTTACCATTATCCTAAGGAATGCTCTTGGAATCAGTATCTGTGATTTGGGCAGAGGGAAAAGCTGAGCTGTGGTGCACATTCAAAGATAGCTTTTGGCTGGCCCAATAGAAAAATCCTTGCAGAGGTTCTCACTAGGAGTGAGGTGACTTTATACCCTATATTGATTGACTGTAAGATGTGGGCTTCCTAGAGAACGAGGCATGGTCCTGGATGAGGTAATTCAGGGACTCATTTGAGGAATCTGTGCTTCAGGTCCCTGCAGCTCTTGGTTATGTGTGTTTGGGGATTCTATATCCCAGCGGGGAACATTTCCACAATAGGACATATAATAAAACCCATTGAATCATAAGAATGTTGCCACTTGGGTGCTTCAAGGACTTTGTGCCAGAAGTCATTAGGCGAAAAAAGTATTGATAATCTTGTCAGGGACAATTGGAACTGATTATAGGGGGAGAAAAAGAGGTAGAGAGGAATTTACCAGGTGGGCCACTTTGGTGCCTCTTGGTACTCCATTGTCCAATATGGATATTTAATGGGTAAATTAGCAAGCCTGAGCTAAAAAACCTCATGTGACCCAGGAACCACGTCTCCCTATGTCATACCACCAGGTCAACCACCAACACCATCAGATGTTCTCACTGAATATAAGGGGAATCAAGAATAGATGATAGATGCAAGAGACTATGAGTAGTGATTGTATCCCCCAAGTTCAACTGCAAGGACATGGGCTCTAGTTCATCACATAATCTTTTTTTTTTTTTTTTTAAGTTTTCTTCAAGAAGAGTGGTCCATAATAATGTTGAATGAACTTTTCCTGGAACCTATTTGAATAATTGAATTGAATCTGATCAGTGCAAGGAGTGGGTTGTGGAGAAAGCTACAATGTGCTTGTTACTCCAGCTACTGGGAAAGCTAAAGGAAAACTGCTCTCATATGTCAGTCCTCTTTTGGATTTATTCTGCTGATGAAGATTGCATCAGCCAGAGCCATGCCTCTTTCCCTGGGCAGCTTACATTCAGTGACTAATTACCATAGACTATAAAGTCTCGATTTCCTCTTCCCAAACTGGAACAACTCTGAAGAGATTTCCCCATTGGACCAACCACCTTTATTATTGAATATGCACCACACCTCAGATGCCTAATCCTGCTTGCTCACTCTTCCTTTCAGATATTGATCCCAAGAGGACTGCTTAGTGAACATCCTGGGTACTTATTTCCATCTCATAATTTGTTCCCTTAAAAACCCAACTTAGGAAATTTAGAATAAATGTATTATGTGCCAAGCAACGTTCTAAATATTTTAATATATTAATTAATTTAGTTAATAGAGGTATGTATATGAACACATTATATGAACACATTATTTAATAGACACCAGTGAGATAAGAACAAAGAAGTACACATACTAGTTGATCAGGTAACCAATATGACTAAAATGAGATAGAAAAAAAAATATTACATATACGTACAAATATAATATGTTGTTAGGTGCCGTCGAGGCAGTTCCGACTCATAGCAACTCTATGCACAACAAAAGGAAACACTGCCTGGTCCTGAGCCATCCTTACAATCGTTGTTATGCTTGAGCTCATTGTTGCAGCCACTGTGTCAATCCACCTCATTGAGGATCTTCCTCTTTTCTGCTGACCCTGTACTCTGCCAAGCATGATGTCCTTCTCCAGGGACTGAGCCTTCCTGACCACATGTCCAAAGTATGTAAGACACAGTCTTGCCATCCTTGCTTCTAAGTAGCATTTTTGTTGTACTTCTTCCAAGACAGATTTATTCATTCTTTTGGCAGCCCATGGTATATTCAATATTCTTCGCCAACACCATAATTGAAAGGCATCAATTCCTTTTTGGTCTTCCTTATTCATTGTCCAGCTTTCACATGCATATGATGCGACTGAAAATACCATGGCTTGGGTCAGACGCACCTTAGTCTCCAAGGTGACATCTTAGCTCTTCAACACTTTAAAGAGGTCCTTTGCAGCAGCAGATTTACCCAATGCGTCTTTTGATTTCTTGACTGTTGCTTCCATGGCTATTGATTGCGGATCCAAGTAAAATGAAATCCTTGACAACTTCAATCTTTTCTCCGTTTATCAAGATGTTGCTCATTGGTCCAGTTGGGAGGATTTTTGTTTTCTTTATGTTGAGGTGCAATCCATACTTAAGGCTGTGGTCTTTGCTCTTCATTAGTAAGTGCTTCAAGTCCTTTTCACTTTCAGCAAGCAAGATTGTGTCATCTGCACAATGCAGGTTGTTAATAAGTCTTTCTCCAATCCTGATGCCCCGTTCTTCTTCATATAGTCCAGCTTCTCGTATTATTTGCTCAGCATACAGATTGTATAGGTATGGTGAAAGAATACAACCCTGATGCACACCTTTCCTGATGTTAAACCAATCAGCATTCCCTTGTTCTGTTCGAACAACTGCCTCTTGATCTATGTAAAGGTTCCTCATGAGCACAATTAAGTGTTCTGGAATTCCCATTCTTCGCAATGTTATCCATAATTTGTTATGATCCACACAGTCGAATGCCTTTGTATAGTCAATAAAACACTGGTAAACATCCTTCTGGTATTCTCTGCCCTCAGCCAGGATCCATCTGACATCAACAGTGATATCCCTGATTCCACATCCTCTTCTGAAACCGGCCTGAATTTCTGGCAGTTCCCTGTCGATATACTGCTGCAGCCGTTTTTGAATGATCTTCAGCAAAATTTTGCTTGCGTGTGATACTGTTGTATAATTTCCACTTTTGATTGGATCACCTTTCTTTGGAAATATATATAATATACATATGTATATATGTAATAGATAATCTATATGGATATATATAATATATATGGAGCGCTAACAACGTAGGGGTTAAGTGCTCAGTTGCTAACTAGAAGGTCAGTGGTTCAAACTCAGGGGCCTCCGTGGGAGAAAGATACGGTGGTCTATTCCATAAAGATTTACAGGCTTCGAAATCCTATGAGGCAGTTCTACTCTGTCCTGTATAGCCTCTAGCAGTCGGAATCTAGTAACTCAAGGGTAACAGGTTTAGTTTGATATATATATATATGTATATATATATATATATAAAACCAATACACGCATACATACATATATATATATAAAACCAGTAGTATTATGTGTGTGTGTGTGAAGCCCTGGTTGTGTAGTGGTTAAGTCCTATGTCTGCTAACCAAGAGGGCAGCAGTTCAAATCCACTAGGCGCTCCTTGGAATCTCTAGGGGGCAGTTCTACTCAGTCCTATAGGGTTGCTCTGAGTAGGAATTGAATTGATGGCAAAGGATATATATATATGAAAAACACTATTGGAAAGAAAGTATTCTCTAAAATATAGATATTATGTTTTTAAAGTTACTAAGAATATTCATTATCACACACTGTCTAATCATAATCATGCAATATAATGAAACTTTGTTTTGACCATATTTGACAGACATTCATTTGGGTGGAATTTAAAAATGTATATGAAATAATTTTATTCTTTCAGTAGTTAAGAGATCTTTTGTATGTGTGGAACTTATTGCTTATAATATCAGTTCGGTTGCCAACATGTATCATAGAAAATAAAGCTGAGTATCAAGCAATATGCTGTTAAGGCTCACCAGGTCTTTCCATTTTTCACTCTAAATCAGAGTTGCTAATATTGACTTTTCTATTTCCATCAAGGAAAACTTTGTTTTAAACAAGTGAATGAGACTTTTTAATGGAGTGCTAATTTAGACTAACATGAAAGTGAAAATAAGCTAGGAGAGAAGCTCATTAACGATTCTTCCAAGGGGATAAAGAAACTGTAGAAGCTAACACAGCTTTATTTTAAAATTAAAATGCACTCAATTTAGACACTTTGAGAAAAAAAAAAAAAAAACTACTTTGCTTCAATAGCAATTTCTCAGAATAAAATGTTCCAATTTACAACTTTCTTTTGTTATGACAGCAAGTAGAGGGAATGGCCAAGGGTGACAACATGCAGGAAACTTAGAAAAGATCACTGCTTTTCTGTTTAACCTCTCCTCCCCTCTTCAGGTGATGTACAATGGTTTGTTTTACTTAGAAGATTGCAGGCGAAAATAACTTCCCACCAAAGAAAAATATATCTGATTTCTAAGATTTCTATTCTTTTGGTCTGTATATAACTAAAATTTTACTTTTATATACTGTGATGATAAGATTGTGTGTCATCTTGTCTGGGCCATGATTCTCAGTGCTTTCATGTGATCACCCTCATGATGGAATCTGCTGTGATTAGTCAATCAGTTGAAAGGGAGTTTCCTTGGGCGTGTGACCTGCATCTGAATATAAGTGGACATTCTGGCTTTTGCCTTCTCTGGATCCTGCAGCTGCCTCCTGTTCATCTGACCTCTAGTTTTTGGGACTTGAGCTAGAAGCTTACCTGCTGATCTTGGGATTCTGTGATCTTCATAGCCTGTGAGCAAGAGCCCTGCTCTCTAACCTGCAGATCTTGGGCTCGCCAGTCTCTGCGGCTACATAAATCAGGAAAACCCTCTACCCTGGCTCACGGACTTGGTACATTCCAGACTCTACAATCACGTGAGCCATTTCCTTGATATAAATCTCTCTCTATATATATATATTTATATGCTTTACTGGTTTTGCTTCTTTAGAGAATCTATCCTAAGACACATAGGTTCACCTCAAAATGAGCTAACCACATTTTAATTTTTTCCCAAAATTATAAAGCAATAGCCCTAAGGTACTTGATTGATGTAACAGTGACTTAAATGAAAGACATAATTTGTTAATGAGAAACAACATCAAGAAGTACTTTTGTCAACTTCCTTAAATTTGGAATATATAAAAGTATTCTCAAAACATTCCTCTTTATAGTATGGGGAACCAAAAAGAAAGTATACACAGATTTCCATTATTTAGTTGAAGTGCATGCAGTTATATATAATCATGTATATAAACTGCCTTTTGCTCACTGACCTCCAGATGAAGAGAAATTTACTTGAATTTAAGTGTATCTTATCCCTGGGAAGGAAATATCTTTGGGCAGAATATAGTAAGATTTCTGTCACTTTGATTATCAGTGTGAAAGAGTAAACCTAGGAGAAGCCATAGGGAATACTAGGGCATTTCAAAATATATCTTCCCGTTGTGTATTCAACGAACACTTAACTCAGTATCTCATACAATTAAAAAAAAAAAAAGCTGCTGTTGAGTCAATTCTGACTCACGGTGATCTTATAGGACGGGGTAGAACTGCCCCATAGGGTTTCCAAGGAGTGCCTCATGGATTTGAAATGCTGACCTTTCGGTAGCAGCCGTAGCTCTTAACCACTATACCACCAGAGTTTCCATCTTATACAACAGGCAATGCAAATTAGCATCATTGACTTCTTTAAATTTGATTTCTCTTCTACAATGTATTATACTACTCATTTCAGTCACTGAAGAGTAAATAAGCTGGAAATACATATGTATCCTCACAAGTCATCCAGCTTTTTTTTTTTTATATATATTTTGTGTTTATTTTTGTTTCAACTATGAACACAATTTATTTATATATGTCGTTTTTTTTTTTTTTTAATGATAGATGGGCTATGCAGTTCTTAGGAAGGAGAATAAAGAAGTCAATTATACAATGCTTGTGGGAGGGCTAGTTGTTTTGCCATATGTGCATTTCATATAGCAATTTGCATAGTGCGTTGTATAGATAATGGAAGTGATAGATAATATTTGTTTTTTTTTAAAGAGGACACTGATTTTTCAGGTAGTTGTATAATTACATGAATCAGAAATATATTCCACACCTGAAGTAATGTATCCACAAAACAGCAAAGAAGAATAGGAAACCAAGAGACTGGAAGGAGGGAGTGGGCTGTCTCATTGGGGGGAGAGTAATTGGGAGTATGTAGTAAGGTGTATATACGTTTTTATGTGAGAGACTGATTTGATTTGTTAACTTTCACTTAAAGCACAATAAAGATTATTAAAAAAAAGGAAAGGAAAACATACATGTCAATTGAATTAATCAATTTTTGAACTTTAAATTGAAATGTGAAGAATAACGTCTACCAGTAAGGACTTTGTGGATATGCTGGTATGCAATTAAAATGTCTAGTATCAGCACATATTAGGCCTTCTACAAATGTGAATCTATTTTTACTGTCATTTTTTTATTGCATAAATGTGGAAATGAATGTGTGAATTGCTTGGTGACTATGTATATTTGGCACAGTAGTTAAGCGCTTGGCTGCTAACCAAAAAGTCAGCAGTTCAAATCCACCAGCTGCTTCTTGGAAACCCTACAAGAGAGTTCTACTCTCTCCTATAAGGTCACTATGAGCCAGAATTGGCTCAATTGCAATGAGTTGCTTTTGGTTTAGTATGCACATCTAGAGTAGAGTAGAAATCAAATATAGCTTAATGTAAATGAAATTAGAAACACCAAATTCATAATCAACAGATTTATGAAGCCATTTTTCTTATTATTTAGTTGCTTTGATAATTCTTGAATGTGTTATTATTAGCTTGTGACCTCAAACCAAGGTGTTACTAAGCAAAATGATAGTTATTAGTTCCTGTGTTAAAAATAGTAGGACAGATTCATATACACTAGACAATCTATTCTGACACTGAATATTTCCCGTGGAGACACAGAATGTTCTACCTTCATGTTGACGTGACTCCTGGATTACAGGTGAGCTACAGAAAGGTCCACAAAGGCTGAGGGAAACAACTTGATTTATAACTTTGTTTATCAAAAAACTTTATTGCAGAATAAGGATTAATTTTTTTTAATGTTTTCTTGCTGCATTAGTGTGTGCAGAATTATGCAACACTTGTATTTTAATGAGGAGTTAACCAAAGTGTCTCAGGTGTTTTGGTAGGAAAGGTCTGGTACTTTTGCTTTTATAACTTCTGGACAAGTGAGGTTTTGAGGGTACTATTGGTTTTTATTCCACTGAAAATTTAACAGACATTTCTCCTATCCACTAAAACAATCCCTTAATGACAAAAAGAAAACCCATTATCAAATATCAAATATAGCAAGCAATTCGTTGGAAATACAATCTGATTTATAAAACGTTATTATCTTAGTACAACCACATACAAAAAAAAAAAAAAAAACTCAAACCCATTGCAGTGGAGTGGGTTCCAACTTATAGTGGCAACCACATAGGATATTTTAATTTTTACAAGCATGTACAAATGACAATTATCTAGCATTTATAAACAAAATATCTCAGCTAACATTTTCATAAGTTGATAATTCATCAGAAGCTCAGGAATTGCTCCTATTAAATGAAACTTATCTTCCTACAGATTTACAATTATAGAACCTAATTAATTTGTTGTTAGCCATTCTTTACCTCAGATATATAGTATTGCCATTATGAGACTAGGTAAGTTGCATAAAAAGTTGCATAGGTTATTATAATTAATAATGTAGCTAACCAGTTTCGAAGGCCAGTTGTCATGTCTCTGGGTACAAAAAGTTCATTTATTTAACATTTTATAAAATGTGTTCTTGGTCTTCAGAGCTGCCAAGTCATAGACTATAAGAACTTCAAACAATCCTAAAATCCATATAAAAAACTAAATATAAAGCAGCAACTACCAAATGCTTAGTATTATCCTTTACATGATTGCATGAAAGTGCATTGAAATGTTGGATATATACAGGTGATCAACACACACACACAAATGTAAAATAATATTACCTGGTAAGTGTATTTAATATGTTTTTGTTGCATCCTATGCCCTATGGAAAGTGCTACAATATCATTCTGAAAATTGAGGGCTTGGGGGAAAAAATATGAAGGAATATTTCTTGTTTTTGGTAAACAAACAAAAATATGATTAATAGAATATTGAAATAATATTAAAAATGTGAAATCTTATGCACAGTATCTCACTGATAGTAAGAATCAACACATATTTGATTAGCTCATTTGGATGTGGTGCAAATTTTCTGGGAATTAGAAGACTATTTGTATTAAAATTAGCTAAATTGGCTCTGTAGAATATAAGACCTAGTGCTTAAAATTTGTTGGAAATTGTGCAAGCTTCGTCTCTTATTATCTCATAGGACAAACACTGAAAGGATGGGTGAAGTTGGCGAATTAGGCAAGAGGGAGAGTTGGGAATTGTAAGAGAGGAGTCTTAAATCAATATGTATGAGAACAGGTTGTTGTTAGGTACTATCTAGTAGGTTCCTACTGGTAGTGACCCCATGTATAACAGAAAGAAACATGGCCGGGTTCTGTGCCATCCTCACAATCGTTGCTGTGCTTAAGCCCATTGTTGCAGTCACTTTGTCAATTCATATTGTTGAAGGTTTTCTTCTCTTTCACTGAATGTCTACTTTACCAAGCATAATGTCTTTCTCTAGGTATTGGTCCCTCAAAATAACATGTCCAGAGTAAGAGAGACAAAGTCTAGCTGTCTTTATTTCTAAGGAATATTCTGGCTCTACTTCTTCCAAAACAAATTTGTTCATTCTTCTGGCAGTCCATGGTATATTCAATATTCTTTGCCAACACACAGTTCAGATGTGTCAATTCTTCTTCATTCTTCCTTATTCATTGTTCAGCTTTCATATGTATATGAGTGGATTGAAAATAACATTGCTTGGGTCAGACGTACCTTAGCCTTCAGAGTCACATATTTGCTTTTAAACACTTTAAACAGATATTTTCCAGCAGATTTGCTCAACACAATATGCCCTTTGATTTCTAGTTTTAAATGGAACAGTAGAAAGAGAAGTAAAATTCTAAAGATTTGTTGGAATCAATTATGAAGGGCTATGAATGTTTATGAATGTTAAGAGAAATATTGCTATTTTAGCAGCTATGTTTTATTAAGTAGTAGCTATGTACTTTATCAGAAACCTTAGTGGTGTAGTGGTTAAGTGCTACAGCTGCTAACCAAAAGGCTGGCTGATTGAATCCACCAGATGCTCCTTGGAAACTCTATGGGATAGTTCTACTCTGTCCTAGAGGGTCACTATGAGTCAGAATCTACTCGACGGCAATGGGTTTTTTTTTTTTTTTTAGTTATGTACTTTATCATTAATCGATTATTAGTACTAGGATTTTCCCCATATTATAAAAAATAATATTAAGGATAAATTGAATAAATTAACTTGCCTATGGTCTGACAACCATGAACTTTTGTAAATGAATTCATGCTCAAGAAATTGAAAGACAGAGCATCTATTCTTTGGGTTCTCTGGGGAAACAGAACCAACAGGAGATAGATGAGAGACAGAGAGAGAGAGATTGCTCTAAAAATCCAAAATCTGTAGGCCAGTCAGGTTGGAAACTATAGTAGTCTTTGGTTAGAAAATCTACAGGCTAGGAAGGCGGGGAAGTCCATCAGGTTATCTATGGTATTGTCTTGAGGCAGAATCATTCTTCTCTAGAAAATCTCAGTTTTTGTTCTTAAAGCCTTTGGTTGGTTGGATCCGGTCTACCCACATTATTAAGAATAATCTTCTTAGAGTTTAATGATTGTCAAATGTTAAACACATCAACAAAATACTTTCCCAGCAACATCTAGACTAGGGTTTGAGCACACAGCTGGATATCATAACCCAGGCAAACTGATACTTAAAATTAACCATCACAGATGGTCATTTAGCTTGCAGTCACATGCATTTAGTATGCTGCATGTGTGAGATTACAAAATATAACTTTTTGGTAAATGTGCATACAATTTCTCTTGTAATAGCTACTGTAAAAATTGCCCTTACTAATCAGTAATATTTCCATCAGTTGACCTTGCACATACTGTATGATATCAAACAAGTTTTTGTCAATACAACCTTCCATTGTGTAAAAAAGTAAAGATAAATAAGTAAAAAGACACAATCAGAAAATATCTACAATATATATTGCTGACAAGAATTTAATATCAATAATATATAAAGAGATCTTTGAATCAAATAATATAAGTCAAGTAACCCAGTACTGCCAGAGGCAAATAATATGAAAATACTATTCAGAAAAGAATAAACACAAATGACAATTTATATATATGGAAAGCTATTTATATTGCAACTAATCAGAGAAATATAAATCAATACACATATGCATTTTAACTTAATCTGCAGTCTCACTTACTAAAAAAACAAAAAAAAGTTTGTTCTCTCTTATGGTATCTTTCTCTCCCATTATTTAGTATTCTGATAGCCACTTTTAACCAAGAAACCTGCAAGAGATAAGCTCTACATTTTGCAAAAATTCCAGGAGAGAATATCAGCATGGCAAGTTTTATACAAGTTTTAAGACATCTTGACAGTCTCATAAAGAAAAGATTTAGGAATTGGGAAATTAAAATATATAAATTTATTCCAGAAAACTTGTTCAACATTTGCTTAAATAAAACCTAAAAATAAACAATGGTGGCAATTTCATCAAGAAGAAGATGTGGTTTTGGTGAAGCCAAGATAGCATCCTAGACAGTTGCATTATGCTGTCCCTCTGTGGCAAAGAGCCAAAAAACTAAAACAGGAAAAATGTGAATCCTAGAACCCTGAGCATCAAATGAAAGGATAAAGAACTAGATCAAAAACTGAAGAACTGATGGAAAACAGAATGAAGAGATATGGAGTGGAGGACCCCTACCAATTAACACTACACAGGGTGGCCATCTCCAAGCACAGTCAGCAACAACCTCAGACAGGGAGTATGCGAAGGCAACTTAATGGAGTTCTCAACAGAAGACAGAGGACCCAGTAACCATAGAAACACGCTTTCCCACCCCTAACCATTTTTCTGCCCTGTATCTACCTCCCCTCTCTGGAGTGTCACCAGTCCACCACCACCCAGGTCCATCCTGCATTCTCCTGTCAGCTCCTACCATACTGTCATTTTTCTCTTTCTTCTTTTTTATTCTCCCTCCCACCTAGCCCTCTATGCCACCTATCCCCTTTTCTGCTGGCCCCTGCCGTGTTGCTGTGGTTAGAGAATCAATGGCCTGCTATGGTCCTGGGTCTGCCCTCCCCACACTCTGGATCCCACTGTGCCACAATTTTTTTTTTTTCTTTCTCATTCCCTTCTAGGTCCATATGCCACCTCTCCTCTTCCCAGTGGTCGCCAGGTTCACCCTGCACCCACTGGCCAGCCCCTATTGTGCCACCATATTTTTCCTTTTCTATTTTTCTTTCTCCCGCCTGCTCTACATCCCACCTGAACCTATTCTCACTGGTCCCCACCACACCAAGATGGATAGAGTTTCACTGGCCACCACTGCCCAGGGTCTGTTCCAGACCCCCCAATGCAGCCATTTATTTGTTTTCTCATGCTTTCTTCCTTTTCTTTCTCCCTTCCACCTAAGCATTATATGCCACTTCCCCCACTTCCCATTGACCCTCAGCTCCACTCTACCCTCACCCACTAACTACCTCTGCACCACTCCACTTTTTCCTTTTTCTCTAAATTTTCCCTTTTTGTCTATTCTTTTTACTTTCTTTATCTTTTCATTTCTTTCTCCCTCCCACCTAGCCACATATGCCACCTCTCTGCCTTCTTGCTGGTCCCCACCATGCCACTGTGGCTAGAGCATCCCTATTACTCAGGCCTGCTACTGCACTGGCCCCATACCACCACTCCTCTACTGCCACTCGACCAGCTGCTGAGTAATGGGAAGTGGGCCTGAACCATTCCCTGTCTAACAAACTTGGCTGTCTTGCAAGGGGCTATGAATACTCCCATACCTCACCAAACCAGTGTACAGAAAAGTGGGTTCACCCTGCCTACTGATGTTCTGCCCACCCAGACAAGGTGGTGAGAGCCATCATGCCCACAGACAGGAAAGCAGCAAAGTATGCCCAGCTAGCCCGCCATAATGTATCAAAATAAAACAAAGACGTAACTTGAAAAAAAATAACCTACAATCAACAAATGAAGAAAATAATACCTTAATGTCTCAGAGACTGAAGACAATATCAAAATATATAAAAAAGAACAAGATGGCTCCAGCAAGTAACCAAAATTTTCAGATAACCTTCCAGTAGAAGAAAAGGCAGTGGAATCACTTGATATGGAATTCAAAACACTAATATTTAGGGCTTTCCAAGAGATTAGGAAAGAGAATAAGAAAACAGACAAAACCAATGAGAACATAGCCAAAATCAAGGAAAGCACAGACAAAACAATAGAAGAATTCAGGGAAATAATACAACAATAAAACTTCAAAATAAATAGAAATCATACAAAAACATCAGCTAGAAATCCAGAAGATAAACAACAAAATTTCAGAAATGGATAATTCAATAAAAGCAAATTTGAAGCAATAGAATCAACAAGATTGATGACAAATTCATGGAACATAATAAAGGGGATGTGTCGAAAACCAATGGCCAACATCATTCTCAATGGAGTGAGGCTGAAAGCATTCCCCCTGAGAATGTGAACAAGAAAAGGATACCCTCTATCACCACTCCTATTTAACATTGTGCTGAAGTCCTAGCTAGAGCAATAAAGCAAGGAAAAGAAATAAAGTGTATTCAAACTGTAAAGGAAGAGGTAAAACTATCCCTATTCACAGATGATAAGATCTTCTACAAAAAGAACCCCAAAGATACCACAAGAAAACCACTGAAACTAATAAAATGACTCAGCAGAGTAGAGGGATAGAACATTAACATAAAAAAAAATCAGCTGGATTCCTATACTCCAATAAACAGTACTTTGAAAACAAAAGCAAAAAAAAAAAAAAAATACCTTTTAAAATAGCCCCTGAAAATGTCAATTCTACCCAACGTGGTCTACAGCTATAATTCGATCATAACGCAAATACCAACAGCGTTCTTTAATGAGAAGGAAGAACTAATCACCAACTTTATAAACCATAAAAAAAAACTAACTCAAAATTAATCAAAGACCTAGATATAAAACCTAAAGCCATAAAGATCAAGGAAGAAAAAATAGGAACAAGCTAGGGGCCTGAATATATGGCTTAAATACCATACAAACCATAATTAACAATGCACAAACACCGGAAGAGAAACTAGATAACTGGAAGCTCCTAAAAATTAAACACTTATGATCATCAAAAGACTTTACCAAAAGAGTAAAAAGAGAACCTATAGACTGGGGAAGATTTTGTGCCTACAACATATCCTACAACAGTCTAATCTCTAAAATCTGTAGAATATTTTAATACCTCAACAACAAAAAGACAAATAATCCAATTAAATAAGAAATAAGAGCCATCACACAAATAGACATATGCACACTTATGTTCATCATAGCCTTACTCACAATAGCAGGAGGATGAAAACAACTTAAGTGTACATCAGCAGATGAATGGATAAAGAAATTATGATACATACACACAAAGGAATGATACTTAACAAAAGGACAATGATGAGTCTGGGAAACGTCTTACAACATGAATGAATCTGGATAGTATTATGCTGAGTGAAATAATCACAAAAGGACAAACATTGTATGAGACCACCATTATGAAAACCAAAGAAAAAGTTTAAACACAGAAAAAACTATCTGGGATGGTTACGGGGCAGGGGGAGGGGAAATCACTAATTAGACAGTAGACTACTGTTAACTTTGGTGAAGGGAAAGACACAAAATACAGGGGAAGTCAGCACAACTTGACAGAGGCAGAGTCATAGAATCTTCCTAGACATATCCAAACACCTTCAGGATCGAGTTACTGGGGCTGAGAGCTGGGGACCATGGTTTCAGGGGACAGCTAGGTCAATTGGTATAACATAGTTTATAAAGAAAATTTCTACATCCTACTTTGGTGAGTAGCAACTGAGGTCTTAAAAGTTTGCGAGTGGCCATTTGAAGAAAACCAAAAACACAAAGAAAATATTAGTTCAAAAGACTAATAGACCACATGAACAACAGCCTCCAATATCCTATGCCCAGAAGAACTAGACAGATCCTGGCCATACCACTTTCCACTGTGACAGGGCTCACAATAGAGGGTCCCAGACATGGTGAGAGAAAAATGTAGAACAAAATTCAAATTCCCAAAAAAAGACCAGACTTACTAATCTGACAAAGACTGGAGGAACCCTTGAGACTATGATCCCCAGATACCATGCTAGCTCAGAACTGAAGCCACTTCTAAAGTTTAAATTTCAGTCAAATATTAGGTATATAAAACAAACAATAATATACCTGAGAAACATGCTTCTTAGTTGAATCAAGTATACAAGAACAAATGGACAACCGCTGCCCCAAAGCAAAGATGAGAAGGCAATAAGGGACAGGAAAAATGGACACAGGGAACCGTGGGCATAAAGGGAAAGGGGGAGAGTGCTCACATTGTATGGATTGTAACCCAGGCCACAAAAGAGTTTGTGTATGTATTTTTGAATGAGAAAACAATTTGCACTATAAAATTTCATCTAAAGCACAATAAAATTAAAATAAATAAATAAATAAGGACATATGAAGCATTGTGACACCAGCAGAAATACATGACCTGAGAAGTTATGAACATTTCTTATTTAGTCATCTAATAGGTATTATCTTTTTTTTTTTTTTTTCAGGTAGAACCCTTTAATTATTAGACAGAAGTTTAAAGTTACATGAGAAATATCTTTTTCTGTGAGTTCTACCGGTTCTTATACATCACAGTATGCTTGCACTCATTTGGAGATCATAACAGAAGTCAAAATGAAGCCCTCTGTGATTGGAAAGATTGTTCTAACATCACCTGCCACCACTCCACTCCTCCAATTCCATCTTTTTACTTTGTATTGGTGATCTTCATCTTTAATGTGTAGATGAGATTATGAACCTGGCCTCCTTTGCTTCTTCTTTTTTTTTAATAAATTTATTTATTTTGTTGTTGCTATTGATAAAATGGAGCCCTGGCTGCTAACCAAAAGTCAGGTGTTCAACTCTACCAGCCGCTCCCTAAAAAACCTATGGGGCAGTTCTACTCTGTCCTATAAGGTTTCCTATGAGTTGAAATTGACTCGATGGCAATGGGTTTGATGTTTTTGATTTGTCTTTGTTGATAAAATACACAGCAAACGTACACCAGTATAGTAGTCTCTACATGTACCATTTAGTGAAATTAATTATATTCTTTGAGTTGCGTAACCCTTCTTATCCTCCTTTTCTGAATTTTCCCTCCCCTATTAACATAAATTCACTGCCCCCAAAGGTTCTTATCTAATCTTCTGAGTTGCTGTTGTCAATTTGATCTCATGTAGATAGCTCTTAAAAGAGCATAATGCTCAAGTCAGGCATTTTTTACTAGTTAAGGTAAATGGTTTAGTTTTAAAAAGACTTCAGGGGATAGTTTTGGTTTGCGGTTTAAAGATTACCTCAGGGCAGTAGTTTCAGGAGTTCATCCAACCTTCGCATATCCGGAATGTTTGGAGTCCATGAGATTTGAAGTTCTGTTCTACATTTTCCTCCTTAGAATTAGGATTCTTCTAGTCAATCTTTGATCAAAATGTTCAGTAATCGTTGTGGGCACCATCGAGTTCTAGGTCTCATGGCGAAGGAGGCAATTGTTCATGGAGGTAATTAGTGACACATTCCAAATCCTCGTATTCCTCACTCTCTTTCTTTCTCTTTTGTTCAGGCAAATAGAGACCAATTGTTATGCCCTGGATGGCTGCTTGCAAGCTTTGAAGGCCCCTGGCACTACTCAGTAAACTAGGAGGTAGAACAGAAACACTAAATGTTATTAGGCAAATTAACTGGAATGTCCCATGAAAAAAATCCAAGCCATGAAACAACATTCCATGAGGTGTTTGGTTGTACATAAGAAGCCTCAGCAGCTACTTTTTTTTTTCTTTTTTGACATTGTTATAAATATATCTATCACATAACTTTTGCCAACTCAACTTTTTCCAGGTGTACAACTTATTACCAGCTATTGTTGTTATTAGTTGCTGTCAAGTCAGTTCTGACTTTTAGTGACCCTATGTACAACAGAACAAAACACTGCCCAGTCCTCCAGCATCCTCACAATCTCTGTTATGCTTGAGCCCATTGTTGCAGCCACTGTGTCAATCCGTCTCATCGAGGGCCTTCTCCTTTTTCACTGATCCTCTGCTTTACCAAGCGTAATGTCTGTCTCCAGGGGCTGATTCCTCCTGATAACATGTCCAAAGTATGTGATATGTAATTGACAGCAAATACGATAAGTGGCTCTGCAACCCTATCTTTAATCAATGTGATATTTCCAGTACAGTTAACCCCCTTTTTCCCCTCCTCATGCCCCTGCTAACCACTAGTAAACTTTGTTCTCTATGCATTTGCCTTTTCTTTTCTTTTGTATAAATTAGGTCATACAATATTTGTCTTTTTGTGATTGACTTATTTCCCTCCGCATAATGTCTTCCAGCTCCATTCTGTATTGTCACGTGTATCAAGGCTTCATTTCTTCATTTGGCTGAGAAATATTGCATTATATGTACATACAATGTTCTGTTTATCCATACATCTGCTGATGAGCATTTAAATTGTTTCCACCTTTTTGCTGTTGTGAATAGGGCTGCAATGAACGCTGGTGTACAATTCTCTGAGTCTCTGCTTTCAAGTCTTTTGAGTATATACTTAGAAGTGGAATTGCTGGATCATATGGTAGTTCTATTTTTAGTTTTTGGAAGAAATGTCACACTTTTTCCACAATGACTCTGTCATATTTTCATTTCCATCAGCAATGGTTAAGCATTCCGATTCCCCCTCATCTTAAACAACATTTGTTATTTTCTGTTTTTTTAACATATTAGCCATCCTAGTGGGAGTGAAATGGTATCTCATTATGGTTTTGATTTGCACCGTTCTGGTGGCTAAATGACTCTGCTCATCTTTTCATGTGTTTGGTGGCCGTTTGAATGTCTTCTTTGTTGAAATGTCTATTCAGGTCCTTTGCTCATTTTATGATTGAGTTGTCTTTTTTGTTGTTAAATTGTCAGAGTTGTATGTATATTTTGGTTATTAGATTCTTTTCATGTATATGGCTTCCAAAGATATTCTCCTAGTCAGGAGCTGTCTTTTCACTTTTTTATTAAAGTCTTTTGATGAACAAAAATGTTTAATTCTTTAGAGGTCTCATTTATTTATTTTGTCTTTTGCTGTTTGTGCTTTCATTATTAGACAACACAGTGTTAAAAGCTAGGCCAGACAGCATCGCCCTTGCTTTTTCTTTTAAGAATTTTACATTAAGGTCCTTAATCAGTTTTGAATTTATTTTTGTATATGATATGAGGAATGGATCCTATTTCATTTTTCTGCATGTAGAAATCCAGTTTTCCCAGCACTATTTATTGAAGAAACTCTTCTTTCCCCATCGAATGGACTTTCCACCCTTGGCAAAAATCAGTTGACCATATGTGTGTGGGTTTATTTCTGAACTGTCAATTCTATTCCATTGGTCTATATATTTATTATAATACCAGTACCAGGCTGTTTTGATTACTGAAGCTGTATAGCGCATTTTAAAATCAGAATGTATGAGGCTTCCTACTTTGTTCTTCTCTTTCAACATTGCTTTAGGTATTTGGGGCCTTTTGTTATTCCATGTAAAGTTGAGGATTGCTTTTTCTATTTCTGTAAAGAAAAGTGTTGGAATTTTAATTGGGATTGTGTTGAATCTGTAGACTGCTTTGGGCAGTATTGACACTTTACCAATATTGCCTTCCAAACCAAAAACATGGAATATCTTTTCATTTATTTAAGTCTGTAACCTCTTTCAGCAGTGTTTTATAATTTTCATTGTCTAAGTGTTTCACACCCCTAGTTAGATTTATTCCTAGGTGCTTTATTCTCTTAGCTGCAATTGTAAATGGAATTGTTTCTCTAATTTCCCTTAAAGATTTCTTATTGCTGGTGTATAGAAACCCAACTGATTTTTGTTTGTTGACCTTGTATCCTGCAACTTTGCTAAATTCTTCTACTAGCTCTAGAAGTTTTCTTGTGGACTCTGGGATTTTCTATTGTATTATCTACGAATAGAGAAAATTTTACTTTTTTTTCCCATATGGATATCTTTTATTTCTTTTCTTGTCTTATTGCTCTGGCTAGAACTTCTAATAAAATATCAAACAGAAGTGGTGAGAGTGGGCATCCTTGTCTTGTTCTTGATTTCAAGGGAAAGCTCTCAGTCTTTCTCCATTAAATATAATGTTGGCTACTGGCTTTTCATATGTTCCCTGTAACATACTGAAGAATTTTCCTTTGATTACAATCTTCCTTAGGGTTTTTATTTATAGGTATTATCTTGTTGGAAATAAAAATATTTCTTTCATTATAGGTCCTACCTAGTAAGTGGTATAGATAGAAAATAAACTGCTTTTGTATATTAATATTTTGTATAGTAACCATATGGTTTGTAATAAATTTTTGATTGATTTTCTTTTGAATTTTTCACATATGTAAGAACATAGTGATGATTTTGAATCTTCTTTGAAAAATTAAGCTTCTTAATTTCTCTTGTCACAATAATTGGTAAAATAATTGTTGAATAATAATAGCCCTGCTATTGTTAGGTGTTGTGAAGTCATTTTCAACTTATAGTGACCCCATGTGATAGAGTAGAACTGTCCCATAGAGTTTTCTTGGCAATAATCTTTACAGGAGTAGATCTCCAGGTCTTTATACAGTGATGTAGGTTTAAACTGACAACCATTCAGTTAGTATTCAAGGACGTTTACCACCAAAACCAACTTGTTGTCATGGAGTCAAATCTGACTCATAGCGACCCTGTAGAATAGAGTGGAACTGCCCCATAGGATTTCCAAGGCTGTAATCTTTATGGAAGTGGACTAACATATCTTTCTCCCACAGAGCTGCTGACGGATTACAACCAGAAAACTTTTTGTTTAGCAACTAAGCTCTTAACCACTGAGTCAAGTCCAACTCACAGTGACCCAAAGTAACAGAGTAAAAAAAAAAGAGTAGAAATCCCTATATGGTTTTCTAGGCTGTAATCTTTACAAGCAGCCACATCTTTCTCCCATGAAGCTGTTGATAGGTTAGAACAATCAGCCTTTTGGTTAGAAGCTGAGTTCTTAACCACTGTACCGCCAGGGATAGTTATATTTTTGAGTATTGCACCTTTAAATTTGCTTCTGATTTTCATTTTGACATGTATTTACCTATCTATATATTTTAATACATATATTTATACTATAGCAAATCAAATATGAAAATCATATTTTTTACATAGACTCATTAGTACATTGAAATACAGAAGCAGATTTCTTATTATTGAACCATGAAATAAAGTGCTATTTGCTATACTGCATAAACCTTTAAAAGTCTTCTGGCTTCTACTTTCTAACATTTTATTTAAGCTATTTGTTTTCAGTATTCACAAGTGAGATTGTTCGGTACTTTTAGGTTTTGGCATCAATATCTTACTGGCTATGTTACAAATTTCAAAGTGTCTCTTTTCTTGCTGGGTTCTGGAACAATTTAAATAACATTTGGTATTATCCATTCCTTGAAGTTTTAAAGAATTGACTTTGGAATTTGATGCTTCCCGGGGAAAATAATTTGACAACATTCTTGACTACCTCCAGGGGTATTGGTCTGTTTGGATTTTCTATCTCTTCTGCCTATCAATACTACTAATTAGAATAAATAAAATAATTTAGTAAAGTGAGTTTATTCTAGGATATTTACTTATATAAAGGCTTTACTGAGAATCAGCAGTTATTAATTAGAAAAGAGTAATAATATAAGTTCCACCAGGGGCCAAGGTAAGCATAGTGCTTAGATTGCTTACCAGATCATCTGTAGTTAAAAATGGCACACTTTTTCACCACCTCAAAGATTCTGCTTCTAGGTATGGCTGGCATCTATCTCTCTTCCAACCCATAGCACCTTCCTACAGAATCAAAGCCTCTTTTCAAATTCACAATCTCTGACAGGGATGGATGACCGAGTAAACAAGGTAAGCATGGACTTACTTGTGCTTACTTACTAATCTGGAGTGAACAAACATCTGTGGTGAAAAATGTGAAATTGTTCACTCCAGATTAGTAAGTAAGCATAAGTAAGCCCGTGCTTACCTTGCTTACTGGGTAATTCGCCCCTGATTTCCACCCACAAATAAAAATAGCGTCTTAGAATAATTTTAAGAAAAATTGTACAGTTCCTATATAAAGAAAACTAGTAAGCAGTAATAAGAAACAAAGTAATATGTAGAAATTAGGAAGATATACCATTTTTCTGTATGAAAATACTCAACATGGCAAAAAAATCAATTCTTCCAAAATTAATTTAAATATTTCAATGTAATCCCTATTAAAATTCCAAATAGTTTTATTTAGAATATCACAAAATTATTCTAAAACATATCTGAAAAGGATTATGTGTGGGGATAACCAACACTGTCTGGAAAAAAAAAATGAGGAAGAACTCCCCCTATAGAATATCAAGATGTTTTCTACACAAAAATTAACTAAAATAATATGAGATTAAAAGATGAATCATCTCATAGGTCAATGATGTAGAGCAGTACGAAAAAATCGGCATATTTTGCATTCAGGATAATATTTCAATCAGTGGATACTGAGTGTTCTGCTCATTCAAAGAACATGTATTTAAAATAAGACAATATTAGAAAAATAGCAGTAGATACACGTGTTAGTAGTCAGGATTCTTCAGAGAAATGGAAGAGATAGTATACAGATATGGATATGAATATGGAGATAGAAATATAGGTGATATAGATATAAATGCTAAAGATGGCATAGATGACATAGATATAGATACAGATGCAGATACTGATACAGACACAGACATAGATACAGATATAGATATATAAGGAGGCAGGGAAGGAAAGAGAAAGATTTTAAGGGGTTGTCTTACACAATCGTGACGACTGGAAAATGCAAAATCTGTAAGTCAGGTGACAGGTTGGAAATTACGGCATGGTGTCTATGTTAAAATCATGAGTCAGAATTATTCCCCAAGGGGAAACCTAAGTTTTTTTCTCTCAAGATCTTTAATTGATAGGATGAGACCAACTCATATTATTTATGATAATCCCCTTTGTTTATAGCCAACTGATTAAAAATATCAGGCAGATTTACAAAATTCCTTCACATTAATATCTAGACTCGTGTTGGTCCAAACAACTGGGCATCATAGATAGCCAAGTTGACAGCATAAAATTAACCATCTCAATGCATAATACATCCTTTGAAAATAAGTAACAATGTTTTAAAAGATAGGATGAAATAATCACAGAAAAAAATTAATATCTAAAAAAAAAAAATTTTTTTTTTAATGTTATTGTTGCCAGCCATAAGAGGATAGGCACTTGTCAATCAGACATAGAGAACAGGCAATAAGGCACAGTTGCCGTGCTTACAGAAGAGACACTGCTAGTCAGTAACTATTCTGGTTTCTGTGTGGTCATTGTCCAAATAGGTCCATATATAAGCTTGTTTGGTGGTTTACATTTTCTGGACTGTGTTTAATTTTGTATCATTTTTATTCCAGTATCATAATGAGCTGAAGTTTTTAAACGATTTCCTGATTTCTGAAAATGTTTAAGTAATAAAATAATTATTCTGTAGTTTAATAAAATTCACCTATAAACTCTCTGCAATTTACCTTGTAGCTTGTTTAGTATTCATTAAGATATTATAGGTAAACTTTTTAACTAATTTCCCAGTAAAATACTTATTTTTATTTAGCTTTTCAATAAATTCTGAATAGACTTCTGATTCAGTTTAGAGTTTGAAATTTGCAGGGCCATTTTTATTCCTACCATAACAATGCAAAAACATTAGACAAGCTTTTCAGAAATATAAATGAAATAATTGCCAGAAGAAAAACTCTTACTAGGAACAACAAAACAAAACAAAACACAGAGTCGCTATACCAAAAAGAGGTGGTTAACCTTCAACCATTTAAGGAGGTAGTGTATGATAAGGAACCGAGGTTACTGAAGGAAGAAGTCCAAGCTGTACTGAGGGCATTGATGAAAAATAATGCTCCAGGAATTGATGGAATACCAACTGAGATGTTTCTACAAACGAATGCAGCACTGGAAGTACTCTTCTATGTTAAGAAATTTGTAAGACAGCTACTGGGCCAACTGATTGAAAAAGATCCATATTTATGTCTATTGCCAAGAAAGGTCATCCAACCAAATGTGGGTCTAGTCTGTCTTAGTCTGGAAGCTCAGCTGAAACCTCTCCGCCATGGATGACCCTGCTGGTATTTGAATACCAGTAACATAGCTTCCAGCATCACAACAGCACACATGCCGCTACAATATGACAAAGTGACAGACACATACAAACTGATAGAAATGTATACTTATTACACACACATATTTATTCAGGTGGCACCACTAAAAAAAAGAAAAACCCAGAAACTGGAAGCAAATTAAAAAGCCATCAAGAAAAAAATTTTGAATAAAAAGTGCTATAGCCAAAATACAAAATGCTATTCAGGTGTAAACAAGAAGGTTGAGGAAATACCAGTATACCAATGAGGAGTGGCAGAGGCACCAAAATTATGGATAACATTGAGAAGAATGAGAATTCCAGAATACTTAATTGTGCTCACAAGGAACCTTAACATAGAACAAAAGGCAGTTGTTCAGACAGAACAAGGGGATACTGATTGGCTTAAAGACAGGAAAGGTGTGCATCAGGTTTGTATCCATTCACCATACCTATTCAATCTGTATGCTGAGAAAATAATCCCGAGAAGCTGGACTACGAAGAAGAATGGGGCATCAGGATTGGAGGAAGACTCATTAACAACCTGCATTATGCAGATAACACAACCTTGCTTGCTGAAAGTGAAAAGGACTTGAAGCACTTGCTAATGAAGATCAAAGACCACAGCCTTCAGTATGGCTTGCGCCTCAACATAAAGAAAACAAAAATCCTCGCAACTGGACCAATGAGCAACATCATGATGAATGGAGAAAGGAATGAAGTTGTCAAGGATTTCATTTTACTTGGATCTACAATCAACACCCATGGAAGCAGCAATCAAGAAATCAAATGACACATTGCATTGGGTAAATCCGCTCAAAACACCTCTTTAAAGTGTTGAAAAGCAGGGATGTCACCTTGAAGACTAAGGTGCACTTGACCCAAGCCATGGTATTTTCAATTGCATTATATGCATGTGAAAGCTGGACAATGAATAAGGAAGATCGAAGAAGAATTGATGCCTTTGAGTTGTGGTGTTGATGAAGAATATTGAATATAGCATGGACTGCCAAAAGAATGAACAAATCTGTCTTAGAAGAAGTATGACCAGAATGCTCCTTAGAAGCAAGGATGGTGAGACTGGGTCTTACATACTTTGAACGTGTTGTCAGGAAGGATCAGTCCCTGGAGAAGGACATCATGCTTGGCAAAGTACAGGGTCAGCAGAAAAGAGGAAGACCCTAAAGAGGTGGACTGACACAGTGGCTGCAACAATAAGCTCAAACATAACAATGATTGTAAGGAAGGCTCAGGACAGGACAGTGTTTTGTTGTGTTGTGCATAGGGTTGCTATGAGTCGGAACCAACTCTACCGCACCTAACAATAACAACAATGAGCAGTGATTTCAAGATGATATTGTTAGCCAAAATACACAGGTTGTTGAACAATATTTATAACATTATTTTTAATGAAAACAAGGAAAGATGAATAACTATATAGTTGCTTGCACTTATAAAAACAATGCAAATATAATCTAAAAAGTAATTTGTTGCAGAGGGAGGTGGTGAAATTAGAGGAAGGGTTAGGGATGGAAATGAGAGTTCATATAAACATACTGAATTTTTCGAGGTTTTGAGTTTTTGAACCAAGCAATATGTTGGCACAATTTAATGGAATAGAGTAAAATTAAAATAAATAAAATAAATGAAGCAATCCCTAAATATTAAAACAAATGAACTCAATTTGTATCAAGATGTTGGTATAACCATACAGAGAAAATTATTACTTAGTGTGATATAAAAGGACGGTATTTTGAATGTACATCCTTACTGATATATTTTCCAAAGGCATAAAAACTATAAGGAAATACTGAATTTCTCAATAATCTTATTAATAATATTCACAGTGAATAGTTATGGTTTATTTTGAAGCTAGTATAGGTATGTTGTAGAATGAAGTCAATAGGTAACTATATTAATAATTACCCCCACACATCTGTCAGTCTGTCATATTGTGGGGGCTTGTGATGCTGGAAGCTATGCCACTGGTATTCAAGTACCAGCTGGGTCACCCACGGTGGACATGTTTCAGTTGCGCATCCAGACTAAGGCAGGCTATAAAGAAGGACCCGGTGGTCTACTTCTGAAAAGAATCATCCAGTGAAAACCTTGTGAATAGCAGCAGAACATTGTCTGATACAGTGCTAGAAGATAAACACCTCAGGTTGAAAGGCTCTCAGAGATGACTGGGGAAGAGCTGCTTCCTCAAAGTAGAGTCGACCTTAATGATGTGGGGATGGAGTAAACTTTGGGGACCTTCATTTGCTGTTGTGGCACTACTCAAAATGAGAAAAAACAGTTGCAAACATCCATTAATAATCAGAATGTGGGATGTACAAAGTATGAATCTAGGAAGTTGACAATCTTCAAAAATGAAATGAAAGGCATAAAGATCAATATCCTAGGCATTAGTGAGCGGAAATGGACTGATATTGGTCATTTTGAACTGGACAATCATATGGTCTACTATGCCGGGAACAGCAACTTGAAGAGGAATGGTGTTGCATTTATCATCAAAAAGATCATTCCAAGATCTATCCTGAAGTATAATGTTGTCAGTGATAGGATAATGTCCATACGCCTACAAGGAAGACCACTTAATATGACTATAATTCAAATTTATGTACCAATCACTAAGGCCAAAGATGAAGAAATTGAAGGTTTTTACCAGCTTCTGCAGTCTGAAATTGATCAGATATGCAATCAATAGGGGCTGATAATTACTGGAGATTGAAACGTGAAAGTTGGAAACAATGAAGAAGGCTCCGTAGTTGGAAAATATGGCCTTGGTGATAGGCCAGACCAGAAACCAAACCCAGTGCCATTTAGTCGATTCCAACTCATAGCGACCCTACAGGACAGAGTAGAACTGACCCATAGAGTTCCCAGGGAGTGCCTGGCAGATTTGAACTGAGGACCACTTGGTTAGCAGCCGTAGAACTTAACCACTACACCACCAGAGTTTCCTGGTGATAGACACGATGTCAGAAAACCAATGATTGAATTTTACAAGACTAACGGATTCTTCATTGCAAATACTTTTTTTCACCAAAGTAAATGACAACTGTACACATGGACCTTGCCAGATGGAATACACAGGATTCAAATCAACTACATCTGTGAAAAAAGACTATGGACATGTTCAAAATCATCACTGAGAACAAGGCCAGGGGCTGACTGCGTATCAGACAACCAGTTGCTCACATGCAAATTCACAAGTTGAAACTGAAGAAACTTAGAGCAAGTCCACCAGAGCCAAAGTATGACTTGAATAAATTCCACCTGAATTTAGACACCATCTCAAAAATAGATTTGGCTCATTGAACAGTACTGACTGAAGATCAGACAAGTTGTGGAATGATATCAAGTACATCATACACAAAGAAAGCAAGGGGTCATTAATAAGACAGGAGAGAAAGGAAAGACCAATATGGATGTCAGAACAACTCTGAAACATGCTCTTGAATGTCGAGTTGCTAAAGTGAAAGGAAGAAATTCTGAAGTAAAAGAACTGAACAAAAGATTTCAAAGGGCAGCTTGAGAAAACAAAGTATTATGATGACATGTGCAAAGAGCTGGAGATAGAAAAACCTAAAGGGAAGAATATGCTCAGCATTTCTGAAGCTGAAAGAACTGGAGAAAAAACTCATGCCTCAAGTTGCAATGCTGAAGGATTGTACGGGGAAAATATTATACAACACAGGTAGCATCAAAAAAAGATGGAAGGAATACATGGACTCACTACACCAAAAAGAATTGGTCGATGTTCAGCCATTTCTGGAGGTAGCATATGATCAGGAACCCATGGTACTGAAGGCAGAAGTCCAGGCTTCACAGCAGGCATTGGTGAAAAACAAGCCTTTGGGAATTGACGGAATACCCATTCAGATGTTTCAACAAAAGGATGCAACACTGGAAGTGTTCACTTGTCTATGCCAAGAAACATGGAAGACAGCCACCTGGCCAACTGACTGGAAGAGATCCATATTTATGCCTATTCCCAAGAAAGGTGATCCAAACAAATGTGGAAATTATAGATCAATATCATTACTTTCACATGCAAGCAAAATTTTGCTGAAGATCATTCAAAAGTGGCTGCAGCAGTATATCAACAGGGAACTGTCAGAAATTCAAGCCAGATTTGGGAGAGGACATGGAACCAGGGATATTATTGCTGATATAAGATGGATCCTGGCTGAAAGCAGAGAATACCAGAAAGATGTTTACATGTGTTTTATTGGCTTTGCTAAGGCATTCGACTGTGTAGATCATAACAAGTTATGGATAACATTGTGAAGAATGGGAATTCCAGAATACTTAACCATGCTCATGAGAAAACTGTACATAAAAGAAGAGGCAGTCATTCAAACAGAACAAGGGGATACTGCATGGCTTAAAGTCAAGACAGATGTGCATCAGGGTTGTATCCTTTCACCATACTTATTCAATCATCTAAGTGCTCAGCAAATAATCCACGAAGCTGGACTGTATGAAGATGAACGTGACATCAGGCTTGGAGAACAGAGGATGAGTGGTTTCCACGCAATGTGTCATTCTATCCACTTGATTGTTAAAATCATCCTCTGCTGAGGTCACCCTTTGGTGAGCATTCACATGAGACACAAATATCTTTACTTCTTTGACCTATTCAGAGAGATCTATCCACATACCACTTCCCCATAAATCCTTGTCTCCAATATTCCAATCATGTTCCTTCCAAGTTCCCAAATCACATCAGTTGACAAAATGGCAGATTCAGCCAAACTATTGGCCACAGCCCACGAACCAGTATACAATGGCACATCTGGCCATTTCTCTTTCCAAGCCAAGTGACCAACCAGGTGCACTGCTCGAAGTTCTGCCCTTTGGGAGGATTTCCCTTCACCAGTGTTCTTCAGGGAGGTCCCAGAAAGGGACTGTAGCACTGCTGCTGTCCACTTTTGAGTGATGCCTGCATATTGTGCAGAATCACCTATAAACCATACATGAGTTTTCTCTTCTTCAGGTCAACTGATCATAAGAAACTCCCCATAAGGCCACAGGTGCAGACTGGGAGATGGAAGGTAACGTGACAGGAGTGTAGACCATTGGCATTTGGGCTATTTCCTCATGCAACTTACTTGTGCCTTCAGGTCCTGTTCAGGCCTGATCTCTTATATGTCACTTCCATTTAATGATGGAGTGCTGCTCTGCAAGTCCAACTTTATGACTCTGGATCAGACAGGACTCAGTTCATGATGGGCAGTTCAGGCAGCATGGTGATTTTGTATCCCAAGGTTGAGTGTTTAGTCTCTACTAAAGCCCAGTAACAAGCTAAAAGCTCTTTCTCAAAAGAAGAGTAGTTATCTGCCGAGGATGGCAGCACTTTGCTCCAAAATCCTAAGGGTCTATGCTGTAATTCACCAAGAGGGGCCTGACAAAGACTCCAAACAGCATCGGTATCTGCCATGGACACTTCAAGCACTATTGTTTCAGCTGGATCATATGACTCAAGTGGCAGAGCAGCTTGTACAGCAGCCTGAAACTGTTGCAGAGCCTTGTCTTATTCTCAGCCCCACTCAAAACTAGAAGCTTCTCTAGTCACTTGATAATAAGCTGGAGTAGCACACCCAAATAAAGACTATTTTGCCTCCAAAATCCAGAGTCTGTGTCTTAGTCATTTAGTGCTGCTATAACAGAAATATCACAAGTGGATGGCTTTAACAAGGAGAAATTTATTTTCTCACAGTCAGGTAGGCTAGAAATCCAAATTCAGGGTGTCAGCTCCAGGGGAAGGCTTTCTCTCTCTGTTGGCTCTGGAGGAAGGTCCTTCTCTTCAGTCTTCCCTGGACTAGGTGATTCTCTGCTCAGAGACCCAAGGTCCAAAGGATGAGCTCTGTTCCTGGTATTTCTTTCTTGGTGGTATGAGGTCCCCATGTCTCTCTGCTTGCTACTCTCTTTTATATCTCAAAAAAGATTGGCTTAAGACACTATCTAATCTTATAGATCTCATCAATACAACTGCCACTAATCCACCTCATTATATCATAGTGATAGGATTTACAAGACGTAGGGAAATCACATCAGTTGACAAAATGGTAGATAATCATACAATACTGAGAATCATGACATAGCCAAGTTAACAGATATTTTGGGGGGACACAATTCAATCCATTACAGGTCCACTAGGTGTTGCACTTCATTTTTACTTGTGGAAGCAGACAGATGCAATAACTGACCCTTTACTTTAGAAGGAATACCTTGACATACCCCAAGCCACTGAACCCCTAGAAATTTCACTGAGGTGGAAAGTGCCTGAATTTTTGTCAGATTAATTTCCCACCTTCCAGCATGCAAATGTTTTATAAGTCCAGAGTCAATGACACTTATTCCTTACTATGTCCAATCAACATAATGTTATCAATGTAATGTATCAGTGTGATGTCTTGCGAAAGGAAAAATCGATCAAGTTCCCTGCAGACTAAATTATGACATACGGCTGAAGAGCTGATGTAGCCTTAAGGTAGGCAATGAAGGTGTATTGCTGGCCTTGCCAGCTGAAGGCAAACTACTTCTGATGGTTTTTCAAAACAGGTTTGGAGAAAAAGGCATTAGCCAGATCAATAACTGCATACCAGGTACCAGGAGATGTGTTAACTTGCTCAAGCAATGAGACTACATCTGGAACAGCAGATGCAATTGGAGTCACCAACTGGTTAAGTTTTTGATAATCTACTGTCATTCTCCAAGATCCATCTGTTTTTTGCACAGGCCAAATAGGTGAGTTGAATGAGGATGTCGTGGAAATCACCACCCCTGCATCCTTCAAGTCCTTGATGGTGGCAGTAATCTCTGCAATCCCTCCAGGAATGCAGTATTGCTTTTGGTTTACTTTCTTCCCAGGTAGTGGCAGTTATAATGGCTTCCACTTGGCTCTTTCTACCATAATAGCCCATACTCTATTTGTCAGCCATCCAATGTGGGGATGCTCTGAGTTGCTGAGTATATGTATTCCAATTATGCATTCTGAAACTGGGAAAATCACTAAAAGATGTGTTTGGGGACCTACTGGACTTACTGTGAGATGGACATGAGCCAAGACTCCATTAATTACCTGACCTCCATATGTCCCCACTCTGAGTGATGGGCCAAAGTGACATTTTGGGTTTCCTGGAATTAGTGTCAGTTCAGAGCCAGTATCCAATAATCCCCCAAAAGTCTGATTATTTTCTTTTCCCCAGTGAAGAGTCACTCTCATAAAAAGCCATAGATCCCTTTGGGGGAGGTTAAGAAAAAGATTAACAGTAAAAATTTCTGGCAGTGTATTGGAGTCCTTCCTCAAGTGTTCCCGGCCTTCTCTTAATTCAAGGTGTTGTGGGTCTTTAAACTCACTCAAATCTGCAAATTGATTGAGGGACCGTGACTCTCTATTCTGGCGATTCAAGTTATAGACTGCTGTTCACCTGATCTAGAATTCATCCCTTTGTACAGATCGAATAAATATTTAGTAGGTTTCCTATTTCCCTCCTAGGGACACCATGATGAAGTAGCCAATGCCGTAAGTCCATGTGAGTCACAATATTCTGATTACTGCTTTGACTCCAGTGTCCATTATTGTAACCACACCCACCTTGTTTTGTCTATTGAGTGCTGCCTCTTGGCCTCTACTACCACGGGGTTCTGATCAGCCCTATTGCAGTTAGGTGTCTTAATTCAGTTAGGACAGTTCCCACTGTCAAATCTGATTAACATAAAACAGCAATCACAGCAGTCTTCAAGGATGCTGGAATTCCCTTCACAAATTTGTCCCTCACAGTTGTGGTAAAAGATTTGCCCTCTAAGCACTCTATGTGTGGGTCTGTGGATCTAACCTGATAAATCCACTCAAACATTCCAATTTCTCTAAGCCTTTGGATACCTTCTACAGTATACCAAGGCAAGTCTGGTACTTTAACTTGAGTTGGTGTAAGCCACCTCGTAATCCATGCTTCAGCAAACCAACCAAATAAACTATTAGATCCTTTCCTAACTTCTCAAGATGAAACACTGAATGAAGAATCTGTGCTTAGTGGACCCATATCAGTAAAGTCGGACTGATTCATCTTTGTGTTCCTTGCACCATTATCCCACACCCTTAATAGCCATTCCCACACATATCCCCCAGGTTTCTGTTTATATATATTAGAAAAGTCAAGCAATTCTTTCAAAGTGTAGTGTAACTCCTCCTGGGTCACACTTTGTACTTCACCTCTTGAGTCTCCCCTGTACTTAAGACTAGTTATAGGTCTAGAAACCAGAATCAGTAGTGTGGCATTGTTTTGTGACCATTCAGCATTGTCTTGTAAAGCATCTGCTTCAGGCAATGCCCAGACAATGACTCAGGCAAGGGCTCTTTAGAGGCAACTGGGCAAGGGCTAATCTTATTAGATGGGAGTGGAGGGGCTAATGGTTTTTCTGGGCAGGGTGGTTTAGCAGACAAATACAAAGTAATCTCTTCAGATGGGAATGGTTCTGTTGGCAGGAATGATTCAATGGAATTTAGGGGCTCATTGTCCCTAGCTCCCTGTTTATCTGCCCATACATCTCCATCTCAAGTTTCAGGATCCCATTTCTTCCAAATCAATGTCCTTACTTTAACTTCACACACCTCTAGAGGTTGGCAATTGAGCTGGCATTGTAGTTCAGCTACTCTTACAATAAGACTCTGGGTTTGGTTTTTGGTAATTTCAGCTCTGTTACTACAAGAAATAAGGCTTTCTTTCAAAGCACAAGTGGAAGCCTTGAGGTCATTTTTGCAGCACTTGAGCTTTGACTCTGAAGACCTGAGCACATCTCTCTCTTTTGCCAGTTTATCTAGCAAAAGTAGGACCAACCAACCAGCTTTCTTATACTTCTCATTTTAACAAAACTGTAGAAAGATATCACACATGTGTTCACCTACAGCCTAGCCTTTCATCAATATCTAATCTTCTGGAGGTGATATTTTGCATAGTTGTGTCACTACTCCATGCCATGGATTAGCTGTGGCCTCTTTACCACTGAAAGCAGGGTTATTAATATCTTTAAGACTAACCAGACTTGAGAGCCAATTTAGAAAACTCATCCTTGCAATTTTGTTTCTCTAGAACCACTCTCAGTACCAAATGTCTTAGGCTGGGTTCTCTAGAGAAGCAAAAACAGTAAAGCATATAAATATACATAGAGAGAGATTTATATCAAGGAAAAGGCTCAAGCAATTGTAGAGGCTGGAACGTCCCAAGTCCATGGATCAGGATAGAGGCTTCTTTAGATTCACATAGCCACAGGGCCTGGCAAACCCAGGATCAGCAGGTTGGAAAGCAGGGTTCTTGCTTACAGGCACTGAAGATCAATAAATCCCAAGATCGGGAGATAAACCGATAGCTCAACTACCAAGAATCAGAGGTCAGATGAACGGGAGGCAGCTGCAGGCAGCTGCAGGATCCAGAGGGAGCAAAAAAGCCAGAACATCTGCTTACATATATTCCAATGCAGGCCACACCCTCAAGGAAACTTCCTTTCAACTGATTGGCCACTCACAGAAAATTCTGTCATAGGAATGATCACATATAAACACTGAGAATCATGGCCAGGCAAGTTGACACACAATCTTAATCATCATACTGATATTTAATCTTTCTATTACTCTTATTATTTCAGTATTTATATTTATCCTATTCTAATATATTTTTTGTTAACCTATATTGTGTATTCCTTGATCATGTTCTTTGGAAGTTTTTGTTGTTGTTTTTGCTGTTAATTGCCATCAAGTTGTTGTTGTTGTTAAGTGCCGTCGAGTCAGTTCCCATTCATAGAGACCCTATGCACAACAGAATGAAACACTGCCCAGTTCTGTGCCATCCTTACAATCATTGTTCTGCTTGAGCTCATTGTTGCAGCCACTGTGTCAATCCACCTCATTGAGGGTCTTCCTTTTTTTCTGCTGACCCTGTAATTTGTCAAGCATGATGTCACTCTCCAGGGACTGACCCCCCTTGACAACATGTCCAAAGTATGTAAGATGCAGTCTCGCCATCCTTGCTTAGGAGCATTCTTCCAAGACAGGTTTGTTCACTCTTTTGGCAGCCCATGCTATAGTCAATGCTCTTCACCAACACCACAATTCAAAGGCATCAATTCTTCTTCTGTTTTCCTTATTCATTGTTCAGCTTTCACACACATAAGGTGCGATTAAAAATACCATGGCTTGGATCAGATGCATCTTATTCTTCAAGGTGACATCTTTGCTCTTCAACACTTTAAAAAGATCCTTTGCGGCAGATTTACCCAATGCAATGCGTCGTTTGATTTCTTGAATGCTGCTTCCATGGGTGTTGATTGTGGAGCCAAGTAAAATGCCATCAAGTTAGTTCTGACTAATGGCAAGCTTATGTATAACAGAAGAAAACATTGCCCAGTCCTGTACCATCTTCATGACCATCGCTATGTTTGATACTGTTGTTGTGGTGATTGTGTCAATCCATCTCATTGAGAGTTTCACTCATTTTCACTGACCCTCTAGTAAATTTGATGTCCTTTTCTAGTGACTGGTCTTTCCTGATAACTTGTTCAAGTAAACAAGCCAAAGTCTCTCCATCCTAACTTCAAAGATACATTCTGGTTGTGTTTCTTCTAAGACCGGATGGCTCATTCTTTTGGCAGTTCACAATACATTCAATATTCTTAGTTAACACTACAAATCCCTATCTTTCATTAATGTCCCATGAAGATCTCTCTATTAATGTTATGCCTTTCCATTGATAAATTATAGGTATTATAGGCCCTGGGATAACTGCTTCCTCAAGCCAATAAGTGTAATTTTTGTCCTTCCCTCATTGATGAGAAAGAACTAATAGGACAACTGGGACCAGCAATGATGACAGCTGCTTCAAATTCTGTTCACTGCCATGGCTTTAAATTCTTCTTGCCATTGAGGCTTTTGGGGGTTTACATTTCTTTTTTTTTTTTTATCTCAGCTATGTATTCCAAGATTCTCATGTATTTGATAAAATGAGGTTAGACATGTGGAGTGTAGAGCTTAATAAACTACCTTGACCTCAGAGGGACTTTCAAGGGTAATTTTGACTATGTGTGTGTTTGTGTGTGTCTATGTGTTTTTGTGTATTAATTAAATCTGCCATTAGCAGATAAACACAGGTGGGACTTCATTCTAGTGTATAAAATATCCATGTTTAAAAGCTTCAATAATTCTACATTTTTTAACAGAGATTTCATGATATATTTCAAGGAGCCCAAATTAATTTATCCAGGATCCCCAACGAGCTCTCTGACAAGCATCAATAAGAAAAATAATAGTAGATGGTGAGAAAACAACATATATTTTCTCATTAGCACTGGAGCAGAGACAGATCCTAATAAGCATAATAAACACAGAGATGTTAGCTTGTGCGGTAAAAGGTTGTTAAGTGTTCTTAAGTATGTTCTTAGCATACAACATTGATTAATTAAAGGCTCTTCTATTCACATCTTGCTAAGAAACTTGGTATCATCTCTTCTTAATTACGAATAAAATATATTTTTCTCATTTTCAGAAAAACAAGTTAACAACATAGTTTAATAAGGTGTGTTAAGTTTGATGGTTAAAAAAATGGATGAAATCACTTCTGTTCCTTGTATCCCTTTTCTGCATATTTAGGCAACATTCTGGAAGAGATCAAGTTTTATTTTTCTATCATTTCCAGATATAAAAATAATTTCCTGTGCAATATTTAAGATTAAATTTCATATTTATAAAAAACGACTGGTGTAGTCTCAATTAAAAATTAAATATTATATCCAACATAAGGATTAGCTAATGTTTTTGATCACTAAGGGGCGAAAGAAGGGCCATTTCTTTTACAATCTTTTGTTTTTCCATTTTTCTTGTCATTCTTAGCACACATTTGAGTCTTGTGCAAGGAGACAGGACAGAAGAATGTGGAAAAAAAATGCAATCTATTTTCAGCTACTGTTTCTTGGTCAACACCGACTTGGTATTATGACGAGTGTGCAAATGCTGCAGTGCCCATGGGACATGTTTGTGTTCCACAAGGCTCCTCCATGTGTTCGATTTTAGTTCCCCCATTCAGGAGATACACACTTTGACTTTAGCAAAATACCTCACTTCTTTTTTTTTTCGTTAGTTTTTATTGTGCTTTAAGTGAAAGTTTACAAATCAAGTCAGTCTCTCATATAAAAATTTATACACACCTCTCTATATACTTCTAGTTGCTCTCCCCCAAATGAGACAGCACTCCTTCCCTCCACTCTCTATTTTCGTGTCCATTCACCCAGCTTCTGACCCCCTCTGCCCTCTCATCACCCCTCCAGACAGGAGCTGCCCACATAGTCTCGTGTGTCTACTTGATCCAAGAAGCTCAGTCTTCACCAGTATCATTTCCTACCCCATAGTCCAGTCCAATCCCTGACTGAAGACTCGGCTTTGGGAATAGTTCCTGTAGTGGGCTAACAGAAGGTCTGGGGACCATGACCTCCGTGATCCATATAGTCTCAGTCAGATCTTAAGTCTGGTCTTTTTATAAGAATTTGGGGTCTGCATCCCACTGCTCTCCTGCTCCCTCAGGGATTCTCTGTTTTGTTCCCTGTCGAGGCAGTCATTGGTTGTAGCCGGGCACCATCTAGTTCTTCTGGTCTCAGGCTGATGTAGTCTCTGGTTTATGTGACCCTTTCTGTCTCTTTGTCTCATAATTTCCTTGTGTCTTTCGTGTTCTTCATTCTTCTTTGCTCCAGGTGGGTTGAGACCAATTAATGCATCTTAGATGGCCTCTTGGTAGCATTTAAGACCACAGATGCCCTTTACCAAAGTGGGATGCAGAATGTTTTCTTAATAGATTTTATTATGCCAATTGACCTAGATGTCCCCTGAAACCATGGCCCCCAAACCCCTGCCCCTGCTCTGCTGGACTTTGAAGTGTTCAGTTTATTCAGGAAACTTCTTTGCTTTTGCTTTAGTCCAGTTGTGCTGACCTCTCCTGTATTGTGTGTTGTCTTTCCCCTCGCCTAAAATATTTTTTATCTACTATCTAATTTTTTGTGAAAACCTCTCTCCCTCTCCCCCCAACTCTCATAACCATAAAGAATATTTTCTTCTCTGTTTAAACTATTTTTTGAGTACTTATAATAGTATTCTTATACAATATTTGTCCTTTTGCAACTAATTTCACTCAGCATAATGCCTTCCAAGATTCCTCCATGTTATGAAGTGTTTCATGGATTCATCATTGTTCTTTAACTATGTGTAGTATTCCATTGAATACCTCACTTCTTGCCCCTCAGGAATCCTGCCTAATGTCCCCAATAACTGTGGTCCCCTCATTCCAAATAACTGTCATCTTAGACAAAGTCTCGCCAAGAAACCACAAATCTATTTTATATTCCATGGCATAAAGAAAAAAACAAGGAAGATCCATCCTACTTAGAAACACAGTGAAGGTAAAGCAGTGAATTAAAAATGTTATGTGTCAGGGCAGAGAAAAGGGCTTGGAATTGAAATTTGGAGAAATTCTCCGAACCATGGGTATGCTACTATACATTCTGGCCTTGTCAAATAAAAGCAAACTGTTTTCAGTGTTTTTTTCTAATAGGTATTGAGAGAAAATTTAGCTTATCAATAGCTCTGTGCCAGGTTTCAGGAGTTGTGTTAATTAGCTCAACCAGTGAAACCACCTATAGAACAACAGCTGCAACTGGAGTCAACACCAGGTTAAGTTTAAAATAATCCACTGTCATTCACTAAAATTTATCTGTTTTCTGCACAGCACAAATAGGTGAGTTTAATGGGAATGTGGTAGAAATCACCACCTCTGGATCCTTCAGGTCCTTGATGGTGGCACTTATCTCCACAATATCACCAGGAATGCAGATTTGCTTTTTATGTACTATTTTCCTAGGTAATTCTAGAGGCTTCCACTCTGTAAAATCCCTATTAAATAGCCCTCACTCCAAAGTGCAGGAAAACGGTGTGGGTACTCTGTCAGTTTCTGAGCATTTATATTCCAATTATACATTCCAGAAGTGGGGAAATAACCAAAGAATGGGTTTGGGGACCTGCTGGAGAGAGGCCTGAGTTAAAACTCCATTGATCACCTGGCCACTATAAGATCTGACTGACTGATCAACTACATTGATATTTTGGGTCTCTTGCAGTTCAGAATCAGTGTTGAGAAATCTGAATTAAGGCTGATTATCTTCATTTCCCCAGTGTGCCATCAATCTAGTAAAAGGCTGGATGTATGTTTGAGGAAAAAGATTAGCAGTATAAATTTTGGCAGTGGTGTGGATTCCTTCCTCAAGGGCATTCTTTTATTCAGGGAGTTTTGATTCCATAAACTGGCTCAAATTTGGGAGTTGATTGAGGGGTCTTGACTCTGTTTTTGTTATTCAAATTAGAAATATGTTCTTTCGACCCAGAACCCTTCTGCCTATACAGACCAAGTAACTTAGTAATTTAGTAGACTTCCCAGCTATTTCTTTTCTAGATATACTGTAACCAACTAGCCAATGTCATAAGTCTATGCATGTCAGACAAGTATGATTATTGCTTTGACTTTGCTGTCCATTATGGTAACCATGCCCACTTTGTCTGTGGTGATTAAAAGCTGCCACTTGGTCCCTGCCATTCCAGAACACAGTTATAGTATTGTGCTTAGGTTTCCCAACACAGGAGCAGAATTTTCCACTGTAATTTCTGATCTACAGAGAAGTGTCATCCCCGAGCTCTTTAAGGATGCTGGGGTTCCTCTCACAAATTTATCCCTCACAGTCATGGTGAAATGTGTATCCTCCGAACATTCCCATGGTGGGTGGGTAGATCTTACATGATAAATCCATTCTGGCATTCCAATATCCTTAAGCATTTGGATACCTTATGAGGGTAGATTGTAGTTTTGAAAAGAGAAATCACACTAGAACTAATTGAAAAGGTGATATTTGAACTAAGACCTGAAAAGATTAGGTAATTAACCAAACAGAGATGTGCAGAGGAGCTTTTCCAATAAAGAAAAATGTTACAGCAAAGAGATTGAGAGGGAATCATACAAAGTATATTTTAGAAATAGCAAGGAGGTGCAGGAGAAGAATATGAATGGGAGAATAATTGTGGGGAAGTCAAAGGGATAACAATGGTACATGATTCACTGTAAGCACATTAGTTTTTTACTTTGAGTGAAGAGGAGATATTGCAGAGTTTTAAGCAAAGAGGCAATGGGATCTAACTTGTGTTTTACTTTTCAAAGAACCACTCCGGACACTGTGCTGAGAATAGTCAGTAGGGAAGCAATGGTGGGAAAAGGGCATATGTTGGAGATGATTATTGTAATTTCCATGAGAGATCATGGCGGTTCATCCTGGATGGTAACAGAAGAGACAATATTAATGGTCAGATTCTAGATATATATTCTTCTGCTTTATCATATGAACATCACAACTTCTACATCTCCTAAAACTCATAGAACATTTTGTCTAACTTGCTACTGATTTTATTTGAAGAGGATTGAAGGGCTAGTTATCTGTACATGTACATCTGAGTTACGATAAGCAGCCTAACTTTCTACATTCCTTCATAAACTAAATATCAGCATTTTAAGGACAAAAAATATTATTTTAATTGTGTTAATATGATTTTTTTGAGGCAAATTTTGTGGCATAGAATGGAGATAGCTACATAACTTACAGGGACAATTTTCTAGGCATATATATTATTAGTGTAAGGGTGGAAAAAAAACAGAAGGCCAAAAATGCATATTTTTTATACTGAATTGAAATTGTTGAGACATTACAGGTTCACCCATTAATGTTATCAAGTTAGACATATTTTTAAATAAAAGTAGAAAAACGTTAAGGAATTTCCTATATCTTATTCTCATAATCGGCAAGCACTTGATTAACTTAATAATAGACAAGACATAAAATCTAGTGGACTGATTTGGGTGTAACTTGATTCATTAATGTATTTTAAATAAATATCTAATGGGACATTTATACCCACATGCTCATTATCTTCCTTATTCTTCATATTGACCCCAAAATAATTTTCCTTTGTAAAAAGACGAAGCACACACGCAACCAAGCTCTACCTGTGTTAGAGACAATCTGGAGAGCAGGTTAAGAGTGAGAAGAGTGAGATTAAAAATTCAAGGAATTCTTTGAACTGGTACCCAAAATTTATAGTTGTCTGTGAAAATTTTGGAAAGTTAATAGGTACGCTTATCACTAAAATTGTTTACATTTCTCATTTCTTTTAGAGGATCCAAAAAGCAACTTTTAAAATGTTTGACTGCAGTTATAGACACATCATGTTAGGCAATAAATGCAGTTTTCTTTTTTTGTCAGTCATCACAGCTGCTAGAGGGAAAGGTGGCAGGCAGAAGCAGCAGGGCAGGCAGTAGGAAAGCCATCTGCTTCACAGACAGCAATATGCAATTCTTTGGGATTGTTGATTAAACAAGTCAATTTAACTTTTCTTTTTGAGGAAGATCTTCTGAGGTCATAAATTCAGTTAGGAGGCCATTCATTATCAAGAAAATATTTAATTATACATTTTCTCCCATGTTAAGTTACTGTCTGTCCATGGTTCCCTTTAACCTTATTGGATTAAAAGATTGTGCTAATTTATTTGCATAATGACTATGGAACCAATTATGGATGTTACACCTCATGTTTTCACTCATTTTACATAGACAATTACAAATTAACTATAATTTATTAGATGTTATTAAAACACATAAAGTAATCATGAAAATACCTGGCTTTAATTATAAATTATTTACATGGGATCTAATCTGTGTTACATGATTTCCTTAGTGATTATTTTATCACTTGACCAAGAAGATGAGAAAAAGTATAAAAACTGCTAAACTCACATTGGTCAACTTGTGTGGAAAATAGATTAACATCTAGTTAAAATACTTGTGGATGCTTTCCACAGTCTTCTCTCCATTACCAATGAATAGGACAGAATTGGCCCTTTATCATCTATCCTTTAAAAATCGTTTAAACTTAATCATTGATAAAAATGGAGGAAAGAATGGTCTGGGTAATTGAAACATAACTTTGAACCTGAGCCTAGCCAAAGGATTCATTATCCTTCTTCAAATATATTTTACAAGAGTAGCAAGCAAGTAACTTGACTGGAATGTGATCAATTTTTCTTCCACTCTTTTCAGCTCTCTTTATTTTGCCCAAAGCAGAGGTAATTAATTAAGATAAAAATAATTTGAGATCAGAAGCAATTAAATTGGTATAAATTCTCCTTAATTAAGTCTCTCAACTTGGCAGTTTATCATTTTGGCACTTGTTTCAGATGTTGCTGAACAAATTGTCAGATTTCCTAAGGAGAATATACAAATATCTCATATATTTGTACATATAGTTTAGATATACACCTTTTCATAGTATCGAATGACTTGCTTTTTTTTAATGTTACTAAGTTAACTCATTAAAAAAACAATACAAGCAAAAAAGAAAGTGTTATTTTTCAAAAAGAAAACAAGTATGAATCTAGTTTTGCCTGCAGTGTTGAAACCCTCAATGTTTGTCATTATTTGTATCCTCATCCAAACAGATGGCATGCTTAAATTCTCCAAGTGCTATCACCTCTCTGCCTTTCCCAGTTCTCTGTCAAAGCAAACAACAGTGACTCTAGATAGAAAAAATATAAAGTAGCACAATGAATAGTACAAACTAAATTATAAACTTATCTTGTTTGAGTTGAAATCATGCACTAACAAATTAAACTATTAAGAGATTTATAAGCTAGTATTGTAAAAATTAAGGTAAGTGAACTTGGTCAAGAGATTTGGCCTTTTTGTCTCTCATCTCAATTTGGAAATTATGGGTTAGGAAATATTCCTTAATGATAGTAGTTCTTAAAGTGAGTTAGATCTTGGATCTCCTTGAGAATGGGATGAAAGTAGGTACAGGAACATCAAAATATCAATTGATTACACATGAGATTTTTTTTTTTTTTCTTTTCCTCTCTCTCTCTCTTACACCCCCCAGCTCATACACAGACCCCACACACAGCTGCTTACAGTTTCAGGAAGTTTCATAGACCTCCTAGATCTTATATTAGATACTGATCAGAATTACAATTTAGATTAAAGATCATTGTCTTAAATAATGCTTTTTAGTCACCCTCCCCCATCACATCCCAACCTGCCATCAAATGGTTTTGTTCTTCTCACCATTCAAGTCTCAGATGGAACACCATCAACTCAGAGGCCTAAAGTGAGTAGCCAACTTCCATCACCGCACACTCTTTATTTCATTTTCCTTTTCTCTTGGTCCAAGGCATTTATTGTCATTTGAGATCATGTTTATCATTTATTGGATTACTTGTTTGTTTTCTACCTACCCTTCCCAGTTGAGAGAATGAAATTATGTTTATCTTGTTAATTGCTAAATCAATACTACCTCTAGGAATGTCAAACTCAAGGAAGGATTCGGTAAATTCTGATAGAAAACAAGAAGTATATAAATGAATACTGTTTCTTCAAAAACATTAAATAAAATTACTAAGCACATAGATGAAACAATTTAACCCATGGCTAAAGTAAAAAAAAAAAAATTCTTAAGTAAAAAAATAAGCATTTTATTAAATAAATGAATCTTCCCACTCTATATTAATCATATAGATATATTGCATAGCTTTTTCTTACCTATGGTGAACCTGGTGGATTTTTGTTTTTTAAATCAGCCTTGACAATACAATTTCAATATTACAAATAGGCTGTGTTTAATGTGATGGGGTATTGGCCATCAATGGGCAGCAAACAAGTATTACAGTGAAACTAAAACAGTTGAGTGGTTTAAATTGACAAATATCAAATATGCAACATCTATGCCTGAATAAGTATTTCCTTATCCTCTCTTAGAACTCTGTACCTATTTTTTATCTCTAATTATAAGGTACTGCAATAACCATTTTTAATTACTTTAGCTAAGATGAGGGCAGAAGCTATGTCTTTTCTCCCACTTGTCACACCTAACAAAGAGTCAGGGATCTGGTGATTACTCAAGGAGTATATGTTAGGGTAGAAATATCTCTGCATGCTATCACTTGACACCAAAGATCTTAGGCTTAGAAAACAGCAGGCCACAAATTGAAAACCATAAAGTAAATTAACGAAGATAGAAATAAACATTAGTATACATATTCCCATAGTTTTATAATCACACATGAAAAACTTAATTTCATTATTTTGAATCACAAAAAATTCTACATAGGATTTACTGTTAGTAAATGTTAGTCCTCATGGTGTCTTCTAATTTGATATTTAATATATGACATTATAATTTGTTTACCTAATATGCACATTTTGTGTATTTTTGCAAAGGAGTTCAAGATAAATTATCAAAAAATATTAATTGTATAATTTATAGGATTTAGACTTTTTAAATCTTTTGAAAAAATTACAGAATATTGTACTCATTCTTCTTCAGTATTCAAGATTTTAATATCAGTAAGCCAACAAATATTTAATGAAGTTTTATATGCAACTTGCATACTGGCATTGCTTCTTACCATCAAAAGGAAATATGTAGCTAAAACTAACTTGAACAGAAAATAAGATAATTGATTTGGACTTAATGAGTTTGTATAAAATATTAAAATTTATCTTTGTCCTTGAAGTTACAATCTGGCACATTTCGAAGCTTAAATATTAAACTTACTTCATAAATGACTTACATTTATATAAATATAAAATCATTACAAACTATAAGTCAGCTTTTTTGAGTTAACAAATAGGATTCAGTTCACAAAAATCTATTTTTATAAATGCTAAGTATGTTTATACTTAGAACTTTAAAAAATTTTTGGACACCTGATTCTGAATTATGAGTAGATATTTATTTTAAATTTATCTAAGAAATATATTCTAGGATACACATGTAACCAAGCAAAAATTGAAAAATGCCCCAAAACAATTACTACTTTTACTCTGCTACTACTGCTGTAACCACTACTACTAACATCAATGATAATAATCACATATATTGAATAGTTTCTTTATGCTGAGCAGAGCTCTACTTCAAAAATCAAACCCACTGCCACTGGCTTGATCCCAACTCCTAGCCATCCATCCCATGTGTTACCAAGTAGAACTGAGCTCACTTGGTTTTTCTTGTCTATATTCTTTACAAAAGCTGATTACCAGGATTTTCTTCCATGTAACCACTGGGTGGGTTTGAACTGCCAACATTTTAGTTAGTAGCCAAGTACAAACCATTTGTTCCACCCAGGGACGTAGTAAATCTATTGGTAACTTTTATTAGCTCCTTTTTAAGATGAGAAAACCTAGTTTAAAGAACCGAAGCAACTAACTTAAGGTCATACATTTTAGAACTAGAAATCTAACCCAGGCATTTTGGTACAACAAACCCATATTTTGTATTAACATGAACACATTAATTTGTACCTCCAATTATGTTCATTTATTTTATTACATGTTTGCCTTTATGTGTGTATTTTATTTGAAAAAAAATATGAGTCTGTAGGCTGTTATTGTTAGGATCTGAGAAAACCTTAGGGAGTTTCTTTAACATCTAAGAATTAGGAGCCTGCAACTAAGGTGCTCTGAGATTAAGCAAATGTTTGTCCCTACAGACTGCATACCAATTAAATAAAACACCTCACTTTATCAGAATCTATTTGGGTCCTTTATTTGATATATAAGAATTTTTGGTATTTATGTGGATAAGAGTAAGAGGGCTAAGCTTAAAATTTTAGCAAAAGATATAACTTTCTGGATTTATGGGTTATATTTTTATGGTCATACATCACAATAGGAAGACACAGAATTTCTGTTAAGAAAAATGGCTACAATGTTGTACTGACAAGATTATTTGTTCTTATTTGTCATTATTATGTTTCTTCTACACTTTCAGTCTTTCTCCATCATATTTTGTGCGTGGTTGTGTTATGCTGAAAGACGTGAGGGACTGGAGGAAAGTGTTTTCTATGAATGACCTAAAATAAACATTTAGAAAATAGACAGCCTTTAATACTTTACTGTCAATTTTCTCTGGCTTATTTAACTTATAAGGATAAAATTTCAGAGAGTTTATATATATATATATATATATATATAGTTTTTCTGTTACCTTGAGTTACCAACCAACTTAAAAAAGTAGAAAATTATTGTGATATATGTTTCTAAAATTTAAATTTTTTAGTTAATTGATTTTCTTAAATTATAAGCTTTATTGAAGTCCGTTCACAAGAAAGATAAAAATAAAATTCTATTTTTTAATTTACCATTATCTAAGTGCTTTTTTTAAGTGCTTATCTGCTCACTGAATGATTGGCAGTTCCAACACACCCAGCTGCTCCACAGGAGAATGACCTGGCAATCTGCTCCAGTAAAGCTTACTGCCTAAAACACTCAATGGGACAGTTCTACTCTGTCACATGGGGTTGTTAGGGGCCAAAATTGATTTCACACCACCTAACAACAACAACAACAAACCCCACATGGACACAATTCTGTATTATTTAGAATTATGCTATCTACTATAATAAAGAAACCTTTGTATTTCTGTGGATGAATTGGCTTGATACAAATAGAAGTTTATTTCTAACTTCTAGTTAGACATTTATATTTTAACTCTAGTAATACTTAAATGTTTGTTATCCTTCTCAGACAATAAGATGTTTCTGCTCTATGAAATCATTCATGCACCAGTGATGCCCCAAGAGATTGAAACCATTAAAAAAAAAAATAAAAAGAGATTTTGACAGGTCCTCACTGGCCGGGATAGAAGTGTCACACTGCAACTCTTCTCACATGCCATGAACTGTGACACAGTGAGGCTTGGAGGGAAGACAAGTTGTGGGCATAGAACAGGGGGATCCCAAAAATCTATAGCAGCAACTTAAGCTCGTGCCAATCCATCATCACCTTATGGGACTCAAGAAACCAAACTTTCAGAAATCAATTACAGCACTACTGCTACAAGGAGGAAGTAACATTGCCCTGCAATCTGGCAAGCCCAAACACCCTGTGGAAGACATCAGAAAATCACATTTGAGTTACGACACCTGGCAATTTAATGACTGCAAGGGTAGCCAGGAAAACTGATCAGGACAAGCCGTGATGTCTCTAGATACATTGAGGTTGACTCACTCACAAGTGAGAAAAACAGATGGATGGTGTTAAGCTGTTCTGTTAAATATTATAACCATAACAATTATTTTTCTCCAAGAAAAATACTTTCATGATTAATTCCAAAGTACCTCACATCACTGTTCATCGTAGTGTTGTAGAGAACAAAAACCACTCAGTTCTTGACATAAGCTTATGAGGATTTGTTCAGTAAAAATAGAAAGGCACATTCAAATGCAGAGAGATGCCAGTTCACATAAGTGAAAACTGATGACTCCAGTGAGAGAGCTAATGGGAATAGATACAGTCCAAAGAACAAAGGAATTAGAATACAACCCTTTTATTGGTTACTCTTTGGTTGAGGTAACAAAAAGTGTGGGTTAGGAGGTGGAGGATGGGTTTCTATTGGATAATTGTGTACAGAGGCTTACAGTGATTGATTTCAGGGATTAATTATAGAGGTTTTCAATCGTAGTCACATATCCTTCAGCAGGGGTCCTAAAAACATTACTGATTAATGTTAAAGTAGCTCTTACCAGATGTTGCAGAGATTTGTGATTGTCATTCAGTACCAGTACCTCATTTCCCAGAAACAGCTTGTTAAAACAAAACCCTTTAAAATTGTCTGGGAAAATTTAGGAAAGGACAGCTCTAATACACTTTCAAAACAAATTTTTATTACAACCTTGTCATAAATATTTATTAGGCCTGCTTCACACAAAAAGACACCTGTGTCAGGATTCCCTTGCTTAGAGTGTATTTCTTTTACATCCTAACTTGACTGCAGAGAAAAACACTCCCTCAGTTCCCATGACTACATGCAATTAAGGAGCCAAATAGCAGATGACTGTGAAAAGTCTGGGTTGACTCTTTTGAATGTAGCTAGGCAAATAAAGAGCCCGGGCAGGCACATAAAAAGGACCAGTTTAACTCAGCAAAAACTGAGTTTAATTAAATCATTTAGTCCTGGTCAAAAAAGGTTTCATGAACTCCTTTACAATAGTAGGTAACAGAATTCCAAAATCCCATTTCACCTAACATGGAGTCTTTTCTCATAATGTTTTCTATATTTTACACTGTAGCTAAATATTCACCCTCTCTATCTTCTCATGTCTTTCCGTTGTATGCTCTAAAATTGTTCTTCGCTAAATAAGTTTTTACTCTCTGACACTTATTAAAGTCTAGCTTTCCTCTGAAATTACCATAACACGGCACTCCTTTGAAGAAAAGCCTACTTTTTCTTACACTGCAGGAACACACTTCAGGCAGACTTAAAGACTGAGACGGTTAAAGGTGAGGCTGGTGAACCTGTAAAATCTGCTTTCAGTTTACCATCTTTGCACCATTCAGAAACCTGTGATTTTTCTGGTTATTTGCAGCATCATGGGCAAGTAGGCATGTAGTCAAATTTTCCTCAAATGACAAAAGAGTCCAAGAAGTTACATGAAAATACCTTGAAAGTGGCAATATAAGCTTCTTAAATGATCTGTCAACTTCTTAACGCCTATCATGCAGTATCATTAATATCAAGGGTCCCTGTTTTGAGGACTTAAAGGTCAGGGAAATTTGCTACTCTAACCAAAAGGATACTATTAGATCTCATGTTTTTAACAAACTTTTTCACACAGTTAATTACTTGTGTCAATAACTTAGACTAAATAAACATGTATTTTTCTTGTGTCTTTCTCAGTGTTTGAAAGCAAAATCTGTGACACGAACTTGGGTATAGGTAATTTATTTGGAGGTGGTTATAGAAAGTTATTGGACAGTTAGAAGGAATGTGAGACAGGGAAAATGAAGCAGCCACAAAGAGATGCTTTGCTTGTGTGTTTACTGCTTTAGGTTATTGGGACTCAACTCACCTGAGTACTCTGAGCCCAGAACAGTCTGCCCAAAGGACAAGAGTTTCTGACCTTTGTTCCCCAGAATTTGTCCACCACCTCCCATCCCCCATTGGTTGAGGGTTGTTCCTAAGGGTTTTAAAACCCACCCAAACCCACTGCAGTTGAGTCGATTCCCACTCATAGTGACTCTATAGGACAAAGTAGAGCTGCCCCGTAGAGTTTCCAAGGAGCACCTGGCGGATTCGAACTGCCGACCTTTTGGTGAACAGGCATAGCACTTAACCACTATGCCACCACGGTTTCCAAGGGTGTTAATTACCCCATATTTCACAAAGACCCCTAAGGAAGAAAAGCAGAAAGCTGAGAGTGTTGAAGGACATTTGAGGTTAGACTCTGGTTAGATGGTATGCATGTAAAATGAACTATTACTCAGCAATGAAGAGAAATGAAATCTTGCTATGTGCTATGACACAAATGAAACTTGAAAAAAATTATGCTAAATGAATTAAGTCAATCACAAAAAGACATATTTCATTAGGTCACTTACAAGAAATACATACAATAGACAAAATATAGAGAGACTTAAGTTTATTAGCGACTACCTGGGGTAAAATAGGTTGGGAGGAAGAGAAAAAGGAGGAAGCATTGTTTAGGAATCATCGAGTTTATGTTTACAGTGACGAAAAATTTGGCAATGAATACTGGCAGTGTTTGCACAACATGATTAATGTCATTTGTGTGGCTAATTTGTACATGTGAAAAATCTGGAATTGGCAAATGTTTTATATACATACATATATTTATAACAATAAAAATAATATTGCATTACCCCATTTGTTTATCACTTTATTACAGGCAATTCATATTTTTAAATTATGGTTTCATTATTAAAAGGATATCAGAATGGTAAACACTTAAAAACACAATAATTTTAACTACTGTCTTAAAATTAAAATGGTAATGTTTCTTTTTTTTATTAGCTATTTATTTCCCAAATAATGAAAAAATTTCCTAGTTGTTTTGGAAATCTATTTTAAATGTATCAGAACAGAACATCTTTTCCTCTTTATCTTCTAAAGTGAGTTATGAAAGTTGTTGTATGCCATTAAGTTGATATAATAGCTAACCAAAAGTCAGAGGTTTGAATCCACCAGTCACTTCTTGGAAACCCTATAGGGTAGTTCTACTCTGTCCTACTGGGTCCCTATGAGTCAGAATCTACTTGATGGCAATGAGTTTGGTTGTGGTTTTGCACCATCTAGTAGATTCAAAATATTTATAACATCATCCTAGATTTTAATTTGTGTTCTTCGATAACTGGAGGAACATTCATGTTTTCCTTGTCCAGATAAATCAGTGTAAGGGTAAATATTACAAAGCGTCTGTGGCAGAATTTGTTATACTGTACATACACATCTAGTAAAATTTCTTAAAATAAAATACAGCATAGTTTTCAAAAATGATTATATGAAAAACTTAGAAACACATGATATTGATATTTTATGTCATATATATTTTCTTTAGTAGCAGATTTAATTCTTTTCAAAAGATAGATCATTAAAGATTTCACAGAAAAAATATTGCTACAGTGATTTTATTCATTTTCTTAAAATTATGGGACTTACGCAATAAAAGTTGAATAATGAGTACCTATCTTTTTTTTTTTATCTTTTGAAGCATCAGGTATAAATTTACTTAATTGCTTAAAATATGTATCATTATCGAATTGTGAAAGTTTACACACCTTTATAACCTACAGAAACCATTCGATATCACATTTTAGAAAATTGTGTGGGAGATGGTGAAGTGACATTCTTTGAAGCAACATTTAAAATCCCATATTTTAAAACCTCACAGAATGCACTCTGGTATTTTGAATTTTATATGTTGATAATACTGACATACACAACATTTTTATCCCTTTTGGTTTAGACTGTTCAAATAACATGAATTTCAAATAATCTCTGGCATAAGGATACAATGTTAAATGATCTAGCTGCCATCAGAATGAGAAAAGACGCAAACATGTGAACATGCTGATAGCAACTTTCCACCGTCTGATCCTTTACGGATGAGCCAGTTCTTTGCCAGACTGATTACCCTGTCATTCATGGGAGCCTATCTTGTCTGGGGCTGTCACGCTAGGTCTTTGACATTAACAATAAGATTAGGGACAGCACTGACTGTCACAACATCAGCCGGAGCCTAGAAAAATAGGACGGAGCTCGTTCTGAAACAATTACATTTAAAGGGGGTCTTCCAGATGATCATTTTCCAGCCATGCCCAGGGAAAAAGATAGCTGAATTTTTACAGACATAAGTTCACAATGTAGAAGAGGTTAAAAAATGTAGTCTAATAATTATTAGATTATTAATTAATATTGTTAATGCATCATTGTTTAGGTGATGAAAACCTTTGTAGACAATTTTATGTAACCAGTACTAGGTTAAAAAAAAAATTGAGCTTAACTATTCCCTTTGTTCTTGACAACCCACACTCCAAGCATAAGCTCTTCCTATCCTGCCTCATGCTGTCATTCATTTGACTATTGGACTATTGTCTATATCACAGAAGGGCTTACCTTCTGAAAGCCAACAATATGGAAGACCTTCTGCTTTAATAAAATATATTTTGCCTTTATTTTTTATCTCAAAATCACAAAAAAAATTAGATTTAGTGGCTTTTTCACTTTTTTACTTGGCATAGCTCTATCTATCATCTATCTATCTATCCATTTATCTATCTAAGGAGGACTTATGGCACAACAATTAAGTGCTCAGCTTCTAACCAAAAGGTCGGTGTTTGAACCAACCAAGCAGCTCTGTTGGAGAAAAACTTGGCTATCTGCTTCAGTTATCTATCTAAATTATAGCCTAGAACACCCTATGGGGCAGTTCTACTCTGTCACGTGGGGTCAATATGGGTGAGAATGTCTCAGTGGAACCCAACAACATTTATCTAAATATCTACTTATCTACCTACCTATCTACCCCCATATTTTATACTAATAAAAGAAACTGTCCTTCTAGTGCATATCTTAACTTGCACAAATTGTATTGCTTAATGTTATTTTCTGATAAAAAATATGAATTATAGGGGAAAATAGCATGAAGATAAATGAGGGATTAGTGATAATACATGATTACCTGAGATCTTTGTAAATAATAGTATTGGTTCCCTATCCTCTGTAACAAATTACCACAAACTTAGAGGCATAAACCAGCTCATATTTATTATCTTCTGGTTTCTGTGATTTAGGAGCCCAGGGACAGCTTAACTGGATCCTCTGCTCAGGACTTATGAGGCTTCAATCAAGGTGTTGACAGGGCTGCCTTCTCATCTGGAGGTTTGGCTGGTGAGAATCGACTTCCAAGATCATTCAGGTAAGTGGAAGAGTTTATACTCTTGCAGTTATTAAAGCCGTTTCCACATTGTTTGCTGGCTATTAGCCACTGATCACTCTTCTCTCTTAGAAGCTACTCATGATTCCTTGTCATATGGTCCTCTCACAGGCCCTCTCACAATATGACAGTGTACTTCTTCAGAGCCATCAAGAGAGTGTCTTAGTCCAGTCTGCTAAAACTGAGTTCTATGTACTGTAAACTGATGAAGGAAGTAACATTGCATCCCCTTTGCCATATTCTTAGTTAGAAGGAAGTTACAGGATCTACCCTCATTCAAGGCTATAACTAATTGGGAATCACCCTAGAGTGTCTACTGCACCATAGTCATGACACAGTCTGGTTTTAAAGAAACTATGATTTGGAAACCCTGGTGGCGTAGTTGTTAAGAGCTATGGCTGCTAACAAAAAGCTCTGCAGTTCAAATCCACCAGGCACTCCTTGGAAATTCTATGGGGTAGTTCTACTCTGTCCTATAGGGTTGCTATGGGTCAGAATCGAATCAATGTCAGTGGGGGACTGTTATTTATAAAATAGGAAGAAAGATATACTAACAGGTCTGACAGTTTGTATGTACTCAGGAAATGAATGAGTGTTTAGAACAAAAGAATGTGTGGTTCAGGGAATTTCTAAGGATGAAGTTCAGCTACACCTTATAACTGAAGCTTATGGGCTTAATAAAAGAGTATTTTAAACATAAAATGTGATATTTAAGGATAAGAACTGTGCCTTATTTCTTTTCTTAACCACGGGGCATCTCTGAGCTGAAACCTTAAGTTTATAGGGTTATTAATTCCTGGCTCTTGGATTGAAGAGAAAATGAAATTTGGGAAATTTCAAGCAGCTCTTAAATAGAACTGAAAAAAATGGAACAGAAAATACTGGAAATATGGAACTGATGACATGGTCTTTAAATTCAGGAATGTAGTTCTAGAGAGTGAAATATTTGTCTAATTAAACCCAACCTACAAGTGATTTTCTTCAAAGCTATCAGAAAAAGATATAAGAAAAAATTCCAGACTTTTGTTTATAATTTGTTAATTATATACACAAACATATTTATGGCAATGCTATTTTTTCTTTGGTTTTGACCAACTTAATATCTGCTCAAGATGTGATAACTGTATTCATCAGTTTTTCCCCAAAATGTTGATGGTTCTTGTAGTATTTATAAACACAGGTAAGGTAAATGCATATTCATTTAATTCAGTTATATTATTAGAATACCATCTGAAGAAAAGTAGAACACATTATTGGAAAATATCAGTTTTTTTAACAAATTAAAATTAATATTAGTCATAAGATTATTTCTATACATTAGATACTTGTTACAGATTAAGCTCATCATTAACTATAGTGAAATCATCCTAAATTATATTGACAAACCAAATACTTCTGGCTTTGTGCCCCAAAATGTGCTGATTTCTTTCAACAACCTTATAATGTAACAGTATTACTGTCCTTAAGTACCTTGTACAATGTCACAGTTATGACATTTGATATTTTCCCTTTACTCATTCAGATTGGATCTTCACTCTACTCCACCCTAGCTTGTGCTTTAACATACTAGTCTCTATGAACTACATCAGTGGGCTCCTTTGCTCTCTGGTTTCCTTGTGATTTGACCAAAGGGAGGCATCTGTGATAGATGAGAAGGAAGAAAGTGAAATGAAAGTAATGATCGCTTCCTCTGATCCCAAAGTTACAAATTGTCAGTAACTACTCTTACTGTTTTCCAGTTACCAATCCCTCTTTCTGTCTTTACAGGCATAGCATAATCATTTCAACTGATATAGAAAAGGATTTTGACAAAATTCAACACTCTTTCATGATAAAAAGCACTCAAACTGGAATAGAAAGGAAATTCCTCCCAATGATAAAGAACATTAATGAAAGACATACAACTAACATCATACTCATTGGTGAAATAGTCCAAACTTTCCCCCTAAGGTTATAACAAAACAAAGATACCTGCTTCCACCACTCCTATTGAACATTGCACTGGAAGTCCTAGACAAAGCAATTAAGTAAGAAAAGTAAATTAAAAAGCATCCAAATCAGAAAGGAAAACATGAAACTATATTTGCAAATGGCATGATCCTGTATATAGAAAATCCTAAAGAATGCACATGAAATCTATCAGCACTGTATTAGAATCATTTCAGTCTGTTATAGAATGTTACATTATATAACATTATATTGCATTACATCACATCATATTTTACTATGTCATATCACATAATACAATATTGAATCATAGTATATGTGAAATAATCTTTCCTTTATCTCAATTGTACATCACATTATTTATACATACTTTAAGAATCACTCTCTTATATTTTTAGGAGCAATCATCAATTTGATTAGTGTCTATTTTACAACTATATAATTTATGGGATTGTCTTCTCAGAGATCATTTACTAATAAATGACTCTTTATCAAAAAATGTTAGAACTGGAAAACTTCCATCTCGCTTCTACTTAATTTTGAAAATGCAGTACAAGTTGATTGTTAATAAATAATTTCTAACCTCTCTTTAATATCTCCTTTTAGAAATATAACTGTAAAATACCTGATACATTTAAACATAATTCAAACATACAGCTATGAATAGTTGTGGTCTCTTTATTCCTGCTTTATTTTCTAAATATTTTAGAACAATCAAAAAAAAAAAAAAAAAGAAGGAGTCAATGGTGACAAGCTCTGCAAAATGCTGGTTGTTCTGAGGCATGCATATACAAATTTAGAAAAAATTTCCTTGGCTTTTAAAAAAAATATACATTCAGAAGATATTTTTCCATATTTGCCAGAGAGAAGCACTTCTTCAATTATAAAGACATTAGTATATTTAAATTGCAGTTTTTTTCCATTCATCTTGTAGCCACTTTCATATGCTGTTACTGCTTCTCCTACCATTATTATTTTTCTTTTCCATCAAACAGATAAGGAGAGTATTTAGAAGAGTGATTTGAATGGGGGCAGCATACATGGTAAGGACAATGGATTTGAGATCCTGTTAGAATCCAAAAACTGTTAAACTGGGGTTCTATAGAGAATGAGTTGAAAAGGTAAGATGTATTCTAAATGTTAATTGCTTGAAATTGAAATTTTGAAGAGTGTGCAGATAGCAAGGTCAACTAGTATATGATTTTGGAAGATGGCTGAGATTGATCCAAAGGTAAGATTTTGAATATAAAACTAGGATATTGATTGAAGCATCTATGGGCAGTGGATTCAGTAACAATCTCAGGAAAAATGCATGAGAATGAAATGTGTCCCCAGTCCTACAATCTCCCAAAAATGAGTGTTGAATACCTGACATAATGAAGGTTGGCTGGTAGAATAGTTTGATTTGAATGTACTTCAAATTGGCTAAGGAAATACGAAATCAGGAGAAACAAACTTTGAAACAGCAATGCAATGGAAGGATGACTATTTTTAATATCCAGGCTCAATGATATGTTAAATGTGGGAGAGAAAAAATAATTAAATGAAACAACTTGTGGGGTTGTAGAGGATGCAACAACATTACATGACAACCAGGCTTTGGGGAGACAAACTGAGAAAGTGAGAGGTACATAAGGGGAATAGGTTGAAGATATAGGGAATTTTGTTGCTTACAAAATTCTGGAGGGGACAAGAAGGTTTGGCATTAAAGCTGTAGAATGTGACCTTGGACCAAATTAAGAGGTGTACAAAACTGTATAGAGATGAGGCTCATTGAAGTCTTGTTTTTCCTATGGAAACTAAGATAAATTAAGATATCAGGCATCACAGGGTTGATACTGATGACCTTTAGGAGGAAAATGGATAATCAGTTAACTTTATGGCTTCTTTCTTGGTACAAGTCTCTCAGGCAGCTTTTGGTAATGAGACAGGCAGATTATGGGCAAAGGTGAACGGTATGCCCAGAGAATGTTGGTCTCTCAGGGCCCATTCTTCAATCTCAATAAGCATGATGGTGATGAGATTGCTGTCCAAAACAAAAAGCAAAAAAATAAATTAAGTTCTGAAAAAATTGAAAAGAATTAATTTTAGAAAACTAGTGAGTAGTGAGGGGTTGATGAAACAAGAATAATTATGCATATTATGTATTCAAAACTAATGCAAAATTAATTTGACTTGTTTTGCTTTATGGTGTTAGTTTGTAATAACTCCAAAATGAAGGTCTATGTATTTCTATTTTTCTCTCTTGCTATCCTTCTCTGTCTTACCTGTTCCATTAACATCTGATCTCCTATTACGTGGTAGGCCTATGAGGAGTACAAAATCAAAATATTTCTTTTTCTTTTTTTGAAGATATTATTATTATTATATTATTCTCCTAAAGAAGGGATGTATGAACCTAAAATGTAGTTATAGGTAACTTATAATAACTTATGGAGGATGGGGATTCCAATATTATTTTGAACTGAGGAAACCAGATACAACTTCATCTGACTGGGCAATCATAGATAGGTCTTATCTAAACAGATTTATATTCAGTGTTTAAAGGCAAAACATGTCAGCTTAAACAAATGGGAGAAAGCAATTTGTCCAAATTTTCCATAGCAAAACACATTTCTGTTTTATAAAGGAATCATTTAAAAAAGATTTATTTGTGAGAAATAAATTTACAGAAAATAGTCATTTAACTTTTCTCCCTTTATGATTCTGCTTTCTCATGGGATAGTATGCTTTTTTTTTAGTATGCTTACTAATATTAAATAAGGCAGGAAACATCAAAAGAAGATGGAAGGAATACGTAGAGTCACCACACCAAAAAGAATTGGTCGACATTCAGGCACTTCAGGAGGTAACGTATGATTAGGAACAGTTAGCACTAAAGGAAGAAGTCCAAGCTGCACTGAAGGCACTGGCGAAAAACAAACTTCCAGGAATTGACAGGATACCAAGTGAGATGTTGCAACAAATGGATGCTCACTTATCTATGCCAAGAAATTTAGAAGCTGGCTACCTGGCCAACCAACTGGAAGAGATTCATATTTATGCCTATCCCCAAGAAAGGTGATCCAATTGAATGTGGAAATTAGAGAACAATAACATTAACATCACACACAAGTAAAATTTTGCTGAAAATAATTCAAAAGCAGTTGCAGCAGTACATTGTCAGGGAGCTGCCAGAAATTCAAGCCAGGTTCAGAAGCGGACATTGGAACCTGGGATATCATTGCTGATGTCAGATGGATCCTGACTGAAAGCAGAGAATACCAGAAAGATGTTTACTTGTGTTTTATTGACTATGCAAAGGCATTGAGCTGTGGATCATAACAAATTATGGATAACAGTGCAAAGAACGGGAATTCCAGAATAAATTGTGCTCATGAGGAACCTGTACATTGATCAAAAGGCAATTGTTCCAACTGAACAGGGGAATACTGCATGATATAAGGTCAGGAACTGTGTGCTTAAGTCCTGCATCGTTTCATTATACCTATTTAATCTGAGCAAACAATCTGCAAAGCTGGTCTATACGATGAAGAACTGGAGGAAGGCTCATTAACAACCTGCATTATGCAGATGACACAACCTTGCTTGCTGAAAGAGGACTTGAAGCACTTACTGATAAAGATCAAAGACCACTGCTTTCAGTATGGATTACACCTCAACATAAAGAAAGCAAAAATCCTCACATCTGGACCAATGAGCAACATCATGATAAATGGAGAAAAGATTGAAGCTGTGAAGGACTTCATTTTACTTGGATCCACAATCAACGCCCATCAAAGATGCAGTCGAGAAATCAAAAGACATTCGAAAACTAGACAATGAATAAGGAAGATGGAAGAAGAATTGATGCCTTTGAATTATGGCGTTGCCAATTATATCATGGACTGCCAAAAGAACAAAGAAATCTTTCTTGTACAACCAGAATGCGCCTTAGAAGCAAGGATGGCGAGGCTACGTCTCACATACTTTCGACATGTTATCAGGAGGGCTCAGTATGTGGAGAAGTACCTCATGCTTGGTAGTAGAGAAAGATGCTCGGTGAGATGGATTGACCCAGTGGCTGAGACAATGGGCTGAAGCATAACTATAATTGTGAGGATCGCACAGGACTGTGTAGTGTTTTGTTCTGTTGTACATAGTGTTGGTATGAGTGAGAACCAGCTCCATGGCGCCTAACAACAACAGCACACTTACATAATGAGTCTTTCTCAAATGTGTTCCTACAGATAATTCTGCAAAATTAGCACAATTTTATTGGAGACTTGGAATATGGGAAATAAAAAAAATAACTCCCTTGCCCCAAAATTCAGAATAATGTGGTTTGGTGCAGCTAGATGCAAAAGAAAAATAGATAGATCCCAACAAAAAAACCCATGATAGATAGGTAAATAAATAAATAATAACCAAACAAATAACTGGCAAGCCTATACTTTAATTTTAAAACCTAAAATTCATCAAGGGTCATTATATCAGCTCTTGCTTTTCAGTTTCCTGGTGAGGAAATTGAGGCTCAAAAACATTAAATAAGTCACCGATATAAGCACACATTTTTAGAACCAAATCGTCATGAAGATTATAAAACCTAACATTACTATGTTACTATGTGCCAGTTACTGAGGTCTATATAAGTTACCATTTAAGTGTTCTTTTGCCTTCCATTAAACTACACTAACAAACAAAATGGATACATGTAGATATGCTTTAATATAATAGAACTGAACTAAATATCATTCATTTAAAAATGACTTCAGAGTATCAGAATACTAGGAAGAAACATCAGGAATTCCTTTCTCTTTTAATACATAATAATCTACAGGAGCAATTAATTTTAAAATTTTGATTTAGAATGTTCTAGAAGATTTTGAAAAGTCAACATAAAAGTCACCAAAATTATATCTTATGCTTTATTTTTAAATGTTGTTTATCATGTTAATTAATATATATATATATTTTGGATAATATAATTTTTGGATAATTCCATTTTCCACAATTCCAAATTACATTGGAGAAGAAAGAAAAACTTAACCAATACTCCAATGTTATAATGCCTCCTGAAAAATCATTTTATCTCCCAACACTAAACTGAGTTCTGTAACAGATTTTGTTAAATTCTTTTAATTCCAGGAATATCTAATTTGCATATATTATTTTTATCTTTTCTAAACAGCAACCGAGAAACACAGCCAGAATTAATACATTTGCCCTTTATTGGATTAACAGTTTAGATTCTATTTTTTCTCTTTGCTAAATCATACTTCTGCACAAAATATTGAATGTCAGTTATTTCTCAACTAACACAAAGTTCTAGGTTTCCATTATCCAAGACAAGAAGATATGGAAGTCATTTTCTATAATAGAGTCATAGTGTTTTCTGTAGTGAAAGGAAATAAACACTAAAAATCAAGTAGAAAATATTCTGCAAGGCATGGGAACAGATAATTTTTGCAGAAAACTTCACACGTATAGCATGCATTTTTAAGAGCTGTAATCATAAAAATAGAAAAGTGCTTTCAATACTGCATAAAATATGATGAAGGAATTAATTCACTTCAACACAGAATTTAGAAATGGATTAGGAAGTGGGGCAGACCAAGGATAACCAAAGAAGCATATATAAAGGGAAAAAATATGTAAGAAGGCTGATGCTGGTGAATGAGTTTGGATCTCATTTTCATTTCCTTTATTGTTTTTGAATAGTACAAGTTTTCTATTTTCTCTTGCTCCAGTTTTGCCACTTGTATTTTTTTCCAGAAATGTACCATTTCATCTTGTTTTCCAAAGTTTAATGGCATAAGATTTTAAATGTTTTATTTTTAAAAATATCTACTCTATCTCTATTTCCCATTTTCATTATATACTTACTTATTTTTGTTCCCTTCCTTGAATATTTTTGTTCTTGTATTTATCATTTCCTTTCATCTTATTTTGTTTTTTCTCTGTTACTCAAGCTTCTTGAGATGAGTACATAGCCCTTTTTTTTCCTGATTTTTTCAAAATATAGTAAAGCCTTAATAAAGTGACACTGCGCCAAACAACTTATTTTGTAGTGTTCGTCTCTTTTCGTTTTAATTTATTTTGTAATTCCTTATGTTCTTGTATTTAGTACAAGGAATATTCAATATTATACTTTTAATATCATGATTAAATTTTTAAAATAATCATTTGTTTATTGATTTCTAATTTAATGGGATTTATCAGGGATTATAAAATTCTATGGACTTTATTGAGGCTTACCTTAGGACCAAGTACTTGTCTGACTTTTTAAATAGTCCTTGTGTGATTGAAGTCTTGTTTTTGTTTTGTTTTATGCTTTTTGGGGGGTTACATACTACAGCATAGATAAATCTTACAAAACAGGGTTGAGTAAATCCATGAAACAATATTTTAGAAAAATAATTTCATATACATATAAACACATATTTCAAAACTCCATAATTAAACATTTTTGTGATACATATGTTTCTCTAGAAACATCTACCACAGATGTATGCAAAATGAAGACACTATTCTAATATGCTTGAATATCTGTTAACATAGTATCATGCAAACGTAAGACTGCTCCCCCATGTCTGTCTACCTATCTACCTACGTATCGTCCCCGTCCGTCCGTCCGTCTCTCTCTATCTAATCATCTTTTTATCTATCTCTATCATCTTTCTACTTATATACACAAACGCTCACATTAGGATGAGTTCATATTATGTGCATAAAAATACATAAGTGTAGCAAATAGAGATAGAATACAATATAAATAATTACAGGAACGGAGCATTGGATGGGTGATCAGAATCTGTCAAGAAGTCACATACATTATTCAACTTAATCTTCAGAAAAAAATACTTCAAAAAATCATAATCCTCTTTATCCTCTCCATTTTTACAAATAAGGAAATAAGAACTCAGAGATGTAAAATAAATTGAGGCTTACACCGGCAATAGTTAAGCAAACCAGGAATCTAATTTCGGTCCTTTCTGGTCACACCATGTTTCAGGGGATGCAGTAATATTTAAACAACACTGGATTGTAGATTTTGGTATAAATAGATGAGGTTGTTCTTATAGATTTTTGCATAAACATATTATAAATTCACTGCTCAGAAATTTTACCTTTTATTCCATAATGGAAATTCATATACTTTTCTACTGACATTTCTATTAAGCTAAAACTCATTCACTTTTCTACGGACAATTTCTATTAAATGAATGAATTCCCATTAAGTAAAAGAACCTTTAGATATTGTGAGCCTGGACCAAAGGGAAACATTTGACAACAGTAGTCAAGATTTTTTTTTTTTTTTTTTCCAAAATGTATGATGACCTTAGCTTCTCAGCATAATCCCTAAAAGAGATAAAGAAATGCCAAATATCAGGTCCTTGGAAACAGGGATACTTAGTAACATTTTAGATTTTTATTGGAGACCCTGACCCTTGGAAACGATAGAGCTGGTTATTGTTCATATCAAATTATATGTAACAAGAATTTAAAAGATGGACTGGATCTCAGCCTATCCACCCATCTCCATATTATTCAGAAGGATCTGAGGACAATGAAAGCTCACGTAATTGCGCAATGTCTCGAAACTAGGTTGTAGTACAATGGTTCCTTTAGGTAGCCTTTCTAGCTCTGGGTTTGCAATCCGGTTACAGGCCTGGTCAGTTTACGATCCATTCAGTGATTGATGGGGCTGCAAGCCTGCTAGGAAAGCCTTGTTTTTAAGTTAACGAGGAGTTTTCCCATATAAACAGTAAATCACATAGAGTTTTGGGAACCTCCTGATCAACAAGAGTCTAGAAATAAGTGCCTCCGTTGGACATAGGGTCCCTGCGCTGAGAATTTCCTAGAGCTCGGTACATGAAGCTGTTCATAGATAAAGGGCTGTATCACCAAGCCAGTTTCACTGGTGACCAAGGGAGGCCCAGAGAGGCACAGGAACAGAGCAGACCAAAGTGGTAGGAGAGGCCAGCAGAAGCTTTGCAGACCTGGTACAGGGTTTCCCTGGAGATGCTTGGGAGATCCGTGCCTGATACTGCCCACAGCAGGACAGAGCCAGTGGAGCGAGGCCCGGTAGCAAACTGGCAGGAGACTTGTAGCCCTGGCAGTGCTGCAGTGATAGATATAGAGGCAGTGACCATGTGAACCCAGCACAAGAACCATGGTGCACCTGCTGACACCTAAGGCACAGCACGCTCACTCAGTGACATAAAAATGGACATCATTTTTTGTAAAGGGTAAGTGGGTCGCTTTGAGACATAAGTAGGTCCCCTTTGAGACCCCTACAAAGTGGGTCACCTGTGAGAGGGGAAATTCACCATAAGTTTGTTTCTATTGTATACTGTTCGCTTTCCATAAATAATTATGGTTTTCATTTGCCAACACTACGCAAGTGTCTCATGTGTAAGGCTCTATTATACTGGATGAACATAGCAAGCAAAGAGTGGTTGACGCCACTGAGTGGGATCCTTAGCCTAGCAGTCTTACTGTGGTATGGAATTTTGAGGCGACCTGAGCTTGCAGTACATAGTGGCAAGGCGATTAAAAAAAAAGTTTTTGTACCACTGAGACTGATGTTCAGTGATTATTTATGGCATATTCTGGCACAATTAATAGTTACCTTTGAACATTTTAGATATCTTTCTACACAGAACTCAACTACTTAATATATGTTGTCTAGTAGTCAAGTGCCAGTTGCCTTCAAGTCAATTCCAACTCTTCCCTGAGTAATGTGAAGAGTTAACCTACTTAGCTGCTAATTGAAACTTTGGAGATTTGACTCCTCCCAGAGGTACCTCAGAAGAAAGTCCTGGAAATCTACTTCCAAAAAAATCAGCCATTGAAAACTCTATAGAGCACAGTTCTGCTATGGGGTAATCACACGTGGGGTCACCATGAGTTGGAATTGACTTGACAGCAAATGCTTTAATTGTCAAGTGAATTCCTTTCCAAAATTAAATATTTTAGATTATTTCAATTTATTTCAGTGAATGTTAAGAGCTGTGTTAGAAATTGATGTAGAAAAGATAGGTAGAGGCAATTTATAGATTTTTATTTGAAATTTCTTTCCATGCATATGTTAGAATTCCAATAGCTCTTTGAAATTCACAGTCTTTAATTAACAATTCAATCTGTTTAAACGGTGATCGAACCATTTATGTTGATTTTAATACTTTACATTGAGTGTTGGTTTATGGCTTTTCATTCAATATGTTACATGGCTTAATATCATATGGCTTCATCTTAAGACCAATCTTTTTTGGATTTCTTTCCTACGTTATTGTTGATCTTTATTAATACAAATAAATGAACTTAAAAAAAAACTCTTTCTTGGCTTAATGGATCTATGGCCTGAAATGAGACATAAAATTAATAACTATAATGAATGAGGGACATGTCCCTATGAGGAACAAATGGGGCACTTTTTCATTTTGAAATTGTATTTTGTTAAGCAATATAGACAATCTTCTGCTTATAGAAATATTACTGCCCATATTTAATAAAATATCAGTTCTTGTTTGGAAATGTGACAAAATACCACTTTATAGTCAGTAGTGGATAAACAAATGGTAGCGGGTTTTATTTGCGTGTGTCTATGGCTAAACTTAATGCATAGCAATATTTTTGTCTCTCTGTACACATACTGTATTGAATATAACATAAACATCTTTTTTTTTTCAAAATGGCTAAAGGAAATTATGAATGCTAATATTTCAAACCTATTTCACTTACCTTCTAAGTGCCCTCTCCCTGTTAATTATTATAGGCAAGGAAACTTTCCCTTACTTTATTTCTGCTGGGTTCAGTTTTTCCATTTGATTTGAACAAACCCTGCTCTTGCTCATTTTTAGATAACCAGAAAGCTAAATATATATATATATATATACATAAACCTATAATAAGCCCAAATTTAATAGGATTTTTTTTTGGAGGAAGAGCTGTTTTTATTTGTTTTTTTCTTAAGTACTCACAGGCTTTGAAACTTTGGAAAGAAAGAGGTTGGAAGGGAGACTAAGCCCATGCTGATTATACGGTCTAGTTGTGTGAAGGGATGGTGACTATAAACAGTGACATCTGGAGATTTTAGTACAAGAAAATAAAAGAACAAAAAATATGTCACCTCCCTTCTTCCACACCTGTGATATGATGTTGCAAGTTTATTTGGGAGGTGTGGGGGCAGGCTATATAATGTAGCTCACAATGTCTCCATTAGTCTCCCATTTTCTGATATGAACAATTGCACTTGGCATTATCTTAATAAACTTCAATACGAAAGCAGTTTCTAGACAATTCTTCAAATCATTCCCCTTCCCACCCCCACTTCCAACATGATTGCTAATTTTAAACTTTTCTTTTGTAGAAATCTGGATCTAAAAAACAGGCTTTAGGTTGCAGCTGGTCAGTTTGAAGCCACAGGATCTGCTAGTTGACCTTTTTGTCAAACACGTCAATGTTTATATATTCTTTTTAAGGAAATTTTGTTATACCATGCTATATAGCATGCCTGCTGCTCAAATACTTTGACTAAGATGCTTCATATGCCACTGAACTAATCTGCTATTTCCGAGGACAGTATAAACCTTAAAGAAGACTGGGTCAGACAACTCAATACAGGACAGACTCACAAATCTATCTAAAAATTATTGAATACACACTAGGATTCTCAACTCTCAGGCAACAGGCAACTGGAGAGTAGTGCTTTTTGCTTGCAAATAACATAAAAGCATTAATTTTTAATCATTTATCTAGATTTCTTTACTCATTTTTTTTTTTTGACTTAAGGGCATCATATCAACTTCAACAGTTAAAATACAGTATATTAAATGTAATTTTTCCAATTGCAATAAAAGAATTCTAATTCCAAGAAATAAATACATGAAGTTTTTGCTCTGTGGGCTCTTCATGTCAGTTTTTATGCATTAATTTAAAAAAAGGCATATTAGTGTTGGTTTCTAAAGTTTTATGATGGTTTCCTGGGTGTTATAAACATAACTTATATTTCAAAAGCATATTTTTCAAATTTATTTTACTCAACATTTACAATCAATAGATAACTGCATAACTTCTATTAGCTATCCAGAATCAATTAAATAAACAATAACAACTACCAATACCCAGACCCATTGCCATTGAGCCGATTCTGACTCATAGCCACCATATAGGACAGATTAGAACTGCCCCACAGGGTTCCCAAGGTTGTAACCTTTACCAAAGCAGACAGCAACATCTTTCTCTAAGAAAGTGCCTGCCGCAGGTTCAGGTAGCAGTCATGTGCTTACCCACTGTGTCACCACCAGGGCTCCTTGGCTGTCATTAGTGTGATTAAAAGTTTGCCTGCCTAGCCTTGCTTGGGGGAATAATTAGTCTTAAACAAATAAATACTTACTGCTACTTACCTTGAGGAACACTGTACTTAGTTATTTCCAGCGAGCAGCTTTTTAATTCCTAGATAGACCTAAATTTTGAAAAGTTTGCTCTTGGGATCTCTGTTTTTGAAAGCACTATTTGATTGTTTTTCACATGGAATTTAAATATGTGAAAAAAATGAATATACAAAAAAATTTACACAGCATACTTTTCCTGATCACTGGTAATCCTATTGAATCTAGTTATATTTTAGTAATCTACTGTGGCACAATGGTTAAGAGCTCAGTAATTACCTAAAAGATCAGTAGTTGGAACCCACCAGCCATTTCAGGACAGAAAGATGCCGCAGTCTGCTTCCATGAAGATTCACAGCCTTGGAAACTCTATGGGACAATTCTATCGTGTCCTATGGGATCGACTCAATGGCAATGGGTTTGGTTTTTTGGAATCTACTTGAAGGATAACTACTTATCAGTTTGATTTTTCCCATGGCCCAGGATATTACTAATTTAATATGTCTGTGCAATATAACCCATACTACAAGTCAAAGGAGTTTGGCAGAACATTGGTTAAATTAAGCACTTGTCTGCTTCCTGAAAGTCAGCAGTTCAAACCCACCAGCTGCTCCATGAAAGAAAGATGTGACAATATGCTTCTGTGAGGGTTTAGAGCCTTGGAAATCCTATGAGGCTGTTCTACCTTGTCCTATAGGTCTGCTATGAGTTCTGAATTGACTCGATGGCAGTGAGTTTTGGTTTGGGTTTGGTGCAATATAATCCATATTATAAGTCAATCATATTCATATCTACCACTAACATGTTTATATGTCATGAAATATGACAGTTATTCCCCTAAAAAGTAAATATTAATGTATTGTGTGTCTGTAAATTACATTCATATCACACCATAAGAAAGCATATGCATAATTTATATAAAATTAACAAAAACTAAACAGCATCTACTTTAAAGATCAATATATATATGGTGTCTTAGTTATATAGTGCTAACCCCCCCCCCCCAAAAAAATGGAAATACCACAAGTGGATGGTTTTAACAAAAAGAAATTTATTCTTTCACAGTAAAGTAGGCTAAAAGTCCAAATTTAGGTTGTGTCAGCTCCAGGGGAAGGCTTTCTCCTGTTGGCTATGGAGGAATGTCCTTGTCATCAATTTCCCCCTGGACTCAAGCTTCTCGGCACAGGGACCCCAGGTCCAAAGGATGCACTGTTCTCCTGACTCTAGTTTCTTGGTGGTTTGAGGTCCCCGTACCTCTCTCTTTGCTTCTCTTTCTTATATCTCAAAAGAGATTAGCTTAAAACAAAACCTAATCTTGTCGATTGAGTCCTCCTCATTAACATAACAGCCACTAATCCCACCTCATCAATATCACAGAGGTAGGATTTACAACACACAAGAAAATCACATCAGATGACTAAATGAAGTACAATCACACAATACTGGGAATCATGGCCTAGCCAAGTTGACATACATTTTTGGGGGACACAACTCAATCAATGACAATCCACCTGTTGGCCCCCAAATTAATGTCTTTGCCACACATAAAACATATTTATTCCATCATAGCAAAAGTCTTAACTCAGCTCCAAGTCCAAAATCTAAAAATTCCTCTTCGTATGTGAAATCTAGAATACAAGTTATCTTCTTCCAAAGTAAAATAGTGGGACAGGCACAAGCTAGACATTTCCTTTTCAAATGGAAGAAATTGGAGGGAAAGAGGGAATAGTAGGCACCAAGCAAGTCAGCAGAACACATTAGATTATCCCTTAAGGCTTGAAAATAATCCTTTGTTCTCTAGGACCATTTAGACAATGGCCCTGCCCTCCACATCTTTGGTGTTGACCACAGTGCCTAGATTCTGGGTGGAGGCTCCTGGGCCCTGGGCTTCAGCTCCACCTTCCAGACCTACTGGCAGGACAACCCTGTTGCCTCGGCTTTGGATGCACCATTCTCCTAGTCCCTCTGAGTGGCGACTCCACCCTTTGAGACCTAGGCAGCTCTGCTTCTGATGTCCCTTTTCTCTTTGGCTTCTGTTTCACAGTTCCTTGGCCTTTCAGCCCCTTGGGCTTCTCCATCCAAGTCTGCCCTGCTGGGGCTTGTGTTCCAAAGCTCTTTAACTCCACCAATAAGTGCCTGGAGGCACCACCCCACTCTGCCAGTAAACTTCAGCCAGAAGTCACTCAACTCTCTTGCTGCCTGGGTCAGCAAGCCTAGCTTCACTGATAAGTACCCGGGGGCATCCCACTCCTCCAGGAAGCCTCCTGTGCAAAGACACTCAGCTCTCTTGCTCAGTGGGTCAGCTCCAGTGTTGTCTCACACTGATCTCCTGGTTCCGCTGTTGCTTCTCACTGTCTGTGCTGTCTCCAGTATAACAGCTCTCCTCATTTCCTTCTGAGTCCTCACCAGAATTGTCTGATGTCCATAATTCCATCAACAGTCCCTTCAAGACAATCTAGGCTTTTTACCATTAAGTGGTTTAAAACTTTTCCAACCTCTATCCATTCACAATTTCAAAACCGCTTCCACATTTTATGTATCTGTTAGAGCAACACCTCACTCTCGGTACCAAATTCTGCCTTAGTTATCTAGTGCTGCCATAACAGAAATACTACACGTGGATGGCTTTAACAAAAAGAAATTTGTTCTCTCACAGTCTAGTAGGATGGAAGTCTGAATTCAGGGCGTCAGCTCCAGGGTACACAATTCAATCCATGACATATGGTAAAACAATAAAGCAAAGTATAAAGTTGGTGAAGAAATAAGATCACCAGAGTGATATTCAAAAAGCTTCTGCTTCATACCTTACTTGTTTTCCCAATAAAATCCCATTCCCTTTAAAAGAAGTCCATTTTAGGGAATTGCTTCATAACTAGAAATCATGAATAATTTTTTAATACATAAATCATGAATTATTTCTTAATATAAAATAACAAATACAACAAAAAAGTGTTAATAAATTTCACGTATTATGTGTGTATTTTGGTTTAAATAGGTAGATTATTTCCAAGCCATTTTTTCTTTTTCTTGCTCTTTTTCTTTTCCCTTCTCTTCGCTGTGTTTTTTTTTCCTGAAGCTGCTGGATATAGATAGATGATAGGTAGATAGATAGACAGATTATAGATATAGATATATAGACACAGATATAGATATTTGTTGTCCTATTATTTGCTCTTGTGGTTTTTTTGAATCAATTAGAATTAATTGGTGAGAACCAAGTCATTTTCTAAAACATTTCATGCAATTTCTCAAAGCAGAGCTTTTAAGTTTTAAGCAAGAGCTGAGCTGCCAGGTGTCAAGAGAGTTGATTAAAAGAATGAATCAAAAGGGAAGTAACTGTCAAGCCTTTATTCACTTACTGCCAATGTATAAGCAAGAGGCCAGAAAGAATTAGCCTGCTCCCCTGTTTCATTTTTCCCCATGGAACAGCATCAGTGCAAGGGTTGGAAGGAGCAGTGCACACTTCAGAAACATATCACTAATGAGGGAGTGCCAAACAAAATGTTGGGGGAGGAGAGGGTACAGAGGAAGGATTGGAAATGACTTGGGATGGAACACTGGCTACTGAGAGTAGAGAACAATGTCTTCAAGTTCCCCTAATAAGGCAGTCATGGTAGAGGTGCCTAAGCAAGCTCAGATGAAGGCCCTTTGATAAGGAGGCCTCTGAATGAAGACGCCTGGGATAGGAACACAGGTGTGGGTTAAGAGCCTAACTGGCCAGGGCAGGCTTAGTACTTGATTGTAACTCCTTTCAAAGATCGAGAGGGGAGCTTCCCCTCTTTGTTGCCTATTGTTGGACCTAAAAGGTCACACATAGAATTTTAGTCAGAACTGGAACCCTCACTGTTAAATTCCACAGTTTCTATTATTTATGAAGCTATTTCAATCTCTGTCTCCTAGATACCAAACCCGTTGCCATCAAGTTGATTCCAACTCATAGCAACCCTATAGGACAGAGTAGAACTGCCCCATAGGGTTTCCAAGGAACACCTGATGGATTCAAAGTACTGACCTTTGGGTTAGCGGCCACAGCTCTTAACCACTACACCACCAGGGTTTCCTAGATGGTCCAAAAAGGCTTCATTCACAAGTCTGGTTCATGATGTAGATGACTAGGCTCAGCTTAGCTGTTTACCCCCTCCTTTATTCTCTGGAGCTGTCCATGTGGTTTCACCAGCAGGGCAGTCAAACTTTTTACATGGCAGCTTAGGCTGTAAAAGTGTTTCATCAGCGAGGAAAATGAAGCTCCCTCCAATCCTACAAGGCTCAGGCCTGGAAAGTGCAATGGCATCGCTTCTGCCACATTGCATTGGTAAAAGCAGACCCAGAGCCTGACCACACTCAAGAGGGGGACGGGGGCAGCGGGGAGAGAACCACCTCTCGATGTGTGTTACATAAAATTATATGTAGCTATCTTTAATCCACAAAAATAAAACATAAAACAAGAAACTGATTTGAGACAGAACACTTAGAGTGCTGTATTCTTTACCCGGCCTCCTCCCATACAGTGTGGTATTGAAAAATCATTTCCTTTGCTGGGCCCCACTCCCTGCCCCCGCTCCCAGCTTTGCATTTCTATCCTGCTTTGCTTAGATGTTATATATAAACCTCATTACGCCTGCATAGTATGATTAAGACTGTTGTTGATGTAACTTGTATGAACGCCCCACTTGCAAACCCCTTTAAAAGTAACTTGCCCGCCCCCTCCCCCTTGGCAAGCAGTCTTGGCAGCAGCAGCTCCAACCGACTCCTTTTCCTTATACAACAAAATCAGGGTGCCATTCCTGTTCTCCCAACTTGGACTCTCATTTTTTGGCCAATGCAGGTTATGCCAGCAAGAACCTGGGGTTTCCACCAGGTAACACATTTACAGTGATTATATATATTCTATTTTTTGATTGGCTATATTTGTCTTGTTTTTACTCAAAAGATTCTGAGCATGTAGATATATATAGATAGATAGACATACACACACATATATATCATTGTATTTAGAAATATAAACTTTCCTTAATTATATTAAATATCTTCATTACCTAGAAAAAGATGGCATTTTTGTCATTGTACATTTGAGCAATTTCATTTTTACATCATTTTTAAAAGCATGGGTTGTATTTAATATTTTTCATCTTATATATTTCTACTAGGAAAAATTACATTTATACACCTACTCAGTTATTTACTTTTTAAAAATGTAATTTTATTTAGATTAAGTTCCTGTACCTATGTTTTTGTAAATTAAGAGAGGAGTTTTTTTTTTAAACATATCTGTGTATGCGTAATAATCGAATTTTTGACTCCAGCAACAATACTTTGCATTCTTTTTAAAACCTTCTGAAGATCTTTAGTGCAGTCATTTGTAATAGCTTAAATAAATACTGCTCTATGCTTCTTCCTCTAATTTTGTGAAGGAAGGAAATTATTTGGTTATCAACCAAAAAGCAATGGAAGCTTCTGTAAATCACTTCAATTTGTAGGCATCTTTTGACATTATAAAGCAAAAATATCTGCTGACAGCAGACCAGAACTGCTTTATTCTGAGTAGTGAAATTAACATGCAGATCAGTCAATGAAAAATTTTAGTTACAATTCATTAATGTGTTGTTAAGCATTTTTTTTTTTTGAGAACTATCCATGTACGAGAGAGAGAGCATCAGCGCCTGACAGCTGTCCCCTATATGTTTTCTGTAAACAGAAAGCAAAGCTACATCCCATTTATTCTCTCCAGAAAGGCAGCTTTCGAGCTTTATGCAAATAACGTGACCCTCTAGCTGTGGCACATTCTTCAAAAAGACACCTACCTTCAAAAGTGACAGCAAGTAATAATGTGACAAACGAGCATGCAGCCTGCACATGTGCCACATATTTCACCTAGAATCCTTGGATGTGATCAAATTAACGTGACCTCTATCGCCAAGGACATTATAATCAAAGAAGCAGAGCCGTGAGAGAGAAACAAAATAGTGGGTGCTGTGTCCTCATTTAGTAGGCATTTAGTTAAAGTGTCTTTTAATCAATTTGCCTTTTTTATGTTTCCCCTGAAATCCACTCACTTATAGAATTTCTATTGTCTTCATTACAAGAAGGAAACATACTTGCTGATAGTTGGAAAGGAAAAAGAGAGGTCAAATATGATATACTCTAGTAATTAGGCAGTAGCTAGGTAATATAAAACTTTAATGAATATCGATATTAGAATTAAAGATCTTGGTTTATTGTTAGTATAGCCTGCTATACATTTAGCTTTGTTTGGCCATCGATTTCCCCCTTTTAAAGATAGAAGACAAATGACACAACTTTTGCTTTTTTATTGATGACAGAATTATGCAAAGAAGTACAATGAAATACTTACAATTGACTTTGCAAAATAGGTAAAGTATAAATGAATTGTTTTCAGTGTACCCACACACATAAATGCAATAAAAACCCCACGAAAGCTTTATTGTCTCTTAATTGTAGTCGTCGAGTGTAAGAAAAAACATAGGGCACTTTTTCAATCCATCTCGACAGACTTTGGGCAAAAATAAAAAGTCCTGAACAAAAATAGAACTTTGCAGCATCAAGCTGAGATCTAAGCCACCAACTGGTCTGGACATCAAGGTAGATTTAGATGTTTGCTTATAATTATTTCAAAGCTACTGAATAGAATTATATTTTTTAAATAATGTATATTAAGTGTTTTTATTGATTTAAGATATTCAGAATAATGAATAATAGCTAACAAAAAAATGATTAAATTTTTCCTAATGGGATTGAGGAAAAATGTAGGTTGAGTTCCTCATAACATAAAAATGCATTCAAAACACAAAGAAAAATTATTGTTTGATGCCAGGTTCAAAACATTATTTTTCAGTTCTAGCCACTTGTTTTTCATATTTGTTGAATATACGTGCGTGTGTATCTGTATGTGTGTGCATTAATTAGAAAAAGCACAGGTTTTACCTATTAGTCAAATATGACATCTCATGTTGGAAGAGATCATATATATATACATCAAGGAAACAAAAACAAGTTAGTAGATTAAAAATGAATTTTTAATATTGGTTTTAAAGGCCAAATGGTATTTGAAATAATTATTTTCAAAAAAGTAGACATAAAGCTCTCATCCCTATTTCAGGAGGAAGCTATTGAAATCATGAATTTCTAATTTCACAGGAAAGGAGTGGACATAGTAAGGTGGTGTGATGATAAATGCTATATGTCAATTTGGCTAGGCTGATTCTCAGTGGTTTGGCAGACACTATGTAATCAACTTCCATTTTGTGATCTGATGTGAGCAGCTAATCAGTTGAAAGGGAAGTTTCCTTGGGGATGTGGCTTGCCTTCATCATATAAATGGATGTTCTGAAAAAGTTTGCTCTCTCTTTTGATCCTGCAAGCTTCTTGTCACATGACCTCCAATTTTTCTTGGAAAGCTGGTCAGCAGAAGCCTTCAGCCAGCCACCTGACCTATGAATTTGGGACTTGCCAGCTTCCACCATTGTGTGAGCCATTTCTTTGAAGTAAATATCTCTCTCTGTATTAAAATGCTTCACTGGTTTTGCTGCTCTAGAGAACCCAGATTAAGACACGTGGTTTTGTCACTTTTTAATTTTAGGTTTTCAGAAGCCTATAAAAATACAGCTGTTTTCTAGCTATGGAAACCCTGGTGGCGTAGTGGTTAAGTGCTATGGCTGCTAATCAAGAGGTTGGCAGTTCAAATCTGCCAGGTGCTCCTTGGAAACTCTATGGGGCAGTTCTACCCTGTCCTATATAGGGTCACTATGAGAATGTACTCAACGGGAGCAGGTTTTTTGGTTTTTCTTGTTATTAAATTTGACAGATATTGAATGCTATATTTTATTTACTTATTAATTTCTATTTATTTTTATAAAAGTTTTGCATGCAAAACTATTAAAGATGAATAATTTTTCATAGCTTACTTGTGAAAAGGAAATTCTCCGCTTCCTTTCAGCCACGTTCTCCATTCCAAAAGCAGACACTTTTAACTACTTCAGCAATTTAATTTGGCATTCACTTTCATGTTTTTAAGTGAAGTGTTTATATTTTTACTTCTTTATATTTCAGTTACAGGCAATTTCGAAATATTTTAAGTATGGAAAATCCCTGAGAACATGGTCATATCTTCTGAGCTTGAGGCAGCTCCGCTTCCTGTGTTCTTTATCTCTTCAGCTTCTGCTTCCTGGTTTCTTGGGCTCTTGGATCCTTGGGCCTCAGGCCTGGATCTGCCCTGCTGGGGCAAGTGTCCCAAAGCTCTGTAGCTCCACCAATAAGTGGCTGGAGGTACCCTCCTCCATACTGGTCTCCTGGTTCTGCTTCTGCTGGTCCTCTGTCACTGCCGCCTCTCTGCCACTGCAGCTTCTCTGCTGCTGCTGGTCCTCTGTCACTGTTGCTCATCTACCCACTCACAGTTGCAAAACCTCTTCCACATTTTAGGTGTCTGTTAGAGCAGCACCCCACTCTCTGGGTACCAAATTCTGTTTTAGTCATCTAGTGCTGCTTTAACAGAAATACCACAAGTGGATGGCTTTAACAAAGAGAAATTCATTCTCTCCCAGTTTAGTAGGTTACAAGTCCAAATTCAGGGTGTCAGCTCCAGGGGAAGGCTTTCTTTCTGTCAGCGCTGGATCACGTTTCCTCGTCATTAATCTTCCCCTGGTCGAGGAGCTCCTCAGGCAGATGGACCCCAGGTCCAAAGCACATGCTCTGCTCCTGGTGCTGCTTTCTTGGTGGTATGAGGTCCTCAACTCTCTGCTTGCTTCTCTTTCCTTTTATCTCTTGAGGGATAAAAGGTGGTACTGACCACACCCCGGGAAATACCTTTACCTTGGATCAGGGAAGTGATCTGAGTAAGGGTGGTGTTACAATTCCACCCTAATCCTCTCAACATAAAATTACAATCACAAAATGGAAGACAACCACACAATACTGGGAATCATGCTCTAACAAAGTTGATAGACACATTTTTGGGGGGACATAATTCAATCCATGATAATGGGATAAGAGGAGTTGGAGCAGGTTAATTTATAACACCACAAACCCTACTGTTCTTACCAAGATTCAGCATTGCTTTGGAATAAATGTTTCTCAGATTTTTGTTTTTTGAATGTTGACTTTGACAAATTTTGCCAGTGATTTCATTGTTTTTATACAGGAATGAATTTGTGAAAGACCTCACTTCACCATCCTGGAAGCCTCATGACAATATTTTAATTATTCTTATTTTATGAGCAATGTTTTTCACGATTTCTTAAACAATGGAATAAAGAGACATGTTTTATTTTTTACCTCTCTGCCAGTAGATGACTTTTTTTCTTCTTAGTCTCCTCTTCCTTGTGTAGCTCCTTCAAGCTTGACTTAGTAAAGAGGGTTTCAGATTTGGTGATAACTATAACTAGAGCATAATTCAAGTTAGATTAAATGTAAAAATACATAGGTTTAATTTCTCTCCTTTTTAAAGAACTGAGCCCATTCCAAAGAAAGGTGATCTAAAAGAATAGGGAAATTATCCAACAATGTCATTAATATCACACACAAGTAAAATTTTGCAGAAGATAATTCAAGAGCAGTTGCAGCAGTACATTGATAGGTAACCAAACCAAAACCAAACCCAGCGCGGTTGAGTCAATCCCGGCTCACAGCAACCGTATAGGACAGAGTAGAACTGTCCCATGGAGTTTCCAAGGAGCGCCTGGTGGATTCGAGCTGCCAACCCTTTGGTTAGCAGCCATAGCGCTTAACCACTACACCATCAGGGTAACTGCCAGAAAATCAAGCTGGATTCAGAGGAGGATGAGGAACAAGGGATATCATTGCTGATGTCGGATGTGTCTTGGCTGAAAACAGAGAATATCAGACAGATTTTTACCTGCATTTTATTGACTATGCAAAGGCATTCAACTGTGTGGATCACAACAAATTATGGATAACATTACGAAGAATGAGAATCCTAGAATACTTAAATGTGCTCATGGGGCAACTCTACATAGATCAAGAGGCAGATGTTCCAACTGAGCAAGGGGATATTGCATGGTTTACAATCAGGAAAGTCGTGCATCAGGGTTATATCCTTTCAGTATACTTATTTAATCTGTATGCTGAGCAAATAATCTGAGACCAGACTACATGAAGAACATGGCATCAGAATTAGAGGAAGACTTATTAACAACCTGCAATATGCAGATGACAAAACCTTGGTTGCTGAAAATGAAGAGAACTTGAAGCACTTGCAGATCAAAGACTACAGCCTTCAGAATGGCTTATACCTCAACATAAAGAAAACAAAAATCTTCACAATTGAACCAATAAGCAACATCATGATAAATGACGAAAAGACTAAAGTTTTCAAGGACTTCATTTTACTTGGATCCACAATCAACGCCCATGGAAGCAGTAGTCATTTAAATCAAATGACACATTGCATTGGGCAAATCTGGTGCAAAAGACTTCTTTAAAGTGTTAAAAAGCAAAAATGTCACCTTGAAGACTAAGGTGCACCTGACCCAAGTCTTGGCGTTTTCAATCATCTCGTATGCATGCGAAAGCTGGACGATGGATAAGGGAGACCTAAGAATTGATGTATTTGAATTACAGTGTTGGTGGAGAATATTGAATACACCATGGACTGCCAGAAGAAGTAACAAACCTGTCTTGAAAGAAGTACAGCCGAACCGCTCCATGGAAGCGTGGATGGCAAGCAAGACTTTGTGTTGCTTACTTTGGACAAGTTATCAGGAGGGGCCAATCGTTGGAGAAGGATATCATGTTTGCTAACCTAGAGGGTCAGCGAAAAAGAGGAATACCGTCAACTAGAAGAATTGTCACAGTGGCTGCAACAGTGGGCTCAAACATACCTACTGTTGTGGGAAAAGCACAGGACCAAGCCATGTTTTGTTCTGCTGTATGTTGGGTTGCTGAGGTTTGGAACTAACTGGACAGCACCTGACAACTACAACAAAAAGTCTGTGGTAAAGACAAGATTTCTTAATACTTCCCATATAAAACTGGGCATTATAGGTAGTGGTTTTTTTTTTAGTCTTCTTTTGTAAAAAGGCTCATGTTTACTCAGGAATCTTGTAATTAAACCTCTTCCCTTATGCAGGGGTAAATGTCATTTCTACTGATAATTAATAACATTTTTGGCTATTAAGTCCCAGATCATAGCCCTTAGTATTTAAATCTTACTTGAAAATTTATGACGCCATCATGTCCTCTTAACTTTGGTGATTTTTGTTTTCATTTTCTCTCTTTTTTAACTCAGATACATGTTCAAATTATTATTAAAATATTTATTTTTATATTTAATATTTATTTATATCCAACATATGAGGCACCTGTATAACCATAGTCTTCCTTGTTCCAGACTTCTTTTTTTTCTTTTTTAGTTGCAGATATAATCATGTCATTTTCCTGTTCAAATTCATTATAGTAATCCTCCATTGTTAGTGTATATTTAGTTATGCTTTTCTGTAAGAAGACTTATCCATGGCATGAATCCAGACAGTCTCTTCAACTTCATTCCTTAGAAATCGCTCTTTGGCATATGTACTCTTCAATTCTGTTTCATAGGTCTGGGTTACACATTTGCCATTCCTTTTGAATTCTAAGAACACTTCTTGCTTTTTCAACCTTCTCTCACTCTTCACAAGCCTACTACTTTTATGGAGTTTTAAAAAACTGTATATAATGTTTTTATTATGTGTGCAAAGAATATAAATGTTCTTATCTCTTATTCAGGTAAGTACTATGCTTAATTTATATTTTTTCGAGTATTTATCACAGTTTCTGATCCATTTAACACACTGAAAATACACATTGGCCAAATAAAGGAATCAATGAATCATATAGTATATGATTCAGAAAACTTAATAATGACAATGTAATTGTTCACCTATAGTTTGCTTTCACTATTTACAGGGTAAATTTATTAGCTTTATTGAAATTTATTGCATCTCATTCATTTTCCGATATATTGGACAGGCTGAAAATTTCAGTCAAATTGTATTCAGATTTGAGATGGTCAAAAAACATTCTCTGTAGTATTTTACCTATTTCAATAAATCTCAGCTTCTTGAATAAAATGAGTGTCTATGCACATTAAACAATAACTTCTCAATATTGTCAGTAATTTTTTAGGAAAACAATGATCAGATATTTCAGAGAGGAGAAAAATTTTCAGATGAGGTATGTAACTTGGGGTAACAGCTAACTTTCCAATGTATTGAGAGCCAGGTAAACAACTAATGAAAAGATTAGACTTAGAATTATAGTCAACAAGAGCAGAAAAAGTATACCCATTTTGCCTTATTTACTTTTTCTATAATTAAAAAAAAATAACACATATGCCATAACATATTGTAGAAAATAAATATTTTATAAAACACCACCTGTATTTTCAACCTTGTACCTAATAATTTCTATTATTTTGGCATATATTTATCCAGATTGTAAATTATACTGTATTTGTATCTATCTACATTCTAATCAAATGGCACTATGTAATATTTTAATTTTTCTCTTAAAATGTTATTAATATTTATGCAAATTATTTTCATTATGCTATAGTATTACACTAAATTCTTATTACACTCTATGTATGCATTACCTTATATTTAGTTTATATTTTATTATTACATAATTAAGTTATTTCAAATTTTTAATTGATATAAATGGCAGTACTCTCAATGGAAGGCATCAAAGAAGTAATGAAAATGAATATTTTATTTTATTCTAGTTAGAGTTATGAGTTCTAAGTTACACAGTATTTCCATAATAAAAATGGATTTGAACATGTTAAGTTAATTTGGCGAAGAAATTCAAATTATTTAAGTTATTAATGATGAGTTTTATTTCATGATAATGCTCTGAATTTACAATTTAAAGTCATTAACACTGTATCTTGATGTATATACATAATATATATGTATGTGTATGTGATTTTTTTTTATATCTCTATCTGGAAACCCTGGGGGCATAGTGGTTAAGTGTTACAGCTGCTAAACAAAAAGATAGGCAGTTCAAATTTGCCAGGCTCTCTTTGGAAACTCTATGGGGCAGTTCTACTCTGTCCTATGAGGTCGTTATGAGTCGGGGTCGGCTCCGCGGCAATTGGTTTGGTTTGGTTTGATATCTCTATCTATATATAAACTGACATGTAATTTCTTCTACGTTTTAGAGTTAAATAACATATGTGACCCTCAGTAGGGGATTTTTTTATACAAAATGCTAATTTACTTATGTTGTAATGTAACAGAGGTAGAGTCACAGAAACAACACTATAGTCAGTCAGGGCAGGTAACCACTTAGATGGGACTCATCATTTGAAGGTTAACGTGCTCCTTTGGGAAGTTATGTTGTATTTTTCTTCTTTTACTATATAGTAGTTCACTTAAAAAAATAGTAACTAGTCTTGTTCTGCCAACTATAGGTTTTACTCAGTTGAAAATAATTTTTGTGACAGTTTAATTCTACTACAATTCATGACAAAATGAATATTGCACATTCAGTATAACTCAAATTCTCAAGAATTTTCTAAGGGTCCGTTTACTGTTCCATTGAGGTGAACATTTAACTGCAGGAAAGCTGGCAGCCATAATTAACAAAGCAAGCTGTCCAAGTTGACAGTAGCTACTTTATTTCAAGAAAGAATTCTAGTAAATTTTTCCATTTGTAAATTGGACACCAAAATTCCGTGAAATTATATAGCCTCAGAGCTAAGAATGAAATTGCCTGTTATAATATAGGTGGTAAGACCAATGTCATTCCTGAAGTTTTAATGATACACTTTGATAGAATGGTTTGAAGTAGAGGTGTAAAAGGATGAATACGTAGTACCATTGTTGCTGTCAGCAGGAATTTGGATTTAAGTAATGTTTTATTTTCCGCATTTTGCAACAAATTAACTATTTCGTTCATACTCATTTAGTAAAAGCATTTGTTTGACTATAAAATACAAGGAGTAATAAAATGTTAGTTAATAGTAATAGAATGTTGATAATAGTAGTGAAAGCAAGACTGAACATAAGTGGTGTAAAATGACTGCTTCCCGATCATTCTCAGTTGGCTCCTTCATTGTCATTCTTGTTTCCAGGGTATGACTTTTTTTTTTTTGCTAAAAGATATTTTAAAACATTCACCCTGTTTTTCCCACAATGTTAGAAATTCAGTTGTTTGTGTAGTTTTATGGGCTTGTGTCTTGTGTAAGCTTCAGTATCTACCACAGTGTTAATCCAAACAAGAAAATTACAATGACCTTCTGACCATAGGTTCAACCAGATAATTGAAATAGCACTACTTACCCATTTTTGTTGTTGTATGCTGTTGAGTCAATTCCAACTCATAGCTACCCTGTAGAACAGAGTAGAACTGCCCCATGGGATTTCCTAGGCTGTAATCTTTATGGAAGCATATTGCCAGGTCTTTTCTCCTATGAAGCAGCTGGTGGGTTCCAACCACAGACCTTTTGGTTAGTAGCAACACTTAATCATTACACCACCAAGGCTCCTTACTCACATGACCACCAGTACCCAGTATGGCTAAAATTTAAAGAGACAAATGCTACCAAATGTGAACAAGGGTATGCAACAAATAGAACTGTCACAAATTGATGGTAAAAATGTAGACTGGTATGACCACTTTGGAAAGTTCTATAATTTCCTTATAAAGTTAACCATATATCTACCATATGATCCATCAGTTCCACCATTATGTTTATATCTAAGGAAATGAAAAATATATATACATATATACAAGATTAATGTACACACACATATATGTATAAGATTAATCATAGTAACTTTATTTAAAATTGTCAAAATCTACAAACATCCTAGGTATCCATCATTTTTATTAGAATGTCCAAACTGAAATATTCTTACAATAAGATAGTACTCAACAATAAAAAGGAACACATTGATACACACGATAACATGTACAAATTTGGCAAACATAATCTGAGTGATATAGACTTTTACAAAAGAGAAGATGACACACGATACCAGGAGTTGGCAACACCAATCTGTGGGAGAAAAAAAATCAGAACCATCGTTTCAGAGCAATGAGGAATAGGAATTGATTGAGGAAGCCTGAGGAAATTTTCTGAAGTGATGATAACATTCTATTTCTTGTTAAAGGTTTGAGGTACAAAGGTGTATGCGTTTGTGAACATGGACGGTCCTCTTAGAGCTGTGCATTCCTTGTTTGTAAATTTCACCCTAAATACACAAGAACAAATAAAAACAAACATGACTATATATTGAATGGTATCTGTATGCATGCCGAAGAATTCAGGGGAAAATGAACTGACTTATGCAACTTGCTTTGTAATCAGTCAAAAAATATGATGGATTGATGAATGGATAGAGGGTTAAATAGGTAGATGAGCTGAGTGTGATAAAGTAATCACTGTGGAACTCTACTTGTAGATTGTAGAATCTAGGTGGTGAATATATGGGTGTTCACTGTATTGGTAAGATGAAAAAAAAATGAATTCCTAGTACAACCTGAATGTCATTATTGCCTTTATTTTAGATTTATAGCCTAAAGGTATAATCATAAAAGCATGAAAAATATTAGGTGAGGGGAAAGTCCCTAAAGGAGTTTGTCAATACTACACAGACTGATACTTGTATTTTATTCATTGTCAGTTTCTCACAATTCAAAATCTACTTTGCACTTTTAAATTCTTTGCTTCTTATTAATTTTGTTTAATGTTCCTTTTTCCCCCTCTAGTTCTCTTAAAGTATTACCTGATGTTTTTATTAATTCTTGTCTTCGTTCTGGTTATGTTAACGTTATTTTTTTTCCTTGCCTTCACTTGTTTGTTTCTAATTTTTTCCTGCATTCTAAAACTTTATTTGAAGATTTATCATTAAAAAAAAAACATTTTCTTACTTTCTTAGAGCTAATTTTGAAATATTAAGCTGTATTTTATTTCTGTTTCTTGGGCATGCTTTTTGGCATTTTTAGTGTGTCTGAAATGACACTATTCTACTCCGTATTCTTTATTTTCCCATAAGTATTTTACATTAGATTTTATAATGATCCTTTTCTGTTTCTCATTTTCATGGGAAATCTTGTATTCCACCCCCCCCCAAAGTTTTTGAAAGGATGGTTTCCAATACCTTTTAGAAATTCATGGCTTTAGAATATCTTCTTCAGACGTTTTTAAAAAATTTCAAAATTTTGTGGCCTTTTCTCCCTCGGAGACCTCCTCACTCTCTTCACCACCCTTCCCCTCCATGGAATGGCTATTTTCTTTACTCTTTTTTATACTTTTATGGCTCAAACTGAGATATATTCTAGAAGTTTCTCCACAGCGTGATGTAGGATGTGCTGCTCTGAAAATCTATAGATAACTGGTTTTAAGACTTTACAGGACCTAGACTTTATCAGCCCTTTTCATTTGGGTATCCATAGGGTTAGCTTTTCATGACCTTCTGTTGTACCTACCGTCCTTGAATTTTTGGTTTTGCTATTTACATTGCTCTCACATTTCATTTTACTGGGGGAGTCAGAAATATTTAAAAACTATATTTAAAACAGCAGCTGCCACCACTGTCCTTCAAGCATTACACCACTCTTTTTATAAAAGCATATTTTTTTCACTTTTTTATTTTAAAAATTTATTTCAATGCTTTTATTTTTATGTTTAATTAATTAATTTATATGTAGTGTATTAATATAAAATTATTTATTTATTTAACTTGTATTTAGCTTAATATATAATTTATCTTTTACTGAAACATTTCTTTACATGTAAAATTCTACATAATTTTGCATGTATTAATGAGAAATCATTAAATATAGCTCTACACCAAACACATACTGTACAATAGATATAATCTCCCAGGCTATTTATTTCTTATTTTTAATGAATTTTATTATTTTAGCACTAAGTGAATTTATTTCGGAACCCTAGTTAAATTGACCACCTACAGTTACAAAAGAAAAAAACAAACAAACAAAAACACTACCAAAAAACAAAAGTTTAATTGTGTGGCTTATAAATCTGCATAGGTTAGTCCAAAATTATGAATTACACATTCAGTTTTGCTTTGCACTGTAACTAATTAATATTCAGTTTTAGCTGTTAACATAAATGTGTTTATTCTTTTATTGAACAAACACTGAGAATCTAGAATATTTTCAAAAGTGCATGCATGTTTGTGTTTAGTTCTTTTGATTTTTTTGTACTGTTTATAAAATGTATCCCTTAATTATTAAGGTAAAGCAGCATCTGCAACACTTTTAAGCAATCCATATAAAATTTAACAACAAAGAAAATCTACATGTTTAATGAGTATTAATGGTATTAATAAAAGCCATTTGTTATTTTATTGCATATATATGTATACATACATATATGTGTGTACAATGAAGAAGCGCAAGCCATCAATCAGAAAAAGGCCTGGGGCTGACTACAGAACAGACCATCAATTACTTATATGTAGGCTCAAGTTGAACCTGAAGAATATTAAAAGAGCCAAAGTAAGAGCTTACGTACGTTCCACCTGGATTTAGAGGCCATCTCAAATAAAGGTTTGATGTATTGAACACTAATAGCTGAATACTGGAAGAGTTAAAGGATGACATCAAGGATATCATACAAGAAGAAAGTAAAAGGGCAGCTGGAGAAGACAAAGATTATAGTGAAATGTGCAAATACTAGAGTTAGAAAACCAAAATGAGGAACACACTCAGCATTTCCCAAGCTGAAAGAGCTGAAGAAAAATCTAAGCTTCGAATATTAATATTGAAGAATTCTATGGGCAAAAAATTGAATGATGTAGGAAACATCCAAAGAAAATGGAAGGAATACATAGAGTCACTGCACCAAAAAAAAAAAAAAATCAGTTGACGTTCAACCATTTCAGAAGGTAATATATGGTCAAGAACTAATGATATCGAAGGAAGAATCCCAAACTGCACTGAAGGAAATGGCGAAAAACGAGGCTCCAGGAATCGCTGGAATACCAACTGAGAGTCTTAAAGAAACGGATACAACACTGGAAGAGATCGCTTGTCTATGCCAAGAAATTTGAGAGACCACTACCTGGCCAACCAACCAGAAAAGATCCATATCTGTGCCCATTGCAAAGAAAGGTGATACAAGGGAATGAAGAAATTGTCAAAAATTATCATTAATATCACATGTAAGCAAAATTTTGCTGACGATAACTCAAAAATTGCTGCAGAAGTACATGGACAGGGAATTACCAGAAATTCAAGGCAAATTCGGAAGAGGCTATGGAATGAGGGATATCATTACTGACATCAGGTGGATCTTACTAGAAGCATAGAATGCCAGAAAGATGTTTACCTATCTTGTACTAACTATGCAAAGACATTTCGCTGTGAGGATCACAAGTAATGGATAATGGAAATTCCAGAAAACTTAATTGTGCTTATGTTGGACCTATACATTGACCAAAGGCAGTCATACCAAGAAAACAAGAGAATATCAACTTTGTTGCTGTCAAGTTGATTCCAACTCATAGTGACCCCATAAGACAAAGTAGAACTGCCCTATAGGGTTTCCAAGGAGCAGCTGGTGGATTCAAACTGCTGACCTTTTGTTTAGCAGCTAAGCTCTTAACCACTATGCCACCAGGGCTCCAAGGGGATACTACTTGGATTAAAATCAGGAAAGTTTGCTCCAGGATTGTATCCTTAAACCATACTTATTCAATCTTTATGCTGAGCAAATAATCTGAGAAACTGAATTATATGAAGAAGAAAAAGGCATCAGAATTGGAGGAAGATATAATAACCTGAGATATGCAGATGACACAACCTTGCTTACTGAAAGTGAAGAGGACTTGTGGCAGTTATTGATGAAGACCAAAGACTACAGATTTCAGTACTGATTACAGTTCAACATAAAGAAAACAAAAATCCTCACAATTGGACCACTAAGAAACACTACATTAAATAGAGAAAATATTGAAATGGTCAAGGATTTCATTTTACTTGGATCCACAACCAATGCTCATGGAATTTGCAGCCAAGAAATCAGTGTATTGCATGGAGCAGATCTACTGCAAACACCTCTTTAAAGTGTTAAAAAGCAAAGATGTCACTTTGATGGCTAAGGTGCAGCTGACCCAATCAAGAAACCAAACCCACTGCCATTCAGTCGATTTGGACTCATAGTGACTCTATAGGACACAGTAGAACTCCCCCTTAGGGCTTCCAAGACTGTAAATCTTATGGAAACGACTGCCACATCAGTGTCCCACAGAATGTTTAGTGGGTTCATACCACTGACCTTTCATTTACCAACCAAGCACTTTAACCCCATGTACCACTAGGGCTTGCATTTGACTGAAACCATGGTACATTCAGTCACCTCATATATGTATACTTGACTCTCAGAAGAACAAATACAACTGTCTTGAAAAAAGTATAGCCAGAAACCCCCTTAGAAGTGAGGATGTCAAAACGCCACCTCAATTACTTTGGACATGTTATCAGGAGGGACAAATCCCTGGAGATGACATAATGTATGGTAAATTAGAAGGTCAGCAAAAGAAAGGAAAACCAGCAAGGTGATGAAATGTCACAGTGGCTACATCAGTGTGCTCAAGCATAGCAACAATTGTGGGGATTTGCAATAGGGCAACTTTTTGCTCTGTTATACAGGGTCACTATGAGTCAGAAACAACATAGCCAGCACCTAACTACAAATGTATATATAATATATATGTTATACGTATATATGTTAGGATTGGAGGAAGACTCATTAACAACCTGCGTTATGCAGATGACACAACTTTGCTTGCTGAAAGTGAAGAGGACTTGAAGCACTTACTAATGAAGATCAAAGACCACAGCCTTCAGTATGGACTACATCTCAACATGAAGAAAACAAAAATCCTCACAACTGGACCAATGAGCAACATCATGATAAATGGAGAAAACATTGAAGTTGTCAAGGATTTCATTTTACTTGGATCCACAATCAACAGCCATGGAAGCAGTAGTCAAGGAATCAAAAGACACATTGTGTTGGGCAAATCTGCTGCAAAGGACCTCTTCAAAGTGTTGAAGAGCAAAGATGTCACCCTGAAGGTTAAGGTGCACCTGACCCAAGCCATGGTATTTTCAATCACATCATATGCATGTGAAAGCTGGACAATGAATAAGGAAGATCAAAGAAGAGTTGACGCCTTTGAATTGTGGTGTTGGTGAAGAATATTGAATATACCATGGACTGCCAAAGAATGAACAAATCTGTCTTGGAAGACGTGCAGCCAGAATGCTCCTTAGAAGCAAGGATGGCGAGACTTCGTCTTACATACTTTGGGCATGCTGTCAGGAGGGATCAGTCCCTGGAGAAGGACATCTTGCTTTGCAGAGTACAGGGTCAGCAGAAAAGAGGAAGACTCTCAAGTGGTGGATTGACGCAGTGGCTGCAACAATGAGCTCAAGCATAACAACGATTGTAAAGATGGCTCAGAACCGGGCAGTGTTTCGTTCTGTTGTGCATGGGGTCACTATGAGTTGGAACTGACTCATCAGCACCTAACAACAACACATATATATGTATGTATACAATACATATATGTGTGTTTATATACATATACATGTACATGTACATATACATATACATATACATATACATATACATATACATATACATATACATATACATATACATATACATATACATATACATATACATATACATATACATATACATATACATATACATATACATATACATATACATATACATATACATATACATATACATATACATATACATATACATATACATATACATATACATATACATATACATATACATATACATATACATATACATATACATATACATATATGTATTCATACATACATACATATATATATATACCCAAACCCAATGCCGTCGAGTCGATTCCGACTCATAGCAACCCTATAGGACAGAGTAGAACTGCCCCATAAAGTTTCCAAGGAGCGCCTGGCAGATTTGAACTGCCAACCCTTTGGTTAGCAACCATAGCACTTAACCACAATGCCACCAGGGTTTCTCTCTCGCTCTCTGTAGGCACTCCTTGGAAACTTATGGGGCAGTTCTACTCTGTCCTATATGATCTCTATGAGTTGGATTCAACTTGATGGCTGTGGGTTTGGTTTTGGCTTTATATATATATACATATATATATATACATATATATACACATATATATACACACATATATATACACACATATATATACATATATATACATATATACGTATATATATACATATACACATTTCTTTGTATGCCTGGTGGTGCAGTGGTTAAGAGCTGTGGCTGTTAACCAAAAGATCGGCAGTTCGAATCCATCAGCCACTCCTTGGAAACCTTATGGGGCAGTTCTACTCTATCTTATAGTGTTGCTACATTTCTGAATTGACAGTAACGGGTTTAGATTTTCTTATATTTCTTTAGCTGACACTATAAATATGTATGTTGTTGTTGTTAGGTGCTATTGAGTAGGTTACGATTCATATCAACCTTATGTAAAGCAGAATGAAACACCGCCTGGTCCTCAGTCAATCTCGTTGATGGTCTTCCTCTCTTTTGCTGACCCTCTACTTTACCAAGCATGATGACCTTTTCCAGGGACTGGTCCCTCCTGATAACTTGTCCAAAGTAAGTGAGAGGAAGGGGCATTTTGGTCGTGCTTCTTCCAAGACAGATTTGTTCCTTCTTCTGTTAATCTATGTTATAGTCAATATTCTTTACCAACACCATAATTCAAAGGTGCCAATTCTTCTTCAATCTTTCTTATTCATTGTCCAGCTTTCCCACGCATATGAGGTGATTGAATATACCATGGCTTGGGTCAGGTGCACCTTAGTACTCAAAGTGACATTTTTGCTTTTGAACACTTTAAAAAGGCCTTTTGCAGGAGATTTGCCAAATGTAATGGATCATTTGATTTCTTGACTACTGCTTCTGTGGGCATTGATTGTGGATCCAAGCAAAATGAAATATTTGACAACTTCCATTTTCTCTCCATTTATCATGATGTTGCTTATTGTCCCAGTTGTGAGGATTTTTGTTTTCTTTATGTTGAGGTTTAATCCATACTGAAGGCTATAGTCCTTGATCTTCATCAAGTCCTCTTTGCTTTCAACAAGCAAAGTTGTGTCATCTGCATATCACAGATTGTTAACGAGTCTTCCTTCAATCCTGATGCTGCATTCTTCTTCATATAGTCTAGCTTGTCAGATTATTTGCTCAGCATACAGATTGAATAAGTATGGTGAATGGATGCAACCCTGCCCACACTTTTCCTGACTTAAGGCAAACAGTATCCCCTTGTCCTGTTTGAATGACTGCCTCTTTGTCTATGTACAGATTCCATATGAGCGGAACTAAGTGTTTTGGAATTCTAGTCTTTGCAATGCTATCCATAATTTGTTATCACCCACGAAGTCGAACACCTTTGCATAGCCAATAAAACACAGGTAAGCATCTTTCTGGTATTCTCTGCTTTCAGCCAAGCTCCATCTGGTATCAGTGATGATATCCCTCATTCCACGTCCTCTTCTGATTCTGGCTTGAATTTTCGGTAGTTCCCTGTTAATATATAGCTGCAAATGTTTTTGAATTATTTATCTTTAGCAAAATTTTACTTATGCATCATATTAATAAGGGTGTTTGATAATTTCCAAATTATATTGGATCATCTTTCTTTGAAATGAGAACAAATATGGCTCTCTTCCAATCAGTTGGCCAGGTAGCTGTCTTTCAATTTCCTGACATAGACAAGTAAGCCTCTCGATGTTGCAACTGTTTGCTGAAACATCTCGATAGGTATTCTGTCAGTTCCTGGAGCCTTGTTTTTGTCAATACCTTCAGTGCATATTTGAGTTCTTCCTTTAATACCATCAGTTCTTAGTCCTATGCTACCTCCTGAAATGGCTGAAAGTAGACCAATTCTTTTTGGTACAGTGAATCTGTGTATTCTTTCCATCTTCTTTCGATGCTTCCTGCATCATTTGATATTTTGCCTATAGAATTCTTCAACATTGTTACTCAAGGCTTGAAATTTTCTTCAGCTTTTCCAGTTTGAGAAATGTCAAGTGTGTTTTTCCCTTTTGGATTTCTACCTCCCTGTCTTTACATAATTCATTATAATACTTCTCTTTGTCTTCTCAAGCTGCCCTTTAAAATCTTCTCTACAGTTCTTCCTTTCTTCCATTCACTTCAGCTACTCTATTTTCAAGAGCAAGTTTCAGAGTCTCTTCTGACATGCATTTTGATCTTTTCTTTCTTTGTCTTTTTAATGACCTCTTTCTTTCTTATATGATGTTCTCCAACAACTCATATGGCCTTGGGTCATTAGTGTTCAGTGTGTCAAATCTATTCTTGAGATGGTCTCTACATTCAGGTGGAATATGCTCAAGGTCTTACTTTGGCTCTCGTGGGCTTGTTTTACTCTTCCTGAGCTTCAATCTGAACTTGCATATGAGCAATTGATTGTCTGTTCCACAGTTGGCCCTTGGCCTTGTTCTGACTGATGGTATTGGGCTTCTCCATCATCTTTTTTCACAGACATAGTCTATTTGAATACTGTATATTCCATCTGGTATGGTCCACCTGTATAGCCACTGTTTAAGTTGTTAAAGAAAAAGTATTTCCAACAGGTAGCTCATTGATCTTGCAAAATTCTATCATGTGATCTCCAGCATCTTTTTTTTTATCACGAAGGACGTATTTTCCAACTACTCATCCTTCTTTTTTCCAACTTTTGCATTTCAATCACCAGTAATTATCAATGCATCTCAATCGCATGTTTGATCAATTTCAGACTGCAGAATTTGGTAAAAATCTTCAGTTTCTTCATTTTTGTCCTTAGTAATAGGTATGTAAATTTGAATAATAGTCATAATAACAGATCTTCTTTGTAGGCGTATTGATATCCTATCAATTACGGCATTGTACTCCAGGATAGATCATGACATTTTTTTTTTTTTGACCATGAATATGACCATTTTCCTCTTCAATTTGTCATTCCTGGAATAGTAGAGTATATGATCGTACCATTCAAAATGGCCAATACCAGTGTTTTTTTAGCTCACTAATTCCTGGGATACCTCTCTTCAAGCATTCCATTTCGTTTGTGACAATATCCAATTTTCCTAGATTCACACTTCATACATGCTACATTTAATTAATAATGGGTGTTTGCAGCTGTTTTTTCTTATTTTGAGTTTGTATCGTGTCAGCAAATGAAGGTCCAGAGAGCTTTACTACATTTAAGTCATTAAGGTCGACTCTACTTTGAGGAGGCAGCTGTTTCCCAGTCGTATTTTGAGTGCCTTCCAACCTGAGGGGCTCATCTTCTGGCGTTATACCAGACAATATTCTGCTGCTATTCTAAGATTTTCTCTGGCCAATTTTATTTAGAAGTAGATCACCAGGTCCTTCTTCCTAACCTGTCTTAATCTGGAAGCTCCACTGAAATCAGTCCACCATGGGTGACCCTGCTGGTATTTGAAATACAGGTGGCATAGCTTCCAGCATCACAGTAACACACAAACCACCACAGTAACACAAACTGACAGGCAAGCATTGGATCATAAATATAAACTACCATAAGCACTGCTCTGCAAAAAACAATTAAAACCATTTTCAAATGTATAAAATGAATCAGTGCATTGAAATCTTTGCTGGAAACTTAGGCAACTTTCATTTTTTCTTTCTACAGTCCGTATTATTTTATTTTTATAAATTACAGAGCCCAGCAATGAAAATGAAAAAATACATCAATAAAATTAAAAGGGTTTAAAATTGCAAATTAGATTATATTTTATTAACTAAATATTGCCTAATTCTGCATATCAAATTGTTAATTTAAAAGGCATTATTTCTTCCTAGTGTACAAATGATGCTTCTGTTTGTGAAATGGTATCTTAGAGAATTCCCTCAATCATGGGCAACATTAATACTACATTAAAAAAAAATTGTTTATCAGAGTAATAGTTTTCAGAATTCAAATATCACTGTTGTTTAAATGTGATATTCTGCAATTTTGCAAGTTCATTGGCATTTTAATGTTACAGGGATCCATAATACGGTAGAATAAGATTCATTTTATAATTAAAATTATGTTTACTTCAGTTTAGTACTAGAGATATAGTAAAATAATGAGAGATAAATCACTTTAAATTATACATCTTCTTACACATTTGTGCTTGATTACTTTTTAATATGTCACAGTTTTCTTCAGCAGCTCTTGCTTCCTCATTAGTGTATTCAAATTTGATGTTTCCTTTATTGAGCATGTGTGCAATTTATTTAGTACTAGGTTATAAATTTTAGAAAATTAGGTTTCATGTTTATTAAATTTGAACATTATGATAAATGAAGTATAACTTTTGGGTCTTTAATGATATATGAACTAACCAACAAAGAGCTTTTGTTGTTTAATTTTGTACAGTGTTATATAGAAAAAGAAATCATTGCCATTGTTTTTGTGATATTCTTTCTTTAACACTCAGAATATCCCTACATAAAAGTCTATGCCATATACGCCATATAGACATATATAAATATATGTAACATTTATAGTTATAAATGAATGAATGATATGAATACATATTTTGATGTGAATATGTAGGAAAAAAGGAAACTGATATAGAATAAATGGTCAGGATTTTCTTTTCTGAGATAGCTTTACTGAAACAAGACTGAAGGTGTACAATTGTGAATTTTGATTGTCTTGTCAATTACAAGACATTTTACGAATTTGCAAGTAGAGATGATTCAGGGACAGCTCAAATGTGTGTCTGGAGCTCATAGAATAATTCTCATCAGTAATGTGTTTATATTATTAGTTTTTACATAAACATTAAAGATGTCTACATGGCTGAGAGAGGATTCTTGGGGAGAAAACAGAAACAAAGAAGATAAGATTACAACATTTGATGGATAGTGATCATTGGCTTTCAAAAGGACAGAGATTGGGCCATCACAGAAGTTAAGAGAATAAGCTATGAAGAATAGCGGTAAGATTCATTCATTAAGTCTTTGAATTGTTCAAGAGGTAATTTCTTCTATGACCTGGAGATAGAGCAATTCATAAAACAAAGTCTGTGCCCTCATGGGTGTCATAGTCTCATTAAGGAAGAATGACAATAAAGAAATCAGCTAACGCATACTGTGTTAGATAATGCCACGGAGAAAATATAAAGTGAATTAGTGCATCTTTGGGTAAGGGGAACACACTCTTCTGGATAGAGAGGAGAAGAAATGGCTTATTACTGAGGTATATTTGGGCAGCAACCTGAAGGAAGTAAAAATAGAGCAAGGCACATTCAAGAATAGAAACATACTGTTAATGAGCTCAACTGCTCACCGAAAGGTTGGTGGTTCAAGTCCACCCAGAGGTGCCTCAGAAGAAAAACCTGATGATCTAATTCCAAAAAATCAGCCATTTAAAACCCTGTGGAGCACAATTCTAATCTGACACACATGCAGTTGCCACCAGTTAGTATCAACTCTGTGGCAACTAGTATGTATGTGAACACATACTCACACATATCAATGCATACATTTTTGAGCTTAATAGAATATACTAAAAATAAAGTAAGAATTTAATGATTTTAGAGCCTACAGGATAGACTCTAGACAGATATCCAGGATATGTGCTAAAGCCAGGCTCCAGTTAGAGTGTTGAATCCTATGATTTCAATTCTGGGCACTTCCTCAATTTCTGTCTTCTGTTTTATAAATTTCCGTCACAGCAAACTAGAAAGATAGTTTGAGAAACCAGTGAGATTACACAGTATTTGGAGAGTCTTTAATGTAGTGCTGGTCTAGGATTTTCTCAGGTCAGAGACCCCAAGTCCAAAGGATGCCCTGTAATCCTGGCATTTCTTTCTCAATGATAAGAGGGCCTCTTTCCTCTCTGCTCACTTCTCTTTTATACCTCAAAAGAGATTGACTCAAGATATGATTATTCCCGTAGAGTCTGTCCTGCCTCATTGAAATAACTTCCTCTAACCCTGCCTTATTAACATCATAGATGTTAGGATTTACAACACATAAGATAATTACGTCAGATCACAAAATGGAGGACAACCTCACAATACTGGGAATCATGGCCTAGCCAAGTTGACACACATTTTTTGCCCCACAATTCAATCTATAAAAGAGTAGATGAATGGATGTATTGATGAATAGACAGATGGGTGGATGAATCGATTGTTGATAGATAAATAGATGGATGAACTGATGTAAGAATGGACAGCTAAAAACTGTCACAAATGCTAACAAAAAATTCCAAGAAAAATGATTAACCTGCGGAGCCAGTGGCTTCAGTTGTTGCCTGTAAGCAATCATTTCATTAAAGAATTTAGATTACCAGAAGGAAAGAGTAGCAGCACTAGATGACTAAGACATACTCCCAAATTATATCTTATGCCTAATGGGCAATCTCAACCTTGTTTTCATGAAAACTACCCTTTTTGCCAGGTTTCCATCATGCTCACATAAATACCCACATTAAGTATTTTACAATAAAATATGATATGCATACCTGTGTCTTAGTTTCCTAGGGCCTCCATTTAAAAAAAAATCACAATGTGGGTGGTGTTAAAAAACACAAATTTATTTTCTCACAGTTCTGGGGACTACAAGTCCAAATCAGTGCTTTAGCCATTTCTAATTACTTCTGAGGACTTTGAGACAAGACATTTTCCAAGCTTCTCTCCTACTTTGAATGCCAGCAATACTTGGTGTTCCTTTGTAGATGGACATTTATGGATGCTACTGCTGTAACTGTATCTTCACAAGGTGTCATCCCGTTGTGTGTGACTCTGTTCCCTTGTCTGTTCTCTTTTATAAAGCACTATTCAAAATGCATTAGGATTTGGACCTTCATTACTCAGATATGACTTCCTTTAATTTAACTGATAACAAAAGAAAAACTATTTCCAAACAAGGTCTTATTCACAAATCAGAGGTTTGAACCTCAATATACCTTTTTGGGGGGCACAATTCAATCCATAACACCAATGTAACTGTGTATGCTAACAGTTATAAATGGACTAAGGTACATATCAGTTTATAGGTTAGATTACCTTTTAGAAGTACAATGTTTGAATGAGAACGAAATTGACCATTTTCTTTCATATTTTAATTAAGATCCTTCCATTTCAATTGCACTTATCATATAATGTATATACACAGTTTTTCTTAGGCAAAGATGTATTACATATTCCTTAAAATATAGGCTATTTGCCTGGCCAGTACTGTATGAAAGAAAGTAAAAGTGGAAACAATCTAAATGAATTTAGTCAGCATACTTTATTTTTCTCCTTGCAGTCACTAAGTTAAATTAATATTGTCAGTAATATTTTATCAGCATCCATGATTTCTGAATTGTGGTGCAATTAGAATTTTTTAGAAATTTGATTAGATTTTTCCCACTTCAAAGTTATCATTTCACTATGTGTATGTGGGATTTGTGCTAAAGATATTATCCTATCATTAAACAAAAAAAATGAGGGGTTTACTTTGGAACTAGAATATACAGAAATGATGTCTTTTATAATTTTTCCAACTTCATTAAAACATGTCTTTTGTTTACTTTTGACATATAGTAATGCTTTACTTGAGCTTTAATGGGATATTGTTAGAAGGAATGCCGTTGTCATAATAGCTGTTGGATTCAATCCATTAAAACTGGTATAAAAGTAAACATGTTTTTGTTGCATAATTTCATATCCACTTACCAAAATTGGGCATGAAAATTGGTCTCCTTCAGCCACATGTCCATCAATTTCAAAACGAAAACAATATTCAAATTTATTAGAGCATGGAGTAAAAGGAAATAGTAGAATATAAGGACAGCTTAGCTTAGCTTACCGTATAGGAAAGGACCAAAACAAAATAGAACGTAATATTGAGTAGAAATGCAACTAAAAGTCATTAGCTTTCAATCGTACAGATACACAAATGTCTGTATGGTCATTTTTCTGTTAACAAATATTTTGTGCTCTACTAAGGCAAAAAAAAAAAAAAAAGACAGGTTTTTTTTTTACTTAGACAAAATCAGTTTGACCTCATATAAAATTTTTCAGTTAGTGTAAGATATAAGGGGTTTGCAAGTCTAATAAAGTAGTTAAAAAATAACTTATTTTCTCCTTTAAGAATTCTCTTTCTACCCTGAACATTTGTCTAACAGATATTATTTGCTAATATGGGCTGACAACACATGCTGAGCAACATTTTTTCAGCTTTTTGCTTTTATTGGGATAAAATATAATGTAGTCAAAAAAGCTTTTGCTGAAGAAATATTGACTAAAGAGTATATTTTAAGTATAGCATTTTAAAGGTTAAAAAATAATCTGGCAAAAGAAAGAATAATTGTTTTTTTCTGGACAATAATGTGAAAAGTAAGCATAGAGAACTGTAAAATGTATAAAAAGTTTAAAGTGTATAAAATGTTTAGAAGTAATTGTGTAAAGAAGGAAATGTAAATATATAAAAAATCTTTCAAAGGAATATGTATATATTAATATTTTGTATTAATGTAATATTTTTCAATTGATTTTAATATTAAATATGAATTAAAATTAATATAAATATTTTTACTGATATCTTAAAGATATAATTATAATAATTTAACTTAAAATGTATGATTTTGAATTATAAGTAATATATATACACACAAATAAGAACAATCTGATACTTAAGTAAACTTTTTTTTGTAATCTTGTGATTTTGGAGACTCAGGAAAAAAAAACTTTCTTCTTCCTCACCTGATTTTGGAACTAATTGCAATAGTAAAAAGATGAATGAAAATCAGATGGTGACCTTATGAATGAAAATGTTTATTGGAAAATGTAACTTTAGGTATAAGGCCAAATACCCCTTACCAATAATTTCTGCCCCTTCTTTGTCAGTTATTAGTCTCAATATCCTCTTTCAGAGGAGTAACGGGGTGCGTCAGAGCGGAACACTTCCCTTCTAGGTGCAAGAAAGACTCCTGAGAGAAGCAGCTGAACAGGAGGCGGGAAGGTGTTTCTGCTGAAGTGTCGCTCCTATCAATGTCTATTCATCTTGAAATTGGGAGTGGGCACAACTTGGAGATTGCCCCTGTGCGCTTGAATTGGAGGGCTCAATTTAGAGATTACCCCTGGGCTCTCCTTACCCTCCCAAAGCCCCTACTATTTATAAGAAATATGGTGCCTTTTTATGGCATATGTATGGAGGTTTGTACCGCAATGGTGATGATGATGGGAGTAGTAGGTGGGTGGATTATGGGGAAGAAACAGTGAGCCAGTCCTAAGAGGGATTTCAGATGTGGTATTAAGAAAACGGAAGAAAGCTCAAATAAGGTATACAGGATTAAGATTTAACTGAATTACTGATAAACTGAAGATTAATTTAGAGACACCAAACAAAATTTTTCAGCTATTTTTGTTAAATAAAATGTGTACATAAGGCAAAGGAAATATATCCCTTGTGATGGGCGATTTGTAATTTTCATGATTTATATTAGTAACTATTTACAATAGATTATTTTTTTAGATCATGAATTATTAATACCTTGCAGTGTATATACCACATACAATCAGAGATTATAACGTAGTGCACTATCACTGGCAATATGTTTTCACCCATTTTTGAGATATAACATAAATATTTTATGCTTGGTGCTAAAAAAAAAAAAAAAAAGCTTATTACTACCTTATAAAAAACTAATGAAGAAGGAAAAACAAAAATGTTGCTATGAATGTGTTGCATTCCAGAAAATTGTTTTGTATTTAAAAACAGCAGGATCTGTTTGAGGAATCAGCACTAAAACAGAAATAGAAATAATCATCAGCACCAGACATATGAATTATTCACTGGCAAGTCAAACACTGGTCTGGAGGGTTGTATCTTCCCCAGTTGTTATTAGTAAAACTGAGCATTGCAGAATGCTAAGACTTGCTAATGCAGAACATAGTTTGGTAGCCTACTGCACGAAGTTGTATAGGCATGTGGTCTATGAAACTGGCTAACTGCATGGGAATTCTGGGATTTTAACTCTCTTTATACTCTTTCTCATCCCTTAGGAAAAGGTAGAGCCATTGCATAAAAATTTACCTCACTTTTCTGACTTTATCATGACTCCAAATACATTTTGAAAATTCAAATGATGAAAACTCTTGTTGGATGCCACCTCCAACTAAAATGGATATACAAAGTAAGAAGCCAATACTGAAAATGCACATTTGCTGTGTCAAAAATATGATTTTTATCCTCCTTCTCCATCTTCACACCCCCATCCCTCAAACTGCTCACTTTCCTGAAACCATATCTCAGTGCCACAATAGACACAATAGTCCCTCATACAAGCTAGCTATAAGACTTCATTCTATGAATACTCCTTCTCTCAGCATCCTCAGTTAGAATTACACATTTCTAAATAATTTTTTAGTCAAAACTTTTCAAATTAAGCCATTTAACTCCATCGCTATCTCCTAGTAGATTTCACATACACAAGCAACAAATTGAGGAGAGTAATCGGGCTGCATTTGAATATTCACACTGTTAAATCCCAAGACTGAATTTACAAGTTACTTATTTAAATCATAAATTCATTGGCCCCATTCAAGACCTATCGAATCATATATCTACCACCATCTGTTGCTGTCAACTCCAACTCATGGAGACCCCATGTGTATCAGTGTAGAACTGTGCACCATAGTGTCTTCTATGGCTAATTTTTCAGAAGTAGGTGGCCAGGCCTTTCTTCTGAATTGCTTTTGGGTGGATTGGAACCTCCAACATTTTGGATAGCAGCTGAGCTTGTTAACCATTTGCACCACTCAGGGACTCCTGAATCACATATAATCATATGTAATTAGATATAATTATCATAAGAGATAATCATATATATCTTTACTCATTAATTATTTATTTCTGAAAAGCTCTTGCAATTCTTGCAACCTGTTCTCTAAAAAAGATCATCTATTTGTTCAGACCAATAGAACAATTGCTTAAGGATAGAATAAGTAAATATATAGTTTGCATCTGAGAGTTAAAATATCTGTCTTACAACTCTTTTTAATTTCCTTTAATATCCAATTTCCCCTTTAACGCTTTTCTATTTATATTGTTTAAATACCTTGTAAGTATTAATGGCCATCTTTAATTACTTCTCAAACTTATTTAGTAACAACATGCTCAATACTCTTAATATTTAAAAATTAATATAATTTCTCAATGTAACAGTTTGCATTTCTATGTGGAAAATTGTCCTATTGTAGAGAGAATGTTTGCAAAATATTTGTACTTATAACCAGTGTGATGCAATTAGGTTATCTGTAGCATATAAGCCATCAATATTGTCATACCGTAGAATCTCAGAGGAAAATTAATGCCAAGAATTATGTAGTTCAACTTCATTTTCGTGGAATAAATTTTCTCTTGAAAATTCCCCATAAGTAGGACCAAAATTCCCCTTAAACGTTTCTAGGGAAAGTACTGTTGTACAGTGAAAGAAATCTAGCTTTAGAGTCAGTCCACTTTTCCTTCAATCTTGGGTCTCTCACTTATTGTTTGGAAGCCTCAGGGACTTTACTCAAACTCTCTTTTGAGATTCCTCATTATTCTGACGGTGATAATAAATTTCAAATAACAGGATCGCGGTGATATTAAATGAGAAAAAGGGGATAAAGATTTGATACCTGAGTGTATTAACTGCTGCCTTCCTTTATTTCCCAACAATTGAATAATAATCAAAAAAACACCATCTTATTAAGTATCCTACACATATTTCTATTGGTTGCTGCCAACATGTATCTGTCAGTTCGTCATACTGTGGTGGCTTGTGTGTTGCTGTGATACTGGAAGCTATGCCACTGCTATTTCAAATACCAGCAGGGTCACTGTCTTAGGAGGGACTGGTCCCTCCTGATAACATGTCCAAAGTATGTGAGACTTCGTCTCGCCTCCTTGCTTCTAAGGACCATTCTGGTTGTACTTCTTCCAAGACAGGTTTGTTCCTTATTTTGGCAGTCCATGGATTATTCAATATTCTTCACCAACATCACAATTCAAAGGCATCACTTTTTCTTCTGTCTTCCTTATTCATTGTCCACCTTTCACATGCATATGAGGTGATTGAAAACATCACAGCTTGAGTTAAGCCTCAAGGTGACATCTTTGCTTTTCATCACTTTAAAGAGGTCTTTTGCAGCAGATTTGCCCAATGCAATGAGTCTTTTGATTTCTTAACTGCTGGTTCGGTGGGTGTTGATTGTGGGTCCAAGGAAAATGAAGCTCTTGACAACCTCAATCTTTTCTCCATTTTTCATGATATTGCTTATTGGGTCAGTTGTGAGGATTTTTGTTTTCTTTATGTTGAAGTGTAATCCATACTGAAGGCTGTGGTCTTTGATCTTCATCAGTAAGTGCTTCAAGTCCTCTACACTTTCAGCAAGCAAGGTTGTGTCATCTGCATAACATAGGTTGTTAATGACTCTTCCTCCAATTCTGATGCCTGTTCTTCATATAGTCCAGCTTCTCGGATTATTTGCTCAGCATACAGATTGAATAGGTATGGTGAATGGATACAAATCTGACACACACCATTCCTGACTTTAAACCGTGAAGTATCTGCTTATTGTTTTTGGATGACAAGTAGGCTAGAAGTCCAAATTCAGGGTGTCAGCTCCAAGGGAAGACTTTCTCTCTCTGTTGGCTCTGGAGGAAGGTCTTTGTCATTAGTCTTCCCCTGGACTAGGAGCTTTTCTGCATAGGAACTGCAGGTACAAAGGATGCGTTCTGCTCCTGGCACTGCTTTTTTGTGGTATGAGGTCCTCTTGTCTCCCTGTTCATTTCTCTCTTTTATATCTCAAGAGACTGGCTTAAGACACAATCTAATCTTGTAGATCTCATCAATATAATGCTTTTGATCTATCTCATTAACATCATAGTGATAGGATTTACAACACATAGGATCACTCAGAAGACAAAATGGTGGACAATTGTACAGTACTGGGAGTCATGACCTAGCGAAGTGGACAGATATTATAAGGGGACAAAATTCAATCTATGACAGTGTCCTGGGAGAACATTCCTCTCTTGGAACTAAGACCTCTAGACCCACAGAACATAGGGCTGTGGGGATAGGAAGAAAATCTTTTGTCAGTGGGTTACTGGGGATAATAGTGAGTGGTGCCACTCCCGTTTCCACCCCTTGATTCCTGGACGCATGAATCCTGACTATGGGGGAAAAAACACTGTATATTGGACACTGGATTGGAACTTATACAGCCTCCTGGAGGATATAGCCCCAACACTGCAAGGTATTACCATCTAGTTGGCACTGTAATTGTGTGTTAGAAGGCCAATAGATCATTCTATCAAACCAGCTGCTTCAGGATGATGGGGAACATGTGAAGACCAGTGAATTTCATGAACATGGGCCCATTGCCAAAATTCATTTGCTGGGAAGTGGGTCCCTTCATTAGAGGTGATGCTGTGTAGGATGCCATGATGGTGGATAAGGCATCCCGTAAGTCCAGAGATGGTAGTTTTAGCAGAATTACAAGCAAGAAGGGTAATCTGTAATCAGAGTAAGTGCCTATTCCAGTAAGAAAAACAAAAAGCTGCCCTTTCCATGATGGAAGTGGTCCAATATAACCCACCTGCCATATGGCTGCTAGCTTATCACCTTCATGAATGGTGCCATACTGGGGACTCAGAGTTGGTCTCTGCTGCTGGCAGAATGGGTACTCAGCAGTGGCTGTAGACAAGTCAGCCTTGGTAAGTGGAAGCCCATGTTACTGAGCTCATGCATCACCTCCATCCCTGCCACCCTGGCCACTTTGTTCATGACACTATTGGGTAATGATAGGAGTGACTGGAGAAAGAGAATGACCGTTTTCCACAAAATGCATTATCCTATCCACTTGAGTGCCAAAATATTCCTCTGCTGAGGTCACCCTTTGGTGACCATTCACATGAGACAATTATCTTCATTTCTTCGGCCCATTTAAAGAGGTCTGTCCATCTACTTCTTTCCCATACCTCTTTGTTACCAATTTTTCAATTATGTTCCTTCTACTTCTTTCCTATACCTCTTTGTTACCAAATTTCCAATTATGTTCCTTGCAAGCCCCTGACCATCCAGCCAAACCATTGGCCACAGCCCATGAATCAGTATACAATCACACATCTGGCCATTTCTCCTTCCAAGCAAAGTGAACAACCAAGTGTATTTCTTGAAGTCCTGGCCATTAGAGGAATTTTCCTTCGTCACTGTCCTTCAGGTAGGTCCCAAAAAGGTCTGTCTGTAGTACTGTCCCTGTCCACTTTCGAGTGGTCCCTGCATATCATGTAGAACCACACGTAAACCAGGCAAAATTTTCTCTTCCTCAGTCAGCTAATCATAAGAAACTTTACATGGGGCCATAGGTGAAGACTAGGAGAGGGCAGATAATATAACAGGAGTGGAGGCCTTGGGCCTTTGGACCACTTCTTCATGCAACTTACTTGTGCCTTCAGGTCCTGCTTGGGCCTGATCTCACATATACCACTTCCGTTTAATGATGGAATGGTGCTGTGCACAGCCAATTTTATGATTCTGTGGGACAGACAATACTTAGTTCATGATAGACAGCTCAGTCTGCGTGGTGACTTGGTGGCCCATGGCTAAACATTCAGTGTCTACTAAGGCCCAGTAATAAAAGCTGTTTCTCAAAAGGACAATAGTTATCTTCAGAGAATGGCAGGGCTTTGCTTCAAAATCCTAAGGGTCTGCACTGTGATTCACCAATGGGGGCCTGTCAAAGACTCCAAACAGCACATCTATCTGCTTCTGGCAGCTCAAGCATCATTGGATCAGCTGGATCATATGGCCCAAGTGGCAGAATGGCTTGCATGGCAGTTTGAACCTGTTGCAGAGCCTTCTTTTGGTCTGGGTCCCACTCAAAACTAGCAGCTTTTCAAGTCACTTGATAAATAGGTCAGAATAGCACACCCAAATGAGGGATATGTTGCCTCCAAAATTAAAAAGGCCTACCAGGCATTATGCCTCATTTTTAGTTGCCAGAGAGGCCAGATGCAATAACTTATCCTTCACTTTAGAATGAATATCTCAACATACCCCACACCACTCTACCCCTAAAATTTCAGTGAGGTGGAAGGTGTCTGAATTTTTGTCAGGTTAAATTCCCACCATGTAGCATGCAAATGTTTTACCAATAAGTCCAGTATTGTTAACACTTCTTCTTTACTTTGTTCAATCAACATAATGTCATCAGTGTAATGGACCAGTGTGATGACTTCTGGAAGAGAAAGGCAATCGAGGTCCCTTTGGTCTAAATTATGACATAGGGCTGGAGAGTTGATATACCTCTGAGGTAGGACAGTGAAGGTATATTTTTGGCCTTGCAGCTGAAGGCAGACTTTTTCTGATGGTCTTTCAAAACAGGTATGGAGAAAAAGGCATTAGCCAGATCAGTGGTTGCGTGCTAGGTACCAGAAGATGTATTAATTTCCTCAAGAAACAAAACCGCATCTGGAACAGCTACTGCAATTGGAGTCACCACTGGTTAAGTTTTCAATAAACCACTTTCATTTTCCAAGATCTATCTGTACTTTGAACAGGCCAGAGTGGCAAGTTGAATGGAGATGTGGTCCAGGTCATCACCCCTGCAGCCTTCAAGTCCTTGATTAAAAAATAAAAAGAACAAAACCCACCGCTGTGGAGTTGATTCTGACTCATAGCGACTCTATAAGTTTACAGTAGAACTGCCCCATAAGGTTTACAAAGAGTAGCTGGTATATTTGAACTGCTGACCTTTTGGTTGCAGTCTGAGCTCTTAGCCACTGTGCCACCAGGGCTCCAAAGTACTTGACAATGGCAGTAAAGTCTGCCATCCCTCCAGGAATGCAGTATTGCTTTTGGTTTACTATTTTCCTAGATACGGGCAGTTCTAATGGCTTTCACCTGGCTTTTCCTACCATAACAGTTTTTACTCCACTTGTAAGGGATCTAGTGTGGGCCTTATGCCAGTTACTGAGTATATCTATTCCAATTTCACATTCTGGATCTGGGGAAATTACTACAGGATGGGTTTGGGGACCCACTGGACCCATTGTGAGCCAAACCTGAGCTAAGCCTCAGTTAATAACCTGACCACCATATGTCCCCACTCTGACTGGTGGACCTCAGTGACATTTTGGGTCCCCTAGAATTGGTGTCAGTTCAGAGCCAGTATCCAATAATCCGTGAAAAGTCTGATTTTTCCTTTTCCCCAATGAACAGTCCCTCCCATAAAAGCCATAGATTTCTTTGGGGAAGGCTGGGTAAAATTTAATAGTATAAATTATTGGCAGTGTAGTGGGGTTCTTCCTCAAGGAGACCCAGCCTTCCCTTCATTTAAGGGGTTGTGTGTCTATAAACTCACTCAAATCTGGGAATTGATTGAGGAGTTGTGACTCTATTCTGGTGATTTGAGTTAGACTACTATTCACTTGACCTAGAATTCTTCTGCTTGTGTGAATCAAGTAAATATTTAGTAGGCTTCTGACTTATTTCACTCTTAGGGACACCATGACTAAGCAGCCAATGTCATAATTCTATACAACCCAGATTGTTCTGATTACTGCTTTGACTCTGCTCTCCATTATGGTAACCATGCCCACCTTGTATCTGACAATTGAGTGGCGCTATTGGCCCCTATCACTATGGGGTCAAATCAACCCCATTGAAATTATGTGTGTTAATTCAGTTAGGTAAATTACCTGTCAATTCTGAAATATATAAAATTGCAATCACAGCAGTTTTCAAGGATGCTGGGGCTCCCTTCACAAATTTTGCTCTTCACTGTTGTAGTAAAAGTCGTGTTCCCTGGGCACTCCATGTGTGGGTATGTGGGTTTAACCTGATAAATCCACCATAACATGGCAACTTCCCTAAGCCTTTGGATTCATTCTTCGGCATACTAAGGAAGGTCTACTAAGGAAGATCTGGCGCTTCAACTTGGTTTACTATAGGCCATTGTGTAATCAATTCTACAGCAACTCAACCAAATAAAGTATTAGATCTTTTCCTAACTTCTCAAGCTGAAACACTGAATGAAGAATCTGTGCTTAGTAGGCCCATGTCAATAAACTCAGACTCATCCAACTTTATGTTCCTTTCACCATTATCCCACACCCTTAATGTCATTCCCACACATATTCTCCACATTTCTGTTTGTACGTATTAGAAAATTCAAGCAGTTATTTTGTAGTGTAGCATATCCCTGGATCACACTTTGTACTTCACTTTTTGGGGCTTACTGGGGCTTAAGTCTAGTTCTAGGTCTAAAAGCAAAAATGAGTTATGGGATGTGTTCTGAGAACATTCACGAACATCTTGTAAAGCATCTGTTTCAGGTGATGCCCTACACAATGAATCAGATGCTTCCCCAGGGGATGATACAGACAATGACTCTTCAGACAGAGCTGGGTTAATCTCATCTTATGGGGGTTGAGAGGCTAATGGTTTTACTGGAGAGGGTCGCTTAGCAGACAAACATGGAGTAATCACTTCAGATGGGAGTGAGAGGGCTGGTTCTGTTTGCAGGAGTGATTCAATGGAATTTAGGGGCTCAGTGACCCCAGCTTCCTGATTATCTGCACGTATGTCCCCATCCTGTGTTTCAGAATTCCATTTTTTTTTTTTCCCAATTAATGCCCTTACTTTAACTTCAGATATGACTTGAGGTTGGGAGCTCAATTCGAGTTATAATTCAGCTACTCTTTTGATTAGAGTCTGGGTTTGGTTTTCGGCAATATCCGCTCTGTTACCACAAGAAAAAAAAAAAGCCTTCTTTCAAGGCACAAGTGGAAACTTTGAGGTTGTTTATGCAGAGCTTGAGCTGTGATTCTGAAGCCCTGAAGTCATCTTTTGTTTAACCACTTTGTTTAGCAAAAGTAGGACCAACCAACCAGCTTCCTTATGCTTCTCGTTCTGACAAAATTGCAGAAAGGTAACAAACATTTAGTCATTTAGAGCCTTGCCTCTCACCAATACCTAACCTATTATTGGTGATATTTTGTGTATTTGTATTGCTACCTGATACCACGGATAGTCAGTACCATCTTCACTACTATTAGAAGCAAAGTTATCAAAATCTTTCAGACTAATCAGACTTGAGAACAAATTTAGAAAACTCATCCTTACAATTCTATTTCTCTAGAACTACTCCCATTACCAATTGTCTTAGGGTGGGTTCTCTAGAGAAGTAAATTCAGTGAAGTGTATATATATTTATATCAAGAAAATAGCTCCTGCAGTTGTAGAGGCTGGAAAGTTCCAAGTCCATGTGTCAGGGTGGAGGCTTTTGCTGACTCACATAGCTGCAGAGGTTGAAGAACCCAAGATCAGTGAGCTATTGGCTCACAGACTGTGGAGACTGATGAATTCCCAAGGTTAGGAGGTAAGGTGCTAGCTCAAGTCCCAAGAACCAGAGGTTAGGTGAGGAGTCATCTGTAGGATCCAGAGCAAGCAAAAGCCAGCAAGGTTTTCCAGAAAGTCCACATATTTTGAATGGAGGCTACACCCCCATAGAAACTCTCTTTAAACTGATTGGCTGCTCATAGCAGATCTCATCATGGAGGTGACTACATTATATAGATCTCATTATGGAGGTGATTACATCACTACACAGCTGTGAAATTACATCATAACTTCCAGATTACTGAGAATCATGGCCCAGGTAAGTTGACACACAACCTTAACCATCATAGGCACCCGTGGTAGATTGGTTTCAGTAGAGTTTCCAGACTCAGATGGACTAGGAAGAAGGACTTGGCACTCCAATTCCAAAAAATTAGCAATAGTTTGATATAGTGCTAGATGAGGCCCTCAGATTGGAAGGCCCTCAAAGTGTGACTAAAGAAGAGCTGTGTCCTCAAAGTAGAGAAGGCCTTAATGATATAGATGGTGTAAAGCTTTTGGGACCTTTATTTGCTGATGTGGTGTGACTCAAAATGAGAAGAAACAGCTGCAGACATCCATTAATAACTGGAACATGGGATGTATAAATATGAATCTAGGAAAATTCAAAGGCAAGAAAAATAAAATGGAATGAATAAAGATCAATATTTTAGGCTCTTATGAGCCAAAATGGACTGGTATTGGTCATTTTGAATCAGACAATCATATGGTCTACTATGCTGGGAATGACAAATGGAAGAGGATTGGTGTTGCATTCATTGTCAAAAAGAACATTTCGAGATCTACCCTGCAGTAAAATACTGTCAGTGATATGCTAATATCCATATGCCTACAAGACAGATCAGTTAATATGACTATTATTCAAATTTAAGTACCAATCACTAATGCCAAAGATAAAGAAATTGAAGATTTTTACCAAAGTCAACAATCTGAAATTGATCAAACATGCAATCAAGATGCATTGATAATTATTGGTGTTTGTAATGCTAAAGTTGGAAACAAAGAAGGATCTGTTGTTGGAAAACAAGGTCATGGTGGTAGAAACGACACAGGAGATTCTGTGGTAGATTTTTGCAAGACCAATGACTTAATGATTGCCAATCCTTTTTTTAATAACATAAATGGCTACTGTATATGTGGGCCTAACCAGATGGGAAACATGGGAATCGAATTTACTACATTCGTGGAAAGAGATGATGAAAAAACTCTGTATTACCAGTCAGAACAAGGCCAGAGGCTGACTGCAGAATAGACCATCAATAGCTCATGTGCAAGTTTAAGTAGAAGCTGAAGAGAATTAAAACACATACACAAGAATCAAAATACAACCTTAAGTATTTTTAACAATACATTTAACAATAATGACTGAGGATAAGATGAGTTGTGGAACGACATCAAGGACATCAGACATGAAGAAAGTAAAAGGTCATTGAAAAGAAAGAAAAGAACAACATGAATGTTAGAAGAGACTCTGAAACTTGAGCTTGAGGTAGAGTAGCTAAAGGAAATGGAAAAAATGATGAAGTTAAAGAGCTGAACAGAAGATTTCAAAGGATGTCTCGAGAAAACAATGTAAAGTGTTATAATGACATGCACAAAGACCTGGAGTTAGAAAACCAAAAGGAAAGAACACATTTGGTACTTCTGAAGCTGAAAGAACTGAAAAAAAAAAAAAAAAAAACAATTTCAAGCCTTGAGTAGCAATTTTGTAGGATTCTATGGAGCCCTGATGGTGCAGTGGTTAAGAGCTACACCAGCCGCTCCTTGGATACCCTATGGGGCAGTTCCGCTCTGTCTTACTGGGTTCCTATGAGTAGGAATTGACTTGAAGGCTGCTATTTTGTTTTGTTTTTTTAAATGGGCAAAATACTGAATGACACAGGAAGCATCAAAATAAGGTGGAAGGAATACACAGTCATCGTCCCCCAAAGAAATGATCAAGGTTCAACTATTTGAGGAGTTAGCATATAATTAAGAACTGATGGCATTGAATGAAGAAGTCCAAGCTGTACTGAACACATTGGTGAAAAATAAGGCTCAAGAAATTGATGAAATACCAGTACAGATGTTTCAACAAATTAATGCAGTGCTATTTTTTTTTTTTACCCTCTATTATAGACTGCTATGAAAACAACATAGAGTTGCTAAGCATTTTATGCATGTGTTATAGGTCCTGTGGATACAAAGCTGAATAAGAATCCTTAATTGTAGATGTGGACAATGTTTAAATGGCAAATGTTTCATTAAATACGTATTTCCCACACTTAAAAAAAAAAAAAAAAACTATCCAGCCAACTGAGATAGAAAGATATAATTCTAATGCCAAGTGATTTGTTTTATACTGGAAGCATGTATAACATGATGTGGAGGAAGAGAGTCATGAGAGACTGCCTGATGAACTGAGGAAATCTTTGCAAACAACGACATTTAAGAAAGGTTTTGAAGTATGACTATAAGTTCATCGTAAGAAGGTAGGGGGCACGACAATCGGTATAAAAGGAATTGCATGAAAAAAACACAAAGAAAGAAAAGAGAATGATCTTTGGCCCCCCAAAAGAAAGACTCTCTGATTGTAATATCAGATTATAGAGAAGCAAGGGAGAAACATGCTCAGGTTTTGAAGCCTAGAACCAAATGATACACGGTCACTTTGGCTTATATGTCTTTATCATGAATGTAGTCACACAGAGCCACATTTAATCAGGGCTGCCTCCATGGACATATGACTTATGTAGTTGCACAAGGCCCATGCTTAGAATGATCTCATGGTTGGATTAATACTCTGCTCTAATTATCTTAAAATGTTCAGTGATTTTGGACTAGCGGGCCCTCATTTTCATTTTGCACAGATCCTGCATATTATGTACCTGGTTCTGCACATAATGGCAAAGAACAACTTAGTCTAGCCATTTGCCAGTAGGAAAGATATTACTGGTTTTGGTAGACATCTCTTAGGCTTTGTGACAGTGAATAACACAAAGCAGTTCCATAGGCCCAGTTTATCAGTGAAATGTTAAATGACATGCTTTTCATTATGAACTTGGTTCCCTGACTCTATGTGAATTGGTTTTTCCCTTTTAAAAATTGAATTTGTGTAACATATTCCATAGAGATAAATATGGGACTCGAAAAACCCACCACAGAAACATAGTAATTATTTTTGTTTACTTTTGTTGTTACATTTTCCCTGCACAAATTTTACAAAAAAAGATATGTAAAGCAAAAATTAAAAAGTTTTCTAATCTAGAAACAGTTCATTAGACAGCTTTATCAAAATTGAAATAAGTAAAAATTTAACTTTTGTTCAAAAAGTCAACTAATTCAATCACATAACAACACATAGGAAAATGGATATTATCTCCAGATTTTGGTAGATAAGAAGCAAATTGGAAAAGAGAACTGTTACTCTGTGTTTACATGTAAGAGTATTGGAAAGAGATTATCATCAACTTGAGCTGATCAGGAGGTTTAATGGAAAGTCAGATCTTAAGTAAACATTGCCATTGATTCGATCCCTACTCATAGCGACCTTATGGTACAGAGTAGAAATGCTCCATTGTTTTTCAAAGGCTGTAATCTTTGCTGAGCAGAGTGACATATCTTTCTCCCATGGGGCGGCTGGGCTCGAACCAGTGACCTTTTGGTTAGTGGTAGAGTGCCTAATCACTGCACCACAAGGGTTCAAGAAACATTACAAAGAAAAAAAAAAAAGGAAAAGAATAAAAATGTGATTAAGAAGCCCAAACAAATTAATAAGGTTAAGACTTTAGTTACAGAATATTTTTGTTATGCAAAGTTAGAGCTGTTATTTTTGAAAATAGCCAATGTAGCGTAGGACAAATATGTGATACAGATCGTGATAAATTTATGATTTAAAGATGAAGGCCAGAAAAAGAAAAGAAGGAAGAAAGAAGAAGAGGAGATTGGGAAGAGAAAAAAAAAAAAGATCAGCTATTTTTAGTTTTGAAAAATTGTTTTTTTCAGTGTGCCATGACTTCTTAAAATCCTAGAATCCTGAATTTGTGATCATCTCATACTAAAAAGAAACTGGGTATATATGCACATATATATAAAAATGAACATATGTCCAAAAGTTTATACATTGACCAGCAAACCCAAATTTTACAGAGCTGCCCTTGTGGCACAGTGGTTAAGAGCTCGACACCTAGCCAAAAGTCAGCAGTTCGAATCTACCAGCTGTTCCTTGGAAACCCCCTGGGACAGTTCTACTCTGCGTTGCTATGAGTCAGATTGACTGGATGGGAGGGGGTTGGTGAGCTAAAGAATGCTGATTTCCTCTCTGTCCATTTAGGTCAATGTCCTGGAATGGAAAGAGCAAGGGGGAAGTGGAAGGAGATAAGGTCAGGTATGGAGACAGGTTTTAGATCATTTAGGGCAGTTGGGAAAGGTAAGGAGTTTAACTTTTTTCTATGTATATGATGAAGCTACTAAAAGTTTTGAACAGAGATGTAATTTATATTTATTTATGTATCAAAAATCTTATTCTTCTTCATGTGAGAGAATGCAGAGTGGCAGAAGATTAGTTAGATGCTCTTTCATTAGTCTAGGTGAAAGAGTAATGTGGTTAGGGCTAGCTGTGGTATTCCTAAGGATTGATTAGATTGGGGCTATATTTGAAAGAAACAAGAGGATTTGTATAAGGATAAGCTATCAAAAATAAGGAAAGACAGGAAACAAGCATAAATTTTAGGTTTTGAATGAAATATTGAATGATGATTCTACTTAAGAGGGTGATATTGGGAGCTAAAGAAAAAACAGGAGAAAATAACAAGAGCTCAGTTTTGAGTAGCTTAATATACTTTTTTTCAACTTTTCTATATTTGAACCAAAACCAAAAGCAGTTGCCACTGAGTCAATTTGACTTCTGTTGACCCCATGTGTGTCAGAGTAGAAATGTGCTCCATATCGTTTCAATGGCTAATTTTTTTGGAAGGAAACCTCCAGGCCTTTGTTCCAAAGTGCCATTGAGTGAACTCCAACCTAAAGCCTTCTGGTTAGCAACTGAGTGCATTAATGTTTGCATTACCCAGAGGCTCCTTCATCTAGCAGGATAGTAATAAAGTTTTCTCCATCTTGACTCTAACTTCATAACATTTTAATCTCACAGGGCATTACACTTATTCAAAAAATAATGATTTTACTTTTATAAAAACTGTAGGACACAAAGCATCATTTGGAAAAGGAAATTCTATGAGATTCCATGGAAACTTATGCAGCTTTTCCATTCATTGAATATTTTTGGAAGCCCAGGGATCTGGATATATTTCAATATCCCCTCAAAAATAAAAATAAATTGTTATACCTGGAATCTTCTATTCAGAAAGAAGCATAGTACAATTAAGGCCACTTGATTTTAGATACAATAAGTCACATTTGAATGTATTATGGTGATCATATTTCTGAACACCCTTTCATCCTTCACCCATAAAAAGAGAAGTTTCAGCTGATGGTCCAAAATGGAAGTAGGCAAATCTTCTACATGGCCTTAAGAAACAAAGGATCAAATGTTGCAAGTTTTGTGCAGATCACTATGCTTCAAAGAACAGCTAGGAGAATCAAAAGGGTGATCCCTAGGTTTTTATGTTGTTGTTGTTAGGTGACATCGAGTCGGTTCCGGCTCATAGCGACCCTATGCACAACAGAACGAAACACTGCCCGGTCCTGTGTCATCCTTACAATCGTTGCTATGTCTGAGCTCATTGTTGCAGTCACTGTGTCAATCCACCCCATAGAGGATCATCCTCTTTTTCCACTGACCCTATGCTTCGCTAAGCATGATGTCCTTCTCCAGGGACTGATCCCTCCTGACAACATGTCCAAAGTATGTAAGACGCAGTCTCGCCATCCTTGCTTCTAAGGAGCATTCTGGTTGCACTTCTTCCAAGACAGATTTGTTCGTTCTTTTGGCAGTCCATGGTATATTCAATATTCTTCACCAACGCCACAATTCAAAGGCATCAATTCTTCTTCGGTCTTCCTTATTCATTGTACAGCTTTCACATGCATATGATGTGATTGAAAATACCATGGCTTGGGTCAGGTGCACCTTAGTCTTCAAGGTGACATCTTTGCTTTCAACACTTTGAAGAGGTCCTTTGCAACAGATTTACCCAAAGCAATGCGTCATTTGATTTCTTGACTGCTGCTTCCATGGCTGTTGATTGTGGATCCAAGTAAAATGAAATCCTTGACAACTTCAATCTTTTCTCTGTTTTTCATGATGTTGCTCATTGGTCCAATTGTGAGGATTTTGTTTCCTTTTTGTTGAGGTGCAATCCATACTCAAGGCTGTGGTCTTTGCTCTTCATTAGTAAGTGCTTCAAGTTCTCTTCACTTTCAGCCGGCAAGTTTGTTTCATCTGCACAATGCACGTTGTTAATGAGTTTTTCTCCAATCCTGATGCCTTGTTCTTCTTCATGTAGTCCAGCTCTTGGATTATTTGCTCAGCATACAGATTGAATAGACATGGTGAGAGAATACAACCCTTATGCACACCTTTCCTGACTTTAAACCAATCAGAATCCCCTTATTCTGTCCGAACAAATGCCTCTTGATCTATGTAAAGGTTCCTCATGAGCACAATTAAGTGTTCTGGGATTTCCATTCTTTGCAATGTTATCCACAATTTGTTATGATCCACACAGTCGAATGTCTTTGCATAGTCAATAAAACACAGGTAAACATCCTTCTGGTATTCTCTGCTTTCAGCCAGGACCCATCTGACATCAGCAATGATATCCCTGGTTCCACGTCCTCTTCCGAAACCGGCCTGAATTTCTGGCAGTTCCCTGTCGATATACTGCTGCAGCTGCTTTTTGAATGATCTTTACCAAAATAAGGTTTCACTTGCTAATGCTTTTCAGAAGTAGATTGCTGGGCCCTTCTCCCTAGGCTACTTAGTCTGGAACCTCAGCTAAAACCTGTCCTCCATGAGTGACCCTGCTGGTATCTGAATACCAGTAGCATAGCTTCTAGCATCACAGCAACACACATGTCCCCATAGTACACAAAGTGACAGACACATGGGGGAGGTTTTTATAGCAAAGGCGTAATAAAAACACTCCCACTTTTGAAAAACAATCTTTAGCACACAGTGGTCACAGAGAAAGACCAAAAGCCTAATCACAGGATCTATCAAGTGTCAATGTGTCCTGAATTGCCAATAATTATGATACATTAATTCACGTATGTAGTCCTGTTATTGATGTTGTTGGGTGCCATCATACTGGTTCTGACTCTAGCAACCTTATGTGAAAAAGTAGAAGTGTTGCATAGGGTTTTCTTGGCTGTAATCTTTACTGAAGTAGATCACAAGGCCTTCCTCCCCAGAGTAGATCAGTGGGTTCGAACTGCCAGCCTTTTGGTTAGCAGCTAAGCACCTATTGTCAAAAAAAGTACTATATTCAGAATTATCCCAAGCAAATTTTTTAAGGCAAAAATAAGTTGGATGAGTGAAAAGCTCAGCCTGGGACTCAAGGAATCCAGTGAGGTAATTCATAATACATATAACAGTGATAATGAGGCAGACAATTCAGAGCCCAGCCCTTCTGCATTATCCTCCACACTGAGTAGAATTAGCTGCACATTCTTCTAAAATTGTCCTTGACAAAATAACCACAGAGCATCCATAGCAGGCCTCAACCAGTTTCAGCAGGTTTTCAACGCCATCTTGGCACTTTAAGTGACCTTTTAGCTCATAAAGTGAAAAATACGTATAAACGCCCTGCCTGTGACTGTAGACTTAACATCCTATTGAAGGAAAATTGACCTCTTCCTCCATCCTGGAAAATCAAACGCATGTCTAGAGAAAATGCATAGTCATCCCCAAGCTCTGAGTGCCTACATGAAGGTCAACACTAAATATCTGTGATGAATTTGCATTTCCTTGTCTGCTCCCTGTAAAAGCCACCTTCCCAAGTTGCCTGCAAGCAGTCTTAGAGGAGCAGCCCTCCTTGCTCCTTTCCTTGCGCGAGGAAATAAAGGCTACTTTCTGGTCGTCCACCTTGGCCTCTTGTTTATTAGCTGAAATAAGTCACACTGACCAAAACCTGGGGTTTCCACCCAGCAACAGTGATGCTTAGTAAATGTTTGCATAAAACCTATTGATGTAAGATTCTCAAGGGCTCAGATTTGCCAGGAATGAAGATTTTGGCTGCATCAAGAGGTAAAGTGAAGGCCAAGTGGTATGGAAGAGGAAAATTGTGAATGCTAAATATGTCTTAGGACCATTTGGAGAAATTATTACTGAAGTATTTAAACAATCTTTCTTGATATAGTTGAGTGTACACACACACACACATACACACACGCACATATACATACATACATACATATATATATACATGTATGATAAGAATGATGAAAGTAATCTCAAAAATGGGCCTTTCCATACAATTTTATATATTGTGTGATTTTGGTAGTTAACATTAATTAGCCCAAAACTTAAGTAAAAATGAAGACGGGACCATGGAAAAAAAAAAAGTAATTGATATGACCCAGAAAGGGTGGATTTTGAGCTGCATATAATAACTGCTAAAGCTTTTAAATGCGTCCCCACAAACTTTGAAGAGAAGATGAGCCTGTTTTTCTGTACACAGATTATTGTTTCATTAATTACGGGGGCATCCACCATCACTTAATTTATGATTGAAGTTTTGTTTTTACTTGTGACCAAAAAGTATGCCCGTGTTGGACAGCCAAGAAGTAGATTTTATTTGTCTCGTTCTACAGCTGCCTAGCGATTATTAATACCATTTCTGTATTGGAGAATGTCTTGCCCTCTAAGCACATGGATTCCCAAGGTAGAGTCCAGAACTCTACCGTACACTCTTGTATTTCCCATCCTCACTTGTACCTAGACAATAGGTAAATGAGTGAAAATATTTGCTTGACTGATAAAAAAAAAAAAATCAAATGAGTCTTCTCAAACGGTAGAATCCCTTCTGAAAAGAAAGTAACAGAAACATCTAGCTTCTTCTAAGGAAATACTGGCAGAAATTTCGGTGATGGCATCCAGTAGGGAATGTTAGTTTTGAGAATTTATATGCCTAAACCAACAAGGTTGGGGTACTATGGAAAATTATTCCTAGATGTTATTCTTTGTTATTCAGTCTCCAGAGTTTAGTATCATTCTGTCCAGAGATTCAGTGGACCATCTAAGTTTCTTTAAGAAACTATGTGTTTAAAATCACTTGAATTTTGTTGCTATTTGCAACTATGAATCATTAGTGACTTAGCTTAAAATGTACCCACAGACAGGCAATTTTAGAGTAGCAGATATACACATCGAAATACTTGCTAATCCCTTATCCAAAGCCGTTGAGGCCAAACCCTTGCAAAGTTTCTAGATTATTAAAAACAAACAAAAAAATAAGTAGCATATACTCTATAAGGCAAAATAGAAGGATTTGTAGCAGTACTACAAAATTAAAAAAAAAAACCTGCAGGAAATATATGAATTAAGGGAAAAAATGAAACAACAAAAGCCATCTGTAGATTTTTCTGACATAAGTGTTTAGGTTAGGTTGGGTTTTTCTTTCCAAATTAGTTATGAAAGGTTTTCACTTTATAGGCCTTTATGGACTTCAGAATTTGTGTTTAGGAATTGTGGATCCATATTTCTGCTTGAATGTATATAGTAGATACACATTCATATATTTTCAACTTATGAATTTTTTTGAAAGAAATTACTTCTGATCAATAGCACATAAATATTTCAGTTCAAATTCAGAGGAAATAAAAACTATGAAAATTGGAATTTGAAATCTAAAATAATGTTAAACATGCTTGGAAATTAAGTCCACAGTCAAGTATGTTTCCGTGCTTAAAGATTTCAACCAATAAGTAGTGAGTGACACACTAAGATTTTGGCTTACTGTTTAGTCAAAGAGGTTCCCAATTATATGGACAAAGATTTTGCCTGTAGAATATCTAATGGATGTATTATTTTTCCAGGACACTTAATTGTGGTCATGAAGAACCTGTACATAGACCAAGAGGCAGTTGTTTAAACACAACAAGGGGATACCGAATGGTTTAAAAACAGAAAAGGTGTGCTTCAGGGTTGTACACTTTCACCAAACGTATTCAATCTATATGCTGAGCAAATAATCCGAGAAGTTGGACTACATGAATAAGAATACAGCATCAAGATTGGAGGAAGACTCATTAATCTACGATAAGCAGATGACTTAACCTTGCTTGTTGAAAGTGAAGGGGACTTGAACCTCTTAATGATGAAGATCAAAGGCTACAGCCTTCAGGATGGATTACACTTCAACATCAAGGAAACAAAAATCCTCACAACTGGACCAATAAACAATATTATGATAAACAGAGAAAATATTGAAGTTATCAAGGATTTCATTTTACTTGTATCCACAAACAATGTCCATGGAAGCGGCAGCAACAAATCAAGCAGTGTATTTATTACATTGGGCAAACTTGCTGCAAAAGATCTCTTTAAAATGTTGAAAAGTAAAGATGTCACCCTGAGGACGAAGGTGTGCCTGACTTAAGTGATCGTATTTTAGATTACCTCATATGCATGGGAAAGCTAAACAATGAATAAGGAAGACTGAAGATTAATTGATGTCTTTAAATTATAGTGTTTCTGAAGAATGTTGAATATGCCATGGACTGCCAGAAGAACGAACAAGTCTGTCTTGGAGGGAATACAGCCATAGTGCTCCTTGGAGGTGAGGATTGCGAGACTTCATCTCACATTCTTTGTACATGTTGTCAGGAGGGACCAGTCCCTGGAGAAGGACATCATGCTTGGAAAAGTAGAGGGTAGAAAAAAGAGGAAGACTCTCAACGAGATGGATTGACAGTGGCTATAACAATGGGCTCAAACATAGCAATGACTATGAGAATGGCACAGGCCTGGGCAATATTTAGTTCTATTGTAGTTAGGGTTGCTATGAGTTGGAACCTACTCAATGGCACCTAACAACAACAAGGAGGCACAACATGGCTAGCTATATGAGTTTGAGTAAAAAGAAAACTATGTAACCAAGTGATTGACGGACTTTTGAAATGTTCCATACGCAAAAGTATGCACTTTTTGAGATGACTAAGATAAATAATATTCAGAGGAAAAAAAAATGTGGTTAAAAAGAACAGGCCTTTACAAGTGCTACCTAAAAATATATCACCTTATACAAATCTATATTAAGTGTTCACTATGTGCTGGGAACTGTATCAAGTGCTACAAATAATGTGATAAACTGAACAGACAGACCTATCTACCTTGATGGAGTTCCAAGTGGCTTCTAGAATACAGAATTATCTGTCATAATAAAGGGTAATGTAGTTGAATCAGACCACTAGGAAATGTTCACAAAAAAGCCAAACCTCACTGTCATCAAGTTGATTCATACTCATAGCGACCCTATAGGAGAGAGTAAAACTGCCCCATAGGATTTCTAAGGTTATAAATCTTTATATTTAGTCTCATAATTTGTCCCAGGAGACAAAGCTTTAGACTTCTACTTGGCCCATGAAGAGTTCAGACAGCTTTGGATAGTACTAATTAAAGTACAAACTACCATACCCTTTGTCTCACCTTCCATAGGAATCAATAGACCAGTTGGCAAGGGATGAAAGTGGGGAAAGGAGAAATAGCCATTAGAGAATTATGGGAGCTAACCATGCTCTTTTCCACTTCAGACACTCAGCCTGAATCTGCCTGAATTAGGGGAGGTCATAAACTTCTCTCTGGGTCAATTCAGAATTTTGATTAATATCTTGGCCTCGCTTTCTAGTAATCACATTGAGTCTGTGTTTTAAGCTGTTATGAAACAGTTTGTTGCATAAAATTAAAAAAAACACAACTGGGGCCTGCCAGAATTCTTATCTACATCAAACAGGACTTTCATTTCTTATCTAGGTAGGACAAGGGAACATTGTTTCACCCAATGACCAAAAGGATGGTGAGAGCCTATATAAAATACGCTGTAAACTCAGCTAGCTTCTTCAATATACTTTACTCATCTTTATTATAATTTATTATGGGTTGCGTGATATTTCTTCCACATTATGTATCTCTACTAATTTATCCTCTATCACCTATCATCTATCAATCTGCCTACCAATCTATCCATCCATCCAACTATGTTTAGATTAATGCAAATTCAGAAGACATAGAAGCATAGAATATTAAGATCTGAAAGACCTTTTTTTTTAAGGATCTAATCAACCATTCAAATTAATCTTTTCATGAATCCCCCACTCTTCTGAACTGATAACTGCCCTGGCTTTGAACATTTTTAATGAGAGGGAACAGATTATTCTTTGAGGCAGTTAAGCCAGAGGTAAGATTCTTAGCAGGTTCATCCTTATATTCTTCTGAATTGGTCTTCATGCATAGTCCACCATTTTTTTTTTTCTACCAAACACTATAGATCTGTCCTCTGGAACAGTACATCCAAACCAACCAAACCCCCTGCTGTTGAGTTGATTCTGACTCTTAGTGATTCCATAAGGTTTCCGAGGCTTTAAATCCCTATGGAAGCAGACTGCACATCTTTCTCCCCAGGAACCACTGGAGGTTTTGAACCGTTGATTTTTCAGTAAGCAGTCGATGGCTTTAACCACTGCACCACCAGGGCTTCTTAAGAAATATTTAACACAAAAAATTAAAAACATCTGAACTCTGATATCACGTCCTCATACCTCTTTGCAAATCCCATCATCCTAAATTCTTCCTAAGTCCTGCTTTCAGACACCATGTGATGTATTTCTGACAGTTTTCTTATCTACTTGAATCTTACATTATGGCAAATGGAAATAGTCAAATATTTCAAAGAGAATTTTGGATAATTTTACATAAATGTGTATGTCTATTAATTTTAATTAACTTTGTTTTTATTCTATCAAACATTGGGCCAGTGTTGAAGTTCATATTGAGTTCATGAACTTCTGTAACAGCAGGTACTACTCAAATAAGCTATTATTCCATATTCATGTCATGTTATATCTTATAAACTGACGTAGAGTTTTTTCAGTTTTGTCTTTAAACACTATAAATTCAGCTTGCAGGATTTAGCCCACCATTCTAATATTGTGAAATAATTTTAAATTGCAATTGTATTATCTAACCCATTTGTCACCCTTTCAATTTTTCAATACAGTTTTGAAGGTAACATTTTATATTTCAATTTAAGCAGGTATTGGCCTATTAGTATAATAAAACATCAGATACCTTGCTTAACTTCAACCTTGAGATTTTGGGTTATTTTACAGAAATGATTGTGGTCTAGTATAGTTAAAATTTTTTAACACTATCATAGGGATATTACAAGAGATTTTTGTACAGTAATTTGCTAAAATAAATCCATTCTATCCACAACTGATATTGGTCCTGCCCTATTTCGTGCCAAATTCAAATGGAAATTTACAACCGATGTATTATTTAACTTAACTGCGGAATTGGGTACTATTTGATTACTTAAGATTTTGTTTTTATTGGAATTGACAAACACCCAATTTCACACTAACTTAGGTCAAAGGAAGAGTTCATTGGCTTTTAAATTTTTTATCTCTGTTCATGCCTCTAGGTCAAACCACTATCATTTCTTGACTGGAATGCTAAAACAGATTTCTACTTTCTGCCATACCCCTTGTCCATTCACGACTAATGAGATCTTTGTCAAAATCAGATAATTCTACTCTAGTAATACAAATCCTCCAATGACCTTTGATTGCCTATAAGCCCCCACGTGATTTTGAACATGCTGTACTCCTTGTACATTCATCTTCTTTACTCCCTGAATTCTAGCACACAGACCATTGTTATCTCTCTTGAATGCATTGAGACCTTCCCATCCCCGGCTCCTGGATGAGATATTTCCTCTGTTTGGAATGCTGTGCTCCGTTGATGTCATTCATTTAACTTTTATTTGTTGTTCAGACCTTGACTCAAGCATTTATTTTCTGATTGCCCAATCTAAATTATCCTACCAACAATTTCCTCTCTATCACTTTACTCTGCTTTATGTTTTCATGGCATACATTACTCTCCACTATCAGATCATCATTTTATTTATTTTTTTCTTATTTTTTTTTAATTAATTTTTATTAAGCTTCAAGTGAACATTTACCATTACAATCAGTCTGTCACATGTAGGTTTACATACATCATACTCCCTTCTCCCACTTGCTCTCCCCCTATTGAGTCAGCCCTTTCAGTCTCTCGTTTCGTGCCAATTTTGCCATCTTCCCTCTCTCTCTATCTTCCCATCCCCCCTCCAGTCCAGAGTTGCCAACACACTCTCCAGTGTCCACCTAATTTAATTGGCTCACTCTTCATCAGCATCTCTGTCCCCCCCGCTGACCAGTCCTTTTCATGCCTGATGAGTTGTCTTCGGGGATGGTTCCTGTCCTGTGCCATCAGAAGTTCTGGGGAGCATTGTCTCTGGGATTCCTCTAGTCGCATTCATATCATTAAAAAAAGGTATGGTCTTTTTATGAGAATTTGGGGTCTGTATCCCATTGGCCTCCTGCTCCCTCAGGAGTTGTCTGTTGTGCTCCCTAGCAGGGCAGACATCGATTGTGGCCGGGCACCAACTAGTTCTTCTGGTCTCAGGATAATGTAGGTCTCTGGTTCATGTGGCCCTTTCTGTCTCTTGGGCTCTTAGTTGTCGTGTGGCCTCGGTGTTCTTCCTTTGCCTTTGCTCCAGGTGGGTTGAGACCAATTGATGTATCTTAGATGGCCACTTGTTGGCATTTAGGACCCCAGGCGCCACAATTCAAAGTGGGATGCAGAACGTTTTCATAATAGAATTATTTTGCCCGTTGACTTAGAAGTCTCCTCAAACCATGTTCCCCAGACCCCAGCCCCTGCTCCGCTGACCTTTGAAGCTTTCATTTTATCCCGGAAACCTCTTTGCTTTTAGTCCGGTCCAATTAGGCTGACCTTCCTTGTATTGTGTGTTGTCTTTCCCTTCACCCAAAGCAGTTCTTATCTACTGATTGATCAATAAAAAACCCTCTCCTTCCCTCCCTCCCTCCCGCCTTTGTAACCACAAAAGTATGTGTTCTTCTCAGTTTTTTCTATTTCTCAAGATCTTATAATAGTGGTCTTATACAATATTTGTCCTTTTGCCTCTGACTCATTTCGCTCAGCATAATGTCTTCCAGATTCCTCCATGTTATGAAATGTTTCAGAGATTCGTCACTGTTCTTTATCGATGCGTAGTATTCCATTGTGTGAATATACCACAATTTATTTACCCATTCATCCGCTGACGGACACCTTGGTTGCTTCCAGCTTTTTGCTATTGTAAACAGAGCTGCAATAAACATGGATGTGCATATGTCTGTTTGTGTGAAGGCTCTTGTATCTCTAGGGTATATTCCCAGGAGTGGGATTTCTGGGTTGTATGGTAGTTCTATTTCTAACTGTTTAAGATAACGCCAGATGGATTTCCAAAGTGGTTGTACCATTTTACAATCCCACCAGCAGTGTATGAGAGTTCCAATCTCTCTGCAGCCTCTCCAACATTTATTATATTGTGTTTTTTGGATTAATGCCAGTCTAGTTGGTGTCAGATGGAGTCTTATCGTAGTTTTAATTTGCATTTCTCTAATGGCTAATGATCGGGAGCATTTTCTCATGTATCTGTTGGCTGCCTGAATATCTTCTTTAGTGAAATGTGTGTTCATATCCTTTGCCCACTTCTTGATTGGGTTGCTTGTCTTTTTGTGGTAGAGTTTTGACAGAATCATGTAGATTTTAGAGATCAGGCGCTGGTCTGAGATGTCATAGCTGAATATTCTTTCCCAGTCTGTAGGTGGTCTTTTTACTCTTTTGGTGAAGTCTTTAGATGAGCATAGGTGTTTGATTTTTAGGAGCTCCCAGTTATCTGGTTTCTCTTCATCATTTTTGGTAATGTTTTGTATTCTGTTTATGCCCTGTATTAGGGCTCCTAGGGTTGTCCCTATTTTTTCTTCCATGATCTTTATCATTTTAGTCTTTATGTTTAGGTCTTTGATCTGCTTGGAGTTAGTTTTTGTGCATGGTGTAAGGTATGGGTCCTGTTTCATTCTTTTGTAAATGGATATCCAGTTATGCCAGCACCATTTGTTAAAAAGACTATCATTTCCCCAATTGACTGACACTGGTCCTTTGTCAAATATCAGCTGCTCATACATGGATGGATTTATATCTGGGTTCTCAATTCTGTTCCATTGGTCTATGTGCCTGTTGTTGTACCAGTACCAGGCTGTTTTAACTACTGTGGCTGTATAATAGGTTCTGAAATCAGGTAGAGTGAGGCCTCCCACTTTCTTCTTCTTTTTCAGTAATGCTTTGCTTATCCGGGGCTTCTTTCCCTTCCATATGAAATTAGTGATTTGTTTCTCTGTCCCCTTAAAATATGACATTGGTATTTGGATTGGAAGTGTGTTATATGTATAGATGGCTTTTGGTAGAATAGACATTTTTACTATGTTAAGTCTTCCTATCCATGACCAGGGTATGTTTTTCCACTTAAGTGTGTCCTTTTGAATTTCTTGTAGCAGAGTTTTATAGTTTTCTTTGTATAGGTCTTTTACATCCTTGGTAAGATTTATTCCTAAGTATTTTAACTTCTTGGGGGCTACTGTGAATGGTATTGATTTGGTTATTTCCTCTTCGGTGTTCTTTTTGTTGATGTAGAGGAATCCAAGTGATTTTTGTATGTTTATTTTATAACCTGTGACTCTTCCAAACTCTTCTATTAGTTTCAGTAGTTTTCTGGAGGATTCCTTAGGGTTTTCCATGTATACGATCATGTCATCTGCTAATAGTGATAGCTTTACTTCCTCCTTGCCAATCTGGATACCCTTTATTTCTTTGTCTAGCCTAATTGCCCTGGCTAGGGCTTCAAGTACGATGTTGAATAAGAGTGGTGATAAAGGGCATCCTTGTCTGGTTCCCGTTCTCAGGGGAAATGCTTTCAGGTTCTCTCCATTTAGAGTGATATTGGCTGTTGGCTTTGCATAGATGCCCTTTATTATGTTGAGGAATTTTCCTTCAATTCCTATTTTGGTAAGAGTTTTTATCATAAATGGGTGTTGAACTTTGTCAAATGCCTTTTCTGCATCTATTGATAAGATCATGTGGTTTTTATCTTTTGTTTTATTTATGTGATGGATTGCATTAATGGTTTTTCTGATACTAAACCAGCCTTGCATACCTGGTATAAATCCCACTTGATCAGGGTGAATTATTTTTTGGATGTGTTGTTGGATTCTATTGGCTAGAATTTTGTTGAGGATTTTTGCATCTATGTTCATGAGGGATATAGGTCTAAAATTTTCTTTTTTTGTAATGTCTTTACCTGGTTTTGGTATCAGGGAGATGGTAGCTTCATAGAATGAGTTAGGTAGTATTCCATCATTTTCCATGCTTTCAAATACCTTCAGTAGTAGTGGTGTTAAGTCTTCTCTGAAGGTTTGGTAGAACTCTGCAGTGAAGCCGTCTGGGCCAGGACTTTTTTTTGTTGGAAGTTTTTTGGTTACCGTTTCAATCTCTTTTTTTGTTATGTGTCTATTTAGTTGTTCTACTTCTGAATGTGTTAGTTTAGGTAGGTAGTATTTTTCTAAGAATTTATCCATTTCTTCTAGGTTTTCAAATTTGTTAGAGTACAATTTTTCGTAGTAATCTGAAATGATTCTTTTAATTTCTTTTGGCTCTGTTGTGATGTGGTCCTTCTCGTTTCTTATTCGGGTTATTTGTTTCCTTTCCTGTTTTTCTTTAGTCAGTCTAGCCGATGGTTTATCAATTTTGTTAATTTTTTCAAAGAACCAGCTTTTGGCTTTGTTAATTCTTTCAATTGTTTTTCTGTTCTCTAATTCATTTAGTTCAGCTCCAATTTTTATTCTTTGTTTTCTTCTGGTGCCTGATGGGTTCTTTTGTTGCTCACTTTCTATTTGTTCAAGTTGTCGGGACAGTTCTCTGATTTTGGCTCTTTCTTCTTTTTGTATGTGTGCATTTATCGATATAAATTGGCCTCTGAGCACTGCTTTTGCTGTGTCCCAGAGGTTTTGATAGGAAGTATTTTCATTCTCGTTGCTTTCTAAGAATTTCCTTATTCCCTCCTTGATGTCTTCTATAACCCAGTCTTTTTTCAGGAGGGTATTGTTCATTTTCCAAGTATTTGATTTCTTTTCCCTAGTTTTTCTGTTATTGATTTCTAGCTTCATTGCCTTGTGGTCTGAGAAGATGCTTTGTAATATTTTGATGTTTTGGATTCTACCAAGATTTGTTTTGTGACCTAATATGTGGTCTATTCTAGAGAATGTTCCATGTGTGCTAGAACAAAAAGTGTACTTTGCAGCAGTTGGGTGGAGAGTTCTGTATAAGTCTATGAGGTCAAGTTGGTTGATTGTTGTAAGTAGGTCTTCCGTGTCTCTATTGAGCTTCTTACTGGATGTCCTGTCCTTCTCCGAAAGTGGTGTGTTGAAGTCCCCTACTATAAATGTGGAGGTGTCTATCTCGCTTTTCAGTTCTGTTAAAATTTGATTTATGTATCTTGCAGCCCTGTCATTGGGTGCGTAAATATTTAATATGGTTATGTCTTCCTGATCAATTGTCCCTTTTATCATTATATAGTGTCCTTCTTTATCCTTTGTGGTGGATTTAAGTCTAAAGTCTATTTTGTCAGAAATTAATATTGCTACTCCTCTTCTTTTTTGCTTATTATTTGCTTGATATATTTTTTTCTGTCCTTTGAGTTTTAGTTTGTTTGTGTCTCTAAGTCTAAGGTGTGTCTCTTGTAGGCAGCATATAGATGGATCGTGTTTCTTTATCCAGTCCGTGACTCTCTGTCTCTTTATTGGTGCATTTAGTCCATTTACATTCAGCGTAATTATAGATAAATAAGTTTTTAGTGCTGTCATTTTCTGCCTTTTCATGTGTGTTGTTGGCCTTTTCATTTTTCCACATACTTTTTTGTGCTGAGACGTTTTTCTTAGTAGATTGTGAGATCCTCATTTTCATAATGTTTAACTTTATATTTGTTGAGTCATTACGTTTTTCTTGAGTTATGGAATTGATATTTCTTTTTGTGGTTACCTTATTATTTACCCCTATTTTTCTAAGTAAAAACCTAACTTGTATCGTTCTATATCGCCTTGTATCACTCTCCATCTGGCAGTTCAATGCCTCCTATATTTAGTCCCTCTTTTTGATTATTGTGATCGTATATCTACTGATTTCCATGATTTCCTGTTATGTGTATTATTTTGTTTATTTATTTATTTTTTAGAATTAATCTTACTTTGTTTGTTTTTGTGCTTTCCCTATTTGAGTTGCGTTGATATCAAGACGTTCTGTTTTGTGACCTTGTATTGTGCTGGTACCTGATATTATTGGTCATCAGGCCAAACAATCTCCTTAAGCATTTCTTGCAGTCTTGGTTTAGTTTTTGCAAATTCTCTAAACTTGTGCTTATCTGTAAATATCTTAATTTCTCCTTCATATTTCAGAGAGAGTTTTGCTGGATATATGATCCTTGGTTGGCAGTTTTTCTCGTTCAGTGCTCTGTATACATCGTCCCATTCCCTTCTTGCTTGCATAGTTTCTGCTGAGTAGTCTGAACTTATTCTTATTGATTCTCCCTTGAAGGAAACCTTTCTTTTCTCCCTGGCTGCTTTTAAAATTTTCTGTTTGTCTTTGGTTTTGGCAAGTTTGATGGTAATATGTCTTGGTGTTTTTCTTTTTGGATCAATCTTAAATGGGGTTCGATGAGCATCTTGGATAGATATCCTTTCGTCTTTCATGATGTCAGGGAAGTTTTGTGTCAGGAGTTCTTCAACTATTTTCTCTGTGTTTTCTGTCCTCCCTCCCTGTTCTGGGACTCCAATCACTCGCAAGTTATCCTTCTTGATAGAGTCCCACATGATTCTTAGGGTTTCTTCATTTTTTTAAATTCTTTTATCTGATTTTTTTTCAGCTATGTTGGAGTTTTTTCCCTGGTCCTCCAGAAGTCCCAGTCTACATTCTAATTGCTCGAGTCTGCTCCTCTGACTTTCTATTGCGTTGTCAAATTCTGTAATTTTATTGTTAATCTTTTGGATTTTTGCATGCTGTCTCTCTATGGATTCTTGCAACTTATTAATTTTTCCACTATGTTCTTGAATAATCTTTTTGAGTTCTTCAACAGTTTTATCAGTGTGTTCCTTGGCTTTTTCTGCATTTATCCTAATTTCATTTGTGATATCTTTAAGCATTCTGTAAATTAGTTTTTTATATTCTGTATCTGATAATTCCAGGATTGTATCTTCATTTGGGAAAGATTTTGATTGTTTTGTTTGGGGGGTTGGAGAAGCTGTCATGGTCTGTTTCTTTATGTGGTTTGATATGGACTGCTGTCTCCGAGCCATCACTGGGAAACTAGATTTTCCAGGTAATCAGCTAAAAAAAATGCAGTCAGATCCTTATCTGAATTCTCCTTCTGGCTCAGGGTATTCGGATGTTAATGGAGCCACCTGGGGAGGGTGGGGGAGGGATCAGAGAGCTAGGCGTGTAGCACCACAGAATATAGAGCTGATCCCAGCGTTCACGCTCCGCCCCCGTCCACCAGAATCCTGGCAGGATGGCTCCACAACTGGGACACTACTCTCCCCGCTCCAAGATCAGTCACTTCCTCCCGGGGATTTCTCCCTCCAGTGCGCCGCACCGCTCACGCGAACTGGGTGGACGTGGCCCTCACGAACATCTGGGCGCCCTCCCCGGGGTCGCTTTAGGGAAATATAGGTGATCCCCATGCTCACGCCTCGCCCGCCTCCCGCCAAACTCCCGGCGGGACGGCTTCCCGGCTGGGACGCTGCTCTCCCCACTCCAAGATCTGTCACTGCCTCCCGGGTGTTTCTCCCACCGGCTGCGCCGCTACGCCGCCTGCGCCAACCAGCTAGACTTCCTCCCGGGATGGGTTCGGGGGCGTAGGGCTGGGCCCCTTGTCTGTGCCGTCTGCCCCCCTGGGCTCTGCCCCAGCCCGGGCTCCGAAGGTCACCTGCCTGGTACGCTGGCTCTTAGTTCTGAAAACGATCGCTGTCTGCCCGTATTTGTTCATTCTCTGTCTCTAAGTCTGTGTTTGTTGTTCAGAGTTTGTAGATTGTTATATATGTGATCGATTCACTTGTTTTTCCGAGTCTTTGTTGCAAGAGGGATCCGCAGTAGCGTCCACCTAGTCCGCCATCTTGGCCCCGCCTCCCATTTTATTTATTTTTATACTTATTTATTTCATGGGTCTCAACATAAGAATATAAGCCAGATTAGAGAAGATGCCTTGTTTATTCACAGCAGTATCCCCAGCACTGAGAATAGTACTTGGCAATTGGTTGATACTCATTAAATATCGATGACTAAAATGAATGTAAATACCCTGGAGGAAGAAGAGAGAAGAAGGAATCAGGGATATAAAATCTCTCATTACTAAATCTCCTTCTTATGCCTTAACTTATCTCTTGGTGTCCATTTCTTTCTCTCAACCAGCCTGCTCCAGAAGGCTAGAAATAAAGTTCCCATCAACTCTAAGCTTACATCTTTACCTTGTTTCTTAATATGAATTGGTTTCTCCATTTCAGTTGTAAATTAAAAAATTTTAGGGAATAAACTATGATTGGTCTCACTTAGATCACACATCCAACTCCTGGACTAATCACAGTAATAAACAACTTCAATCTACTATGACAGACTGCTGGTTTCCATCAGATCTGCTATCCTCCTCTTTCTGAAACATTTGTAGTTGAATTGATTCCCACTCGTGGCAAACCCATGTGTGTCAGTGCGGAACTGTGTTCCAAACGTCTGATTTTTCAAAAATAGTTCACCAGTACTTTCTTCCAAGACCACCAACTTTTTGATTAGCAGCTGAACTCACTAACCGTTTGCACATCACAAATTTTTTCCTAGGTCCCTTGGTTTTGAAGTAATTCTCATGAGTGGAATATGAGAAAAAGTGGATGAAACTTCATCATGTTCTTTGTCTTCATTTGTCAGCCAAATAGAGGATTTGATGGAGGGATTGAAGGTTTAGGGTATTGTGGAGTCAATAAGTGGAAGGGGTCTGGGTTCCAGAATGATTGCAGAGAGCAAATCCATTGACCTCTATTGAACCAGATCTTCAGTTAGAATTAAACTCCTACTGTGGTAAACAACTGAAATTTTAGTATTGTTTTTTTACAATAGTTAGCATACGTAACAGATATGTATACCTCATTTTTCCAATTTTCTGATGTAAGTATATCATACTTGTGTACGATAAGCAATTTGAGTACCTAATTTACATAAAACATAAAATACACCAAAGGAGCCCCTTTGACTTCTATTATTTTAGATTCTTTCTATCTGGAGTGAAAAATTACAGATACTTGAAAATAAATCTGGCTGAAGAAGACTTCTCAATTTTTGCCTTTGACAATTTTTCATTTATTTTTTATTCTTATCACCCAATTTTTTTAATCAATTTGCATTGACATAGACTTTTCAACTTTCACTGTACTTATTTTTTTAAAAAAGTGTAGTCCCTATTCTTTCACTAGCCATATTTCATATTACTTATATTGAATTAATAAATAGCAAAATTATTAAAACTGGCATGAAGCAATTTTAAAAATGAGTATGACTGACTCTTGGTAAGAGCACAACTCAGCATGAAGATGGAGAAGTTTACAAACATGTTAGTGAGCAGTCTTTTAGCAGCTAGTATTCAAACTACATGAACATCAATTATGATGTTTCACGAAATGACTTCAGAGCATTTAAACCAGGGTGCTGATTAAGAGAAGGTTGGTTAAGATTGCTTATTATTTCTACCACCACCACCCAGCAGAGCCCATGGTACTGAAGGAAGAGCTCCAAGCTGCACTGAAGGCATTGGTGAAAAACAAGGTCCCAGGAATTGACAGAATACCAGTTGAGATGTTTCAACAAACAGATGCAATGCTGGAAGTGCTCACTTATCTATGCCAAGAAATCTGGAAGATGGGTACCTGGCCAACTGACTGGAAGAGATCCATATTTACGCCTTTTTCAAAGAAAGGTGATCCAACAGAATGTGGAAATTTTTGAAGAAAATCATTAATATCGTGTAATTGAATGGAATGGAATTGTCTCCTCCAAAAATGTATCTCATTTTTGTGATTTTGCTATGTATTATAAATCATAATCTCTGCCTGTGGTTAAAAAGGATTAGGGTGGGATGTGACACCCTTGATCCAGCCATATCCCTGATCTAATGTAAAAAGATTTTCCCTGGGGTGTGCCCTGCACCACCTTTTATCTCTCAAGAGATAAAAGGAAAGGGAAGCAAGAAAAGAGTTGGGGACCTCATGCCACCAAGAAAGCAGCACCAGGAACAGAGCCATCCTTTAGACCAGGGGTCCCTGTGCATGAGAAGCTCCTTTAGCAGGGGAAGATTGAGGACAAGGGCCTGTCTCCAGAGCCGACGGTGAGAGAGAGGCTTCCCCCGGAGCTGATGCCCTGACTTTGACTTTTAGCCTAATTTACTGTGAGGAAATAAGTTTCTCTTTGTTAAAGCTATCTTCTTGTGGTATTTCTATTATAGAAGCACTAGATAACTAAGACATATCACGTGCAAGTAAAATTTTACTGAAGATCATTGAAAACCAACTGTAGCAGTACATCAACAGGGAACTGCCAAAAATTGAAGACGGATTCAGAAGAGGACATGGAACCAGGAATATCATCATTAATGTGAGATTGATCCTGGCTGAAAATGGAGAATACCAGAAAGATGTTTACTGGTGCTTTTTTGACTATGCCGAAGTATTCGTCATAGTCATCTAGTGCTGCTATAATAGAAAGACCACAAGAGGATGGCTTTAACAAAGAGAAATTTATTTTCTCACGATCTAGTAGGTTAGAAGTCCAAATTCAGGACATCGTTTTCAGGGAAGACTTTCTCTGTTGACTGTAGAAGGTTTTTCTCATCAATCTTCCCCTGGAATAAGGGCTCCTGTGCACAGGAACCCTGGGTCTAAAGGACTCATTCTGCTCCCAGTGCTTCTTTCTTGGTGGTATGAGGTCCCCAACTCTCTGTTTGCTTCTCTTTTATCTCTTGAGAGATAGTAGGTGGTACAGGCCACACCCCAGGGAAACTCCTTTTACATTGGATGAGGGAAGTGACCTGGTAAGGGTGTTACAATCCCACCCTGATCCTCTTAACATAAAATTACAATCATAAAATGGAGGACAACCACACAATACTGGGAATCATGGCCTAACCAAGTTGATACACACATTTTTGGGGAGACATAATTCAATCCATGACATTCTAGTGTGTGGATCAGAACAAATTATAAATAATATTTTGAAGAATGGGAATTCCAGAACACCTAATTGTGCTCATGAGAAACTTGTACATAGACCAAGAGGCAGTCATTCCAACAGAACAAGGGGATTGAAGTCAGAAAACGTGTGCATCAGGGCTGTATCCTTTCACCATACTTATTCAATCTGTATGTTGAGCAAATAATCTGAGAAGCTGGACTATATGAAGAAAAATGGGGCATCAGATTTGGAGGAAGACTCATTAACAACCTGCATTATGCAGATGACACAACCTTGCTTGCTGAAAGTGAAGAAGACTTGAAGCACTTACTGATGAAGATCAAAGACCACAGCCTTCAGTATGGATTACACCTCAACATCAAGAAAACGAAAATTCTGTCAATTGGGCAGATAAGCAACAACATGATAAATGGAGAAAAGATTGAAGTTGTCAAGGATTTCATTTTATCCAAGGATTTCACTGTATTCACAATCAGTGCCCATGGAAGCAGCAGTCAAGAAATCAAACAACATTGCATTGGGCAAATTTGCTGCAAAATTCTTCTTTAAAGTGTTAAAAAGCAAAAATGTTACCTTGAAGATGAAGGTACATCTGACCCAAGCCATGGTGTTTTCATTCACCTCATACGTTATGTGAAAGCTGGGCAATGAATAAGAAAATGAAGAATTGATGCCTTTGAATTATGGTATTAGCAAAGAATATTGAATATAGCATGGACTGCCAAAGAGCAAACAAATCTGCCTTGGAAGAAGTACAGCCAGAATGCTCCTTAGAAGCAAGGATGGCGAGACTATATCTCACATACTTTGAACATATTAGCAGGAGAGGTCAGTCCCTGTAGAAGGACATCGTGCTTGGTAAGGTAGAGGGTCAGGGAAGAAGAGGAAGACCCTCAAGGAGATGGAATGACACATTGGCTGTACCATGGGCTCAAGCATAAAGATTGTGAGGATAGTGGAGGACCAGTGTTTTGTTCCCTTGTACATAGGGTCTCTATGACTCGGAATCCACTGGATGGCCCCTAACAACAAAACCACATAACACCACCATATCTGTTCACAAATCTGTGTTTATTTCAATACAGCACTTCTAAATGTGGAATTTTATTTAGTATTTCTACCTCAAACCAGTCTCTAGAGACAAAACCAAGGAAATCTTTCTCAGCTACCGTTTTCCTACAAAATTATAATTTCAGACTTGATTCAAAGCTCTGATCTGAGAAATATTAAATTATTTAATGATGTCACACTGCTCTGTAGAGGGTGTTGCTCTTCTTTATTTTGTTTAATAGTGGAGCAAAAACTTGTATTGAAAAACTGTATATTGTAATGATTGTTTATCTGTAGTTTCTACTACAGCACAGCAATATAGACCGTGAGGTACTCAAAAGCAGAAACAATGTTTATTCATGTTTTAAAATTATTCAGTTTTGAGTAGGGAATGTAACAGGTATTCAATATCAAGTCAGCATGTTTTGACTAGTTACTATGTACAAGGCACTCTGCTAAATGTTTTTTAGGAATTATATTGTTATCCATCTAAAGAAAACAATGAAACGCATACTATTAGAATTTCAGTTTTGTAGATGAGGTCTTGAAAATGAGAGCAGTTACAATTTTACTCAAGGAGTGTCTCGTAGCTAGTAAGCATTTGAGAACAAGTTTACTTGGGCAAATAATGGCAAATAATGGTGAAAAGTTAAAGATAACATCTTTCTCTGCTTACAGATAGTGGGGAGGCCATGCATATGTCAAAGGGTTACAACAGTGAGTGCATAATTATACACTAAAACAAACACATTCAATCAAAGAAAATATTATGTATGATCATATCTTGAATTCACCTCTTGAATTTACCACATAGATTATATTTTTTTGTTGTAAAACACCGTCAGACATACATTTGCAATCATGTTTTATGCTACTTAAAAACAGATGACAAATACTATCAACTATAGATTGATTTTATTTGTCTCAGATTCAAATTTATTTAAAAGTATAAAGATTATCACCATGTGTTACTTTCCAGGAGAAATACTTTGTGTCTAGGGTTTCATATTTGTTACCATGTTATGATGTCCCTAAGGTTCATTGGGTCTTTTCTCATGTTAGTCTTCGTGCTTCAAGAAACATGTCATTCATGTATTCAAATGTTTCTCTTAGAGTTGCTGGAAATCAGATTTCCTTTCTGATAACCCTTTATGAAGAGCGTGCTCAGTTAACTTTAGAATAGAAATATCCTTGTAAACTTGTCACTGTACCATTATGAACGAGAGTTTTGTCTCACCATTTAACTTCACACTTATCTACTTTCTTCTTTATATAAACCACTGCAGGGGAAAACTGGTAAATACATTTTGCTGTTATCAGTGTGTCTGATTATTGCAGTTGTCCCTTAATCCTATTGATCTTACTCTTGAGTCATACTTACTGGGTAGAAATCAATAGTAATTGATTAAAACTGTCACCAGTGAAAGTAACAGACTGGTTTTGCTGTTCAGAGTTAATTTTTTGGATAAGTCTCTTTTTTTTTATGTCACCAATGTTTGTAATAGTAACTATAGGACAATGTAGCATAGTTTAAAAATTTTACATACTGTATGCCAATACAGTTCACAATCAGTGACTGAATATATTTAAAAAAAAGAAAAAAGTATATCCACAAAAGGAAATTGAATAGAAATGGTAACTTTCAAAGAATAATAATAAATATTGATATGAATTAAAGGATTATTGAAAAAGAAGAGCATTTGTCTTAGCTGTTTTATAAATATTATTATTTTATAATTGCAACCAAACAGTAAGATGTTGCTAAATAGATACAAACATACACCAGAGGAGTAGATTTACCATCGAGAAGTATAGTCATGTGTATTGGGGACCTAATATACGACAACGTCAAGTTTGTAATTCTCTGAGTTAGGGTTGTTTCACTTGATAAACAAAAGTGGTGTGAGTAATTTTCTATTGGAAGAAAAGCAAAGATAGATCCATACTTCACATCATATGCTAAATTGATCTCCAATGTATTAAAGAAATATATGAAAAATAATAACATTAAAATATTAATAAAATACTTAAGAGAATACTTGTAAGATCTTGCTGTAGGGGTGATGTTTTGAAGTATGCCTATCCTTTATTCCTCCATCGCCTTGCCTCCCCAAAAAACTTAGAAGCAGACTAGAATCTTAGGAGATCTTAGATTATCCATGCCCTGGAAGTTACTTGTAAGTAAACTTAGTAGGTACAATAAAGTTTCAGTTAATGGCTGTAAATGATTGATATGGTTTACCTTAGCTTTTGTAGGAAATCATCAATGAACAAGTTATCAGGGAAATTATGAACACTGGAAACTTATTAAAGTAAAAATATTCACTCAAATTTTATAATAAGTTTAAATAGTTGTACTTAAAATTTTCAAGGAAAACTTTATGTCATAGACATAATCATTAGTTTTTTTAATTCTTGTTGAATAGCCCTATTTTAATCACCCTTACTGATAATTTTCAGAAAAACAAAACAAAACAATACTTTTAATTCATTAATTAGCTTACCAGTACTTGTTGGAATACATAAAGAAAAAGATGAAGATAGTGGACTATATAATTTTTAAAAAATTTGTATAGCAAAATATACCATTAAGAGATAAACTGGTAAAACAAACAATAAAATAAGAAAAGAGGAGTTCACTTGTATTTAGGAAAATGCAAATTAAAGCAACAATCAGATAACATTTTAAAACCAAACATCAATGTTGGCAGCCACTGGTAATAACAGGATAATTTTAAGTTGAAGATCTGCTTCTGTAACTATGCATAATGAAACATGTCAACATGAAGAAAAAAATGTAATGTACCTCAAGAAAATGTTTGGTGTGGCTTAAAGCAAAGCTAAAAATTGTGTTCTTACTCAGAGAATTTTTCTTCATGAATTCCTTCTAAAATATTTTTCTAATATTTCTTCTAAAATAAAGAGGTGGAAGTTGTAATTCTCATTAGAGACCAAAATTTTGAGTTGCTTTTGTGAGACTTGTTAACTCATTCACCAAATACAGGATTTAATTAGTCTGATTTGTCATCCACCTATCTTTGATCATACTGGCATTATGAAATGTTTTCTCTAAACTCAAAAACTTTAAAATAGTTATGTTGAATAAACTAATAAGAAAAGTTAATTTATTAACATCTTCTTTCTTGGTTTCCTTTAAAGAAAAAAATGTATATTTTTGGTTATCAAAAGTTTTTTTTTTTTATTGTGCTTTAAGTGAAAGTTGACAAATCAAGTCAGTCTCTCATGCAAAAATTTATATACGCCTTACTATATACTCCTAATTACGCTCTCTCTAATGAGACAGCCCACTCCTTCTCTCCACTATCTCTTTTCGTGTTCATTCCGCCAGCTTCTGCCCTCTCATCTCCCCTCCAGACAAGAGCTGCCCCCATAGTCTCATGTGTCTACTTGATCCAAGAAGCTTGTTCTTTGCCAGCATCTTTTTCTATCCCATTGTTCAGTTCAATCCCTGTCTGAAGAGTTGGCTTTGGGAATGGTTCCTGTTTTGGGCTAACACAAGATCTGGGGGCCATGATCATCGGGGTCCTTCTAACCTCAGTCAGACCATTAAGTCTGGTCTTTTTACGAGACTTTGGGGCCTGCATTGCACTGCTCTCCTGCTCCCTCAGGGGTTCTCTGTTGTGTTCCCTGTCCGGACAGTCATTGGTTGTAGCTGGGCACCATCTAGTTCTTCTGGTCTCAGGCTGATGTAGTCTCTGGTTTATGTGCCCTTTCTGTCTCTTGGGCTCATAATTGCCTTCTGTCCTTGGTGCTTTTCATTCTCCTTTGCTCCAGGTGGGTTGAGACCAATTGATGCATCTTAGATGGCCACTTGCTAGAGTTTAAGACCCCAGACACCAAAAGATTTATTTGAACATTTTAGCCATAGCTTGGTCCTAAATTTTAAAGAAGCAAATATTTCAACTCTTTTCTTCTCATGGCAGGAAAAAAAAAATCACTTGACTCTTGATAAGAAGAAAAAAGCAGCATTATTACTAAGAACCAGTCCAATAAACGAGTTAAACATTTTAAAACTTAAGTAAACAATTCCTTGCTAAAAAATTCTCTATTATATTATTTACTATAATTCCAGCTGGATAATATGTAGTTTATATCCATAACATTTTTCAGAAGTAATTTCTGAATAACAACGGATATATACATTTTATTCCCTCTAAAATTAAAGTAAAATCACTCAACATGGCTATTATTTACATTAGACTGTTTCCCACCTTCTCTGAAGGTACATGAACAACATCAAAAAGTGTTACACTGCCTTTAATTCATAATTCCTTTAATTTTCTACCTTTTTTTATGACCTTTCTTAATACATTAGCCATTCTTTCTGCTTTAGAATTTTTTTTAACTTCAAAAAGATAATCTAATCATATTTACATAACTTTTTTGTCATGCATAAAATTATCATTGAAAATTGACAATGCCTTTGGTCTGTATGTGTACAAAATATCATATATTTGCATTTCTTCAAGGATTATAAAATTTTTCCACCACTCCTCAAATAGAAACATTGATGTACAAAAGAAGATATAAATGTTCTAATAAGGGACTAGTTATCATTTAATTCTAATTCATGTATGGCATTATCAACTATATTAAATTTAATACATTTGAAGCAATTTAATATAAACATCAGTTTTTTTTTTTAAGTGAGGTAAAAAAAAAGAGCGTAACTATAGGAAAATTGACAACATTTTATAAAGTTACTCATTTCTTATCATCTTCCCATAGCTTTGACCTAAAAAGATAAAAACAAAGTTTAGGCACCAGTCTGGTATACTTTTGTTATAGATTATTTTTTAAAGAAACCCAGTGAGCATGGACAATGAATAGAATATATAATGTATGGGAAGATGAACAGTGAATAATAAATCTTTAGCTTAAACAAGAACCTATTTCTCTCGAGGCTGAAGAGTTTGATCAACGCACTGTGTTTTAGAATGCAGCTTATCGCCCACCATACAGAAATAGGTAGGAAATGTGTTTCCGTTAAAATGTGAATTAAGAAATCTATCCTCTGATTATATGTCACAGGGAGTTGGCCTTTTTTCTTTAATAAATATTTCAATCTGAAGAGAGACGCCTCAGTAAAATGAAAACAAATGACAGTGTTATCTCCAAAGGGACAGTGTATTATTTTAAAATGGATGAAATGGTCCGTGCTCTGCCCTATGATGGATAAATGCTTAAAATAAGAGCAAAAATAGAGTTTACTCATTCTCATGGACATAGAATCGAGTTTTCTTTTTTGTTCTGATTTGAGATGAAGAAAGGAGGAGCAGAAAGAACGGCAAACCTAAAGAATGTCCTTACAAGATTATATGCAACAATAACCATAAATAATGTCATTGTAATTTAGAGCTAACCTTATCAATTTTGTTGTTGCTAGATGTCATTGAATGGGCTCTGACTCGTGATGATCTTATGTATAACAGAGAGAAACAGAAAATCTTATTGACTCCCACCCTCACATTTACTATTACAGGTATTTAAAAAATAGGAAACAACTGTTAAGTAGTTATTAAATATTAAGAGCTTACTTTCTGGGCCTTTAGATCTGAATTTGAAATTCTTCTTAGACAATAAACTGGGAACTGAATGTAAAACAGATACAATGTCATCGCTTCATATACACACTTGAAATCATGCAGGTTCAGTGTGTGACACATCTGAGAAATTCTCACAGCATCAAAGTTAGGAATGTCACATATTTTGTCAAGAGCAAATCTCAAAACCTTGTAAAATCTATCACAAAGTGTTCTTCAACTTGCTCATTAGTCATGACATATTAAAAGAAGTGTTGTGGAAAGTATATTAATATATGCAGATATTTGATGATAGGATTTTTCCCCTCCTCTTTATTCCCTTTCCACCTTGTTGAGAAAGAGTTTTTTAAAGCATAAAAATGCAGTCAAATTAGGTTATAGCAAGTGATTAATATTCTGAAACAAAGTTTATTTTTCACATGTTCTTCTTTGAAAAATGGGAAATTTGGATACAACAAAATTTATTGACAAATTTTATACTTGACCCCGAGGAGTTTAGAATCTAGTAGGATTTACAGAAAACTGACATTAGAGTGAGCAAAATTACAACAAAGTGTGTTTAATCCCTTCTCTGGAAAAGTAAAATAGGCTGTGAAAGGTAAAATAAACTATTTTTTTTAATATAATCAATGCATTCTCTGATATCAATGAAATATTTCTTAAGGATGAGTACAAATGACTCAAGTGAAGAATTTTCCAAGCAAAAGGAGCAATTGTGGTTGTGGGAAGACCTAGAAGGAAAAACAGGCATTGTGTTTTGAAGGAGGATGTGTAATTCATTACCTTTTGAGAGACAAGTGGGTAGAGGAACACACAGCCCAGGAAATGAAGAGCTTTTTGTCCTGTGAGGGAATTTGGGTTTTATTGGGAAGACAGCAGAGAGTCATTGGAGATTTGTACTCCAATCAGTCCTGCTTCACTGTGAACCATAGATCTGAGTAGGGTAGCTGAGGTGGTGGGGTGGGGAGGGTTGCCAAAACCAGAGACAAGGAGACACATAAGAAATTAATTTTCTTGTAAAGTTCACAGTCTTTCCTTTATATAAGTGGTCCTCAAACCATGACTCTAAGATTCCTGTGTTGTCCATGAGATAAGCTCAGGGGTCCACAATGCTCTCTTCATAACACTAAAACATTATGTTCTTTTTTTCATTGTGTTGACATTGGATTGATTGTGAAATGAATGGTGGAGGAAATTGCTAGCAAATTAGCACAAATCAAGTTTTTGTTGTTGTTAAAAAAATTTGTTGTTGTTAGACACCATCAACTTGGTTCCAACTCTTGGCAACCCTATGTATAGCAGTATGAAAACACTGCCCAGTTCTGTGCCATCTTCACAATCATTGCTGTGTTTGAGCCCATTTTTGCAGCCACTGTGTCAATCCATTTCCTTGAGGGCCTTCCTCTTTTTCACTGACACTGTACCTTACCAAGCATGACGTCCTTCTCCCAGGAACTGATTCTCCCTGATAACATGTCTGAAGTATGTGAAACAAAGTCTCCCCATCCTTGCAATCTGCCCGTGCTCTGTCTTCCAAGGCAGATTTGCCCATTCTTCTGTCATTCCATCATTCCATGATATATTCAATATTATTTACCAACACCATAATTCAAAGGCATCAGTCCTTCTTCATTCTTGCTTATTCATTGCCCAGCTTTCACATGCATATGAGGCAATAGAAAATACCATGGCTTGGGTCAGGCACATCTTAGTCTTCAAGGTGACATCTTTGCTTTTTATCACTTGAAAGAGGTCTTTTGCAGCAGATTTGCCCAATGCAATACGTCTTTTGTCTTTTGATTTCTTGACTGCTACTTCCATGGTCATTTTCTTACTTCCATGGTTATTGATTGTGGATCCAAGAAAAAGAAATCCTTGACTACTTCAAATCAAGTTAGTAACACCAAACTCTAAAGTAGTCATACTCTTCATCATGATGCAATCACAGGGGAAATAAGTTTCAATTAAGAATTTCCTTGATAAAATAATAAAAATATTTTAATTTTATTAAATCTCTATCTTTGAGTTCAATTTATACACTGTGCCCCCAAATGTAAGTGGCATTCAGCTGAGTACCAAAATTCCAGGTTCTTAGGTATATCACTTGTACAACTGAGCTGTGAACTAAACCTGAACCTTTTGTTTTCAGGGGCTATCTCATTTACATGAAAGAATGATTGACAGACAAATGATGGTTTTACAGATTTGCTTTATTTCTACACATTTTCTCAAAAATGATAATAATTGAAAGTATTTGTTGCATCTAAAACATGTTTGTTATGGATTGAATTGTGCCTCCCCAAAATATATTGGAACCCTAACCCCTGTATCTATGGATATAATCCCATTTGGGAATAAGGTTTTCTTTGTTAGGTTACAGGGCCATGTCTGTGTAGGATGTGTCCTTAACCTAATTACTTCTGAGTTACAAGAAGCAGCAGAGACAAAAGAACATAAAACAGCAGGAAGATAGAGGCCATGTGAACATTTCCAAGGAACCAAGGAAAGCCAATGCTACAGAAGCTGAGACAAGAATCTTTACCCAAAGCAGAAAGAGTGAGAGAGACTTCCCCCAAAACTGGTGTTCTGAATTCAGACTTCTAGCTTCTTGACCTGTAAGAAAATAAATTTCTGTGCTTTAAAGTCATCCACTTGTGGTACTTTTGTTACAGTAGCATTAGTTAACTAAGGAAATGTTAAAAGAAAAATCTTTTTTTTTAGTTCTCCATTCCCAGTTCTTCTCAGGATCAAAGTTCAAGTAATTTTTCCTCAAATTACATAACTAGCACATATATTCTGAAGCTTTAGTCTCTCATAATTTTCTGTAAAATGCATAATTTGAGAAGAGAAAATTGATGTTCTATAGCTCTTAAAATTTCCAGAATTACACAGGTGTTGAGTTTCAGGTGTCAGAATAAGAATGATAAAGTAAATTAGACAGCACTTTTCTTTCCCAGAAAATACAGATGTCCATTTTTTTTTTTCAAGGCCCATGGTCTTACAGTCAGAATTTGTTAGTATGAGTTGATTTTTTAAATGTCCCAGGTGATTGTGATATAGTCATGACTGAAAAACATTGGACCAGATTGTGTATTACCTGCAATTTGATTATGCTGTGTAAAGTGAGAATAATAAAATCTTTGTCAAATTTTATTAGACCTAATATGCATCTCATATCCCTACATACTTCATGTTTTTCCTTGCTTTGTCACTATTAAAATTTCATGGTCTTACTAATGTAGCTTTATACAGTTGTGAGTAAATTTCTACTTCCAGAATCTAACTTCCTTTGAATATGATAAGCTTCCAAATGTAGAAAGAAGCATGGATACTAGGCTAGTTCCAAAGGAGGAATGAAGGTGATTAAGAATGTACGATTGCAAGTCACTAGTCCCAATTATGTCACTTACCAATTTGTGGATCTTAACTGCAAACTGTAAATTGCAGACAAACACTCAACTTAGATTGACTGGAATGTATTACGGTTATAATAGCCTTAGAAGAAAAACAAATCTGTGGCTTAGCATAGAATTGTCATACTTTTTTAGCAATGATACTAACAGAATAATCTCCCTGCTGTTAAAAAGAAACAAAGTAAAATATTTCAACTTTTGATTAGTTATTTAAGCTTTGAAATGCATAAGTTATTTCCTATTCTGCACCATTTTAACGTGAAATGCTTGTACTTGTGCTGCTGTAGGATACGCAAAATGTAAATTCATGAATATATTGCACATTATTTAAGTGCATCAATAAACAACAGTTTCACATTATACATCATACGAATATTCATTTACTGATACTTTGTTGATTCATTTGCAATTCTTCCACTGTTTATTTAGACCTGATTTCCATATTCTTCCGGATATGTAAACATGCTACTCTATTAATTTAACTTCAGGATTCCAGCTCACTAGACAGCTTAATGCTCTTGTTACACAATTGCTCTTGTTCTCTGTACTAAAACTGCAATTTTATGAAATCATGTAGTAAGTATGAATATAGATTTACTAATGAAGTAAAGCTATTAATGTATGAACGCATTCAGCTCCTCAGAGTGCATACTTAATGGAACATACAGTTAACTAATATAGTAGAAAAACTTCGAGAATTAGATTAACTGTGTGCAACTTAAGCTTTTGCTTGGCAAATATACATTTATGACATATTAGATGAGTCTTCTTTTGAAATGGGTACACAAATTCAAATTTCAATAGGTAGGAATTTAAGAAAGAGATGTAGATTTCAACCACACTAAATTAAAGTGAGGCACTTCTGACATTACAATTTATCTTAGTTTGCAAAACGTGAAAATTTGAGACAGTTGTTTACTGAGTATAGTGTGCATGTGACAGACTTCATGGATGTGTATCATTCAGTGGTTAAATGGCTGGCATGAAAAATGACTATATACATGATGAATGCATTTCTTTAACATAGGAAAACTCGTTGTTTTCAAGAGGAAAAGTTTAACTTAAAAATCACAACTACAATTTAAACAAGTGTATATATGTTCATGAACCCCCTGGGTAATGCAAATAATTAACACACTCAGTTGCTAACTGAATGGTTGAAGGTTCCAGTCTGCCTGGAGGTGTCTTGGAAGAAAGGACTGGAAATCTACTTCCATAAAATCAGCCATTGAAAACATAATTCTACTCTGACATACATGAGGTTGCATGAATAGAAATTCACTTGATGGCAATTAGTAATATATGTTCATAGAAATTTTTGTTCAGGAATTATTTCAAATAAATTTTAGTAATGTCTTAATTTACCTGCGTGGGGTGAAAACATTACTGGGGTTTTATTTGTTGTTGTTACTTGCCATCAAATCTAGTAGAACCGCTCCATAGGGTTTTCAGGCTTGTGACTTTTCAGAAGCAGGTCATTAGGCCTGTATTTCGAGGTGCCTGTGGTTGGGCTCAAATTGCCAACTTTTAAGCTGGTAGTCTAGCACTTAACTGTTTGTTCCACCTTTAAATCTGTCTGTCATTTGGTGGCTTAAATGATGCTATGATGCTGGAAGCTGTATGACCAGTATTTCAAATACCAGCAGGGTCACCCATGGTGGACAGGTTATAGTAGAGCTTCCATTCTAAGACAGGCTAAGAAAAAAGGCCTTGCAATTGACTTTGAAAATTAGCAAATGAAGACCTCATGGATCACAATAGAATATTGTCTAATATAGAGCTGGAAGATGAGCCCCTTAGTTTGGAAGGCACTCAAAATACACAGTGGCTGCAACAGTGGACTCAAATATACCAACAATTGTGATGATGGTGCAGCACTGGGCAATATTTTGTTTGTTATACATAAGGTTGGTATGAGTTGGAGCCCACTTGATGGCAACTTATAGCAACAACGATTCTTAAAGAACTGGTTTATCTGGTAAATTGATTTTCTATTTCAACATGTCTTATGGGAGGCAGAAATTACATTCTTGATACTTTTATCTATACTACTGTATGTAAGATATCAGGATATCCATTGAGCAATTTAAAATAATAATTTAAAACAGAAACCCTCTTTCTGATTAGTTACTATGTTTTTCATTCAATATCTGCTTTTGAATTATTGGTACTTATTACCTTTATTTTGCAGTGGAAAATAAGAATGAATAAATCTTTGTAACCATCTCCTTTCATTTTCAACATGTAAAATATTGAAAACCATCACTCCCATCCTTACAACACAAAAAAGCTAGACAAACTGAAGAGCAGGAATTTTCATGGTCTCATCACAGATGGGTTGTAGAGGAAACCACCACCCTGAAAAGGGGAAGAAACAGCTGAATCCAGAGAGCCACAGCTGAGAGCATTTTTCTGGAAGAGAAGCCAGGAGAGTTATAAATTGGTGGGAACACTTAAATGGTAATTTTGACAGGCTATGGAGGCTGAATGAGGACAAGCCAGAGATGTGAGAAACTCCGAGAGGATATAGCCTTAAGGGTGACCTCTCACATTTTTGTGAATTTGACCTTCAGGAACACCACCTGTATGATCCTGGTAGAGAGTGTAGTAAGTGAGTAATCATTGTGAAATATGCCCCAGTGTTTCATAAAAAAAGACCAATTTCCCAAAAGGAAATACTGTTCCAGAGCCTTATCCAAGATAGGGGAAGTGCGTTTCTCACATTCTAGTCTCCTGTAGCCTTCCCCTTTCCAGATATATGCATGAGTATATGTGGGAGGAAGGTAAGGGGAGGGCTTCAAGGGAAGGTATTGGTAATTCTGCAGCCAATAAAGGGAGTAAAGGGAAATAGAAAAATTTATACCATGGGAGAAAAATTCATGAAAGTCATAACCCTGAGACACAGGCCCACTAAAGGACTGAAATTTATTTGGAAGATTATAAAATGTTTTCCTTCATCCAGACCTTACCAGCACACCCACAGGGCTCCAGTATAATAACAGTGGATTATATCTGAGCAAACAGTGTGACACGTATTATTTCTAAGAAGTACTAAAAGAAGCCAAAAGTCAAGAAGGAAGGCAAAAATAAGGATTTTATTCTCTATTGGAATAGTAAACATTAAACAGCTCAACTTCTAGCCAGAATAATGTAATTCTTATGTTTAAGACTTATTGATAGCAGTTTATATTATCTAATAAAACATGACTGGTTTTCAAAAATTCTTAAACAAGTTAAAAAAACAAGGAAAAAAGTAATCGAAGATACAAAGTAATCATCAGAATCAGTGTGAGATACGACATGGCTGTTGAAAGCAGGAAATTTAAAACAATTATTATTTATATATTAAGAACACTAATACTATAGGGTCACTATGAGTCAAAATCGACTCAACTGCAACTGGTTTGGTTTTAGTTTGGTTTTAATGAAATATGGTGGAAACCCTGGTGGCATAGTGGTTAAGAGCTACAGCTGCTAACCAAAAGCTTAGTGATTCGAATCCTCCAGACACTCCTTGGAAACCTTACGGGGCAGTTCTACTGTTATATAGGGTCACTATGAGTCAGAACTGATTCAATGGCAGTGGGTTTGGTTTGGTTTGGTTTAATGAAATATGGAGATGAATAGCAAGAAAGGATAGATAATGTAAGGATGGAGATTGAAACTAAGAAAGAATAATAAGAAAACTATAGTAACCAAAAACACAGTGATAGAAAATAATTTCTTTGATGATAAAGTCTTAGTTATCTAGTACTGCTGTAACAGAAATATCATAAGTGAGTGGTTTTAATTAAAAAACAGAAATTTATTTACTTACAGTTCAGGAAGGAAGGAAGAAAGAATATTTAGATGAAAAAAGAGGAGAAGCTGAAGAAAATGTTAGTAGTTGCTTCAAGTCAAGTCAGCAACCTTATGTATAATGGAATGAAACACTGTCAGATCCTGTTCTGTCTTCACAATTATTGATATATTTGAGCCCATTTTTGCAGCTATTGTGTCAATCTATCTCTAGGAGAATTTCCCTCATTTTCCATGACCCTTTGTTTTACCAAACGTGATATCCCTTCATAGGGATTGATCTTAGCTGATGACACCCTCAAAGGTGAAGTCTTGCCATACTTGCTCCTAAGGAGCGTTCAAGGACTGGCGATCTTCTTCTGAAAAATAACAAATGAAAGGTGCATAGTATATTGTAAAAAGATAGCAATCAAAGGTTATGATTCTAGCTTTACAACCATTTTCTTTAGACTCCAAAGGAGGTTTACATAAAGTCTTGTTACCTTTAATGTGTTCTGTGAAAGAGATGATAGATCTCTATTCCTGATAGAGCTCATTTGAATTAATATGGCAAGCTAAGACACTGTAAGTAATTAAAAAACATCTTTTTCCCCATCTTAATGACTCCGAGATCTGGTTTCATCTTATAATCAATGTCATCCTAAAATTATAATTGGCAGCATTTCTTTCTTCCTTAATTATAAAAAAAAGTACCTTTTTATATTCAATAACATATTTGAGTCTTTAAAAGATAGCATGCCAATGTACAAGTATGTATCATGAGTTTTGGAAAATATGATAAATGATGCATGCTATAGCCAGGACAAAAATAATTTTCATGTAAGAAAAGTAATATCCTTCAGAAAAAACATATAAATGAATAATAAGATAAACTATATGATGTTTAAAAAATATATATATATGATGTTTATGTACTACTTTGTTGTGAATTTCAGAATTTGATTCCCTTACTCTGGATAGTAAAAAGCATGCAATAAGCAGTAATAGTTTACAATAATCCTAAAATATTTTCCCCCTTTGAGTCATCATATAATATTTAGGCAGAAAATAAAGAGACTCACATACCCATGAAACGGGTATATTGCATATACAGGATCAAAGAGATAAGTACACAAAATCTACTTTGTATTTCCTCATTGCTTTATCTTCTTAAATTTTCACAGTAAAGGCATTTCTTCCTTACTTCTGGGAGCACAAAAAAGTAAACAAATGAACAAACAAAAAACCTCAAAGAGTTGCATTACATTTCCATTAACCCCTGTTGTTGATATTAGGTGCCCTCGAGTTGGTTCCAACCCACAACAACCCCATGTACAACAGAACAGGACTGTCCAGTCCTGCACCATCCTCACAATCATTGCTCTGCTTCAGCCCATTGTTGCAGCCACTGAGTCAATCCATGTTGTTGAGTCTTCCTCTTTTTCACTGACCCTCTACTTTTTTCTACTTTACCAAGCATGATGTCCTTCTCCAGGAAATGGTTCCTCCTGATATTATATACAAAGCACTTAAGATGAAGTCTCCCCATCCTCCCTTCTAAGGAACATTCTGGCTGTACTTCTTCCAAGACAGATTTGTTTGTTCTTTTGGCAGTCTATGGTAGATTCAATATACTTCAACAACACCACAATTCAAAGGCGTCAACTCTTTTTTGGTCTCCCTTATTCATTGTCCAGCTTTCACATGCATATGATGAGACTGAAAATACCATGGCTTGGATCAGGCACACCTTAATCTTCAGGGTGACATCTTTGCTCTTCAACACTTTGAAGAGGTCCTTTGCAGCAGATTTGCCCAATGCAATACATCTTTTGATTTCTTGACTGCTGCTTCCATGGCTGTTGATTGTGGATCCAAGTAATCCTTGACAACTTCAATCTTTTCTCCGTTTATCATGATGTTGCTCATTGGTCCAGTAGTGAGAATTTTTCTTTTCTTTATGTTGAGGTGTAATCCATACCGAAGGCTGTGGTCTTTGATCTTCATTAGTTAGTGCTTAAAGCCCTCTTTACTTTCAGCAAGCAAGGTTGTGTCATCTGCATAACGCAGGTTGTTAATGACTCTTCCTCCAATCCTGATGCCCCGTTCTTCTTCATGTAGTCCAGCCTTTCGGATTATTTGTTCAGCATGCAGATTAAATAGGTATGGTGAAAGAATACAACCCTGACGCACACCTTTCCTGACTTTACACCAATCAGTATCCCCTTGCTCTGTCCGAACAACTGCCTCTCGATTTATGTAAAGGTTCCTCATGAGAACAATTAAGTGTTCTAGAATTCCTATTCTTCGCAGTGTTATCTATAGTTTGTTATGATCAACACAGTCGAATGCCTTTGCATAATCAATAAAACACAGGTCAACATCCTTCTGGTATTCTCTGCTTTCAGCCAGGATCCATCTGACATCAGCAATGATATCCCTGGTTCCACGTCCTCTTCTGAAACCGGCCTGAATTTCTGGCAGTTCCCTGTTGATACACTGCTGCGGCCACTTTTGAAGGATCTTCAGCAAAATTTTGCTTGCATGTGGTGTTAATGATATTGTTCTATAATTTCCAAATTCGGCTGGATCACCTTTCTTGGGAATAGGCATAAATATGGATCTCTTCCAGCCAGTTGGCCAGGAAGCTGTCTTCCATATTTCTTGGCATAGATGAGCGAGCACCTCCAGTGTTGCATCTGTTTGTTGAAACATCTCAATTGATATTCCTTCAATTCCTGGAGTCTTGTTTTTTGCCAATGCCTTCAGAGCAGCTTGGACTTTTTCCTTCAGTACCATCGGTTCCTGATCATATGCCACCTCTTGAAATACATCGAGAGAAAGAAAATATATATTCCCATAAGATTTCCTAAATTTACTATAGTGGGTTGTTAAGGAAGCCTGGAGGCAAAGTGGTTAAAACATTTGACTGCTAACTGACAGTTCAGAGGTTTGAAACTACCAGCGGCTCCATGGGAGAAAGATGTGGCAGTCTGCTTTTGTAAAGAGTTAAAGCCTTGAAAATCCTATGGGGTCATTGTGAGTTGGAATTGACTCCATGGCAGTGGTGGTAGTGGATTGAATGGAGGTTGTCAAAAATATGCCCAGAGCTTAATCTCTGGAGCTTGTGAATGTGATATTATTTAGAAAAAAAGTTCTTTGCAGTTGAGATCATTCTGGGTTGTCTGGTGAGCCCTAAATCAAATGACAAGTGTCCATATATAAGATTCACAAAGGAGAGACACAAGAAGTAGAGGTGAGAGCATGTGAAGACAGAAACAGAGACTTGAGTGAAATAGGAATAAAGATTAACTACGGCCACTGGAAGCTGGAAGAGGTCAGGAAGGATTCTCCCATAGAACTTCCAGAGCGAGTATGGCCCTGCTGACACCTGACTTCTGGCCTCCAGAGCTGTGAGAATGTAAACATCTGCTGTTTTAAGCCACCTACATCGTGGTGATTAGTTACAGCAGCCTCGGGAAACTAATAAAGATACTTTCTCATGAAATTAGTTAGATTAAACTACAGTAAAAAATAATCATTCCTAGTGTATTGTAAGTACATGAAACAATAAGATTATGTCACCATCCTTTTATTAAAATATTAAATAAGATAAAAGTTATAGATGGACCTTAAATTAATTGTAAAATATTTCCAACAAAGATCAGAAATAGACAAAACATTGAGAAATCTCTTTTAGCGTCAGTTGCTATGAAATTGACTTAGCTTCTAAAAAAGAAAACAGTGACTTCTGACAGAAAAATGAGAAATATATAACTTGCTTTTTACCTTTGTAGCTAATTAAATTTCTTTATGTGTGAATTTTAATAGTGTTCAGTTTCTTCCACAAAAAATGATATATATTGTTTCAAGACTCCATGACATGCCATATTTAACTAAATAGCTAGTTTACATGTTTCAGTAGCATTATAAATTATTTAAATTGTTCATTTTTAATTTTTAACAAGCAAAGCAATGTTGTTAGAGTGGATGAAAGCAACATAGAAGACAATATAAAAGAATATCTTTATAAAGTTAGAGCAGGGTAAGATTTCTTCAGTGGAATGAACAAATATTCCAAACAAGAAAAAAAAACTGTGATAAATTTGACTACTTTAAAATAAAAATTTTTGCCCCCGAGACACCATAAAATATAAAAATTCAAGCTATAAAATGAGATAGTAGAATTATAAGTACACGTTTTAAAAAACTGTTTACATTTTATATAAAAATATTCTAAGAATAATGCTTAACCTCACTATAAATTAGGGAAATTCAGGCAATGCAAATCATTGTTTTTAATACCACTATTTAGCAAAACTTTAAATCTCAAATCTACATGTTGATGAAATTCTAGAGCTAAAATTGTTATAATATCTTAGCAGGAATGTAAATTGGCAACACTTTTCTGGAAAGTGTATTGAAATTATAGATTTGAATAGATAGGTACCTGTAATGGATTGAATTATGTCCCCCAAAATACCGGTCAACTTGGTTGGCCACATGTGGTCCTCCACCATTTTGTGATTGTAATTTTATGTTGAGAGGATTAGGGTGGGATTGTAACACCACCCTTACTCAGGTTACCTCCCTGATCCAATGTAAAGGGAGTTTCCCTGGTGCATGGCCTGAAAAAAAACAAAAAAAACCCAGTGCCGTGGAGTCAATTCCGACTCATAGCAACCCTATAGGACAGAGTAGAACTGCTCCACAGAGCTTCCAAGGAGTCCCTGGCAGATTCAAAATGCCAACCCTTTGGTTAACAGCCATAACGCTTAAGCACTACTCTACTGGGTGTGGCCTGCACCACCTTTAATCTCTCAAGAGATAAAAGGAAAGGGAAGCAAGCAGAGAGTTGGGAACCTCATACCACCAAGAAAGCAACACTGAGAGCAGTGCGTGTCCTTTGGACCTGAGGCTCCTGTGCTGAGATGTTCCCAGACCAAGGGAAGACTGATGACAAAGACCTTCCTTCAGAGGCAACAGAGAGAGAGACTTCCCCTGGAGCTGGCACCTGAATTCAGACTTCTAGACTACTGGAAGGTGAGAGAATAAACTTCTCTTTGTTAAAGACATTCACTTGAGGTATTTCTGCTATAGCAGCACTAGATAACGAAGACAGTGTCTGTGGTATGACTCAAGATACACATAACTAGACATATACTCATGAGAAATTTTTCCATAAGTAAAATTGAAACTATGATATTTTTCCTAGCATTAATATTTGTATGCCACAAAAAATGGCAAAATGCAAATGCTATCAATAAAAGAATGGATGTATGGATCGTGGTAAGGAGTACCATTTTGCAGTGAAAATAAAGGAAATTCTGCTGTAAAGACCAACATGGATAAGACTTGCCCATATAACATGTAGGGGGAAAAAAGGTACAAAATGCTACATATAGTAACATATGTTTTCTGTGCTGTCCAGTATGCATATTCTTATTATTCAAAAATTAAAATTTAACAACATTGTATTTGGAGGCTCATACAAATGAAGGAAAGCAAAACAAGTACAAGAGGATACTCATCCAATCAGGTCAACTCACACAATTAGGAAAGAACACACAGGGAAAATAAACATATATGTAACGTTATATGTTTCTTTAAGAGCTAACAGATTATACTACAAGGTAGAGCAATTTAATTTGCTGACTAAACCGTATTTTTTGTGGCAAATATAACAGCAAAAGAGGTGCTGAGAAATTTACAAGAGGTTTTTATTTATTTTTTCCTGTTAAAAATGTTTCAAGAATTAGTTAAACATAGACAGATCTTTAAAGATATGTGGAATTTAGAATCACAAACAGTGTGATTCTAAACAAATAATTTCATTTGTCAGATCTCATTTTTTTCTGATTTGTAACATTAATTGGATTATACCAAAGTATCTCTATGACACATCTGTTGTAACGTTCTAGAATTCACTTGTTTTATAGTGGCTTTCAAGGTAGGGGTGGGAATGGGTGAATGAGTGGATACTGAATTGAAGGAGTGATCATTGACAGGATAGTTTCATGTTGTGTAGAAGGAAGAAATGACTACATATAGAAAACTGAAAGACAAGATTTTAATGAATCTTTTAGTCACATTGTTATATAGTCCACATACTTTTTCATTTTTAAGTAAACACTGTGATGTCTTTTCATATTGCCTATAAAAATAAGAAAAATGCTTTGTTCAATTAATGTCAAAAAATATTTTAATGCCTAAGCATGTCGATCTCAATTTTTCCCTTCCCCACATCTCAACTTCTTTTTAAAATAAAGTTATTCCCATAACTGATGCACCTAATTTTATATATGGGCACCTTTTGGTGCTTTTGCAAGCTTCATCTTTTATAATCTATATTGTACATCTACACCAAATGAGCTTTCTTGATAAAAACAGATTACCCTTTGACATTCTTTTGTATCTACTTATAAATTTCTATTTAGTGATGTCATTTTTTTTTCCAGTTTAATAATAATCTATTTCCAAATGATTTATGATTGGGATTTTTTTCAAATTTTTAAGTTGGTCTTAAAATTAAGTGTGTCCTACACATTCTAAATCTTTGTATATCAGTAATCTCTTCCTTGTATATTTAATTATATTTTCCCAAATTGAAAGCTATAGTAATTTTCTAATCCAATCTATGCCTGAAAAGTAGCTTACTGTAATTTATATTAATTTATTTAGTTTCACGTTATTAGAGCTTTCTGCAGCATTCAATTGTTTTTCCCTTTTTGAATGTGCACATTTTACCTCTAATGACACTGTGCATTTAAACCCGGCTTTTTTTCCTACTATCTTCTCCATGCTATTAGTATGCAAATTTTTAGCACAGTGGGTAAAAATGTTCATTATTTGCTAAATACATTCAAAATAATAAAAAGATATTCAATGTAATATGATATTTCACCTTAAAGGAAAAAAATATGCTTCACTTAAGTTTTATTCTAATAAAAAAAACCATTGTTTTTCATTATGCAGTATTTCACCTAAAATATTAAACTAATTCTCCCTCCTTCTCAAAGCACAATACCTTTAATCATCAGGTAGCTTCACGGGTTAAAAGCCAGAGTCTTTCTCATTTCCCTCCTTTCCTTGAAGTGGCTTGCTTAGCTAGAATCTTCCTTATCTTGCCTCCCCTAAGGCAATGCTGTAACAGATTCTGGGAGAGACTCAGTAATTGCTATGAGGTGCTTGATTCTCTCCTGCTGATTGTCACTGAAAACAATTGAACATCATTTCCTTGAATATGTTAGTGCTACAAATTAGCTCTTTACTTTGACAGCACTCTGTTCCAAATCAGTGACTTTTTCAATTATTCTTATTCCTTCCATTTTTAATTCTCTTCTGCTTGAGAAGATTGCTTTTGGTGTCTCAATTGGTGTTCAACTTTTCCATAATGTAGGCGAACTTATTTTGAAGAGTATTTTAGAGAAAACACTCTCCTTGACTATGTTATGGCTTCCTTGTCATTCTGAATATGTATATTTGATTAAAAAGAATAAGCGTTTCAGTCAATGTTCTCTATAGAAGAAGATGAACGTCAAACACTGGCTGTAGTTACTTTAAAACGTACAATGCAGTGTCACATATTCAAATATCTGAGAAAATCTTCATTATGGAAAACTATTTGTTTAACCAACATTTCACAGATTTATTGATTTATTATTTATTAGCTATGAACATACTATATAATTTGTGTGGTAGGCTGTATAAAATACATGGAAATAGGAGTTTAGTAACTCTGTGTTCTGCCAGCCATCTCACTAAAATTGAGACAGAATTAATAATATCCTAACTACTAAGAATTATACTCTCATCTGTTGGAGTAGGCTGTAGTATTCCACAAGAAGACATAGCTATGAAATGCTAATGGCAGAAAGCTCAGGAGAAATATGGAAGAAATGGTAAACAAACCGAAGACCTCCTTTCAAGAAAGAAGGCCCTATAACAGACACAATTAAGTGCTAGTAGTCTAGATGGGAAGAGTAGAGTTGGTAAGCATACAGAATACAGTGTGCAGAATATCAAGATTTTAATGTAAATCAAGATGTAAGTACAAGTAAAAAATCTATGCCTAATTCAATCTTCATGAAAGAAAATATGCATAGCGTGAAATGCAGCAAAAAAAAAAAAAAAAGAAGAAGCATGATTATGGATAATCTAAGGAGCCCTGGTGGTGCAGTAGTTAAGCTCTTGGTTGCTAATTGCAAGGTCGGTGGTTCGAATGCACCAGCAGCTCTGCTGGAGAAAGATATGACAATTTGCTTCCATAAAGATTTACAGCCTTGGAAACCCTTCGGGGGCAGTTCTACTCTGTCCTATAGGGTCAATATGAACTGGAGTTGACTCAACAGCACTTTTTTTTTTTTAGTTTCATTGGACAAGAAACAAGCCACGATGATGACAGAAAAACAACTATACATTAGAAAATGTCGAATGATATAACTATGGCTTAATAAAAGCTAGACATCTTCTAAATTGAAGGAAGTTATATCCCTCTAAGTAGAGAACATCTGAGGAATTACAGAGAGGAATGCAAACATAGGCTACCATTTATTGAGAAACTGGCTGCCTAAAAACTTTTTGACTATTAAGAGATAATAAGGGAAACATGCAAGATGTTTGTTGTGTTACATTTTCTTGGGGCTAAAAAAAATAGACACTTAAAGCAGTTTTGTTTAATTTTTTGTATGAGGTTTTTTGTTTAGTTTTGTTTTGTTTTCCTGGTATCACCATCCAGCTTGTTGGACATACTCTGGGGGAAATTACATATATACTGTTTTTTGGTAAAAAATATGAACACAGTGCTTCTATGAAAATACCTCATGGAGGGAGGGCACGGTTGGCAAACATGTAGAAGGTGCACATTCCTTGTATAAAAATCATGAAAATGATGATAATGATAAAGTACCTAATGACTATAAATTTTTCCCTTTTTCATTTTTTTCAGATATTTAAATTTCTGTACTACTTGCTCATGTAGATGATTATTAAGAAGTAAACATCACTGACTTGATAGAAAATCCCAGAAAATATTGATCCCTAATGCACTCGATAGTACAGCGAGAAGCACAGAAATTGACTTTCGTAGTGATTCTGAAGAGTCCAATTCTGAATGTGAAGAAGTTAAATTTATTTATTATTTTTATGCCTACATTAGAGAAATACAGGAGCAAAAAATAATAATTTAAATTATATGCCTAAAACCTATTTTTAAAAAGTCTGAAAAGAGCTTTTTGATTAAGCAAAACATTCTAAGTTTAAAAGATTTTTGATATACTTTAACTGCAAGTATTTTTTTTCTTCCTACTGAAATACAAAATAAGGCTGCATCATGAAATCAATGGCGTTAGAATCGATGAAATAAATATTTGAGAGATAGTCATTGAATTAAATCTCAATCTGACACATCCCTGACCTGTTCCTTAGTTGTATGTCAAGTTCTTTGGTTTATGCAAATACAAGTATTGTGGGTAAAAGGCATTTGTGCATAAAATTCTTTATTCCACTTCATTTAAATTTTTTGTGGTACAAATCTATACAGCAAAACATTTCCCATTTCAACATGTTTTAGTTGTTCCATTCAGTAACAATTACGTTCAACAGACTGGGCAACTATTAACACTACGGGTTTCCAAATTTTTTCCATTACTCTTAACGGAACCTCCGTATCCTCTAAGCAATGATTCCCCTTTCCCACCTCCCTCCACTGTAACCTCTAATGAACTTTGAGCTCTGTACTATTGCCTATTCTAGGTATTTCATACAAATGAAATCGTACAATATTTGTATTTTTTGTGCTCAGCTGTTTCACTGAACATAATATCTTCAAGTTTAATAATTGTTATAGCATGTATCAGGACTTCATTTCTATTTATGGCCATTCTATGTATATACCACATTTCGTTTATATAATGATGATGGACATTCAGTTGATTCCACCTTTTGGGCTATTGTGAATAGTGCTGCAATGAAAATTGGTATAAAAATATTTGTTTGCATTCTTGCTTTCAACTCTTTGGAATGTACTTAGGAGTAGAATTGCTGGATGGTATTTCAAGAGCATACATTAAATTTTTGAAGAATAGTCCGAAAGTTTTCCAAAGCAGCTGAGCCATGTTACATTAGATGAAGGTTCCAATTTCTCTACTTCCTAGCCAAGAACTGTTTCTTTCTTTCTTTTTTTTTTTTAATCATAGCCCTTGTATTGAGGATAAACTAGTATTTTATTATGGTTTTTATTTATATTTCACTAATACATTATGCATCTTTTCATGTGCTTTTTGGCGATTTCTATATCTTCTCTGGTGAAATGTCTGTTCGAGACCTTTGCTCATTTATTGATTGGGCTGTTTGTATTTTTTTTTTTTTTTTGGTTGTTGTTAAATTGCATGAGTTCTTTACATATTCTGGATTATAAGCTTGTATATGTGGTTCCCCAAATATTTTCTCCCAGTCTGTATGTTGTCTTTTCAGTTTATTGGGAAAGTCCTTTGATGCACAGAAGATTTTAATATTGATGAAGTTCCATTTATCTATTTTATCTTTTGTTACTCATGCTTTTGTAGTCATATCTGAGAAGCCATTGTCAAAAATGATATCCCAAAGCATTGTCCCTACGTTTTCTTCTAAGAGTTTTATGGTTTTAATTTTTAAATTTAGGTTCTTAATCAATTTCGTTTTAATTTTCATATATTGGCCCAGCTTCATTACTCTGATGTAAAATTCCAGTTGTCCCAGCACCATTTATTATAGAGATGATTCTTTATTGAATAGACTTAGCATCTTTGTCAAAAATCAATTGACCATAGATGTAAGAGTTTACTTATGGACTCTCAATTCTATTTCATTTTTTTTTATATATCCATTATTATACCAGTACCAGGTGGTTTTGATTACTATAGCTTCATAATACATTTTCAGGTCAGGAAGTGTGAGTCTTACTACTTTGTTCTTCTTTTTGAAGATCATTTTGGTTATTCAGGGCCCCTTGCAGTTTCACATAAATATGAGAATTGGATTTTCCTTTTCTGCAAGAAAGGCTATTGGAATTTGCTTTGAATCTATAGATTGTTTTGGGTATTATTAACATCTTACAATAATGCCTTTCAATTCAGGAACAAACACAAAATGTCCTCCCATTTATTCAGGTATTCTTTAATTTCTTTCAGTAATGATTTATAATTTTTAGTGTACAAATCTTTCACTTTGGTTAAATGTATTCCCAGGCATTTTATTAAATTAGAGGCTATTGCAAATTCATTTTTTCCTAAATTTCCTTTTCAGAATGATCATTGCTGATAAACAGAAACCAGACTGATTTTTGTTTGTTGATCTTGTACCCTACCATTGTGCTAAATTCATTTATTGGCACTGGTAGCTTCGTTACGGGTTTTTTGAGATTTTCATATGTAGGATTATGTTATCTGCTAATAGTTTTACTTGTTCCTTTTCAATTTGGATGCCTTTCTTTTTTTTTTACTGCCTAATTTTTCTGGCTATTCCTTCCATTAAATATTTATTTCCAGTAAAATATTAAATAGAAGTGGTGAGAGCATGTATCCTTGTCTTGTTCCTGATCTTACAGGGAGAGTGCTCTGTCTTTTTTAACTGAGAATGATGTGAACTGTGGGTTTTTTATTAATGCCCTTTATAATATCAATAAATTTCCTTCCATTTCTAGCTTGTTAAGTGTTTTGATCATGAAACGGTGTTGGATTTTGTCAAACGCCTTTTCTGTATCAATTGAGATAATTATGTTGTTATCTTCCTTAGCTCTATTAATGTTTTATGTTACATTGATCAATTTTTCTAATGTTGAATCACTCTTGTATTCCTGGGATAAATCCCACTTAATCATGCTGTATAATATTTTTAATATGGTGTTGGATTTGTTTTTCCACTATTTTCTTTATATTTTTGTGTTTTTTTTTAAATTTATATTCATAAGGGACATTGATCTGCAGTTTTCTTGTGTTTTGTTGTCTGGCTTTGGTAGCAGGATAACCCTAGCCCAAAACCAAACCAAACCCAGGGCCATCGAGTCGATTCTGACTCATAGCGACCCTATAGGACGAGTAGAACTGCCCCATAGAGTTTCCAAGGAGTGCCTGGTGGATTTGCACTGCCGACCCTTTGGTTAGCAGCTGTAGCACTTAACCACTATGGCACCAGGGTTTCCAGGGTAACCCTAGCCTAGTAAAATTACTGAGGAGGTGTTTCCTTGTCTTCTACTTCTTGGAAAATTTTAAGAAAAGATTAGATTCACATGTTCTATAAATGTTTTACTCTGTCCTATATGGTTGCTATGAATCGGAGTTGGCTCGACGGCAATGAATTTGTTATTTTTGGCTTTGGGTTGGCTAGTTGGAATCTATCCTTGAAGAAGTCCTGATCACCCTGCTGAGAACAGTCCTACTAGTTAGTAAGTGTTGCCTAAAATATTGAGTAAATGGTATGCAGACATAACATCTGTCAAAGTTGTTCACCTAACCATGGACATACATCTTGTTCTTCAAAAAGGGCAATGGACATACCAGGGCTTCGTACTGCTAGCTTCTTTTTCTGGTACTGTGGCGGGAGTCAGGGGGTGAATTTTCAGGGGAACAGTCTGCCTCCCATCGAGGCAGCCTAAGTAAAGAAAGGCCTCAGGCCCGGAACATCTCTGATAAGGAGGCTGGGAATTGGGTGGCCTTTTCTCCCCCAGCACCTTTTCCTTACTGGAGAGATCTATCCTCTACACTGGGCACACAGTAACTTTCTCTGTTTCTTGAACGTGTGAGCACTATAGGAGACCTGGACAGCTCCACCGTTCTCCCCAGCCTAGAGGGAATGGGGTGTCTTGACTACAGCACTAGAGGGGTGAACACAGAACCTCTGCCTTGCACTAGCTGTATGTAGGGACAATCCTGCAGGCTATGGGAGACTGGCGCCCACTAGGAAAGCTCATCTTGCTTTATCTCTTTTCTGTGTGAGTAAAGCATTTACCCATACCTTAATAGATTGTGTGTGGTCAGTGTTTTTTGTTTGTGACCTCAAACCCTGGTACAACACCAGGAAATTGTCCATTTCATCAAAGCTATTTACTTTGTCAGCAGCAATTTTTTTAGTATTCTTCTAAGATCATTTTTATACCTCCAGTAATGTCAACATTAGTATTTTTTGTTTGTTTTCTGTAGCAAAATATTTTAAGCCCTCGTTTTTTTCTTTTGTATTTTGGTATGTTCTTTGTTGTTACCATGAAGATTACATTTAACACCTCACAATTATGACTTGTGCTGAATTGATATCAACTTAACTTGAGTAACTACAAAAACTCTATTCCTATACTTCTTCCCTGACATTTACGTCATCACCAATAACATGCTTTGTGGCATAAATTTATGTTTATAATTTTGTATTTATCATTAAAACATGAAGGACTTAACAACTAGAATTACTTGTCAAAATTTTCTTAACACTGGCCTTTATACTTGCTCATGAAATTAACTTTAATGGAAACCTATTTTTCTGTGCACAGCTTCAAGTTATTGTCAGACATCCTTTCCTTTACAACTGAAGTACTCCCTTTCGCATTTCTTGTAGGGCACTTCAATTGTTGTTAGTTACAGTACAGTTGGTTTCAACTCATAGCAACACTATACACAACAGAACAAAACACTGCCTGGTCATGGGCCATTCTTTCAATCATTGTGATGTTTGAGCCAGTCATTGCAGCCCCTGTGTCAATATGTCTCATGAGGGCCTTCCTCTTTTTTGCTGACCCTTACTTTACCAAGCATGTTGCCCTGTCCAGGGACTGGACCCTCCTGATAACATGTTTAAAGTATGTGGGACAAAGTCTTTCCAGCCTCACTTCTAAGGAAAATTATGGCTGTACCTCCTTTAAGACAGATTTTTTGTTCTTCTGGCAGTCCATGGTATATTCAGTATTCTTCACCAACACCATAATTCAAAGGCATTGATTCTTCTTCAGTCTCCCTTATTCATTGTTCAGCTTTCCCACACGTGTGAGGTGGTTGAAAATATCATGGCTTGGGTCAGGCTCACCTTAGTCCTCAAGGTGACATCTTTGCTTTTTAACACTTTAAAGAGGTCTTTTGCAGCAATTTGCCCAATGCAATGTGTCACTTGATTTCTAGACTATTGCTTCCATGGGCATTGATTGTGAATCCAAATAATCAGTGAAATCCTTGACAATTTCAGTATTTCCCCATTTATTATGATGCTGCTTATTGGTCCATTTGTGAAGATTTTTGTTTTCTTTGTGTTGAGGTACAATCCGTACTGAAGGCTGTAGTCTTTGATCTTCATCAGTAAGTGCTTCAAGCCCCCTTCACTTTCAGCAAGCAGGGTTGTGTCATCTGCATATCACAGGTTGTTAATGAGTCTTCCTCCAATCATGATGCCTCATTCTTCTTCATATAGTCCAGCTTCTCAGATCATTTCCTCAACATACAGACCGAATAAGAATAGTAAAATGAAACAACCCTGACCCACAATTTTCCTGACTTTAAAACACACACTATCCTCCTGTTCTGTTTGAAAGGCTGCCTCTTGGTATATGTACAGGTTCCTCATGAGCACAATTAAGTGTTCTGGAATTCCCCTTCTCAAAATTTTATCCATAATTTGTTATGATCCACACAGTCAAATGCCATTGTGTAGTCAGTAAGACACAGGTAAACATCTTTCTGGTATTCTCTGCTTTCAGCCAAAATCCATCTGACATCAGCAATGACATCCCTCTTTCCATGTCCTCTTCTGATGTGGCCTGAACTTCTGGCAATTTCCTGTCCATGTACTGCCAAATTACTTATGAATTATCTTCAGAAAAATTTTACTTGTGAATGATATTAACGATATCATTTAATAATTTTTGCATTTTGTTGGACCACCTTTCTTTGAAATGGGCACAAATATGGATTTCTTCCAGTCAGTTGGCCAGAAAACTCTCTTCCAAATTTCTTGACATAGATAAGTGAGCATCTGAAGCACTGCATCCATTTGCTGAAACATCTCAATTGGTACTTCATCAATTCCTGGAGCCTTTTTCTTCTGCCACTCCCTTTAGCACAGCTTGGGCTTCTTCTTTCAGTATGATCAGTTCTTGATCATCACCTATCTCCTAAAATGGTTGAATGTCAACCAATTCTTTTTGGTACAGTGACTCTGTAGTCCTTCCATCTTCTTTTGATGCTTTCTGCATTGTTCAATATTTTCCCCATAGAATCCTTCAATATTGCTACTTGAGGCTTAGATTTTTCTTCAGTTCTTTCAGCTTGAGAAATACTGAGTGTGTTCTTCCCTTTGGTTTTCTAACTCCCGGACTTTGCACACTTCATTTTGATACATACTTATATAAAGTAAAAAAAGCTGAAGAAGTTTATCACCACTAGGGAAGACCTAGTGGTAACAACCTCCCTCAGCTTTTTAACTTTAATTTATTCAATGCAGTAATGTCTTAATTTTGTCTTGATTCTTGAAAGACAGTTTTGCTGGTTATAGTATTCTTTGTTGACCGTCCTTTTCTTTTAGCACTTTAAATGTGCCATTTACTGCCTCTAAATAATGTGTTTTGGTTTGAATCTATTTGGGTATAGCCTACTTGGAGTTTTTGGAGCTTCTTGGGTTTGTAGATTCATGTCCTTTGTCAGATTTGGAAAGTTTTCTGCCATTATTTCTTCAAATATTCTTTCTGTCCCTTTTTCTCCCTCATCTCCTTCTGGAATTCTCATGATGTGTGTGTTAGTTCATATGATGTTGTTGCTGTTTTTGTTTGTGCCACTGAGTAAATTCAAACTCATAGCAACCCTATAGGGTAGAGCAGATCTGCCCCATAGTGTTTACTAGACTGCAATTTGATAGTGTCCCATATTTCCATTATTCTATGCCAGCAGTCTTTAGCCTTCTCTAATGTTGCTCTTCAAACTTCATTATTTTGATTACCTTATATTCTAGTTCACTGATTTATACTCTACCAGGTCTGGGTAAATGATTATGAATATAACTTCAGTTTTTATCCATATACCACTGGTTTTGTTTTATAAATCATAGCATTTTGAATACACTTTATTTGTAAATTTCTTGTTTAACTAAATAATCCGTATCCATTTTAGGGATGATATTTAAAATGTAGAATAAACACTAAAATAGGCTGGTCAGCAAACATCCACTATCAATTATATTAGTAAATATCATTGGCAATAAGGGGGACAGCTAACCTTCCAAGGATGATTTTAGAAGAAAAACAATATATTTAATTGCTTTCCAGAACAACACTGATGAGGTTGTTTAAGACTTTCTTAATTTTTAATGGGATTTTAATTTTTAAAGGAACAAAGCCAAGGTTTAATTATACTTCGCTGCCCTTACGGATAGTTTTTATCCATGAGTATATAGCAGTATCTACAACAAGTGTTGTTCTTTTTTTATACACAGGAAGGAAATTAAGCCCAGAGAAGTGTTAAGTGACTTGCTAGAGGTCATAGAATTCATCAGTGGAATAGCTGGACATGTAATAGAATCACAGATGTCTTTCCTAATCTCATTTATCAACCCAAACATTTTTCTATTCTTAAGCTCCTTAGTTGTCCTGTCACAATAAGAACAAGCATTGGAGACATTCATGGGTTAGAAAGAAAACTTATGTTTTGGAGATTATTATTTTTTGAAAAATCTTATTCTTTATCAAGCTAGATTAGAAATAGGGAAAGAGAAAGCTTGAAAAGTTGCTATTTGATTGAATAAATAATACTTTATGGTAACAAACATTTAAATATTTTTTTCTCTAAATTAAAAACTAATTAATATGTTTCCAAATGTATTTTCTAAAATTAAGTTCTGATATATTTAGAATTCTATCAACTCAGAAGTACTATAATACCTGGACATTCAGTATCGATTCTCTTTAGACTGAATTGTGCAGACATTGCCCTGCCATATGTCCTTGAATCAGTATTGCAGAAATCCAATTGCCCTATCCTTAACCTCTTTCATGACTGCTGGTTTTAGTTATTGGGTATATGAGGCCTGCAAAATAGCAATGTCCCCCTGGGTATCATGATAATGGAAATTAAACAAACACAGGTACTGAAGCAAGCTTAACAATTCAATGTCACAAGCAGGAAAATACATGCAGCTCTAAATTTTATCACAATTAAATCCTCCTGTCGGTTTGTTATACCCTTCAACTCTCAATGTGAAAATTGTAATTATCTATTTACTTTAAAAAATTGTTAATGATGTATTATATACTTGCAATGGAAACTATGTAATATTGATTGGAGTCTCTTGACAGAAAAAGGCATGTAAGCTAATATGTCAGAAAAGCATTGCATGAGCAACTAATGCTTTTTCTATTGGTTTCTTGACCTTGGAAAAAGACAATGAGTTTCCAAACATGCTCTGAGTGATATTCCTCAGAGACAAAGTATATCTGTATTCGTATTATTACAAAAATGTTATTATAATGATTTTGAGCTCTGTATTTCTATAAGTTTATTTCAAATCTTTGCAAATAAGAAGATGGTAGTCTTTGTCGGGAGAAAAAAACAAACAAAACAGACCTTACTTAGATTCGATGTGTCTTAGTCATCTGGTGCTGCCGTAACAGTGGATGGCTTTAACAAAGAGAAATTTATTTCCTCACAGTAAAGTAGGCTAAACGCCCAAAGTCAAGGCGTCAGCTCCAGGGAAAGGCTTTCTGTCTCTGTCAGCTCTGGAAGAAGGTCCTTGTCCTCAATCTTCTCATGGTCAAGGAGCTTGTCAGGCACAGGGACCCTGGGTCCAAAGGATGTGCTCTGCTCCTGGTGCTGCTTTCTTGGTGGTATGAGGTCCCCAACTCTCTGGTTGCTTCCCTTTCCAATTATCTCTTGAGAGATAAAAGGTGGTGTAGACCACACCCCAGGGAACCTCCCTTTACACTGGAACAGGGAGGTGACCTCAGTAAGGGTAGTATTACAATCCTACCTTAATTCTCAACATAAAATTACAATCACAAAATGGAGGACAACCACACAATACTGGGAATCATGGCCTAATCAAATTGACACATATTTTTGGGGGGACACAATTCAATGCATGACAGTGTATATATTTTGATACCTCAGAATATAATCAAGAATTTATGTAAAAGAAATGTATTGCACATGTAGTTTGCTCTAAAGGTTGTCCCAGACTCCAAGTACCCACTAGAGTACTGGTATGAAAATTTCATCAAGTGGTACCAACCACTCCATAGGTGCCATGTGCATTTACCCTGATAAAGTCATACAAACAAGGCATATACAGGGTGTCGGCAATATTGAAAGCCATTGTAATTACCCACAGACAACAGATAGTGGACACAGGAAAAGTCTCATCATGGGTGATCCTCCCTGGCTCAAAAACTGACTGGGCAGGGTGAAAAATTTCCACGAGCACCTCCTCTCTTTACATGATGGACAAAGGACCCCAAGTATCTTCCTCCACCTGGTTTTATATTCCAGGGTTGTATATTTCAGTGCACAGAGTGCAATGCAAATTTTCTGACCTGATCACCTGAAGAGAGGGGTAGTTAGATACGGGGACTCCAGCCTGGAATTTTTAGCCTGAAATTTTCTCTCTTTAGTCCTGCTGTTTATTTAGACAAACCATTAGGCTTCACAGGGGATATGCAATGTTTTTTCCAAAGCCCAAAGATGCTAATAGTGAGGCAAGGAACAAGAGGAGTAATTTTACCTGTCTGGGCCATTGGAAAGACTTCCGTCTCTCAGGAATGCCTTGCTACTTTTGCCTTCCCTTTGTGTAGTCTTTCTGGTGTTTATTTTTTCAAGATATAAAATTGTTTTTATCTTCTAATATGTTTGGCTTCTGCTGTAGATGTAGTGGAGCAGCTTGTAAGAGTTTAAAAGTCTTATGAAAAACTACAGACTCATGAAATGGGGGAAAAAAACACTTTTTGACGTTGAATTGACATTGGGCAGTTAGGTCCTAGAACAAAGGGAAGTAACAGGTGATTCCATCTTCTCTTCTCTTGTGTTCTGCTTTTCCTCTCAAATTGCTGAGCACAGAGAGACTGCTAAGAGTCAGAAAAGTTGGCAGAGCTTTGGGTATTCTCACAGGGCTTAGGAGATAAAAATGAGACAAAACAAAAATTTTGGAATTTAGTATAACAAGATAGTGAGGATTCAAGGATTCAAGATTCCTAATAGAACAGAGGTGCAGAAAAATGAGACTGAAACTCAGAGCAGTTTTCCCCTCAATGAATTTGCCCTTTATTCTATACAAGGCAAGAAGGTCAAGTGTCAAGTGGAAGGTAGCTGAAAAGCAGAGCAGAGTGTTCAGAAGTCTAACAGTCCTAAGGAGTTGGAAGTTAGAGTTTAGGATTAAATAAGAGGGCTAGGAAATGATAAACCCTGGCACTCACTTGGGATCAGTAATGGCTATAGCCTGAGAGGATAGCTTGTCATGGTAGACTGAGGCTTACAAACATTAATAAAAATCATCCTCACTCCCTGATTGGATTGAAATAACTTATCCCACCCCTAAGCATGACAAAGGATAATTTGAATTTTTTCAGAGAGAGATAACATCAACTTAGGGGGTGCTGTCAGTTCCTGACCAACGCCCTGCAATTTACTATTTTACTTCAAGCCCATCGAATTTCCAAATACCAGAATCTGCATCTCTTTATCTGGTTGCTTTTTTTTTTTGGCTGGCAAAGCCCGCTGATGTATGGCAAGTCTGCAATGGAGGGAAATTAATAACTCCAAACTTACCACAAGGTGGCCTCACCTCATGACAAACACGTCAGTTCCCTTGCCCTTTGAGTGGGATATCTCTAGGCGTAAGCTCTGCTCTATTTCCTAAATGTCCTCAGTGTGACTAAGCGTCATTTTTTTTACAGTGGTGGCTGGTTTGTTAAGGCATCTTTTATATGCTCCCTTCTCTTGCATTCCCTTCCCTCTCTGATTTCTCACTACTCTATACCTGTATCCTCCAAATCTGTTGCCATGGAGGTGATTCTTCCAAATAACCTGCCTGCACTCAAACCCTTGTCTCAAGTTTTGCTTATGGAGGAATCTAAACCAAAAAAAAAATTACCCAATGCTTCTATACTTTATATAATGTCTGGTTTTCAATTCAAAAAAGATATACTAAGAAACTGAACCAAGAAAAAACAAAAGTTGAAACAGACCTTCATTCTGAATATCTAAGCACAATCTTTAATATAACTGTGATATTTAATTATCTTTCATAATTCCATAAAACATAGGTTTACAAGAGTTTTAATAATACACAATCTATTCAATATCCTAGTTTTCTTGCTGTTGGTAACAAAACTCATACAGATAGAGACTTATAATTTCATAATGACAGGTTTTTATTTATGAAACAGCAAGCTTTCTTAGTATGACTGCTGCTTAGTTTTCTTGCTGTCACACCTATTCATCTTATTTGCACTTTTACTAAATGCATCTAAAATTAGAATAAGTAGCACACGGACTACCCAACTATTCTTTCTCTGATTGAAATCTGCGTTGGAGCTTTATCCTCTTAGTACTCCTCTCACTGTAGGACCCTCTCCCCCTTATTTTCCAGTTTTGTTGAAGAGCACCTATGCCTGAAACTGAAGCCCTTCTAATTTATAATATCAATTGTATGATTTTAATTTAGGAATTTCCTATTTTGAGAATTCTCAAAGTCCCTACTCTCATCTTATTCTGTTGAGTGATTTATAAGCATTTGATAAATCTTTTATTGAGTCACATAAAAACCTCTCATTGGCTAGCAATCTATTTGCTCTATATTTTCACTATAGTTTTTTTTCACATAAAAATAAATAAACCTGTGATAAACCACACAGCTTACAAATGGGTGTGTGTGTGTGTGTGTTTATGTGTGTGTGTGTGTGTGTGTGTAGAGATAAGTGAAGGCCTCTCCCCTTGTACATGTCATAAGACAGGCTGGTTTGAACAACTCTCATACTGAGGTGGTGGATATCAGAGGTTATTCTGATACATACTTTCAATACTAACAGTATTTTCCTCTGAAACTAAAGTGCAAAGATAAAATAATTTAAAGTATATTTATTTTTTATGTACCCACCCTTCTACACAAAGTTCAATTTTGAGCAGAATGGATTTGGAATACATGGCCCAAACAGTTTTTCGACAAAACATTTAGTCAGACTATTTCTCACAAAATACTTAGTGAATTCCTAAAAGTTACATTTCATTAACCATTAATTAGGAAAAAAAAAAAAACCTGATACTATATCATATTTAAAGTAACTTGATATCTGGATAAATTTAATAATTTGTTTTCCATATAGGCAGTATATACAAAACAGTATCATAATTAATTCTCCTTCCACTACATCTTATGACTTCTTTCTATCTTGATTTATGGTATATTCAAATGGCTAGGTTCAGCTGAGGCTCTATGAGTATGTTTTCAGGAATGAGAAAGAGAAGCACATTATAGGATCTTTATTTCTGAAATCCTCTACCAAGACTCTTACTTTCTCTGGAAACAATGCTGGACTACATCCCCAGGCCTGGGAACAGGTTGAATTAGCAAAGAATTCAATCATTCCAATTCTGGGTACCTCAAGCCTGAGTTTATTGCAAATACTAAAATTACCCCCTCCCCAAAAAAGGAAAAAAAAAAAAGATGACTAAATGAAAACTTTTGAGAGAAGAAATAGGAGATGTTACAACTTGTTTCGCGATTGATTAAAATTTACAATTGTATATGTTTTTTTAAATGTGGTCTTGTGACTACTTCAAACTACTAAGCTGATAGGATCTAGGAACACATCTGTTTGACTAACTCCTTTTCTTCTCCTTCACTTCATAGTACAGTGCCCTGTACACAGTGTGAGCTCTAATAAATATTTGATGGAGAAAGATATGGTAGCAAGAAAACCAGTCTGAAAGAAATAGAGTCAAATCTATGGAACGGTAATTAGGGAGAAACTCCTTGTGAAATGTATACCCAGGCAAAACTCTGAGGAAAAAGCTTCAAAGTTATTTGAAGCGAACTCTCCCAGATAACCAACAGTGACCTAGATAAGACTGTAAACAATGATATAAAATTGGCCCTGAAGTAAGCATCACTTCATCTCCCAAAAATGTTATCTGTGACCAGTAACAGTGTATGGAAAATTATGAAGTAAAATAATTTTATTTGACATACCTCTTTCATTTTATGTGTATTTTCTCCCTTAAAATGAAGGTTTTCCTTTTTTTCTTGTTAATATCTATTCCACGTTATTTCACTCCCATCAATTTTTATGTCCTCACCCATGCTCAAAAAACATACTATACCCCAAACATATCATTCTACCTTTACTACATCATAATTTACCAAACACATGTCATTCCATCTAGGCACAGTTCAGTGGATTCATTTGTCTATTTCTGATAAACTAATTCTTTCAATGTTTCTTTGATGGGGAATCTCTGAGTCTGGGATCTCTAGGGGAGAAAAACCAATAAAGAGCATATAAATATATACAGAGAGAAATTTACTTCAAGAAAATGTCTCATACAATTGTGAGGAAACGGTTGATGCATTTATAGTGCTGGCAAGTCCCAAATCTGTGAGTCAGACAACAGGCTGAAGACCTCTTGCTCATGCAGTTACAGGGGCTGAGGAATCCAAATCTGCAGGTCAGGTGATAGGCCAGAGACATTTGCAGGTCTACAAGCCAAAAACCAGAAGTCAGGGGATGAGAAGAGTACAGGGTCAAGAGAGCAAGCTTTGTCAGAACATCCATTTATATACTGGAGGCAGGTCATGCCCCCTAGGTAACTCCCCTTTCAACTGATTGGTTGCTTAGAGCAGATCGGAAAATGGAAGGTCATTACATAGCGTCTGCTAAACGACTAAGAATCATAGCCTAGCCAAGTTGACACACAACATTAACCATCACAGGACTCATCTTTCTCAACTCCCATATTCCTTTCCATATGGAGAGAGTTTCATTAATTCAACATGTACATATCTTTTCTCTGTCCCCTCAGGAAGAGTAGGGTTGAATAGCTTGAAAAAAAAGGAGTTTCGAGGAGAAACTAGGTCTATGTATGCCAGATGCTTCCTCTTCTCTAAAGAACAATATTTCTGCCTAGAGTACATATTTTCTTCTATTCCTTCATGCCAGAAATCCTTATCTGGGTTTAAGTCTACTTAATTCAGCGTTTCAGGAATGGGAGAACACTTGCCCACGTATGTAAATTAATGCCTCTAATTTAGCCTTTCTTAGGAAGAAAATTATATTCTGGCCTCCATATGCTGAAATCTTTGTTTCTCAGTAGATTCAAAAGTTATGTGGCATATGAGCCCTAATTATAGGGTGTTCCCTTAAATCTGCACTTGTGAATGATATTTCCTATTAGAAAATGATTCTGCATGACCAATATTACAGTATTAGTCTCAGAAAAAGTGGCCTGCAAAGAAAGCTGTTTTCCTCACTAAAGTAAATATGTTGTACTAGTCAATTTTTATGCTTATTCAAAGACTCCATTTCTTTTTTAATGTTGTTCTCCTACCCTACTCAGAATACTTTCTACTGTCTCCTCTTCGAATAATGGACAAATAAAAAAATAGAGAATATGATGCAAAACCACAAAACCAAAAATCTGTTGAAACTGGTGGATTGAAACTGGTGCAAATTGTTCCAATATCTTCTTTCAAGCAAATGGTCAAGAGTCAATCCCCCAAAGAACACCTCAACATTGGTTCTGTAGGGGAGAACCTGTAACTGTGGTCAGCAATGTGTCAGTACTTACCTCTACTGGACATAACTGCCTTCAAGGCCTGCTCTGCATACACAAGACCCCAGAATTCACCAATATGATATACTATTGGTCTAGGTCCTATACAAGGTAAGGTCAGATCTTTAATGATTTCCAAAAATAAATAAATAAACCAGATGAAGAAGTTAAAGAGATTTTTTTTTGAAGAATTTGGTTTTTAACAGAAGAGAGCACTTAATACAATGCTTGTGCCTTGTCAGAATGTCATATAACTGGAATCATAAAGTATATAACTTTTTCAGACTGGCTGTTTTCACTTAGCAACATTTAGTAAAGGTTCGTCCATATCTATTCATCACTGGAGAGTTCATTTCTTTTTATCACTGAATAATAATCCACTGTGTGGATGTAGCACAGGTTTTTATCCATTGAACTAGTAAAGGACATCTTGGTTGCTTCCAGTTTTTCATGATTATGAATAAAATTGCATATAAACTTTAGCATGCAGGTTTTTGTATGGACATAAACTTTCAATTCATTTGGGTAATTAGCTGTAAGTAAAATCACAGGATTGTATGGTAAGTCTACATTTAGGATTGTAAGAAATTGTCAAGTTATTGTCCAAATTGTGTGATTTTCATTCCCACCAGCAATGAATAAGATTCCCCATAGCTCCGCATACTCATGAACATTTGTTATTGTCAGTTTCTTGAAATTTAGAAATTATAATCAGTGTGTACTGATACTCCATTGCTGCTTTAATTTATAATTGCCTAATGACAAGAGCATCTCTTCATCTGCTTATTTGTCATCTGCGTATCTTATTTGGTGAGATGTCTGCTGAGATATTTTGCCTTTTTTTAGTTTGTTTTTTCCTTTATGTGAATTTTTAAAGAGTTCTTTGTATATTTTAGTTACGAGTCCTTCATCGGATACATGTTTTGCAAGTATTTTCTCCTTGTCTGTTGATTATCTTTTCATTCTCTTAATAACGTCTTTTGCAGAGCAGTTGTTATTTAATAAAATCCAACTTATTGATTTTTTTTCCTTTGACCAATTGTACTTTTGGTGTTGCATCTAAAAGCTCATCACCAAACACAAAGTCACTTAGATTTTCTTTAAGTTATCTTCTGGAGTTTTATAATTATGAATTTTACATTTATGTTTATGACGTATTTTAAATTAATTTTTGTGAGAGGTGTAAGGTCTATATCTAGATGAGTCTTCTTTTCACTTTTTTTTTGTATATGGGTGTCCTGTTGTTGCTGGGCCATTAGTTAAAAAGACTATCCTTTTCCCATTGAATTACCTTTGCTCATTGTCAAATATCAGTTGACTATATTTGTGTGGGTCTATTTCTAGCCCCTTATTCTATTACTTTTAAATTTTTTTAATTTTATTCTATTACTTTGGACTTTTTGCAAATTATTTTGCCAATACTATACTCTCTTGAATGTTGTAGTTTTATAGTATGTCTTAAAATTAAGTATGTTAGTCCTACAACTTGTTGTATCTGTATCGTGTTGACTATTTTGTTGACTATTTTGTGTCTTTTGCCTTTCCATATGAACCTAGTGTCAGTTTGTTATTATTTACATTGCTTGAGTTGATGTATAGATCAAGTTGGGAAGAATTTACATCTGAGGAATATTGAGATTTCCAGTCTATGAATACAGACTATCTCTCCAGTTTTTAAAAATATCCTTTGATTTCTTTCATTGGATACTTGTAGTTGTCTGCACATATATCCTGAACATATTTTTTTAGATTCATACCTAAGTATTTCATATTTTTGTACTACTGTAAGTTGTATTTTTTTGTTTCAAATTCCAATTATTTATTGCTGATGTATAAGTAATTGACATTTGTATATAAACTTTGTATCCTGAGACTTAGTGATAAAACTCACATATTATTTCCAGAAATATTTGTGTTGTGTGTTGAGATTTTCTAAATAATCATGCCATCTTCGAATAAAGGCAACTTTATCCTTGCCAATTTGTGTATCATTCACCCTACTCATTGCCCCCCCCCCTTTTTTTTTTTAATCTCATTGCATTACCTAGGACTTTCATTACCTTGTGAAACAGGAGTGGTAAATGAAAACATATTTTTCTTGTTTGTGATCTCAGGAGGGGTTTCTCAACAGTATGATGTTAGCTCTAGGTTTTCTGAATTTTTTTTTTTTTTTTTTTTTGGTCATTTTGAAGATGTTCCCTTTTGTTTTTTTTTGTTTTTTTCTCTAATCATAAATGGATTTGTCATTTTTGTTTTGCATTAATTGATTTAATTGATACAATGAAATGATTTTTCTTCTTTAGCCTATTGTAGTGGATTAGATTGAGTGATTTTCAAATATGGAACAAGACTTGCATGCTTGCTCATGATGTATAATTATTTTATGCATTGCAGGATTTAATTTACTACTATTATGTTAAGAGATTTTACATCTGTGTTCATGAGAATTATTGGTCTGCTGTTTCATTTTTGTGATAATTTTATTTGATTTTGGTACTTGGGTAATTCTAGTCTCATGGAATGAGGTAAGACGTGTTCCCTCTGCTTCTATTAAAATTTAGAGAGTTAGTATTTTCTCTTCCTTAATTGGTAGAATTAACCAGTGGAAATCTGTGGGTCTGATGATGTCTTCATTGAAAGGGCATAAATTATTAATTAGACTTACTTAATAGATATAAAACTGTTCAGATTATCTCTCTCTAGTGAACGTCGATAGTGTGTGTCTTTCAGGGAATTGATTCATTTCAACAAAGTTATCAAATTTGTGGGCATAGATTTGTTCATAGCTGTGCTTTATAATTCTTTTAATGGCTATATGATCAGTTAGTGTCGACCCCTCTTACATTTATGATATTGATAATTTGTGTTTTCTCTTTCTTTTGCTGGTTAGTTTTGCTAGAGCTTATGACTTTCATTGATTTTTTTAAATAAACAAGCATTGGTCTCCTTTATTTTCTTAACATTTTTACACTTTAGATTTTATTTTTTTAAATGTTTTATTGTGTTTTAAGTGAAAGTATACAAATCAAGTCAGTCTCTCATACAAAACCTTATATACACCTTGCTATATACTCCTAGTTGCTCTCTCCCTAATTAGACAACACACTCCTTCTTTCCACATTGTATTTCCATGTCCATTCAGCCAGCTTTTGTCCCCCTTGGCCTTCACATCTCCCCTCCAGACTGGGGCTACACACAGTCTCATCTGTCTGCTTGATCCAAGAAGCCCTATCCTCACCAGCATCATTTTCTGTCCTATATTCCAGTCCAATCCCTGTCTGAAGAGTTAGCTTTAGGAATGGTTCCTATCTTAGGCTAGCAGAAGGTCAGGGGACCATGATCTCTGGGCTCCCTCCAGTCTCAGTCAGACCATTAAGTCTGGTCTTTTTATGAGAATTTGAAGTCTGCATCTCACTGCTTCCCTGTTCCTTCAGGGATTCTCTGTTGTGCTCCCTGTCATGGCAGTCATCAGTTGTAGCCAGGCACCATCTAATTATTCTGGTCTCAGGCTGATGTAGTCTCTGATTTACATGTCCCATTCTGACTCTTGGGTTCATACTTACCTTCTGTCTTTGGTGTTCTTCATTCTTCTTTGCTCCATGTGTGTTGAGACCAATTGTTGCATTTAAGATGGCTGCTTGCTAGCATTTAAGACCCCAGATACCACTCTCCATAATGGGATGCAGAATATTTTCTTAACAGATTTTATTATGCCAATTGACCTAGATGTCCCCTGAAACCATGGTCCCCAAACCTCTACCCATGCTACGCTGACCTTTGAAGCGTTCGGTTTATTCAGGAAACTTATTTGTTTTTGGTTTAGTCCAGTTGTGCTGACCTCTCCTGTACTGTGTGTTGTCCATGCCTTCACCTAAATTAGTTCTTGTCTACTAACTAATTAGTGAATCACCCTCTTCCTCTCTCCCTCCCTCCTCCTCTGGTAACCATCAAAGAATATTTTCTTCTCTGTTTAAACTATTTCTTGAGTTCTTATAATAAACACTTTCAATTTTATTGATTTTTGCTCTGATTTTATAAAAATTCCTTTCTTTTGCTTGTTTGAGTTTTAAATAGCTCTTCTGTCTATAGTTTCCTGGAGTGGAAACTTACACATACCACTTCATGAGTAGCACTAGTAACTTATACAGAGTTTTCTCAAGTACTTTCTATTACACCTTTATAAAATTGCTAACATTCATGTCACTTAGCCATATGCTATACTTACCAAATACATTTCTACTACTATTATCTTAAGTAAATAATTATCTATTAGGTAAATTAAAAATAAGAAAAAGAAAAAAGATGGTATGTTACCTTCACTTATTTCTTTTCCTCAGATTTTTTTTTTTTTTTCTGGAACTAAAATTCTAGATGATTGCTGTTGTTTTAACACTTTTAATATTTTACTCCACTACCTTCTTGCTTGTATTTTTGTTCTTATGATGTCGACCGACTGACCCCTTGCCATGGAGTCGATTCTGACTCATAACGACCCTACAAGACAGGGTAGAACTGCCCGTAGGTTTTCCGAGGAGGGACTGGTGGATTTGAACTGCTGACCTTTTGGTTAGCAGTCATAGCTCTTAACCGTTACACCACCAGGGTTTGTAGTCTGCTGTGATTCTTATTGTTATTCCTCCATAGGTAATTTACTCCCTTCCTCTGACATCTTTGAAAATTTTGTCTTTTTCTTTAGTTTGCACTTTTAACATGATATGCTTTGGTATTTATTCTGCTTTCTGTTTTATTAGATCTGTGGTGTGTTGTCTGCCATTAGTTTCAGAACTTTTTCAATCATTATAATTTATCCATTTGCTTATTCTTCTGTTTGTTACATTTTAAAATGCCTGACTGTTAGAACTTTTGAAATCGTCCTACCTTTATTAGTTACTCTGTTATTTTCTTTCATTCATTTGTTCTTTCCTTTTTTTTCTTGTTCCATTAGAGTTTAAAAATTATCTCTTCACCTGTCTGCATTCTCACTGATTCTTTGATTGGCCATGTCCAGTCTACTGAGGAACCCATCAAAGGTATTTTTCAATTTTGTGCATTGCTTTTTCTTTTATTTTTATCATTTCCTTTTGCTTCTTTCTTAGAGTTTCCATCTCTCTGCTTACATTACTCATCTGTTCTTGCATGTTGTCCACTTTTTATTGTCTTTGTCATTGTTAACTGCCGTCCAGTCATCCCCTTATTCACAATCATAGCTATTTTAAATTTCCTCTATGGTAATTCCAAACTCTGTGTCTTATCTGAATTTGGTTCTGATGCTTTCATTTCTAGACAGTGTTTTTCTTGCTTTTTTAGGATGCCTTATCTCCCCCTGCCCCCTGCCACCAAGAAGCACATGAAATATTGTATAATAGAAACTGAGGTCAGTAGGCCTTTACTGTGAGATTTTATATTATTCTGGCTAGAAGCTGGGCTGAGTTTAATGCTTGTTTTAGCTGTAGGTGCCAGAGGCTTCAAAAGGTTCTATGGTCTTTGTTTTTGTCTCCCCTGTTATCATTAGATTTCTCAAAGAACTCCTTCTTAAGTAGTATCTGTGTCTTCTAGCTCTTTTGGCTTTAATCACTGTTATTATACCGGAACCTTCTTTAGTGGTGAGAATTTGTGGGGAAAGGGAAGCGTAGCTAACGATTAAATCTCAGTCTTTTAATGGATCTATATCCCTGGTCAATGACGTTCACAAGCATTTCTTATCTCTTTTTCCCACCCTTAACAACAACAACAAAAATATTGCCTTCAAGTCGATGCCAACTCATAGTGACCCTATAGGACAGAGTGGAACTGTCCGATAGACTTACCAAGGAATGCCTGGTGGATTCAAACTGCCAAACCTTTGTTTAGCAGCCATAGCACTTAACCACTATGCCACCAGGGTTTCCTTCCCACCCTTAGGTGAGACAAAAAAGCTACAGGGGCCTGGAATTGGTTAATTATCCTCCCTCTATTTGCAATAAGCTTTTTATGGTTAAGTCTTGTTTTTTTTCAGAGTAGGCCTTTATTAGAGAGAACTCTCTGAGCATATTTCAAAATATTTCCTTTTCTCCTCTTTAGATACACAAGAAAATTTGTTTTGGCTCTTAACTGTGAGTAGCTGCTGGGATTCTTGTAGGTAAAATCCATAAAAAGTGTGGAGTTCCCCCCGAAGAGTATACCCTTAGGATTTTCTTTTCTGTAATGCTGGCCCAGACTCTGCCTCCACCAATTCATCTCAACTATCATTTGTGTTTCTAAGACAGGGAGCAAAGGCCCTGAGATCGGAAGGTGCCTGTTTGAGAAATAGCGAAGAGACTGGAGTGGTTAGAGGAGAAGCATGTAAAAGAGAAATAGGCTATACTATTTATCAGGGAGGTAATAGGGGGTTGGGTGCAGAACCTAGGGACTTAGTAAGACAGGGAACAGAGGGGCCCCCAAATCTGCAAATAAAGTAACAAGAAATGGGTCAGGGCACAGAAACAAAGCCATTCCCCAGAACAATAGGACAGGGTATCTAAAAATAGCCCACAAAATTCTTTAAAATTGCCCTTCAGAAGCAGCTAGAGAAAACCAGGACCAGGGACATGTGCAGAACATCCACCTGTGACAGCTATGTGACTTTCCATCAGGGCCAGTGAGGGGCTACAGCCCCAGCCGGGGAATCGAACCAGGGTAACGAGAGACTGTGCAGGTGCTACACCCCATAATAAGTCCTGCTATGAATCCCAGAGGCCTCCAGGACAGAAGCCATCTTGGAAAGCTGCTGCACGCACCTTAGTTAACATATCCCCACCTGTGTCTATGAATAAACGTTAATCTTTTCCCACCCAAGAACTTTTAAAAACTCAGGCCCATGTTTTGTTCTGTGAGACTGGGGTATACGTTGCTCTAGGGCCTCCTAGTTTCCACTTGCAAGCCTCTTCAATAAAGCTTTGCAAACTCTACATGCCTTACCTGCTCATTCTTGACCAGTGAGAGGCAAGAACCTTATTCCGGCAATATTTCTATCAGTTTGTGTCTCAAGCAACTTTTGTTCTACATAACCTGTTCTTCACTATTTTACTCTGTATTTGTTGCATCTCCACATTTCAGGGTGGCAGTTTTCCTGTGATGTCAATTCTTTAATGATTCTAAAAAAAGTCATTGATTCCTAGTCTATTCAGCTTTTTTTCTAGTGGTAAGCATAGGAGTGATAACTGTCAACCTCTTTACATGCTGGAGCTGTGGGTCTGCCTTTTCATATACTTTATTTAGATCACATTTCCAATTTCTTGATAGATTTCCTATTATCTATTCTATACTTATAAATCTAAAACTTATTGCATACAATTATTAAAAAAAAAGTTTTACCTCCTCTTCTTGATTTTCATGTTCCTTTATAAATCTAAACAATATTTCATTATGTGTTTAATCATACACATTCAAACATTAGCAAATTTTTTCCCCCTCTTGTGTTTGTCACCTTAGTCTGTCACCAGCTAAACCTTATATATTACACTTTTCCATTAGATGCTATGTTCTGTTTCCTTTGATTTCACTCGGGTTTAGTTCCTCATTGCTTTTCACAATTGTGTAGGCCAGACATTCACTGCTCTCTATAACGGTGGCAAAGTGATTAAGAGCTACAGCTGCTAACCAAAAGGTCTTCAGTTCAAATTCACCAGCCACTGTTTGGAAACCATATGGGACAATTCTACTCTGTCCTATAGGGTTGCTAGGAGTTGGAACCAGCTCCATGGCAAAGGGTTATGGGTTATACCTTGGAGGAACTACTGGAGTAAGGAGAGGGTAGGATAAATCAGTGAATTCTAAAACATTTTCAAAGGCCACAGGTGGTCTGAAATGGCAGTGTAGAATCCTACAGAGCTATAGACAGCAAATTTCCACCTACGCAGCAACATTTTCCATGGCTTATCACCAAAACTAAAGATAACCCAACAAACCTGAGGATCAGAGAAGGAGAGCTGAGAGAGAAGTCTCTGCCAAGATTCTTGAACTCCCCAGTCTCTAGCCAAATGAAAGATTCATGTCTGAACAGGGATAATGAAAGTAAGCCTGAAATATCTTACTCTACCAGAAAATAAAGAAGAACTCAGCAAATGATCTGGGCATATCAAAAGAACAGAAGGGTCAGAATGAAGGAGCTCCCACTGGTCAAGGTTGGGGACAATTTAAGCATCAAATAAATAATGATAGTAATGGAATATACCACACTACTCAAAACATATCCTTGAGTCTATACTGATATATTTAAGTAAGTAAATAACATATACATTGGTAAGAATATAAAGCTTTTCAGTCAAATGTCAACTAATAAATATTGATGAAATTAGAAAATCATCAACGAATGCTAAATCTTGTTCATGAATATGTGATGAAGAATTATTTATTTACATTATCTCAAATATTCCCTCATAAATTTCTGTTTAATTACACTGACAAAACATTAATTTTACTGTGGATAAACTTGTAGATTTCTTAATCAAGTGATCTAAACTAATATCACTGGTATTAAAACAGTCTGACATGTGCTTAATGATATGATTTATTGGCAGGAACACAGCATCACATCTGTAGTATTCCTGATAAAATGATTAGCTCGTGTCTAATTCTGAGGAAGCACCAGATAAAATAAATTGAGGAATGGTATGCAAAATAACTGACCTGTATTCTTCTAAAAGTATCAAGTTTAAAAAGAAAAAGAGAGGCTAACTCTTTGAGGTAAACTAAAGAATCATGATGAGATAATGAAATTTGTGATCCTAAATTGAATTCTGAACTGAGGGAAAAAATCATATAAAAACATCATTGGTATGATTTACAAAATTTGAATATGAAGTGTGCCTTAGTTAATAGTTTTGTATCAATGTTAAATTTCTTGATTTTGATAACTGCACAGTAATTACATAAGAAAGTATCTTTTCTCTAGGAATTACATGTAGTTATTTAAGGCCAAAACTCCCATCTGATTCTCAAATGCTTCAGAAAAAAAATGTATGTATATATGCACAGTATTCCTCTGAAATTATATCAAAGTTTAAAATTATTCAAAAAAAAGCTTAGAGAGCCCAAAAATAAATTTTATTATTCTACATGAAATTTTACTATTCTACATTTGTCTATATGACAAATTTTATTTTCTAACACAGTTACTTAATTTTTACATTTGTCTATATGACAAATTTTATTTTCTAACACAGTTACTTAGCATAGGGGGCCAAATATTATGATAGCCATAAAAAATTAAGCTAGATGATTTGGGAAACATCTATGATAAAAATTTAATGGACATTAAATCTGACAAAAATATTGTAATCATATTTATGCAGCACTTTACCTTCTATTTAACTTTACTCCATATTGATGTTTCTTATTTTTAAACTATATCTTATACAATTTCATGCATTTCAAATGACTGCAGATGTCTGGAAGATTTATTTATCCATGTATTTATTAACTTTTTTTACTTATGTAGTCACATTGACTCCATAATTCAATTTATAATAAGAACCATACATGTATTCTATGGTTCTCTGCTATTCTCAAATTTGATTTATTAAATACCTATGCATTTTTTAAAATAATTATATATTCATTTGTTCATCAGCACAAAGTTCATGCTAGTAAGTATTGAGTTTTATCAAAAATTACTCATATACCTCCTCTCTCAGTGAGGTACATACCAGTAAAATGAACTGATCTTGACTAGAAATTTGAAAATAGTAGACATATACTGTGAAAAAGACTAAAATGCTATGGACATAGGATGCAGGCATGCATAGTCACTTTCTAGACTGAACACAATGACCAAATTACCTACAGGAATTACCAAAGAAACCAGCTATTAATATGATTGAATTATCTGTCTCAAAACAAAGTTTATGTTGCTCTTCTTATTAACTGCTGTCGAGTTAGACCCAAATCATGGCGACCTCGTGCACAGTGGTTCAGTGGGGGATACACATTATTTAGTGGAAGAGCTGCTTTGATTTCCTTGGCACTTCTGGCTAAACAAAACCACTTATTTGAGAAATAATAAAATTGAAAAATTGTTTTTATTTAAATAGTTAATATAATTTTTGAACTATTGATTTTTACACTTTGAATCTCAGCAATCCAATTTTATAATTGGAATCCAGAGTTTAAGTGTAGGATCAAATTTTTCCCCTAAGTAAATTTCTTCCCTTAACTCTTCTCAGGTGACAGATACTAGACTTTTCAATAATATCAAAAGAGGTGCTTACTATTTATCATAAAAAGAAAAAAAAGTAGAAACACATTCATTTTTATCATATACTACATGCTGAAACGGTTGAATGTGGACCAATTATTTTTGGTACAGTGACTGTATTCCTTCCACCTTCTTTTGATGCTTCTGAGTCATTCAATATTTTGCCCATAGAATCCTTCAATATTGCAACTTGAGGTTTGAATCATTTCAGGTCTTTCAGCTTGAGAAATACTGGGTGTGTTCTTCTGCTTTGGTTTTCTAACTCCAAGATCTTTGCACATTTCAGTATAACACTTGACTTTGTCTTCTCACCACCTTTTGAAAGTTTCTGTTCAGCTCTTTTACTTCATCTTATTTTCTGTTTGTTTTAGCTACTCTGCTTTCAAGGGCAAGTTTCAGAGTCTCTTCTGACATCCATTTTGTTTTTTTTTTTCTTTCTTTCTGTCTTTAATGATCTTTTCCTTTCTCCTTGTGTGATGCCCTTGATGACATCCCACAACTCGTCTGGTAAGTTAGCATGGTAAATGTATGTAATATACCTATCTAATTTACACAAGATAACAGCAACTCCACTCCTGTATCTTTTCAAAATATTGAGTATCTTGTCTGATAGAGGCTAATTAATAACACAGATTATTGTGCTTAAGGTTTTCTATTAAAGCTGAAGTTATATTAAGGTCACTATGAGTTGGAATCAACTCATTGGCAACAGGTTTGTTTTGTTTTGTTTTATTTTCCTTTGGTGTGTGCTTATATATATATACATATATATGTGTATGTGTGTATTCACCCCAATAATAATTTTGGTTTTCATTTTATATTGAGTGCACAGACTACTCTGAAAATTTGATAAAAACTGTGATATGATCTCTTACCCCTGAAATGTAGACACATTTACATATATATATTCTTTTTACATAAATTCAAATACTATCCTAATCCCTGAGGACTATCTATGGATACCAGCTTGAGAAACCATCATCTCTAGCATGTTTATGTGGTATTAAAAATACACACTGCTGACTAAAACAATCTAAAGCAGATATTTCCCTGCAAAATATGAAAACATCTCTTAGAATAAATGGCATACTCTTGATTATTATAACCTTGTATTTAAGAAAAGCAATTACAAAAAATAAGTACTTTTTTCTCAGAGGTGGGACTATTTTATGTACAAATCTGCAAGGCTCAGCTATTCAGATATTAATTCCCACAGCAGAAAAAAAAAATCATTTATTAAAAAACCACTAATACATTACTGCAGATGATGAAAGATCAAAGAAGAAAAATAGATTAAGGAAATCAAATGGAATTTGACTGTGAACAATTAGAAATCCCAAGTGTTTATATTGAAATATACATATTTGATCTGTTATAATAATGGCAGTGAATTATTCATTCAAATTTTAATTCCATAGAGGTTGTTCTGCTTTGTAAAGTCTTCCATTTAATGGCATGTGTCTGTCCTAATCTGTATAATGCTTCTTATCATGAAAGTTCACTGAATGCAATTTTTGGTAAAATATTCAAAAATAAATTTATTTAAATAAAATACAATTAGTACTGAAATAATGGGAATATAGTCATCATAAATAGAGCGATCTAATTTTAGTAGCAGAAAATTTTTATATAATTTAGAAGTCATTTTAAAATCCCACAAAGGAAGAACTTAAAGAATATAAACTTATTTTTTTGTCAATATCTAATCTACTATTATGCCACTGGAAAAAGAAATTAAAATGTAAACAATTGACCTAATTGTTTACTTTTTTTTGCCTTATCATTACCATTTTAACTCTTTTTAAAAGGCATTCAGATTGAGTTATTTTATATGTCAGTCTAACAAAGTCCATATCCATTGATTATATTTTGCCTGTCCTTTTAAGCAGACTTTAGAAAAAATATATATATTTATCATATAAGTGATCCTGTAGGCATAGTTTTCTTTAATTCTTTGAACATATTTATAATTGATGTTTTGAGCCTTTTCCTGATAAGCCAATATCTGGGTCCACTCAATGTGTTTCCATTCACTGAGTGTGGATTACGTGACCTTTTATTTTTAATTTTTTCCCAATAATTTACTTGAACTTAAAGTTTGGACTGTCTTTTTCCCGTTTATGCATAGAAACCGATGTCTCTGCTTGATACTTTTATTCTTCTTCCTTTTCTTTTTTTTTTTTTTTTTACTTTTTAGCTTAATCTTCAAATTGACCTAAAGTATTGTGTCAGGGCTATAGAAATCAACCAGAATTAGACAGTAAGTTTAGAACATAGAAAACTAAAAGACTTTCATCAAAGAACATCACCGGTCTGGGGGCTCCTTGCCTGAGGCTGCTCCCGTTTCCCTATATATGGCACCACTATGGTTTTTATAATGGTGTGGGTGGCAACCCAAATACACAGCTTTTTCCCAAGAAGGGGTAAAATGTATTTGGGATCAGGGGCAAAAATCCACAGTTTTGTCATTTAATAGCAATGAACTCCATACGAAAAAGAATGTGTAAAAATTATATCATTCGTAGGCTGCGGTCACGGTCCTAGTAGGTGGCAGTGCAGACGGACAAATAATTTAATCAAGAGATCCTGCAAATGCATCATAGACAGGCTCCACGCATACCTGGTTACTGAGTAACTACACACATGTCCAAGGGAGACCCAACAGAGCCTGGTGGAAAGCAAAACCACAGAAGTCTTGACAAATGGCTGGAATTTGAATATGCCTCTTACCTACCCAGGGATCAATTAGCAAAGAACGGAAGTGCTGCAAGTTTGAGGCGTTTGAGTTCTCCCTCTGCCCAAATTGTCAGCTGATCACTAAATAATACGTGCTTCTCAACTTTCTGTCTACTTCTGGTTGATTGGTTGATTTCTACAGCCCTAAAATGGTACTTCTGGTCAATTTGATCCAGTTTTTTGTTTTTGTTTTTTTTCAGTGAAGATTCACTAACCTCCTCACTTTGGGATTTTCAATAGACATGCTACCTGCTACACCTCCATGCCATTTATACCACAATGTGAAGCCCAGGAACCATGAAGACAAGGAAAAGTGACCCAAAGCACGATGGCAAATTAGACCACTGGCTTGTGTAAATCTTTGGTCTAAACTGATGATTCTTGAGACTACCCGGTAAAGCCCATGCTATAGGTGCACAGACACAAACCCTAATAATCTTTAATTATGCTCAGGTTACTGGAAGGCATCATAATGAATATCTCTTCGAGAAGAGTTTACAGTCATCTCTTCCTACAAAAATGATTTATTGTGGCCATTGTGGAAGAAGCACCCACTCTTCAGTCAAGATGAGGCTATTAACTCATTTTCTCTTGATTTCTAAGTCTTTGGAAAAGTTATGTCACCCCTGTGCAAATGAGGGGGCCAAGCACGGGAGGCATGCTCATCACAACTTGTCAAACTCTCACAGTTCCTTCCACCTCCACCGTGTCTTGTCATAATCACTGCCAGTGTTGCTGAAGCTGAGGTCCAGTCTCCTCAATTTCTCTCAGTAATAATGTTATTTCACACACACCCCACACATAGTGGTGACAGCAAAGGATCCAAAAATAGATAAAAAAAAAAAAAGTAAAAATTTAGTATTTTGCTTATCACAAATTTTGGCATTAATTTTTATTTTTAAAAATACTGTGTTAAAAAATCATTTATCTTGATGATTGCATTTTTATCTACCCTTAAATTTTGTATCTTCAACAAGTGCCTTGCTCACCTCACCCTAGTCAAGAGCCTTTGATAAGAGCAAAGAATCCACTTTGTATTGTGGTGTTGGCAAATAATATTGCTCACACCATGGAACGATAGAAGAATAAATAAATCTGTCTTGGAGAAAGTAGAGTCAGACTGTTCATTAGAAGTGACTATGGTGAGACTTTGTCTTGCTTACTTTGGACATGTTATCAGGAGGGACCAATTCCTGGAGAAGGACATCATGATTGGCAAAGTAGAAGGTCAATGAAAAAGATGAAGACTCTCAGTAAGATGAATTGACTCAATGGCTGCAACAATGGGCTCAGATATACTTACTGCTGTGAGGATGGTACAGGATCAGGCAAGATTTTGTTCTTTTATACATATATAAGTTTTCCTTCTGTTGCTATGAGTCGGAGCCAACTTGACAGCACCTAACAATTTGATGACATTTTACCATGCCCCGTTTTACTAATCTGATGAATGATATTTTATTTATATTGATATGACATCTTTTTTGTTTTTCATTTCTTGCCTCTTTTAAATTTCAAGATGCAAAAGACAAATTTCATGAACAATTCCAACAGTAAATGCACAATAACTTTCATAAAGAAAATTTCAAACTTTATATGTCTTTTATACAAAATTTCATCTTCAAAAATTTGATGACTATCATCTCTTAACGTTTCTTCTGCTATTCTCTTTGCACTTGTGTATGTTTCTTTTGTACTTTTAGCCTCTTTTTAGCAGTATTTACAGAAGGAATAGAACTAAATTTTTTCTGCTCAATCAGCCATATCTAAATGAAAGTCCTCGGAAGTCAATCTAGTGGACATTTTGTTAATGTTGTTGTTAGGTGCCATCGAGTTGGTTCCAACACATAGGGATCCCTTAGTACAACAGAACTAAACACTGCCCAGTCCTGTACCACTTTGTTAATAGACTTATAATTTTCTTGTTTATTCTTTTGCTCATTCATTTATTCATTCATTGATATAAGAAATAATGGAAAGTCATATTTTAGGAGCATAGATTTTCACAGTCCCTGTATATAGCTTATAATGTCAGTACGGTATTACCTTATTTGGTGGAAAGATTTTAAATTCTCAACCATGACCTGCTGGTAAGAGAAGACAAGTTTTTTTTTTTTTTTTTCCTATTGTAAAGGCTATAGTAATGTCAGTAGTTGTGGTGGGGGTATTGGGTTCAAAGAGTGGGATTATTAGTCACTCTCTGGAAAAGTCATAAATAAAAACTCCAGGAGGACAATATCAGTTCAAAATATGGGGAAGAAGATTAAAAATACAAGTTTTATTGTTGTTGACAGGTACTGTCAATTTGGCTCCAACTCCTAGAGACCTTGTATATAACAGAACAAAATTTTGCTGAGTCCTGTGTCATCCTCAAAGCTGTTGCTATGTTTGAGTGCATTGCTGCAGCCATGGTGTCAATCCATCTCATTCAGGGTCTTCCTCTTTTTCACAGACCTGCTACTTTACCAAGCATGATGTCCTTTTACAGGGATTGGCCCCTCCTGATAACACACCCAAAATAGGCCAGACAATGTTTTACAATTCTCACTTCTAAGGAGAATGTGGGTAGGAAATAGAAAGAAAGAGAAATAGAGAGAGAGAAAGACAGGGAGCCAGAGCAAGGGTGAGAGTGAGAAACAGAAAAGAGAAAAATAGTGAGAGAAAGAGAGAGGTAGAGGAAGGGAGGAAAGGAGAAAGGGAGTGTCTTAGTCATCTAGTGCTGCTATAACAGAAATACCACAAGTGGTTGGTATTAACAAAGAGAAATGTATTCTCTTACAGTCTAGTAGGCTGTAAGTTCAAATTCAGGGTGTCAGCTCCAGGGGAAACAAAATCAACAACAATAAATATAAGGAAAGGGCAATATATAAAGATAATCTACACAGCACATAAAATTAAGTGGGAAAAAGAAACTGTCAACAACACACACAAAAAAGACATCAAAATGATAGCACTAAATTCATAGCTATCCATAATTATGCTGAATGTAAATGGACTAAATGCCCCAATAAAGAGAGAGAAGGGCAGAATGGATTAAAAAAACAGGATCTGCCTATATGCTGCTTAAAAGAGACACGCCTTAGACTTAAAAGACACAAAGAAACTAAAACTCAAAGTATGGAAAAAAATATATCAAGCAAACAACAATCAAAACAGAGCAGAAGTGGCGATATTAATTTCTGACAAAACAGACTTTAAAGTTAAATCCATCATAAAGGATAAGGAAGGACACTGTATAATGATGAAAGGAACAATACACCAAGAAGATATAACCATATTAAATATTCATGCACCCCGTGACAGGGCTGGAAGATACATAAAACAAACTCTATCAGCACTGAAAAGTGAGATAGCTCCACAATAATATTAGGAGACTTCAACACACCACTTTCAGTGAAGGACAGGACTTCCAGAAAAAAGCTCAATAAAGATACAGAAGATCTAAATGCCACAATAAACCAACTGGAACTCATAGACATATACAGAACACTCCACCTAAGAGCAACTGAGCATACTTTCTTTTCTAGTGCACATGGAACATTCTCAAGAATAGACCAAATATTAGGTCATAAAGCAAGCCTTAGCAGAATCCAAAACACTGAAATATTGCAAAGCATCTTCTCTGACCATAAGGCCATAAAAGTAGAAATCAATAACAGAAAAAGCAGGGAAAAGAAATCAAACACTTGGAAACTGAACAATACCCTGCTCAAAAACACTAGATTAGAGAATACATTAAGAATGGAATAAAGAAATTCATAGAATCCAATGAGAATGAAAACACTTCCTATCAGAACCTTTGGGACACAGCGAAAGCAGTGCTCAGAAGTCAATTTATGTCAATGAATGCACACATCCAAAAAGAAGAAAGGGCCGAAATCAAAGAATTATCCCTACAATTTGAACAAATAGAAAGAGAGCAACAAAAGAAACCCTCAGGGAACAAAAGCAAACAAATAAGAATTAGAGCAGAACTAAATTAAATAGAAAACAGAAAAGCAATTGAAAGAATTAACAAGACCAAAAGCTGGTTCTGTGAAAAAATCAACAAAATTGGTAAACCATTGCCCAAACTGACAAAAGAAAAACAAGAGAGGAAGCAAATAACCCAAATAAGACATGAGATGGGTGATAGTACAACAGACCCAACTGCAATTAAAAGAATCATATCAGATTACCATGAAAAATTGTACTCTAACAAATTTGAAAACCTAGAAGAAATGATTTCCTACCTAAACTAACTACCTACCTAAACTAACACAAACAGAGGTAGAACAACTAAATAGACCCATACCAAAAAAGAGACTAAAGGTAATCAAAAAACTCCCAAGAAGAAAAAGCCCTAGCCTCTATGGCTTCACTGCAGAGTTCTACCAAACTTTCAGAGAAGAGTTAACACCACTACTACTAAAGGTATTTCAGAGCATAGAAAAGGATGGAATACTCCCAAACTCGTTCTATGAAGCCAACATATCCCTGAGGCCAAAACCAGGTAAAGACACCACAAAAAAAGAAAATTACAGACCTATATCCCTCATGAACTTAGATGCAAAAATCCTCAACAAAATTTTAGCCGATAGAATTCAACAACATATCAAAAAAATAATTCACGACGACCAAGTGGTTTCATACCAGCTATGCAGGGATATTTCAACATTAGAAAAACAATCAATGCAATCCATCACATAAATAAAACAAAAGACAAGAATCACATGATTTTATCAATTGATGCAGAAAAGGCATTTGATAAAGTTCAAACCCATTCATGATAAAAACTCTCAGCAAAATAGGAACAGAGGAAAATTCCTCAACATAATAAAGGGCGTTTATACAAAGCCAACAGCCAACATCCTCCTAAATGGAGAGAGCCTGAAAGCATTCTCCTTGAGAACCAGAACCAGACAAGGATGCCCTTTATCACCACTCTTATTCAACACTGTGCTGGAGGTCCTAGCCAGAGCAATTAGGCTAGACAAAGAAAGAAAGGGCATCCAAATTGGCAAGGAAGAAGTAAAATTATCTCTGTTTGCAGATGACATGCTCTTATACACAGAAAACCCTAAGGAATCCTCAAGAAAACTACTGAAACTAATAGAAGAGTTCAGCAGAGTATTGGGGATACAAGATAAACATACAAAAATCAGTTGGATTCCTCTACACCAGCAAAAAGAACATCGAAGAGAAAACCTCCAAATCAATACCATTTACAGTAGCCCCCCAAAAGATAAAACACTTAGGAATAAGTCTTACCAGAGATGTAGAAGTCTTACAAAAAGAAAACTACAATACACTTCTGCAAGAAACCAAAAGAGACCTACATAAGGAGAAAAACATACCTTGCTCATGGATAGAAAGACTTAACAGTATAAAAATGTCTGTTCTACCAAAAGCGATCTATACATTTAATGCAATTCCAATCCAAATTCCAATGACATCGTTTAATGAGATGGAGAAATAAATCACCGACCTCATATGGAAGGGAAAGAGGCCCCGGATAAGTAAAGCGTTACTGAAAAAGAAGAACAAAGTGGGAGGCCTCACTGTGCCTGATTTTAAAACCTATTATACCGCCATAGTAGTCAAAACAGCCTGGTACTGATATGACAACAGACACATAGACCACTAGAACAGAATTGAAAATCCAGACAGAAATCCATCCATATACGGGGAACTGATACTTGCCAAAGGCCCCAAAACAGTTAAATGGGAAAAAGACAGTCTTTTTAACAAATGGTGCTGGCATAACTGGATATCCATCTGTAAAAAAATGGGCAAGACCCATACCTCACAACATGCACAAAAAGGAGCTCAAAATGGATCAAAGACCTAAACATAAAATCTAAAACAATAAAGATCATGGAAGAAAAAATACGGACAATGTTAGGAGCCCTAATACATGGCATAAACTGTATACAAAATATTACTAACAATGCAGAAGAAAAACTAGAGAATTGGGAGCTCCTAAAAAATCAAACACCTATGCTCATCAAAAGAGTTCACCAAAAGAGTAAAAAGATTACCTACAGACTGGGAAAAAGTTTTTAGCTATGACATTTCTGATCAGCGCCTGATCTCTAAAATCTACATGATACCGCAAAAACTCAACTACAAAAGACAAATAACCGATTAAAAAATGGCCAAAAGATATGAACAGACACTTCACTAAAGAAGACATTCAGGTAGCTAACAGATACATGAGGAAATGCTCATGATCATTAGCCATTAGAGAAATGCAAATCAAAACTACACCGAAATTTCATCTCACTCCAACAAGGCTGGTATTAATCCAAAAAAACACAAAATAATAAATGTTGGAGAGGTTGTGGAGAGATTGGAACACTTATTACACTGCTGGTGGGAATGTCAAATGGTACAACCATTTTGGAAATCTATTTGGTGCTTTCTTAAAAGGCTAGAAATAGAACTACCCTAGGATCCAGCAATCCCACTCCTTGGAATATATCCTAGAGAAATAAAAGCCTTTACACGAACAGATATATGCACACCCATGTTCATTACAGCACTGTGTACAATAGCAAAAAGTTGGTAGCAACCAAGGTGCCCATCATCACATGAATGGATAAATAAATTATGGTGTATTCACACAATGGAATACTACCCATCGATATGCAGCAGTGATGAATCTGTGAAACATTTCATAACGAGGAGGAATCTGGAAGGCATTACGGTGAGTGAAATTAGTCAGTTGCAAAAGGACAAATATTGTATAAGACCATTATTATAAGAACTCAAGAAATAGTCTAAACAGAGAAGAAAATATTCTTTGATGGTTATGAGAGGGGGTAGGGAGGGAGGGTGGGAGAGGGGTATTCACTAACTAGATAGTAGATAAGAACTACGTTAGGTGACAGGAAAGACAACACACAATACAGACGAGGTCAACACAACTGGACTAAAGCAAAAACAGAGAAGTTTCCTGAATAAACTGAATGCTTCCAAGCCCAGCGTAGCAGGGGCGGGGGTTTGAGGATGATGGTTTCAGGGGACATCTAAGTCAACTGGCATAATAAAATCTATGAAGAAAACATTCCGCATCCCACCTTGGAGAGTGGCATCTGGGGTCTTAAACGCTAGCAAGCGGCCATCTAAGATGCATCAATTGGTCTCAACTCACCTGGATCAAAAGAGAATGAAGAACACCAAGGACACAAGGTAATTGCGAGCCCAAGAGACAGAAGGGGCACATAAACCAGAGACTACATCAGCCTGAGACCAGAAGAACTAGATGGTGCCTGGCTACAACCAATGACTGCCCTGACAGGGAACACAACAGAGAACCCCTGAGGGAGCAGGAGAGCAGTGGAATGCAGACCCCAGATTTTCATGAAAAGACCAGACTTAATGGTCTGACTGAGACTAGAAGGACCCCATTGGTCATGGCCCCCAGAACTTCTGTTGGCCCAGGACAGGAACCATTCCCAAAGCCAACTCTTCAGAAATGGATTGGACTGGACAATGGGTTGGAGAGGGATTCTGGTGAGGAGTGAGCTTCTTGGATCAGGTGGACACTTGAGACAATGTTGGCATCTCCTGCCTGGAGGGGAGATGAGAGGGTGGAGGGGGTTAGAAGCTGGCTAAATGGACAGGAGAAGAGAGAGTGAAGGGAGGGATAGCTGTCTCATTAGGGGGAGAGCAATTGGGAGTATGTAGCAAGGTGTATATAAGTTTTGGTGTGAGAGACTGATTTGATTTGTAAACTCACTTAAAACAGAACAAAAATTTTTTTTTAAAAAATTTTAAAAGATGTGATTTTAATAAAAAGGTCCTCAGCATATCATTTGTATTTCTTTACTTACTGCTTTATAATTAGTCTTCGGGGCTTACGACTTTCAACATTCTTTTTGTTATCACTCTGGGGGCGGGTGGCACACCGCGAAGGTAAGCGCCCCAGGACCAGGGACCCAGAGGCCTGGGTGGGCAGCAGAGCCTGGTGAGGGAAGTAGGGCCACGGTCAGGGCGGCTGAGAGAGTCATTTTCGCCCCCCAGGCAGATGCCAGCGGCAGGACCCACCGGAACCCCGCCCTTGCCTTGGCACAGGCAGGAGTTGTGAGTGGCCTCGGCCCCCTGGGGCGCCCCCCTCCTGGGCCACCTCCTCGGAACCCACACTGACCTTGCAGCGGGCGGCCCAGCTGACTCAGTCCCCCCGCCCCAGTGCCAGGCACTAGGTGGGGACGCCCATTGGCACCTGGGTCGATGGCTCCTGGGAGCCAGACGCCGAGTCCCGACCGGACCGTCGCCCTCCCGCGATCCCCAGCGCTGGTTGCCAGCTGAGCGGGGAGGCGCGGGCGCGCGCCACAGCCGCTGTCGGTGGGGGGCGGGGAGGGTGGGTGTGCTGCGGGCTCGCGCCCCGACGTCGCTGCCTCCACCGCCTCAGGCTGCCGCTAGGCCCGCGCCGTCTGCTCCCAGCGTTGGGCCCCAGTACGCAGGCCCGCCTAGCGGCCAAGGGCGGCGCGGGGCCCACGGTGTAGAGCCCGCCAGGCCCAGAGCCGCGTCCCGCACCTGGACATCCTGGTGAACGGGAGCGGGGGAGGCGGGGACCTGGCGGGCACCCCAAAGGACGTCCCTCGGGGGACTCTGAGGTGTTTGTGTGGGAGCCCCTCCAAGGTGCCCCTGTGTAGGAGAACGATCCTAAATGTCTGCTGCCTCTGGCCCCTGGAGGGAGTTCCTGAGGAGGTGTGGAGAGCCGCCCCCATGGAGCACCCCTGTGTGAACCCAGCCTCCCCAGGGCTCTCTCTGTATTTGTCCCCTTGGGCGCCTCAGTGTAACTGCGGACCCCCAAGGGCGGTCTCTGGACTTGCCTGTGTGGAAGAGAGCGCCCTGTTGTGAGGAAATTCAATCTGCTCAATGGATAGGCCCAGGTGTCCAGGTCCTGAAGCCCCAGGCCATCAGTCATGTGAGTGAACTTGGAAGCAGGCCCTGTAGCTCCAGTCAAGCCTTCAGGTGACTGCTGCCCTGGCAGATGGCTTGACTGCAACTTCAGGAGAGTCAGATGCACCCTTCTAAGCCACTCCCAAATTCCTGACCCACAGACTATTTGTTGTTTTAGACCACTAAGTTTGGGGGCAGTTTCTTAAGCAGCATTGGATAACTAATACACCCTCCTTAGGAGCAGTGGCCTTCCTGGGGATTAAGCAGTGAGAGGAAAACCAAGCCAGGTTTGTTAGGTGAGTATTAAGATCGTACAGACCCTAAGAATACGGTTTAATTCTCTCCCAATCACAAAAATTCTGCAAAGAGTTCCAGCACAGAAGTGAAGGATGTCAGCAAGTTGCTGTAAATCTTCTCAAAAACACTCTCTGAAAAGGAAATAACTGTGGAGAGAATAGCTCACCCCAGTTTCATTGGAAAATATTCATTTCAAAGCTGACCAATATCCTTACTGCCTGGATTTCTCAGCTTCTGATCTTCCACATATTCTCTGATCACGTTCTTATTCTTCTATTTTGTCACATATGTATATGACACCCTCACCCCCCCCCAAATGTAAAGAAGAGGACCTCCCTAGGCCCATTTCTAGCACCCTTGATGTTTTTATTCCCATAGTGGCTCCTAAATGGATCGTATTTATGCAAAAAGTTTCCTTTCTCTTCAGTTTCCGAATCTTTTATCTCCCAATCTCACATGTCTGTCTTCAAGCAGAGCTGCTTGCTTTCTGGTATCCCCATTTCGCAGACTGATTTACTCTCATTTCTGATAGGAACATCATTATCCACTCCACACTTCGATCTCAATGGCCAAGTTCTGACAGAAATTGCTCACAAGCTTTGGACCAAGGAACCAAGACCATCAGTGTCCAGCTGGAGACATGATCGTCTTTCCCATTACAACTTCCTCCTTCATCCCCATGCCCCCTTCCCAGTAATCACCTCAGAGACCCACATATATTTACTAAGTGCTACCACCTTGCCAGGCACTATGCTAAATAAATAAATGTTCTATGCTCTTCAGTTCATGTATTGCCAGTTATTGAGCCATAAGGGGAAAATTATAGCTTTGCAGCATACTTATATGAGTTAACGTATATTATGGAGCCCCTGGGTAGCTCAAGAACCCTGGTAAGTACTCGACTGCTAACAAAATAGTGGACGGTTCAGATCCAATAGCTGCTTCTCGGAAACCCTGTGGGGTGGTTCTGCTGTGTTCTCTAGGGTCACTGTGAGTTGGAATCGACGGCAACGGGTTGGATGGCTCAAATGGTTAAACCCTCAGATACTAACTGAAAGGTTGGTGGTTCAAATCCACCTAGAGGCACCTCGGAAGAAAGATCTGGCGATGTCCTTCTGCAAGGTCACAGTCTTTGAAAACCCTATGGAGTACAGTTCTACTCTGAAACACATGGGGTCACCATAAGTGGGAATCCACTTGATGGCAGCTCGTTTGGTTTTTTGGTTTTATGCCTTTTCAGAGGTGACACTGAAACTCAGTTACTCTTTTCCCCTCTTCTGGCAGCCACATTCTTAGCCCCCCTGCCGTTACTCTACCAAATTACCTTTGTCCATAACCTTTGGGTAAACTGGCCAGGCTCCTAGCTTCATTTGATCTGAATCACCCAGAGCTGCACTGTGCACTCAGAATGTGTGTGTCTGTATGCTAAATTTTTTAGAGGTTGCAGTTATGCTGATTTTCCAAAGCCCCTTGGTCATCTGTGTTAGATTAAGTTGCTGTTCCTGGGGCATATGCTTCTAGAAGCCAGTTCTCTGCTACCTTGCAAACTTTTACCCTTATGTACAAGTGCTGCTTGTGCTACATTCTTCCAGAGCAAATCCAGGACAGACAGAGGAGATGCATTTTCAAGTTTTTGGTTAGTGCCTGTCTTAGGTATCTAGTGCTGCTGTAAGAGAAATATCACAAGTGGATGGCTTTAACAAAGAGAAATTTACTCTCTCACAGTTTAGGAGGCTAGAAGTGCAAATTCTGGGTGACAGCTCCAGGGGAAGGCTTTCTGTCTGTGTCGGCTTTGGGGGAAGGTCCTTGTCATAAACCTTCCCCTGGCCTAGGAGCTTCTCAGTGCAGGGACCGCAGGCCCAATGAACGTGCTTCCCTCCTGCTCTTCTTGCTTGATGGTGATGAGGTCCCCCTCCTCTCTGCTTGCTCCTTTCTTTTATATCTCAAAGGAGATTGACTCAAGATACAACCTAGTCCTGTAGATTGTGTCCCACCTCATTGACATCATGGAAGTTAGGATTTATAACACATACACAGGTAATTACATCAGATTACACAATGGAGGACAACCAGGCAATACTGGGAATCATGGCCTAGACACGTTCACACACGTTTTTGGGGGACACAGTTCAATCCATAACAGTGCCTTTAGGTCAGCTGCTTTCCTGTGGGCCAGGACAGAGTGCCACAGGACATAGCGTAAATGCAGGCGATGTTGATCTCTTCTTATCGTTGTGGTTGTGGAAACTGGCTCCATCCCAAAATTTAGCAGCTCTTCCTATGGTCAGAGAAATCACCCATAGCTACTGTACAGGTTACCTGTTCTCATCCCTCCTAGCCTTGACTCACTGTTTAGGTTCCACCTCTGAGGAAGCAGAGTAGATATGATGAGCTAGTGACTGTGTAGTTTCTAGAAACAAGTTCTGAAGATTTGGTCTGATGAGCCCCTTTGGGGATACTGGCACTATGATCTCAAGTAAACCCTTTGTTTTCTCCAATCATCTTTGCCAAATTTATTCAACAAATCTTTATGGAACATTTGCTCCTTGTAATCCTGTTTGGATTGTTCCTCCCTCCTGAGGTCAAAGAAAATCTGGAGCTACCTGTTAAACCTACGGGTTTTTTTGAGTTTTTGTTCCTTTATTACTGCCTGGGAAAACCCTCCCACCTTCTTCTACAAGTTCACTGTCAGTTTTTTTTTTTTTTTTTTTGTTGTTTTTAGCTGTTTCCAACATATGGCACTCTCACATCAATTATCAGATGAAGGCGCTCAAGGTTACTTTACATTTAAGATGCAGGGTGAAGGAGCCCCGGCCTTTTAGGAGGGCTGTAGACCCTCCACAGCTACTTATTTTTATAGAGAGCTAAAGGAGAAGGGTTCCCTAGATGCCTTCTCTTTCGCTATCTCCTGCTGCTTAAGAAAGTACCACAAACTTGGTGGCTTAAAACCACACCCATTTAATATGCCGTATTTTCTGTGGTCGAGAGTACAGGGGTGGCTTAGCTTAGTCCTTTGCTTATGGTCTCACAAGGCTGCAATCAAGGTGTTGACTGGGGTGCGTTCTCGTCTGGAGGCTTTACTGTGGAAGAATCCACTTCCAAGCTCACTGAGGCTTTTGGAAGAATTCATTTCTTACCTTCCTGAGGTACAGTTGTTCCAAAGTTTGCACTTGAAAGCACTGCTGGTTTAGAGTTGTCTCTGGGAATAGGTTTGGAGTAGGCGTTAGGGTTGACAGGTGTGGGATCATGGTTACCATTAAAACTTGGGCTAGAACTGCACATGTAGCCATGCCATGTGTCATGGTCTCCCTCCTGGGGAACCAAGACCTGCATCTTCATGGCGCCTTGAGAGTGCCCTTGGCGGGTGTGACTGTCTTTTTTGTTCTTCCCTTGTTGTTTCTATCTGCTGTGTTGAAGGGGCGGGGGGGGGGGGCAGAGCCCTGCAGGGATGGAGCCAGTAGTAAAGTTGGGGCCCTTGTGGAGATGGGTGCATAGGTGAAGGATGAGGGCAGTAGGTCTACTTCAAGCCCTTGACATTTTTTTAAGAGCACACAGCCAAGTTGTTGAGACCAGGGCTATGGAAGTGAATCCAAGACTGTCCCTATTAAAGAATAAGCAGTGAAACTGAAATTACCAACCAGAGTTTGGAGGAGGGATAGGCGGGCCTGGTTCTGAGGTGGCCTCAGAGGATTTATAGAGGAAAGGGGCTTCGAAGGATGAATTTGGACTGCATCTGTGTTTGTGAGTCTACAAGATGGGCTGTATCTTTTTGTTATGTGTGCAGGTCAGCTTTGTATGTGCGTGTGTATTTGTGCCTGTGTGTGCTTGAGCATTTCTGACCCAGCGTGTTCCTGGGTCTATGTAGATGTGTATTTCTGGTCGTGTCTGTTTGTACTGTGTAGTATTTCTGTGTGGCATCTTTGAATCTGTGTCTTTCTCTTTATGTACATGTGTAACTGGGTGTCTGTGTGTCCATGCGTTATTCACTGTGCCTAGTGAGATCCTAATCTGACTTCTGTCTTTAATCATCCTTCCCACCCCCAGTTTACTGCAGCTGCCAGCAGTATTTACTGCAAAGATAGGTTTCCCTTCCCATGGTCTGCATTCCCAGGGGTCAGGCTCTCTGCCCAGGGCCCTGACCCTGTGGCCTCTGGACAGACTTGACCTTGGAAGAAAAACATTCTGGAAAGCCCGTAGCATGCTCCTTGCCTGGCCACGGACCCAGAGAAGTTACAGTGGAGAAGAGGGACAAATCGGGGAAGGGAGGCCGTTGGCAGAACCCATCTCTCGTTCTGGAAATGAGTGTCTTTCTCTGTCTCCTTCTCAGGGCCCCTTCTTCCCCTGTACTCTCATGCAGACCACGTGTTCAGGGGCCTGACGTCCCTGTCTCTGGAGATGGGAATGGACATCTCTTTGCAAGCCCAGCCAGGTGTGTTAGGGACTTGGTACTGTCTCCTAGTACCTTACTTGCCTGCATGGTGCCCTTTCTCCATGTCTCCGCTCCAGCTCAAGATTGTCCATCCTCCTTTCTAACCTATGGTGGACACAGGAACCTTCTTGTCCTTTCTTTCATGACAGCCCTGGCTAAGGCCATGGGCCCATGAGCACAAGTAGAGCATTAGGCCTTCATGGCCAGTAAAACAGCAGAGGCCCAGCGACCTGTCTCAAGGTGCAGGAAATAGCATCTCAGCGGGGTCTTACCCTCTCACTCCTGTGCTCAGTGTGTTTTGGCCTTCCCTGGATGGGACAGGGTGAGCATGTACAAAACGAGGCAGGCATGGTCCCTGTCCTCAAGGACTCAGTGATTAACAGGCAGAGTGATGTTTGGAGAAGACATCCTCCTCTTACTGCTGCTAGTCAGTCCCCTAAGTTACATTTATAGAATTCTCAAGTACCCACCCAGAGAGCCCAAAGGAAGGGCTGTAGAAGGTCAGGGCTGTTCACCATGACATGTTACATCAAAGGCCCAGAGGTGAACTCCAAAGATCCTGAGCAAGCAGCGATGTATTCCTAGCATCTACCACCACTTCTGGGGTATGTTACATTTTTGGAGTTTGTGCCCTGCCCTGAAGCATTTATTTTGCTCTGATTTTAACTCTCTTGAGCTCTGGAGGGGAAGAGGAAGGTAGGAGGTAGGGGTTGTGCTAGGGTTGTGGGATATGGTGAGCAAGTCTTCATCCCCTCAACAACATCCTGCATGAGTTCACAGGCTCTCACCCTGTCTCTTCTCAGCTCTTGATTTTGCTGAGAACTCATGATCCTGAAGATATTGGTTCCAGCTCATCTCACTGGCCCAGCCATTTGGCACAGGAGTTTGGTCAGCAGCATGAGCCCATGCTGGGGTGGGGTAGGTAGGAGCCTGTGAGGGACCACGGGAAGGACCTGCTGCACCATAAGTCAGGATGTGTGCACACTAACCCTTGCTTCCCACCTGGCGCTGTTTTGACCCTTTTGAGTCACTTCCCCTCACTCTGGCCTTCCTCTGTTCCTCTCTCTGTTCTGCGGCTCTCTGCCCAACTCCCACCAGGCAGGGAGGATGTGCCTGCCACAGGACCTCCTTTGATCTCCTTTGGGGATGCATTAGGAAAACACATAGAGAATGTTGGCATAGCAGGCCTAGGGCTTGTGCCTGCCTCCTCTGGTGGCCACATAGGGGCTGGGTCCCCACCCTTTAGGCACAGAATCACCATTCTGAACAGGGATACATCCATGCTTCTTCCCATCCTGGTTTTTCTGCATCCTCTCAGTGGACACATTGTGTGAAGCAGTGGAATCCTATAGAGGAAGTGAGTCCGGCCACCACCTCCTCCTGGTTTGATGGATGGTGAGTGATCCTGGATTTCCTTAGGAACCAGTGAGGCAGGGGTATCCCACAGTCCCCTGTACCACATCATAAAGAAGCCACATTTCCTGCTCTTTCTCCAGCTCTTGGCTTCTCTGTGGTAGGTTAGAGGAGGACACAGGAATGGTACCTTTTGAAGGCTACTAGGTGGTGGCCAAAATAGTAGTCCATCCCACATGCTCAGGGCAACCTCTTTGTCCTTTTGTTTCCCAGTTCTTTCTTCCTGGTCCCAAACCTCACTGGTCACTGAAGGCTAGGATGCCACATCTGCCCTCTTTCTGCATCACTAGGCCCATGTTCTTTCTCAGGCTCACAAATCTCAGAGTTTGCTTACCTCCCTCTGCCAAGAGCACTTAGGCCGTGGGTTGACTTTCTGGCTCTGGGCTTTTTTTAATGCCGAAAAACCCAGCTTTTCTCCATTATCATGCCCTGGTCAGGAGCATGGCGTGCTGTCCCGGGTATTCATACTACCATTTACATTCTCTCCCTACCGGCTTCCTCCCCTGCCAGCCTTAGGGCTGGGGGACAAACCTCTCCACCTTCTACTCTAATCTTCATTCTAGAAGGCATTCCTTCCATGTAGCTGAGAGGCAGTGGAGATGGGAAGCAGGCAACAGGGCCACAGTAGCTCCCAGGCTGTTTGAAAGATCTTGTTAGTACCAACTGGGGTGCAGAGAGGGGAGATTCTGTATTTTGGTTTTGACCTCTGTCATACAAACTGCTTTTTTGGCTCAAAAAAGCACCTCTTCAAGAACGGAGCACTGTGGCACTCCCCTAAAAACCTTCTTCCAGATTGCAGGCATATGTATATATCAGTCATCAATTAATGAGTTTTGCCTATGGGTGGGCCAACAATGCATTGATTTCCAGACCACTCCTTCTTGTCAGTACTGTTGTCATGGGGTTCAAGATCATCATGGGAAGCCATGTCTGAATTCCAGCCTGATCTTTACCTCAGTGTACCTTAGACAAGGGCCTTGCCTTCTCTAGTCAAGTCCCTATATCGACAGTCCAGGATAGCGCTGGGAGGAGTTATGTGGAATGCTAACACATCTGAACTGTGGGTTTAAGGTTATTCTCTAATAGAAAAGACTATATACCTCCCCACTAACCCTTTAACATATCACAAGGAGACAAGAAGGAGCAAGCAGGCATGTATCTTTGCTTAGAGATATATTTGGGCTATATATTTGATATCCTACAGACTATTTTAAGGAACTGGGTCTTCTCCTTGAAGAAAGGAGTGTTTTTCTCTGAAGTGAGGGTTGGGATGCAGGGTGGGTTCGTTGGTTGGGTGGCACAAGGCTGTCAAGGATGGTGCCAAGCAGCTGTGGAGGTGGCCCAGCATAGAGCCAGAGCGAAGATGCTAAGAGTAGCGCTAGAGCTGCTTGTCCGGGGCCTCCAGGCCTCCCGAGAAGGCCAGGCTCAGCTCTTTCTCAGTGGGGACAGATTGGGCCTTCGGATCCTCTGTTATCTTCTCTGTCTTAGCTTGACTCACAGGGCCCTCGGCTGGGGCCAGGCTCCTCTTAAGACAGTTTTTTCGCATTTTGGTCACTTTCTCCTCTGGGGAAAACATGGATTTCTCATCTAATGTCTTGGAATTAATACAGCGAAAACTGCACATCACCTTATTTCTTAAGCCAGATTCTGGAACACCAGGGCTCTTCTGAGTGTGGGCTAGTCTCACTCGCTCTTCCGGAGTCTTCTTCCACAAAGTTTTGTCCTGCAAACGCTTACCCGGAATTCGCGGGCCCAGCGAAGACCGGCCCTGTGAAGCCTGGGGCACCACGGGCTGGGCAGTCCCAGGATTCCTGGCTGCTTCTGTAATGACATTGAGGTTGGTTTCACTGTCCTCCACTTCATTCTTCTCAGATTCTTTGCCTCCAGCAGCCCCTGGAGGTACTTTTGGGAGCTTAAACTGAGGACAGTACTTAGGACTCTGCTGACAGGAGGCTGCGATATCAAAGCTCTGACTCCTTTGCCAGGGACCTCCGGGTGTCCTGTTCACAGATAACCCTGCTGGCTTCTCGTCATCGGTGGAGTGTCTGTTTTCTGTGGGTGAGGGCACTCCGAGCCCTGCATTCTTTTCCTCAGAGTCACCTTGGGGTTTCGGTTTCCATGGGTACTCTTCCTTGACTGCCAGGGTGGGCACTTGGCCTGAGTCCTTGGTCTTGCCGGGGCCTTGGGACTCAGGGCACCAGGCCTCTTCCAGGCTGTGGCTGTTCACTCTGGCTTCTACCGGAGCACAAAGCTCCTGGGCATCTGCCGTGTCCTCACTGAGTTGTGAGATCTTGGAGACTTGGTGGGCAGAACCATGGGGCCCTGCTATGGAACTACCTTGTTTCTTCCTCTGCTGTATTGCCTTTAGCTCAACAACGAGCTGTTTTCTAAGGCAGATTAATTGTTGTTCGGGGGCCTGTGCATTGTATAGTGGGATGGAGAGTTCTTGGAGGGACGTTTTCCCTTGTTTGTTTAGACTCCCAAGCACCTCCGGTGTGGGTAATTTCTCTAAGAATGCTACTGGCTGGTTCTGGGATTTCCTTACCTTTATGGGAATTCCCAACTGTATCTCTAGGACCTTTTTTCTGAGATGGAAATTTAGTTTGGTCAAGGTGGATGGTCTGAGTGCCTTTGGAACATCAGCATCTGTCGGTACTTGGCCTGAGTCATTGGTCTTGCCGGGGCCTTGGGACTCAGGGCACCGGGCCTCTTCCAGGCTGGGGCTGTTCACTCTGGCTTCTACCTGAGCACAAAGCTCCTGGGCATCTGTCATGTCCCTGCTAAGTTGTGAGATCTTGGAGACCCGGTGGGCAGAACCTTGGGGCCCTCCTGTGGAACTAGCTTGTTTCTTCCTCCGCAGTACTGCCTTTAGCTCAAGAATCAGCTTTTGTGTAAGTCTGATTAATTCTGGATCTGGGGCATATGGACTGTTTGGTGGGATGAGGAGTTTCTGAAGCCATGTTTTCCCTTGGCTGTTTAGACTCCCAGGTGCCTCCTGTGTGGGTAAGTTCACTGAGACTGCTACACATCGGTTCCTGGACTCCCTTGCCTTTATGGGAATTCCCAGATGCAACTCTAGGACCTTTTTTCTAAGATGGAAATTTAGTTTGGTCAAGATGGATGTTTTGAGTGCCTTTAGAATAGCAGCATCTGTTTGAGTTTCTAGACGCACCGTCTCCTTTGTTCGTTCCTCCTGCACTTTAGTGAGGAACTCTTGTGCTCTGTCTGCACGAGTCTCATCATCTTGATGGCCTGTCCTGGGACTTATGCACCGTTCTTCGTAGGAGACCATCTCAGTCAGAGAATCTCGTGTGATTTCAACAGGCTCAGGCATTATCTCTGCGATTGCAGATTGGCTAGTGATTGGCGGGCCCGTGGCCTTGGAGGGAGCCAAATAATAGAGAGCAGGCAGCCCTGACAGGAAGGCTAGATGTTTGTCCTGCAGATTAGCTCCCAGTTTCTCCATGGCTCCCTTGGGCAGGGATCTGGACAGCTTAGTGTTTTCAATGACAGCACCTGGCAGGGTCTGTGAGGACATAAGTTTCTGATATATCTCAGGATCAGTTGGTGCCTGTAGCTCTAGGAGCTTGTTTTCCAGATTGCAGGGGAACTGAGCTACTTCTGTCCTCCCAGGAATTCCCCAGTCCCGGGAGATAAATATATGGGCAATGACGGTGCCCTGCAGGATCGGCCACCATTTGGAGTCCATGGGGCTCTGCAGTATTGCTTTGGTCTGGGTGAGCAAGTGTGGCATGGTTTCTGACACTGGGGCCAATGTGGGTGAGATCAGATCACTAACGCCACTGAACTCTGGGGCTGCACACCAGGGGACATTCACATGGTCCAAGGCTTTACTGCTCAAGGGCAGAGGCTGAAGGTCAGCAGTGTATAGGAGCAATACAGTGGACTGCTTGATCTTCTGAGACACGCCCCAGTGATCCTGAATTAACTGCTTCTGGAGGTAGAACTCCAGCAGCCTCTGGGCATGGTCCGGGAAGAATGGTAGTTCCGCCATGAGGACTGTCTTCCTGGACCAGGAAGTTCCCACGGTCTCTGGATACTGGACTGTCTCACAGAGCTCATTCTGCATGCGGATCTGGGCATGGGGCACAGGGCCTTTGGCTGGGGCCAGGCTCTTCTTAAGATTGTTTTTTCGTGTTTTGGCTCCTTTCTTCTCTGGAGAGAACATGGATTCCTCATGTACTCTCTTCGGATTAATACAGTGAAAAATACACTTCTTCTTATTTTTTAAGCCAAATTCTGTAAGGCTGGGGCTCTTCTGAGTACAGGCCACTCTTACTTGCTCCTGTGGAGTGTCATTCTGCAAAAGTTTTTTCTGCAAGAGATTACCCTGAATTAGGGGGCCCAACAAAGACTGGCCCTGTGAAGCCTGGGGCACCACAGGCTGGGCAGTCCCAGGATTCCTGGCTGCTTCTGTAATGACATTGAGGTTGGTTTCACTGTCCTCCATGTCATTCTTCTCAGATTCTTTGCCTCCAGCAGCCCCTGGAGGTACTTTTGGGAGCTTAAACTGAGGACAGTACTTAGGACTCTGCTGACAGGAGGCTGCGATATCAAAGCTCTGACTCCTTTGCCAGGGCCATCGGGGTGTCCGGTTCACAGATAACCCTGCTGGCTTCTGGTCTTCGGCGGGGTGTCTGTTTTCTATGGTTGAGGGCAGACCAAACCCTGCATTCCTTTCCTTAGAGTCCCCTTGGGGTCTCGGTTGCCATGGGTACTCTTTCTTGACTGCCAGTGTGGGTACTTGGCCTGAGTCCTTGGTCTTGCCGGGGCCTTGGGACTCAGGGCACCAGGCCCCTTCCAGGCTGCGGCTGTTCACTCTGGCTTCTACTTGAGCACAAAGCTCCTGGGCATCTGCCGTGACCTCGCTGAGTTGTGAGATCTTGGAGACCTGGTGGGCAGAACCATGGGGCCCTCCTGTGGAACTAGCTTGATTCTTCCTCTGCTGTACTGCCTTTAGCTCAACAATGAGCTGCTTTCTAAGGCAGATTAATTGTTGTTCGGGGGCTTGTGCACTGTGTATTTGGATGGGGAGTTCCTGGAGGCATGTTTTCCCTCGGTTGTTTAGATTCCCAAGCACCTCCTGTGTGGGTAATTTCTCTAAGACTGCTACAGGTTGGTTCCAGGATTCCCTTACCTTTATGGGAATTCCCAACTGTACCTCTAGGATCTTTTTTCTGAGATGGAAATTTAGTTTGGTCAAGGTGGATGGTCTGAGTGCCTTTGGAACATCAGCATCTGTCTCTGCCAGTGTGGGTACTTGGCGTGAGTCATTGGTCTTGCCGGGGCCTTGGGACTCAGGGCACCGGGCCTCTTCCAGGCTGGGGCTGTTCACTCTGGCTTCTACCTGAGCACAAAGCTCCTGGGCATCTGTCATGTCCCTGCTAAGTTGTGAGATCTTGGAGACCCGGTGGGCAGAACCTTGGGGCCCTGCTCTGGAACTAGCTTGTTTCTTCCTCCGCAGTACTGCTTTCAGCTCAAGAATCAGCTTCTGTGTAAGTCTGATTAATTCTGGATCTGGGGCGTATGGACTGTGTGGTGGGATGAGGAGTTTCTGGAGCCATGTTTTCCCTTGGCTGTTTAGACTCCCAGGTGCCTCCTGTGTGGGTAAGTTCACTGAGACTGCTACACATCGGTTCCTGGACTCCCTTGCCTTTATGGGAATTCCCAGATGCATCTCTAGGACCTTTTTTCTAAGATGGAAATTTAGTTTGGTCAAGATGGATGTTTTGAGTGCCTTTAGAATAGCAGCATCTGTTTGAGTTTCTAGACGCACCGTCTCCTTTGTTCGTTCCTCCTGCACTTTAGTGAGGAACTCTTGTGCTCTGTCTGCACGAGTCTCATCATCTTGATGGCCTGTCCTGGGACTTATGCACCGTTCTTCGTAGGAGACCATCTCAGTCAGAGAATCTCGTGTGATTTCAACAGGCTCAGGCATTATCTCTGCGATTGCAGATTGGCTAGTGCTTGGCAGACCCGTGGCCTTGGAGGGAGCCAAATAATAGAGAGCAGGCAGCCCTGACAGGAAGGCTAGATGTTTGTCCTGCAAATTAGCTCCCAGTTTCTCCATGGCTCCCTTGGGCAGGGATCTGGACAGCTTAGTGTTTTCAATGACAGCACCTGGCAGCGTCTGTGAGGACCTAACTTTCAGAGATATATCAGGATCGGTTGCTGTGTGCAGCTCTAGGAGCTTGTTTTCTGGTTTGCAGGGGAACTGAGGTCCTTCCGTGCTCCCAGGCATTCCCCAGTCCTGGGAGATAAATATATGGGCAATGACAGTGCCCTGGAGGGTCTGCCAACATTTGGAGTCGATGTGGTTCTGCAGTATTGCTTTGGTCTGGGTGAGCAAGTGTGGCATGGAGTCTGACACTGGGGCCAACGTGAGTGAGATCAGGTCACCAACCGCACTGACCTCTGGGGCTGCAGGCCAGGGGACATTCACATGGTCCAAGGCTTTACTGCTGGAGGGCAGAGGCTGTTGGTCAGCAGGGGATAGGAGTAAGGCAGTGGACTCCTTAATCCTTTGAGATAGGCCCCAGTGATGCTGCATTAACTGCTTCTGGAGGTGGAACTCCAGCAGCATCTGGGCATGGTCCGGGAGGAAGGGTAGCTCCCCCGTGAGGAGTGAGATGGGCTTCCCGGACCAGGAAGTTCCCAGGGTCTCAGGAGACTGGGCTGTGTCACAGGGCTTATGTTGCATGAGACTCTGGGCACACTGAGATTTGTTGAATGCAGTTGGTAATTCCAGCCTAACCAGGAGGTGCCTCTGCAGCAGGTTCCACTCCAGTGCTTTGAACTTGGCCAGAGCCAGAAACGGGATATTGATGTGGTTTCGTTGATGGTCCGTTGGAGAGACCGAATTTGGGGTAGATGTGGAAGAAGGTGAAGTTGACTGGGTTGGATTATTAGGGAAGAGCAGGAGGATGGAGCGCTCACTGAAGAAAAAAGGAACATTCGTGGGAAATTGGGGTATATACCTGTTTGTGGAAGTGCCTGGATACTCAATGTAAGTGACAAGCAGGGACTCGCTGGTTAGACTAGAGAAGGCGCAGAATAGCTGGCTGTGCTTCTGCTTCAGACGATCACCCGAGTCTTCAGCCTGTCTCTCAGGTTGTGGATAGAGGCCAGTTAGAACTTTAAGGGCTGCAGAGGGCAAGGCCAGAGCCAGAGGGTTTGGGGTTTCCTGGCAGTGGCAGCTTTGTTCTTCTTCCCTGATAGACCATTTAAAAAGCCAGAAGGCCTGAGTAGGCTGGCTGAGCATACATGAACCCCAGGTCTTGTGGGAAATGGTCCCCGTTGTTTCAACACAAGCATTGAAATTATCATACTTGGTGAAAGTTACTGGTGTGTGTGGCATAAGCTGCCTCAGGGACTCTTCCACATGTCCGAGGAGTCCCCTCCTCTGGAAAAGCATCCATTTTTTTACATGGACCTCAAGAAGCCTGAGAAGTTCAGGACTGAGTAATGGGAGGTGGGCCGGGGAGATAGTGACCATATGCATGGCTATACCATGTGTCAGGTTCGTGAGGTCTGTGGTCAGAAACAGCAGAGAGACATGGGACCTCAAGGGCTGCTGGCCTTGGTTCCCATGGAAAAATCTGTGGCTGCTATACATCATCTGTTGTTGGTTCACAGGAACTCTACTCTCCTCAAGTCTTGAGGAAGTTGTAGTTCCTGGGTCCCTGGGCACATCTGGCAGTTGAAATCCCTTCCCTAGCTGCAGGTGTTCATCCCAGTGATCTTGGATGCTGACCACACCGGTGGACGGGCCAGCCGTCTGGGTTAAGGATTTCTGATCCGCTAATTTTAACAGTGTGGAGCTTACGGATGCCAGGAAAACCTCTCTGGAGTTCTTGGAACGCAGACGCAGACTCTGCTTAGACACTCCAGAGATGGACAGACTCTCTAGGCAAGAGGAGTGTGGTGACGTCCCTGCCGAAATGGGGGTGATCAGGGTGTTTTTACCTGTCACCAATTGTTCAATATCCAGAGCCGTGTCATCGGAGAGATGATAGTAGAGGTTTGTGTACAGGAGCTGCAACACACGTCCTTCCTGAGGAAGCCAGTCCTGACTGGAAACGGAAGCATGGCAACCATTACTGATGCGGTGTCATCTGCCTCCTTGGAAGAGCGTGCTCTGGGGGATTGGCTCTTCTTTTCCCCTAGGCCTGTAAGCCCTGGGCCTACCCCTGGGAATCTACCACTTTGCTTGTTAGGCCTGGCTGAGCTGAGGGTCTTGGTCTTGTCAGGCAAGGTCTCAGATAAACTGCTGCTTGGGCAGGGCCCTCAGATAGGACTGGGAGGTAGGGCGAATTCTCTGCTGAACTCTGTTGTGAAGCTGAACTAGACGGGAACCAAGCAGGTGAGGACGTCAGGTAGTTAGCAGAATGGCCATCACCAGGCACATCACCAAGTATAACCTAGAGTCAGCCTCATTGGGGGCTATGAAAGCAATGTCTGTTATGCGTATTTGTAGATTATGACATCTTTGTGGTATCACTGTATTCTCGGGACTGTGGATTGTCCCTGGTGCTATATACAGCATCTCTTGGGGACTAGTCCTGTCCTCTGGAGATCTTATTAAGAGGATGACAGGCTTCTATCTGAAGACTGTCCTAGTGAGTGACCTCCCTATGTTTCAAGGCCAAGCCAGACTCAGAGGAGTCTGCCTTTGAAAGGGTGTAGAAGCAAAAGGAATATGACAGTGGTGACTTAATTATGCAGAATCCAGGCTCTAGGCCGAATAACTTGTCTCCTTGCTGAGTTCCCCTTCATGCAGAATCTTTTATAAGTTACGTGCTAGTTAGACCTGAAGTCCAGCAGTAATGTGACTCTAGCACAGTGCAGACTGGGAGATGTTCTCTCCTGTGATGTCTGATCACTTCTGTCCTGGCAACTCTCTCAACCAGTGAACCAGCCTCTCTTGTGTATGGTTCCCTCCCATGCATTGTCCCTCTCCTCCTCCTTGTCCCTGGCCAAACTGAGAAATCATCACAGGCCAGGCTGGGACTTGGGAGACAACAAAGAACAGAGAGCAAGAGATCACCTTTTTGTGACAGTGAGACGCTCTTGGAGCTTCTCAGCTTCTTCCTCGGAAGGTCTCCTAGCTGAAAAACCAGGAAACAGTGTTAGATGGACAGGAGCGGGTAGGGACATTGTATTGGAAGCCAGTAGTGGGGGCTCTGACTCTCAGTAAAGGAGACTAAAGGCTTCAGGAGTCAGGCTCCAAGGCATGTCTGTGTATAACTTAAACATTTGCACTGTGTATCTCATTCCTAACCTCATTTGATGTTCACAGTCAGAGTGTGAGTGCGGCAGGATCATCAGTGTTACGCCCATTTTATGGATAATAAGACTGAGACATGGAATGACTTCCACAGTGTCATAAAAACTAGTGAATAACACAGTTAGGGACTTTTGTCCTATTTCCTCATTCCTTCATTCCCAGCAGGTTAAGGTAGAGAAATTTGGACATTCCCAGGCTCTGATTTCCCATGCAAGGAAGTTTCTGTAAGAAATTGTCAATTTGGGGAACTTCAGCCTTTAGTGGTTAGAGTACCTCGCTCCTGGCACCAAGGGTTAGGGTTAGTATCCATGGGAACCTCGCGCACAGTGAAGGGGAGTCAGAGGAGAGATTGGGACCTTACCTCTTGATGGAGCATCTCTAGCCCTTTGGCTGACCCTTTGGCGTTGCTTAAAGACAAAAAAGGTTAGAATGTGAAGCTTTGACACAAATTTCTTTTCACGCCCCAAATGGGACAAAACCAATAAACATTTTCTAGTCCCTTTTATATATCTTTCTATATTTTATACTTTTCCTACATTTCCTTTCATTAGCCCCCCTTTTTTACCCCAACATTTCTCTCTTCTGCTTATTTGACTCACTTCTAGGCTCTTCCAGACTCCAGGCCTTATAACCCATTTCTAGGAGAACTTCTGTGGGTGGCTGAGGATGCCACAGGAGGAAGAGTGGAGCAGATTAAAGGGTGAATGGTTCCAGTAGCCAAAGGCTTCCACTTACAAAGGCCTGAAAGAACCACCAACTAGAAAAATCACCCACACTGGGAGGTCCAGTAAGGCAGACTTTATATCTTTGAGGCCTCAACCCAAGTCAGGTAATGTCCTTGGCTTTCCAATTAGAGTACATTGCATAGAGGGCTGGTAAGGAATTGTTCTAGGCTCTAAGAAGTAAATGACTATACAATAATAACTGAAGGATTGATTAAAAAAGAAAAAAAAAAAAAAACTCTGGGGTGGGAGGATAAGGAGAGAAACTGGGGGTTTAAAAGCTTCTTGTCTGAGACTTAAGAGTTCAGTAGTGTTCAGAGAGTTTCCCTACCTCACAGGCGCTCCTGTTGGATTCCAGTTTGAATCCATGGTATTTCCTTTTCATTCGCCAAATGTTAACTATAAGGCAGATAATAGAGGCATATTTATACACGGGATATCCAGCGTGCCACCAAACGAAAGTAGGGCACAACATGGTCTCGCCTCATTAGCATGAGGAGACCAGCTCTCCCTCTATCTAGGCATCCAGGATACTGGTGCCTAATGATTCCCAGTGCTAAGCCTTGTCATCTCCACCTCACAGTCATCGACCGCATCACAAAGCCCTCCGGTGTCATAAAGCAGGTGTGGTAGCAAAGCCCTGTAGCTGTCTTAGGGAAGGTTATGTGGTGATTCAGTCTGTATGTGAGGGCATCTGGTTACCTCTGAGAGTTTCAGAGCTTGCAAGTAAAGATGCCATGGCCAGGCCACAGGCAGTGTCTACGCTCCCATTCTCTCTCCACTCTCCACACTCTCCACTAGCCTGATGACTCAGCTCTCTCTGTTACAACAGTCTGAAACTCCCCAGAAACTGAACGTTTAAGCACACAGGGCACCTTGTAAGAAAGAGTAGCCAGGACAGAGGGCCCTCCACCAACTCCTTCACCTGTACGAGAAACTTACCTGAAAAGTACACAAGAGGTTAGGGCAGGCAGAGTCAGGTTAAGGCTTGGAAACGGAGAGCTTTGATATTACAAGTAATGGGTGATTGGTAATGAGAGGTGCAGGAAGGGGACCAAGGCTGAGGTACAGGAAAAGACCAAAGCAGCAGTATCTTTAAATGACATTGTGGGAACAAGAAAGGGATGGCGCCAGGCTGCGTGCAGGAGAAGAGATTGTAAACGCTCCTTCTGTGGAGGTAGAGGAATGAGCCTCACCTCTGGAGGCCTGTCCGAGGCCTGGTTTTCCAGAGCTGCCCTTACAGATGTTACAGCCTTTGCCTCCTCCGGGAGATGACTACCTACAGAGATGGGTTGGTGGCCACTTCCAACTAAGGGCCACAATCTAGTTGCTCGTGGTTAGATCTACTCATCTACTCTGGATGCATGCTGTTTGACTGGAGAAGTTTTTTGTTCTGTTTTGTTTTAAGCCTAGATTCTGGAAATCTTTAGGGAGGTAGGTGCTTTCCGATTCAGTCCCAGGGCCCAGCATTTCTACTGTCCGCCCTTATTTTACACATTTACGTTACCTGCTTGGCTCCTGTCGATACTGTGATATGCTTCTAACACCCCAGGTATTCTGCGTTTCCTTGAAAAGGCCTTTCAGTGAGACTGGTCTGACAGCCAAACAATTCTTGGGCTGATAATCTCTGAAGAGGGTGTTTGTTCTTCCTCCAGTCTCCAGTCCTCCACCAGCAGGCATGTTGAGTGCTTATTTTCAAATGTGAAAACAACCTGCATTTCTGCAATAAACCTTGTCGTGATGCTTAAGGTTGTGTGTTAGCTTGGCAAGGCCATGATTCTCAGTGCTTTGGCAGCCATATGATGTTGTGATCACTTCCATGCTGAGATTTGATATAATGTGATCACCTCTGTGATGGGATCTGTTGTGAGTAGCCAGTCAGTTGAAAGGGAGTTTCATTTGGCGTGTGGCCTGCATAGGATATAAGTGGACATTCTGGCAGAGCTCATGGGCTTTTGCTCGCTCTGTATCCTGCAGCTGGCTCCTGTTTGTCTGACCTCCGGTTCCCTGGATTAGAGCTAGCCACTTTCCTGCTGTCTTGTCTGGCGATCCTGGGCTTTGTCGATCTTTGCAGCCTGTGAGCAAGAGCCCTGCTCTCTGTCCTGCTGGTCTTGGATCCATCAGTCCCTGTGGCTATGTGAATCAGGGGACTCCTCTGTTCTGGCTTGGGACGTTCCAGCCTCTAGAACCTTGCGAGCCATTTCCTTGATATAAATCTCTCTCCGTATATATTTATATGGGTTTTTTTGGTATGATGCTTCTCTAGAGAACACAGCCTAAGACATGTGTTTAGTCGCTAATTTTATTTGCTAAAATTTGTCAAGAATATTTGCATCAACCGTCAGGTTGCACAACCTATTAATGCACTTGTTGTCAATAAGTTGTACACCTGTTAAAAGCAAAATTGGCAAAAATTGAGTGATAGATATATTTACAACAATAACCAGAAGGAAAAAAAAAAAAAAAAAAAGGGTAGCTGCTGAAGCTGCTTATGTACAACCAAATACCTCATGGGATTTGGCTCCTTGGTTTGGAGGTTTAGGGTCATGGTTTCATGGGACATCTTAGTTAATTGGCCTAATAATGTGGTTAGTGCTTCTGTTGTGCGCCCAAGTTCACTGAACAGTGCCTGTAGTCTTAAAAGCTTGCAGTCATACAAGGTCCGACAACTGCCTCCTTTGCCATGAGATCAGAAGAACTGGATGGTGTCTGGCTACCATCACTGAACATTTTGATCAAAGATTCTATAGAAGAATCTTGATCAAAGGGGCAGCAATGCAGAACAGCATTTCAAATTTTCATAGAACCCATAAGTTTTGGAGCCATGAAGGCTGGATGAACCCCTGAAACTCTTGCCCTGAGATAATCTTTAGACCTTAAGCCTGAAACAAAAAATATCCCCTGAAACCTTCTTAAAACCAAGCTATAGTAAAGAATGTCTGCCTTGAGCACTGGGGTCAAATTGACAACAGCAACTCAAAAGATTACATGGGAGACTTAGGGGACAGTGAATTTATGTCAATGGAGGAGAAACAACTTGGAAAAGAGAGTGAGAATAGTTGCACAACCTGAAGAATCAGTGTCACTGAATTGTACATGTAGAAATTGTTGAATTGGTGTATGTTCTGGTGTGTATATTAACAACGACAAAAGCAAAATTAATTAAAAAAAGAATTTTTGCATCTATATACATGAGGGATATCGTTCCGTAGTTCTCTTATGATGTCTTTGCCTGGTTGTACTGTCAAGGTGATTTTGGCTTTATAGAATGCATTGGATGTGCGTTTCAGTTATCACTGTGTACCTTCAAGTGATATTATGCCACTTCACATACCTAAGAACCTTTGTGGCAGCCTTTTGGTATTGTTGCCCTATTTTGAATTCTACGTATGTTATGAATTCCACAATCCAAGGTTATCTTTTCTTAAACAGAAGATTATCTTTTAAACGTACTTAAATTATTAAGAAAGCTCGTCCTGGGGTGCAGGGCCATGATTGTGGAGTAGTCAGAGTCTTAGTCCCTCTTAAAACAAAGATCTCAAAAAAACAGGTGAATCCATTATATAGGACCATCTAGGAGCCCTGAACATCAAAGGCAAAGTTAAAGAATTGGACTGAGAGGCACGGGGAGGAAGAGACGATTCAGAATCAGTGAGGAGTTGTGAGACCTGACCTGGCGGGAACTGGCATCCCGCAGACCACATGCACTGGCGAGAGCACGATGAGACAAGCAGTGGCATTTGGGAAGTTTTTTCCACTTCAGCAGAGAAAGAGCAAGCGGCGGAGAGTTCACTCACGCCTCCAGAATCAATGAAAAGCGGTGTTCTGCACATAAGATAAATACTTGAGTCTAATCTACTGCGCAATCTAAATAACACCCCTTTGGAAAAAGCTCCCCATTTAACTGACCCTTCCCCGCTCTGCACAGGGTCCTGAGACGGCTTCCATGATAACCACTTTCCCTGTGGCAGAAGTAGGACCTGTTGCATGCCAGGAGGCATCCTCCCAGCCTCGGAGAAGGAACAAATTAACAAACAGGAAAAAATAATCTGTCATCTCCCCTAAACTGGGAATTTAAGGCCAAAATAGCTTCTTTGCCTAGGCACAGACATAAGCGGTCCACAGACTTTGAATGTCTCTCACCCCTGCATAGATCTGTTTGGGGTCATTTTAACAGTGTAGGCCCTCTTTAGCACAGTACAACTGGGCATACACCTGAAGTCTAACGTCAGCTGTTTCGGCTATATGGTGGAGAGGCAGATTTGTGACGTTTGACACCACTCTGCCTGTGAAGCAGGGTCCTCACCTTCCCACATCAGGGGCCTGAAGACTGGTGGCTTAAACCCATGCCGCCTAGCCACCCTCAATAGGGGTCATCCAAGGATAAGTGGTGCCTCCCGGTCCTTACAGCCAACAGCATTGGGTGTCCATAATTGGCTGCCAAACCCACCCACCTAGGTGCTCTAGGAAATAGGGACATGGTTTCCTCACAGACAGTCAGGGGCGGTTGTCAGTCCCCTGCCTTTCTCAGTGCATGACCCCCTACTGCAGCCAGATACCTGTGCCTTACCAATTACCCTCGCTCATCTAAGACTGTAGGTGAGAGCCTGTACCACACATGTGATACCAGCTACCTCAAAACCTGAGCTGAATCCATACAAGAAAAGTAGATGAACTCCTGGGCTTATATACCTAGTAATGGTTCTAACCATCTGATGACAGGATGTTAGAGCTTCAAAGGTGCTCACTCGGGCAGCCTATTTGGCATATCAAAACAAAACAAGAAGCTAGGATACAGTAAGCAAACATAAAATAAATAATACAGCAAATTATTGATAGCTTGGAGACAACGGTCAATATCCAGTCATCTAAAGAGGTAGACCATGATGGCTTCAGTAAGCTCCCAACACAAAGAATCAAGAAATATTCCAGAAAAAGAGAACTTCTTGGAAATACCAGAGGTAGAACACAGAAGATTAATATACAGACCTCTTGAAGAGATCAGGAAGGAGATCAGGCAAAATGCAGAACAAGCCTAGGAACACACAAACATAGCATTAGAGGAATTTCGGAAGATGAGGGAAGAGCATAATGACAAATTTAACAGGCAGCAGGAATCCATAGAGAGACAGCAAATAGAAATTCAGAAGATTAACAATAAAATTTCAGAACTAGGCAACTCAAGGAAGTCATCAAGTCTATCAAGAGAAATAACCTACGAGTGATTGGAATAAGAGAATGGGTGTGGGGGGTGGATAGGGATAATAGAATTTAGAGAGAGAATTGTTGAAGATTTGTTGGCAGAAAACTTCCCTGATATCGTGAAAGATGAGAAGATACCTATCCAAGATGCTCATTGAACCTCACACAAGGTAGATCCCAAAACAAAGTCACCAAGACATATTATAATCACCCTTGCCAAAACCAAAAGATAAAGAGAATTTTAAGAGCAGCTAGGGATAAACAAAGAGTCACCCACAAAGAAAAGTCAGTAAGATGAAGCTTGGACTACTTAGCAGAAACCATGCAGGCAAGAAGGCAATAGATGAGATATATAGAGCCTTGAAGGAAAAAAATGCCAGCCAAGAATGACATATCCAGCAAAACTGTCTCTCAAATGTGAAGGTGAAATTAGGACATTTCCAGATAAACAGAAGTTTAGGGAATTTGCAAAAACCAAATCAAAATTACAAGCAATACAATGTGAGTCCTCTGGTTAGAAAGTCAGTAACATCAGATAACAACACAAGACTAGAACGCAGGACAGAGCCACCAGATAACAACCCAGAGAGGGAAATCACAAAAATAAATCAAATCTCACATGCTCAAAACAGGAAAACAGAGATGTCATTATGTAAAAATGACAACATTAAAACAACAAAAAGAGACTAAGAAATGCAGTCATAGGTCTTCCGTATGCAGAAGAAGTCAAGGTGATATAAGAAATAAAAGTTAGGTTTAAACTCAGAAAAAAAAGGGAAAATCTTAAGGTAACTACAAAGGAAACTAACAATCCTACACATCAAAATAAAAAACGAGAAAAATATAAAGACTCAGCAAATACAAAAGCAACAATGAAAAAGGGAGAAAAGACAATATCTAAAGAAAAACTACTCAGCACAGAACATTAAGTGGAACAAAGAAACTGTCAACAACACACACACACACAAAATCATCAAAATGAGAGCACTAAACTCATACCAATCAATAAGTACACTGAATGTAAATGGACTAAATGCACCAATAAAGAGGCAGAGTGGGAGAATGGATATAAAAACACAATCCATTTATATGCTGCCTACAAGAGGCACACATTAGACTTAAAGAGACAAAGAAACTAAAACTCAAAGGATGGAAAAAAATATATCAAGCAAACAATAATGAAAAAAGAGCAGGAATGGCAATATTAATTTCTGACAAAATAGACTTTAAAGTAAAATCCACCACAAAGGATTAGGAAGGACACTAAAGAATGATTAAAGGGTCAATATACCAGGAGGACATAACCATCATAAATAGATACGAACCCAATGACAGGGCTCTAAAATACATTAAAAAAAAAAAAAAAAAAAACTCTAACCACATTGACAAGAGAGACACACAGCTCCACAATAATGGTAGGAGGCTTTAACAGACCACTTTCGGTGCAGGACAGAACATCCAGAAAGAAGCTCAATAAAGACACGGAAGATCTAAATGCCACAATCAACCAACTTGACCTCACAGACATATACAGAACACTTCACCCAACTCCAGCCAAGTGTAATTTCTTTTTCAGCATACATGGAACATTCTCAAGAATAGACCACATCTAATGTCATAAAGCAAACCTTAACTGAATTCAAAACACCAAAATATTACAAAGCATCTTTTCTGACCATAAAGCCATAAAAGTAGAAATCAATAATTGAAAAAGCAAGGAAAAAAATCAAACACATGGAAACTGAAAAACACCTTGCTCAAAAACTACTGCTGTATAGAAGAAATTAAGGACAGAATAAAGGAATTCATAGAATCAAACGGAAATGAAAACACTTCCTACCAGAACCTTTTGGAGACAGTAAAAGCAGTGCTCAGAAGTCAATTTATAGCAATAAATGCACACATCCAAAAAGAAGAGTGGGCCAAAATCAAAGAGTTATCCCTACAACGCTAACAAATAGAAAGAGAACAGCAAAAGGATCCCTCAGGCACCAGAAGAAAGCAAATAATAAAACTTAGAGCAGAATTAAGTGAAATAGAGAACAGAAAAACAATTGAAAGCATTAGCAAGAACAAAAGCTGATTCTTTTTGAAAAGAGCAACAAAACCGATAAACCATTGGCCAAACTGCCGAAAGAAAAACAGGAGAGGAAGCAAATAAGAAAAGAGATAGGCAATATCACAATAGGCACAACTGAAATTAAAAGAACTCCTTGGAAACCCTGTGGGTCGGTTCTATCGTATAGGGTCACTATGAGTCAGAAATGACTTGATGGCAACGGGTTTGGTTTGGTTTTGGTTAGCAGAATACTATGGAAAATTGTACTCTAACAAATTTGAAAACCTAGAAGAAATGGACAAATTTCTAGAAACGCTGTACCTATCTAAACTAAAACAGAGGTAGAACAACAAAATAAGCCTATAACAAAAGAAGAGATTGTAAAGGTAATTAAAAAACTCCCAACAACAACAACAAAAAGCCCTGGCCCTGACAGCTTCTGTGGAGAATTCCCCCCAAATTTCAGAGAAGATTTAACACCACTACTACTAAGGGTATTTCAGAGCATAGAAAAGGATGGATTACTCCCAAACTCAATCTGGGAAGCCAGCATAAGCCTGATACCAAAACCTGAAAAGACACCACAAAAAAAAAAAAAAACAGGAAATTACAGACCAATCTCCCTGATGAACTTAGATGCAAAGATCCTCAACAAAATTCTAGCCAATAGAATTCAAAAATGTATCAAAAAAAATAATTCACCATGACCAAGTGGGATTCATACCCGGTATGCAGGGATGGCTTAGCATTAGAAAAACAATCAATGTAATCCATCACATAAAGACAACAAAAGGCAAGAACCACATGATCTAATCAGTGGATACAGAGTAGGTATCTGACAAAGTCCAACACTGATGCACGATACAAACTCTCAGCAAAAGAGGAATAGAAGGGAAATTCCTCGACATAGTAAAGGCCATTTCTACGAAGCAAACAGCCAGCATCGTCCCAAATGGAGAGAGAACGGAACCAGGCAAGAAAGCCCAGTATCAACAGTCCTAGTCAACATTGTGCTGGAGGTCCTAGCTAGAGCAATTAGGCTAGAAAAAGAAACAAAGGTCATCTGAATTGGTAAGGAAGAAGTAAAGGTATCTCTATTTGCCGATGATATGACCTTATACACAGAAAACCCTAAAGAATCCTCAAGAAAACTACTGAAACTAACAGATTTCAACAGAGTATTAGGATAAAAGATAAATATACAAAAGTCAGTTGGCTTCCTCCACACCATCAACGAGAACATTGAAGAGGAAATCACCACATCAAAGCATTTAGAATAGCCCCAAAAAGATAAAATACTTTGGAATAAATCTATCCAGAGACGTAAAAGACATACATAAGAAGTGGAGCCAAGATGGCAGAATAGACAGATGCTTCTGGAGAGCCCTCTTAAAACAAAGACAAGAAAAAACAGGTGGAACGAGTATATTTATGAGAAGCTAGGAGCCCTGAATATCAAAGGCAAGCTTGGAAAACGAACCGAGAGGCAGAGGAGGAGGAGACAGTTCAGAAGAAGAGAGGAGTTACTGGACCTGAATCTCAGGTGCCCTCAGGCACTAATCCTGGGAGAGGCAGCAGCGTGCTGGTACTAGTGTTGGGCCGCAGTTTCCTCAGGGAGACACAGCCAGCCACACAGCCTACTCACACCTCCGGAACCAGAGAGGAACAGCGCTCTTGGCAAAAGCTAAGTACTTGCATATATTTTACCGTGCCTCCCCTCTACCCGCTCCCAAACCGGATTCAGGGGCTGATTTCCCTGGACGTGAGATAGGCCCTGTTGAGTGCCTAGAGCCATCCTCCCGGCCTTGGAGAAGGAATAAATTTCAATAGGGGGAAAAGATAATTTGCCTGCTCCACGAACAGGTCAAGCTCAGGACAGAAGTGGATCCTGTCCAGGCATAAACGGTCCATGGACTTTGAGTACCTTTCCCCTCTGCATGGACGTGTGTGGGCATATTTCAGGAGAATACGCCCTTGTTGGCAGACTCCAACCATTTCAGCGGTGCGGCGGACAGGTGGCTGTTTGAGATTTAGCGTGGCTTTGCCTATTAAACAGGGTCCTCGCCTACCTACCTCAGGGGCCTAAGGACTGGTGGCTCCACTCAGGTCACCCAGCCACCCGTGACAGGGGTCCAAGGAACTGGTACTTCCCAGTCCTTACAACCAAAAATACTGGGTGCCCACGATCTGTCTGCAGAATCCACCCACCTGTACGCTCTAGGGAACAGAGACACGCCTTGCTCAGAGACAAATGGGGGATGACTCTCAGCCCCCTGCCTTTTTCAGAGTGTGACCCCCTGCTGCAACCAGATACTGGTAGCTACGCCAATCACCCCCGCCCCTCTAAGTCTATAGGACAGAGCCTGTACCACACACTTGATGATCGGGTACCTGGACACTTGTGCTGAATTCATACAAGAAAAGTGAATGGACTCCTAGACTGATATACCTGATAACAGCTCTAGATATCTGGGAACCGGACGTCAGAGCGCCAAAGGTGAAAATAATCAAGCTAGCTTACTCAAGCAACCCATGTGGGCATATCAAAACAAAACAAACCAAGAAGCTATGACACAGTAAGCAAACATAAAATAAACTAATACAATAACTTATAGATGGCTCAGAGACAACAGGCAATATCAAGTTGCATAAAGCAACAGACCATGATCGCCTCAACAAGCTCTCAAAACAAAGAATCAAGGGATCTTCTAGATGAAAGTGCCATCCTGAAACTACCAGAGGCAGAATACAAAAGACTAATACACAGAACCCTTCAAGACATGAGGAAGGAATTGAGGCAATACCCAGAATAAGCCAAGGAACACACAGATAAAGCAATTAAAGCAATTAAAAAGATTATTCAGAAACATAATGAAAAATTTAATAAGCTGGAAAAATCCATAGGCAGATAAAAAAAAAAGTCAGAAATTCAGAAAATTAACAATAAAGTTACAGAAGTAGGCAACTCAATAGAAAGTCAGAGGAGCAGAATAGAGCAAGTGGAAGGCCGAATTTCTGAACTTGAAGATAAAGCAATTGGCACTAATGTATTTGAAGAAAAATCAGATAAAAGAATTTTTAAAAAATGAAGAAAACTTAAGAATCTTGTGGGACTCTATCAAGAGAAATAACCTACAAGTGATTGCAGTACCAGAACAGGGAGGGATAACAGAAAATACAGAGAGAATTGTTGAAGACTTTTGGTAGAAAACTTCCCTGATATCGCGAAAGATGAGAAGATATCTATCCAAGGTGCTCCATGTAAGGTAGATTTGAAAGAAAGTCACCAAGACATAGTATAATCAAACTTACCAAAACCAATGATAAGACAGAATTTTAAGAACAGCTAGGGATAAACGAAAAGTCACCTACAAAGGACAGTCCCTAAGAATAAGCTGGGACTACTCAGCAGAAACCATGTGGGCAAGAAGGCAATGGGATGACTTATCTAAAAAACTGAAGGAAAAAGATTGCCAGCCAAGAATCTTATATTCAGCAAAACTGTCTCTCAAATATGAAGGTGAAATTAGGATATTTCTAGATAACCAGAAGTTTAGGGAATTCGTAAAAACCAAACCAAAACTACGAGAAATACTAAAGGGAGTGCTTTGGTTAGAAAATCAATAATATCAGGTATCAACCCAAGACTAGAACACTGGGCAGGGCAATCAGAAGTCATCCCAGACATGGAAATCACAAAAATAAATCAAGATATGAAAAATGCTCAGAACAGGGTAACAGCGATGTTATTACATAAAAGAAGACAACATTAAAAGAATAAAGAGGGACTAAGAAACGTAGTCAAAGATCTTCCATATGGAGAGGAAGATAAGGTGATACAAAGAAATAAAAGTTAGGTTTAAATTTAGAAAAATTGGGGTAAATAATAAAGTAACCACAAAGGAGACAAACTATTCTTCACATCAAGAAATAAAACACAAGAAAAAAATAGAGACTCAGCAGAAACAAAATCAACAACAACAAATATAAGGAAAGGACAATATATAAAGATAATCTACACAGCACATAAAATTAAGTGGGAAGAAGAAACTGTCAACAACACACACAAAAAAGACATCAAAATGATAGCACTAAATTCATAGCTATCCATAATTATGCTGAATGTAAATGGACTAAATGCCCCAATAAAGAGAGAGAAGGGCAGAATGGATTAAAAAAACAGGATCTGCCTATATGCTGCTTAAAAGAGACACGCCTTAGACTTAAAAGACACAAAGAAACTAAAACTCAAAGTATGGAAAAAAATATATCAAGCAAACAACAATCAAAACAGAGCAGAAGTGGCGATATTAATTTCTGACAAAATAGACTTTAAAGTTAAATCCATCATAAAGGATAAGGAAGGACACTGTATAATGATGAAAGGAACAATACACCAAGAAGATATAACCATATTAAATACCCATGCACCCAGTGACAGGGCTGGAGGATACATAAAACAAACTCTATCAGCACTGAAAAGTGAGATAGCTCCACAATAATATTAGGAGACTTCAACACACCACTTTCAGTGAAGGACAGGACTTCCAGAAAAAAGCTCAATAAAGATACAGAAGATCTAAATGCCACAATAAACCAACTGGAACTCATAGACATATACAGAACACTCCACCTAAGAGCAACTGAGCATACTTTCTTTTCTAGTGCACATGGAACATTCTCAAGAATAGACCAAATATTAGGTCATAAAGCAAGCCTTAGCAGAATCCAAAACACTGAAATATTACAAAGCATCTTCTCTGACCATAAGGCCATAAAAGTGGAAATCAATAACAGAAAAAGCAGGGAAAAGAAAACAAACACTTGGAAACTGAACAATACCCTGCTCAAAAACACTAGATTAGAGAATACATTAAGAATGGAATAAAGAAATTCATAGAATCCAATGAGAATGAAAACACTTCCTATCAGAACCTTTGGGACACAGCGAAAGCAGTGCTCAGAAGTCAATTTATGTCAATGAATGCACACATCCAAAAAGAAGAAAGGGCCGAAATCAAAGAATTATCCCTACAATTTGAACAAATAGAAAGAGAGCAACAAAAGAAACCCTCAGGGAACAAAAGCAAACAAATAAGAATTAGAGCAGAACTAAATTAAATAGAAAACAGAAAAGCAATTGAAAGAATTAACAAGACCAAAAGCTGGCTCTGTGAAAAAATCAACAAAATTGGTAAACCATTGCCCAAACTGACAAAAGAAAAACAAGAGAGGAAGCAAATAACCCAAATAAGACATGAGATGGGTGATAGTACAACAGACCCAACTGCAATTAAAAGAATCATATCAGATTACCATGAAAAATTGTACTCTAACAAATTTGAAAACCTAGAAGAAATGATTTCCTACCTAAACTAACTACCTACCTAAACTAACACAAACAGAGGTAGAACAACTAAATAGACCCATACCAAAAAAGAGACTAAAGGTAATCAAAAAACTCCCAAGAAGAAAAAGCCCTAGCCTCTATGGCTTCACTGCAGAGTTCTACCAAACTTTCAGAGAAGAGTTAACACCACTACTACTAAAGGTATTTCAGAGCATAGAAAAGGATGGAATACTCCCAAACTCGTTCTATGAAGCCAACATATCCCTGAGGCCAAAACCAGGTAAAGACACCACAAAAAAAGAAAATTACAGACCTATATCCCTCATGAACTTAGATGCAAAAATCCTCAACAAAATTTTAGCCGATAGAATTCAACAACATATCAAAAAAATAATTCACGACGACCAAGTGGTTTCATACCAGCTATGCAGGGATATTTCAACATTAGAAAAACAATCAATGCAATCCATCACATAAATAAAACAAAAGACAAGAATCACATGATTTTATCAATTGATGCAGAAAAGGCATTTGATAAAGTTCAAACCCATTCATGATAAAAACTCTCAGCAAAATAGGAACAGAGGAAAATTCCTCAACATAATAAAGGGCGTTTATACAAAGCCAACAGCCAACATCCTCCTAAATGGAGAGAGCCTGAAAGCATTCTCCTTGAGAACCAGAACCAGACAAGGATGCCCTTTATCACCACTCTTATTCAACACTGTGCTGGAGGTCCTAGCCAGAGCAATTAGGCTAGACAAAGAAAGAAAGGGCATCCAAATTGGCAAGGAAGAAGTAAAATTATCTCTGTTTGCAGATGACATGCTCTTATACACAGAAAACCCTAAGGAATCCTCAAGAAAACTACTGAAACTAATAGAAGAGTTCAGCAGAGTATTGGGGATACAAGATAAACATACAAAAATCAGTTGGATTCCTCTACACCAGCAAAAAGAACATCGAAGAGAAAACCTCCAAATCAATACCATTTACAGTAGCCCCCCAAAAGATAAAACACTTAGGAATAAGTCTTACCAGAGATGTAGAAGTCTTACAAAAAGAAAACTACAATACACTTCTGCAAGAAACCAAAAGAGACCTACATAAGGAGAAAAACATACCTTGCTCATGGATAGAAAGACTTAACAGTATAAAAATGTCTGTTCTACCAAAAGCGATCTATACATTTAATGCAATTCCAATCCAAATTCCAATGACATCGTTTAATGAGATGGAGAAATAAATCACCGACCTCATATGGAAGGGAAAGAGGCCCCGGATAAGTAAAGCGTTACTGAAAAAGAAGAACAAAGTGGGAGGCCTCACTGTGCCTGATTTTAAAACCTATTATACCGCCATAGTAGTCAAAACAGCCTGGTACTGATATGACAACAGACACATAGACCACTAGAACAGAATTGAAAATCCAGACAGAAATCCATCCATATACGGGGAACTGATACTTGCCAAAGGCCCCAAAACAGTTAAATGGGAAAAAGACAGTCTTTTTAACAAATGGTGCTGGCATAACTGGATATCCATCTGTAAAAAAATGGGCAAGACCCATACCTCACAACATGCACAAAAAGGAGCTCAAAATGGATCAAAGACCTAAACATAAAATCTAAAACAATAAAGATCATGGAAGAAAAAATACGGACAATGTTAGGAGCCCTAATACATGGCATAAACTGTATACAAAATATTACTAACAATGCAGAAGAAAAACTAGAGAATTGGGAGCTCCTAAAAAATCAAACACCTATGCTCATCAAAAGAGTTCACCAAAAGAGTAAAAAGATTACCTACAGACTGGGAAAAAGTTTTTAGCTATGACATTTCTGATCAGCGCCTGATCTCTAAAATCTACATGATACCGCAAAAACTCAACTACAAAAGACAAATAACCGATTAAAAAATGGCCAAAAGATATGAACAGACACTTCACTAAAGAAGACATTCAGGTAGCTAACAGATACATGAGGAAATGCTCATGATCATTAGCCATTAGAGAAATGCAAATCAAAACTACACCGAAATTTCATCTCACTCCAACAAGGCTGGTATTAATCCAAAAAAACACAAAATAATAAATGTTGGAGAGGTTGTGGAGAGATTGGAACACTTATTACACTGCTGGTGGGAATGTCAAATGGTACAACCATTTTGGAAATCTATTTGGTGCTTTCTTAAAAGGCTAGAAATAGAACTACCCTAGGATCCAGCAATCCCACTCCTTGGAATATATCCTAGAGAAATAAAAGCCTTTACACGAACAGATATATGCACACCCATGTTCATTACAGCACTGTGTACAATAGCAAAAAGTTGGTAGCAACCAAGGTGCCCATCATCACATGAATGGATAAATAAATTATGGTGTATTCACACAATGGAATACTACCCATCGATATGCAGCAGTGATGAATCTGTGAAACATTTCATAACGAGGAGGAATCTGGAAGGCATTACGGTGAGTGAAATTAGTCAGTTGCAAAAGGACAAATATTGTATAAGACCATTATTATAAGAACTCAAGAAATAGTCTAAACAGAGAAGAAAATATTCTTTGATGGTTATGAGAGGGGGTAGGGAGGGAGGGTGGGAGAGGGGTATTCACTAACTAGATAGTAGATAAGAACTACGTTAGGTGACAGGAAAGACAACACACAATACAGACGAGGTCAACACAACTGGACTAAAGCAAAAACAGAGAAGTTTCCTGAATAAACTGAATGCTTCCAAGCCCAGCGTAGCAGGGGCGGGGGTTTGAGGATGATGGTTTCAGGGGACATCTAAGTCAACTGGCATAATAAAATCTATGAAGAAAACATTCCGCATCCCACCTTGGAGAGTGGCATCTGGGGTCTTAAACGCTAGCAAGCGGCCATCTAAGATGCATCAATTGGTCTCAACTCACCTGGATCAAAAGAGAATGAAGAACACCAAGGACACAAGGTAATTGCGAGCCCAAGAGACAGAAGGGGCACATAAACCAGAGACTACATCAGCCTGAGACCAGAAGAACTAGATGGTGCCTGGCTACAACCAATGACTGCCCTGACAGGGAACACAACAGAGAACCCCTGAGGGAGCAGGAGAGCAGTGGAATGCAGACCCCAGATTTTCATGAAAAGACCAGACTTAATGGTCTGACTGAGACTAGAAGGACCCCATTGGTCATGGCCCCCAGAACTTCTGTTGGCCCAGGACAGGAACCATTCCCAAAGCCAACTCTTCAGAAATGGATTGGACTGGACAATGGGTTGGAGAGGGATTCTGGTGAGGAGTGAGCTTCTTGGATCAGGTGGACACTTGAGACAATGTTGGCATCTCCTGCCTGGAGGGGAGATGAGAGGGTGGAGGGGGTTAGAAGCTGGCTAAATGGACAGGAGAAGAGAGAGTGAAGGGAGGGATAGCTGTCTCATTAGGGGGAGAGCAATTGGGAGTATGTAGCAAGGTGTATATAAGTTTTGGTGTGAGAGACTGATTTGATTTGTAAACTCACTTAAAACAGAACAAAAATTTTTTTTTAAAAAATTTTAAAAGATGTGATTTTAATAAAAAGGTCCTCAGCATATCATTTGTATTTCTTTACTTACTGCTTTATAATTAGTCTTCGGGGCTTACGACTTTCAACATTCTTTTTGTTATCACTCTGGGGGCGGGTGGCACACCGCGAAGGTAAGCGCCCCAGGACCAGGGACCCAGAGGCCTGGGTGGGCAGCAGAGCCTGGTGAGGGAAGTAGGGCCACGGTCAGGGCGGCTGAGAGAGTCATTTTCGCCCCCCAGGCAGATGCCAGCGGCAGGACCCACCGGAACCCCGCCCTTGCCTTGGCACAGGCAGGAGTTGTGAGTGGCCTCGGCCCCCTGGGGCGCCCCCCTCCTGGGCCACCTCCTCGGAACCCACACTGACCTTGCAGCGGGCGGCCCAGCTGACTCAGTCCCCCCGCCCCAGTGCCAGGCACTAGGTGGGGACGCCCATTGGCACCTGGGTCGATGGCTCCTGGGAGCCAGACGCCGAGTCCCGACCGGACCGTCGCCCTCCCGCGATCCCCAGCGCTGGTTGCCAGCTGAGCGGGGAGGCGCGGGCGCGCGCCACAGCCGCTGTCGGTGGGGGGCGGGGAGGGTGGGTGTGCTGCGGGCTCGCGCCCCGACGTCGCTGCCTCCACCGCCTCAGGCTGCCGCTAGGCCCGCGCCGTCTGCTCCCAGCGTTGGGCCCCAGTACGCAGGCCCGCCTAGCGGCCAAGGGCGGCGCGGGGCCCACGGTGTAGAGCCCGCCAGGCCCAGAGCCGCGTCCCGCACCTGGACATCCTGGTGAACGGGAGCGGGGGAGGCGGGGACCTGGCGGGCACCCCAAAGGACGTCCCTCGGGGGACTCTGAGGTGTTTGTGTGGGAGCCCCTCCAAGGTGCCCCTGTGTAGGAGAACGATCCTAAATGTCTGCTGCCTCTGGCCCCTGGAGGGAGTTCCTGAGGAGGTGTGGAGAGCCGCCCCCATGGAGCACCCCTGTGTGAACCCAGCCTCCCCAGGGCTCTCTCTGTATTTGTCCCCTTGGGCGCCTCAGTGTAACTGCGGACCCCCAAGGGCGGTCTCTGGACTTGCCTGTGTGGAAGAGAGCGCCCTGTTGTGAGGAAATTCAATCTGCTCAATGGATAGGCCCAGGTGTCCAGGTCCTGAAGCCCCAGGCCATCAGTCATGTGAGTGAACTTGGAAGCAGGCCCTGTAGCTCCAGTCAAGCCTTCAGGTGACTGCTGCCCTGGCAGATGGCTTGACTGCAACTTCAGGAGAGTCAGATGCACCCTTCTAAGCCACTCCCAAATTCCTGACCCACAGACTATTTGTTGTTTTAGACCACTAAGTTTGGGGGCAGTTTCTTAAGCAGCATTGGATAACTAATACACCCTCCTTAGGAGCAGTGGCCTTCCTGGGGATTAAGCAGTGAGAGGAAAACCAAGCCAGGTTTGTTAGGTGAGTATTAAGATCGTACAGACCCTAAGAATACGGTTTAATTCTCTCCCAATCACAAAAATTCTGCAAAGAGTTCCAGCACAGAAGTGAAGGATGTCAGCAAGTTGCTGTAAATCTTCTCAAAAACACTCTCTGAAAAGGAAATAACTGTGGAGAGAATAGCTCACCCCAGTTTCATTGGAAAATATTCATTTCAAAGCTGACCAATATCCTTACTGCCTGGATTTCTCAGCTTCTGATCTTCCACATATTCTCTGATCACGTTCTTATTCTTCTATTTTGTCACATATGTATATGACACCCTCACCCCCCCCCAAATGTAAAGAAGAGGACCTCCCTAGGCCCATTTCTAGCACCCTTGATGTTTTTATTCCCATAGTGGCTCCTAAATGGATCGTATTTATGCAAAAAGTTTCCTTTCTCTTCAGTTTCCGAATCTTTTATCTCCCAATCTCACATGTCTGTCTTCAAGCAGAGCTGCTTGCTTTCTGGTATCCCCATTTCGCAGACTGATTTACTCTCATTTCTGATAGGAACATCATTATCCACTCCACACTTCGATCTCAATGGCCAAGTTCTGACAGAAATTGCTCACAAGCTTTGGACCAAGGAACCAAGACCATCAGTGTCCAGCTGGAGACATGATCGTCTTTCCCATTACAACTTCCTCCTTCATCCCCATGCCCCCTTCCCAGTAATCACCTCAGAGACCCACATATATTTACTAAGTGCTACCACCTTGCCAGGCACTATGCTAAATAAATAAATGTTCTATGCTCTTCAGTTCATGTATTGCCAGTTATTGAGCCATAAGGGGAAAATTATAGCTTTGCAGCATACTTATATGAGTTAACGTATATTATGGAGCCCCTGGGTAGCTCAAGAACCCTGGTAAGTACTCGACTGCTAACAAAATAGTGGACGGTTCAGATCCAATAGCTGCTTCTCGGAAACCCTGTGGGGTGGTTCTGCTGTGTTCTCTAGGGTCACTGTGAGTTGGAATCGACGGCAACGGGTTGGATGGCTCAAATGGTTAAACCCTCAGATACTAACTGAAAGGTTGGTGGTTCAAATCCACCTAGAGGCACCTCGGAAGAAAGATCTGGCGATGTCCTTCTGCAAGGTCACAGTCTTTGAAAACCCTATGGAGTACAGTTCTACTCTGAAACACATGGGGTCACCATAAGTGGGAATCCACTTGATGGCAGCTCGTTTGGTTTTTTGGTTTTATGCCTTTTCAGAGGTGACACTGAAACTCAGTTACTCTTTTCCCCTCTTCTGGCAGCCACATTCTTAGCCCCCCTGCCGTTACTCTACCAAATTACCTTTGTCCATAACCTTTGGGTAAACTGGCCAGGCTCCTAGCTTCATTTGATCTGAATCACCCAGAGCTGCACTGTGCACTCAGAATGTGTGTGTCTGTATGCTAAATTTTTTAGAGGTTGCAGTTATGCTGATTTTCCAAAGCCCCTTGGTCATCTGTGTTAGATTAAGTTGCTGTTCCTGGGGCATATGCTTCTAGAAGCCAGTTCTCTGCTACCTTGCAAACTTTTACCCTTATGTACAAGTGCTGCTTGTGCTACATTCTTCCAGAGCAAATCCAGGACAGACAGAGGAGATGCATTTTCAAGTTTTTGGTTAGTGCCTGTCTTAGGTATCTAGTGCTGCTGTAAGAGAAATATCACAAGTGGATGGCTTTAACAAAGAGAAATTTACTCTCTCACAGTTTAGGAGGCTAGAAGTGCAAATTCTGGGTGACAGCTCCAGGGGAAGGCTTTCTGTCTGTGTCGGCTTTGGGGGAAGGTCCTTGTCATAAACCTTCCCCTGGCCTAGGAGCTTCTCAGTGCAGGGACCGCAGGCCCAATGAACGTGCTTCCCTCCTGCTCTTCTTGCTTGATGGTGATGAGGTCCCCCTCCTCTCTGCTTGCTCCTTTCTTTTATATCTCAAAGGAGATTGACTCAAGATACAACCTAGTCCTGTAGATTGTGTCCCACCTCATTGACATCATGGAAGTTAGGATTTATAACACATACACAGGTAATTACATCAGATTACACAATGGAGGACAACCAGGCAATACTGGGAATCATGGCCTAGACACGTTCACACACGTTTTTGGGGGACACAGTTCAATCCATAACAGTGCCTTTAGGTCAGCTGCTTTCCTGTGGGCCAGGACAGAGTGCCACAGGACATAGCGTAAATGCAGGCGATGTTGATCTCTTCTTATCGTTGTGGTTGTGGAAACTGGCTCCATCCCAAAATTTAGCAGCTCTTCCTATGGTCAGAGAAATCACCCATAGCTACTGTACAGGTTACCTGTTCTCATCCCTCCTAGCCTTGACTCACTGTTTAGGTTCCACCTCTGAGGAAGCAGAGTAGATATGATGAGCTAGTGACTGTGTAGTTTCTAGAAACAAGTTCTGAAGATTTGGTCTGATGAGCCCCTTTGGGGATACTGGCACTATGATCTCAAGTAAACCCTTTGTTTTCTCCAATCATCTTTGCCAAATTTATTCAACAAATCTTTATGGAACATTTGCTCCTTGTAATCCTGTTTGGATTGTTCCTCCCTCCTGAGGTCAAAGAAAATCTGGAGCTACCTGTTAAACCTACGGGTTTTTTTGAGTTTTTGTTCCTTTATTACTGCCTGGGAAAACCCTCCCACCTTCTTCTACAAGTTCACTGTCAGTTTTTTTTTTTTTTTTTTTGTTGTTTTTAGCTGTTTCCAACATATGGCACTCTCACATCAATTATCAGATGAAGGCGCTCAAGGTTACTTTACATTTAAGATGCAGGGTGAAGGAGCCCCGGCCTTTTAGGAGGGCTGTAGACCCTCCACAGCTACTTATTTTTATAGAGAGCTAAAGGAGAAGGGTTCCCTAGATGCCTTCTCTTTCGCTATCTCCTGCTGCTTAAGAAAGTACCACAAACTTGGTGGCTTAAAACCACACCCATTTAATATGCCGTATTTTCTGTGGTCGAGAGTACAGGGGTGGCTTAGCTTAGTCCTATGCTTATGGTCTCACAAGGCTGCAATCAAGGTGTTGACTGGGGTGCGTTCTCGTCTGGAGGCTTTACTGTGGAAGAATCCACTTCCAAGCTCACTGAGGCTTTTGGAAGAATTCATTTCTTACCTTCCTGAGGTACAGTTGTTCCAAAGTTTGCACTTGAAAGCACTGCTGGTTTAGAGTTGTCTCTGGGAATAGGTTTGGAGTAGGCGTTAGGGTTGACAGGTGTGGGATCATGGTTACCATTAAAACTTGGGCTAGAACTGCACATGTAGCCATGCCATGTGTCATGGTCTCCCTCCTGGGGAACCAAGACCTGCATCTTCATGGCGCCTTGAGAGTGCCCTTGGCGGGTGTGACTGTCTTTTTTGTTCTTCCCTTGTTGTTTCTATCTGCTGTGTTGAAGGGGCGGGGGGGGGGGGCAGAGCCCTGCAGGGATGGAGCCAGTAGTAAAGTTGGGGCCCTTGTGGAGATGGGTGCATAGGTGAAGGATGAGGGCAGTAGGTCTACTTCAAGCCCTTGACATTTTTTTAAGAGCACACAGCCAAGTTGTTGAGACCAGGGCTATGGAAGTGAATCCAAGACTGTCCCTATTAAAGAATAAGCAGTGAAACTGAAATTACCAACCAGAGTTTGGAGGAGGGATAGGCGGGCCTGGTTCTGAGGTGGCCTCAGAGGATTTATAGAGGAAAGGGGCTTCGAAGGATGAATTTGGACTGCATCTGTGTTTGTGAGTCTACAAGATGGGCTGTATCTTTTTGTTATGTGTGCAGGTCAGCTTTGTATGTGCGTGTGTATTTGTGCCTGTGTGTGCTTGAGCATTTCTGACCCAGCGTGTTCCTGGGTCTATGTAGATGTGTATTTCTGGTCGTGTCTGTTTGTACTGTGTAGTATTTCTGTGTGGCATCTTTGAATCTGTGTCTTTCTCTTTATGTACATGTGTAACTGGGTGTCTGTGTGTCCATGCGTTATTCACTGTGCCTAGTGAGATCCTAATCTGACTTCTGTCTTTAATCATCCTTCCCACCCCCAGTTTACTGCAGCTGCCAGCAGTATTTACTGCAAAGATAGGTTTCCCTTCCCATGGTCTGCATTCCCAGGGGTCAGGCTCTCTGCCCAGGGCCCTGACCCTGTGGCCTCTGGACAGACTTGACCTTGGAAGAAAAACATTCTGGAAAGCCCGTAGCATGCTCCTTGCCTGGCCACGGACCCAGAGAAGTTACAGTGGAGAAGAGGGACAAATCGGGGAAGGGAGGCCGTTGGCAGAACCCATCTCTCGTTCTGGAAATGAGTGTCTTTCTCTGTCTCCTTCTCAGGGCCCCTTCTTCCCCTGTACTCTCATGCAGACCACGTGTTCAGGGGCCTGACGTCCCTGTCTCTGGAGATGGGAATGGACATCTCTTTGCAAGCCCAGCCAGGTGTGTTAGGGACTTGGTACTGTCTCCTAGTACCTTACTTGCCTGCATGGTGCCCTTTCTCCATGTCTCCGCTCCAGCTCAAGATTGTCCATCCTCCTTTCTAACCTATGGTGGACACAGGAACCTTCTTGTCCTTTCTTTCATGACAGCCCTGGCTAAGGCCATGGGCCCATGAGCACAAGTAGAGCATTAGGCCTTCATGGCCAGTAAAACAGCAGAGGCCCAGCGACCTGTCTCAAGGTGCAGGAAATAGCATCTCAGCGGGGTCTTACCCTCTCACTCCTGTGCTCAGTGTGTTTTGGCCTTCCCTGGATGGGACAGGGTGAGCATGTACAAAACGAGGCAGGCATGGTCCCTGTCCTCAAGGACTCAGTGATTAACAGGCAGAGTGATGTTTGGAGAAGACATCCTCCTCTTACTGCTGCTAGTCAGTCCCCTAAGTTACATTTATAGAATTCTCAAGTACCCACCCAGAGAGCCCAAAGGAAGGGCTGTAGAAGGTCAGGGCTGTTCACCATGACATGTTACATCAAAGGCCCAGAGGTGAACTCCAAAGATCCTGAGCAAGCAGCGATGTATTCCTAGCATCTACCACCACTTCTGGGGTATGTTACATTTTTGGAGTTTGTGCCCTGCCCTGAAGCATTTATTTTGCTCTGATTTTAACTCTCTTGAGCTCTGGAGGGGAAGAGGAAGGTAGGAGGTAGGGGTTGTGCTAGGGTTGTGGGATATGGTGAGCAAGTCTTCATCCCCTCAACAACATCCTGCATGAGTTCACAGGCTCTCACCCTGTCTCTTCTCAGCTCTTGATTTTGCTGAGAACTCATGATCCTGAAGATATTGGTTCCAGCTCATCTCACTGGCCCAGCCATTTGGCACAGGAGTTTGGTCAGCAGCATGAGCCCATGCTGGGGTGGGGTAGGTAGGAGCCTGTGAGGGACCACGGGAAGGACCTGCTGCACCATAAGTCAGGATGTGTGCACACTAACCCTTGCTTCCCACCTGGCGCTGTTTTGACCCTTTTGAGTCACTTCCCCTCACTCTGGCCTTCCTCTGTTCCTCTCTCTGTTCTGCGGCTCTCTGCCCAACTCCCACCAGGCAGGGAGGATGTGCCTGCCACAGGACCTCCTTTGATCTCCTTTGGGGATGCATTAGGAAAACACATAGAGAATGTTGGCATAGCAGGCCTAGGGCTTGTGCCTGCCTCCTCTGGTGGCCACATAGGGGCTGGGTCCCCACCCTTTAGGCACAGAATCACCATTCTGAACAGGGATACATCCATGCTTCTTCCCATCCTGGTTTTTCTGCATCCTCTCAGTGGACACATTGTGTGAAGCAGTGGAATCCTATAGAGGAAGTGAGTCCGGCCACCACCTCCTCCTGGTTTGATGGATGGTGAGTGATCCTGGATTTCCTTAGGAACCAGTGAGGCAGGGGTATCCCACAGTCCCCTGTACCACATCATAAAGAAGCCACATTTCCTGCTCTTTCTCCAGCTCTTGGCTTCTCTGTGGTAGGTTAGAGGAGGACACAGGAATGGTACCTTTTGAAGGCTACTAGGTGGTGGCCAAAATAGTAGTCCATCCCACATGCTCAGGGCAACCTCTTTGTCCTTTTGTTTCCCAGTTCTTTCTTCCTGGTCCCAAACCTCACTGGTCACTGAAGGCTAGGATGCCACATCTGCCCTCTTTCTGCATCACTAGGCCCATGTTCTTTCTCAGGCTCACAAATCTCAGAGTTTGCTTACCTCCCTCTGCCAAGAGCACTTAGGCCGTGGGTTGACTTTCTGGCTCTGGGCTTTTTTTAATGCCGAAAAACCCAGCTTTTCTCCATTATCATGCCCTGGTCAGGAGCATGGCGTGCTGTCCCGGGTATTCATACTACCATTTACATTCTCTCCCTACCGGCTTCCTCCCCTGCCAGCCTTAGGGCTGGGGGACAAACCTCTCCACCTTCTACTCTAATCTTCATTCTAGAAGGCATTCCTTCCATGTAGCTGAGAGGCAGTGGAGATGGGAAGCAGGCAACAGGGCCACAGTAGCTCCCAGGCTGTTTGAAAGATCTTGTTAGTACCAACTGGGGTGCAGAGAGGGGAGATTCTGTATTTTGGTTTTGACCTCTGTCATACAAACTGCTTTTTTGGCTCAAAAAAGCACCTCTTCAAGAACGGAGCACTGTGGCACTCCCCTAAAAACCTTCTTCCAGATTGCAGGCATATGTATATATCAGTCATCAATTAATGAGTTTTGCCTATGGGTGGGCCAACAATGCATTGATTTCCAGACCACTCCTTCTTGTCAGTACTGTTGTCATGGGGTTCAAGATCATCATGGGAAGCCATGTCTGAATTCCAGCCTGATCTTTACCTCAGTGTACCTTAGACAAGGGCCTTGCCTTCTCTAGTCAAGTCCCTATATCGACAGTCCAGGATAGCGCTGGGAGGAGTTATGTGGAATGCTAACACATCTGAACTGTGGGTTTAAGGTTATTCTCTAATAGAAAAGACTATATACCTCCCCACTAACCCTTTAACATATCACAAGGAGACAAGAAGGAGCAAGCAGGCATGTATCTTTGCTTAGAGATATATTTGGGCTATATATTTGATATCCTACAGACTATTTTAAGGAACTGGGTCTTCTCCTTGAAGAAAGGAGTGTTTTTCTCTGAAGTGAGGGTTGGGATGCAGGGTGGGTTCGTTGGTTGGGTGGCACAAGGCTGTCAAGGATGGTGCCAAGCAGCTGTGGAGGTGGCCCAGCATAGAGCCAGAGCGAAGATGCTAAGAGTAGCGCTAGAGCTGCTTGTCCGGGGCCTCCAGGCCTCCCGAGAAGGCCAGGCTCAGCTCTTTCTCAGTGGGGACAGATTGGGCCTTCGGATCCTCTGTTATCTTCTCTGTCTTAGCTTGACTCACAGGGCCCTCGGCTGGGGCCAGGCTCCTCTTAAGACAGTTTTTTCGCATTTTGGTCACTTTCTCCTCTGGGGAAAACATGGATTTCTCATCTAATGTCTTGGAATTAATACAGCGAAAACTGCACATCACCTTATTTCTTAAGCCAGATTCTGGAACACCAGGGCTCTTCTGAGTGTGGGCTAGTCTCACTCGCTCTTCCGGAGTCTTCTTCCACAAAGTTTTGTCCTGCAAACGCTTACCCGGAATTCGCGGGCCCAGCGAAGACCGGCCCTGTGAAGCCTGGGGCACCACGGGCTGGGCAGTCCCAGGATTCCTGGCTGCTTCTGTAATGACATTGAGGTTGGTTTCACTGTCCTCCACTTCATTCTTCTCAGATTCTTTGCCTCCAGCAGCCCCTGGAGGTACTTTTGGGAGCTTAAACTGAGGACAGTACTTAGGACTCTGCTGACAGGAGGCTGCGATATCAAAGCTCTGACTCCTTTGCCAGGGACCTCCGGGTGTCCTGTTCACAGATAACCCTGCTGGCTTCTCGTCATCGGTGGAGTGTCTGTTTTCTGTGGGTGAGGGCACTCCGAGCCCTGCATTCTTTTCCTCAGAGTCACCTTGGGGTTTCGGTTTCCATGGGTACTCTTCCTTGACTGCCAGGGTGGGCACTTGGCCTGAGTCCTTGGTCTTGCCGGGGCCTTGGGACTCAGGGCACCAGGCCTCTTCCAGGCTGTGGCTGTTCACTCTGGCTTCTACCGGAGCACAAAGCTCCTGGGCATCTGCCGTGTCCTCACTGAGTTGTGAGATCTTGGAGACTTGGTGGGCAGAACCATGGGGCCCTGCTATGGAACTACCTTGTTTCTTCCTCTGCTGTATTGCCTTTAGCTCAACAACGAGCTGTTTTCTAAGGCAGATTAATTGTTGTTCGGGGGCCTGTGCATTGTATAGTGGGATGGAGAGTTCTTGGAGGGACGTTTTCCCTTGTTTGTTTAGACTCCCAAGCACCTCCGGTGTGGGTAATTTCTCTAAGAATGCTACTGGCTGGTTCTGGGATTTCCTTACCTTTATGGGAATTCCCAACTGTATCTCTAGGACCTTTTTTCTGAGATGGAAATTTAGTTTGGTCAAGGTGGATGGTCTGAGTGCCTTTGGAACATCAGCATCTGTCGGTACTTGGCCTGAGTCATTGGTCTTGCCGGGGCCTTGGGACTCAGGGCACCGGGCCTCTTCCAGGCTGGGGCTGTTCACTCTGGCTTCTACCTGAGCACAAAGCTCCTGGGCATCTGTCATGTCCCTGCTAAGTTGTGAGATCTTGGAGACCCGGTGGGCAGAACCTTGGGGCCCTCCTGTGGAACTAGCTTGTTTCTTCCTCCGCAGTACTGCCTTTAGCTCAAGAATCAGCTTTTGTGTAAGTCTGATTAATTCTGGATCTGGGGCATATGGACTGTTTGGTGGGATGAGGAGTTTCTGAAGCCATGTTTTCCCTTGGCTGTTTAGACTCCCAGGTGCCTCCTGTGTGGGTAAGTTCACTGAGACTGCTACACATCGGTTCCTGGACTCCCTTGCCTTTATGGGAATTCCCAGATGCAACTCTAGGACCTTTTTTCTAAGATGGAAATTTAGTTTGGTCAAGATGGATGTTTTGAGTGCCTTTAGAATAGCAGCATCTGTTTGAGTTTCTAGACGCACCGTCTCCTTTGTTCGTTCCTCCTGCACTTTAGTGAGGAACTCTTGTGCTCTGTCTGCACGAGTCTCATCATCTTGATGGCCTGTCCTGGGACTTATGCACCGTTCTTCGTAGGAGACCATCTCAGTCAGAGAATCTCGTGTGATTTCAACAGGCTCAGGCATTATCTCTGCGATTGCAGATTGGCTAGTGATTGGCGGGCCCGTGGCCTTGGAGGGAGCCAAATAATAGAGAGCAGGCAGCCCTGACAGGAAGGCTAGATGTTTGTCCTGCAGATTAGCTCCCAGTTTCTCCATGGCTCCCTTGGGCAGGGATCTGGACAGCTTAGTGTTTTCAATGACAGCACCTGGCAGGGTCTGTGAGGACATAAGTTTCTGATATATCTCAGGATCAGTTGGTGCCTGTAGCTCTAGGAGCTTGTTTTCCAGATTGCAGGGGAACTGAGCTACTTCTGTCCTCCCAGGAATTCCCCAGTCCCGGGAGATAAATATATGGGCAATGACGGTGCCCTGCAGGATCGGCCACCATTTGGAGTCCATGGGGCTCTGCAGTATTGCTTTGGTCTGGGTGAGCAAGTGTGGCATGGTTTCTGACACTGGGGCCAATGTGGGTGAGATCAGATCACTAACGCCACTGAACTCTGGGGCTGCACACCAGGGGACATTCACATGGTCCAAGGCTTTACTGCTCAAGGGCAGAGGCTGAAGGTCAGCAGTGTATAGGAGCAATACAGTGGACTGCTTGATCTTCTGAGACACGCCCCAGTGATCCTGAATTAACTGCTTCTGGAGGTAGAACTCCAGCAGCCTCTGGGCATGGTCCGGGAAGAATGGTAGTTCCGCCATGAGGACTGTCTTCCTGGACCAGGAAGTTCCCACGGTCTCTGGATACTGGACTGTCTCACAGAGCTCATTCTGCATGCGGATCTGGGCATGGGGCACAGGGCCTTTGGCTGGGGCCAGGCTCTTCTTAAGATTGTTTTTTCGTGTTTTGGCTCCTTTCTTCTCTGGAGAGAACATGGATTCCTCATGTACTCTCTTCGGATTAATACAGTGAAAAATACACTTCTTCTTATTTTTTAAGCCAAATTCTGTAAGGCTGGGGCTCTTCTGAGTACAGGCCACTCTTACTTGCTCCTGTGGAGTGTCATTCTGCAAAAGTTTTTTCTGCAAGAGATTACCCTGAATTAGGGGGCCCAACAAAGACTGGCCCTGTGAAGCCTGGGGCACCACAGGCTGGGCAGTCCCAGGATTCCTGGCTGCTTCTGTAATGACATTGAGGTTGGTTTCACTGTCCTCCATGTCATTCTTCTCAGATTCTTTGCCTCCAGCAGCCCCTGGAGGTACTTTTGGGAGCTTAAACTGAGGACAGTACTTAGGACTCTGCTGACAGGAGGCTGCGATATCAAAGCTCTGACTCCTTTGCCAGGGCCATCGGGGTGTCCGGTTCACAGATAACCCTGCTGGCTTCTGGTCTTCGGCGGGGTGTCTGTTTTCTATGGTTGAGGGCAGACCAAACCCTGCATTCCTTTCCTTAGAGTCCCCTTGGGGTCTCGGTTGCCATGGGTACTCTTTCTTGACTGCCAGTGTGGGTACTTGGCCTGAGTCCTTGGTCTTGCCGGGGCCTTGGGACTCAGGGCACCAGGCCCCTTCCAGGCTGCGGCTGTTCACTCTGGCTTCTACTTGAGCACAAAGCTCCTGGGCATCTGCCGTGACCTCGCTGAGTTGTGAGATCTTGGAGACCTGGTGGGCAGAACCATGGGGCCCTCCTGTGGAACTAGCTTGATTCTTCCTCTGCTGTACTGCCTTTAGCTCAACAATGAGCTGCTTTCTAAGGCAGATTAATTGTTGTTCGGGGGCTTGTGCACTGTGTATTTGGATGGGGAGTTCCTGGAGGCATGTTTTCCCTCGGTTGTTTAGATTCCCAAGCACCTCCTGTGTGGGTAATTTCTCTAAGACTGCTACAGGTTGGTTCCAGGATTCCCTTACCTTTATGGGAATTCCCAACTGTACCTCTAGGATCTTTTTTCTGAGATGGAAATTTAGTTTGGTCAAGGTGGATGGTCTGAGTGCCTTTGGAACATCAGCATCTGTCTCTGCCAGTGTGGGTACTTGGCGTGAGTCATTGGTCTTGCCGGGGCCTTGGGACTCAGGGCACCGGGCCTCTTCCAGGCTGGGGCTGTTCACTCTGGCTTCTACCTGAGCACAAAGCTCCTGGGCATCTGTCATGTCCCTGCTAAGTTGTGAGATCTTGGAGACCCGGTGGGCAGAACCTTGGGGCCCTGCTCTGGAACTAGCTTGTTTCTTCCTCCGCAGTACTGCTTTCAGCTCAAGAATCAGCTTCTGTGTAAGTCTGATTAATTCTGGATCTGGGGCGTATGGACTGTGTGGTGGGATGAGGAGTTTCTGGAGCCATGTTTTCCCTTGGCTGTTTAGACTCCCAGGTGCCTCCTGTGTGGGTAAGTTCACTGAGACTGCTACACATCGGTTCCTGGACTCCCTTGCCTTTATGGGAATTCCCAGATGCATCTCTAGGACCTTTTTTCTAAGATGGAAATTTAGTTTGGTCAAGATGGATGTTTTGAGTGCCTTTAGAATAGCAGCATCTGTTTGAGTTTCTAGACGCACCGTCTCCTTTGTTCGTTCCTCCTGCACTTTAGTGAGGAACTCTTGTGCTCTGTCTGCACGAGTCTCATCATCTTGATGGCCTGTCCTGGGACTTATGCACCGTTCTTCGTAGGAGACCATCTCAGTCAGAGAATCTCGTGTGATTTCAACAGGCTCAGGCATTATCTCTGCGATTGCAGATTGGCTAGTGCTTGGCAGACCCGTGGCCTTGGAGGGAGCCAAATAATAGAGAGCAGGCAGCCCTGACAGGAAGGCTAGATGTTTGTCCTGCAAATTAGCTCCCAGTTTCTCCATGGCTCCCTTGGGCAGGGATCTGGACAGCTTAGTGTTTTCAATGACAGCACCTGGCAGCGTCTGTGAGGACCTAACTTTCAGAGATATATCAGGATCGGTTGCTGTGTGCAGCTCTAGGAGCTTGTTTTCTGGTTTGCAGGGGAACTGAGGTCCTTCCGTGCTCCCAGGCATTCCCCAGTCCTGGGAGATAAATATATGGGCAATGACAGTGCCCTGGAGGGTCTGCCAACATTTGGAGTCGATGTGGTTCTGCAGTATTGCTTTGGTCTGGGTGAGCAAGTGTGGCATGGAGTCTGACACTGGGGCCAACGTGAGTGAGATCAGGTCACCAACCGCACTGACCTCTGGGGCTGCAGGCCAGGGGACATTCACATGGTCCAAGGCTTTACTGCTGGAGGGCAGAGGCTGTTGGTCAGCAGGGGATAGGAGTAAGGCAGTGGACTCCTTAATCCTTTGAGATAGGCCCCAGTGATGCTGCATTAACTGCTTCTGGAGGTGGAACTCCAGCAGCATCTGGGCATGGTCCGGGAGGAAGGGTAGCTCCCCCGTGAGGAGTGAGATGGGCTTCCCGGACCAGGAAGTTCCCAGGGTCTCAGGAGACTGGGCTGTGTCACAGGGCTTATGTTGCATGAGACTCTGGGCACACTGAGATTTGTTGAATGCAGTTGGTAATTCCAGCCTAACCAGGAGGTGCCTCTGCAGCAGGTTCCACTCCAGTGCTTTGAACTTGGCCAGAGCCAGAAACGGGATATTGATGTGGTTTCGTTGATGGTCCGTTGGAGAGACCGAATTTGGGGTAGATGTGGAAGAAGGTGAAGTTGACTGGGTTGGATTATTAGGGAAGAGCAGGAGGATGGAGCGCTCACTGAAGAAAAAAGGAACATTCGTGGGAAATTGGGGTATATACCTGTTTGTGGAAGTGCCTGGATACTCAATGTAAGTGACAAGCAGGGACTCGCTGGTTAGACTAGAGAAGGCGCAGAATAGCTGGCTGTGCTTCTGCTTCAGACGATCACCCGAGTCTTCAGCCTGTCTCTCAGGTTGTGGATAGAGGCCAGTTAGAACTTTAAGGGCTGCAGAGGGCAAGGCCAGAGCCAGAGGGTTTGGGGTTTCCTGGCAGTGGCAGCTTTGTTCTTCTTCCCTGATAGACCATTTAAAAAGCCAGAAGGCCTGAGTAGGCTGGCTGAGCATACATGAACCCCAGGTCTTGTGGGAAATGGTCCCCGTTGTTTCAACACAAGCATTGAAATTATCATACTTGGTGAAAGTTACTGGTGTGTGTGGCATAAGCTGCCTCAGGGACTCTTCCACATGTCCGAGGAGTCCCCTCCTCTGGAAAAGCATCCATTTTTTTACATGGACCTCAAGAAGCCTGAGAAGTTCAGGACTGAGTAATGGGAGGTGGGCCGGGGAGATAGTGACCATATGCATGGCTATACCATGTGTCAGGTTCGTGAGGTCTGTGGTCAGAAACAGCAGAGAGACATGGGACCTCAAGGGCTGCTGGCCTTGGTTCCCATGGAAAAATCTGTGGCTGCTATACATCATCTGTTGTTGGTTCACAGGAACTCTACTCTCCTCAAGTCTTGAGGAAGTTGTAGTTCCTGGGTCCCTGGGCACATCTGGCAGTTGAAATCCCTTCCCTAGCTGCAGGTGTTCATCCCAGTGATCTTGGATGCTGACCACACCGGTGGACGGGCCAGCCGTCTGGGTTAAGGATTTCTGATCCGCTAATTTTAACAGTGTGGAGCTTACGGATGCCAGGAAAACCTCTCTGGAGTTCTTGGAACGCAGACGCAGACTCTGCTTAGACACTCCAGAGATGGACAGACTCTCTAGGCAAGAGGAGTGTGGTGACGTCCCTGCCGAAATGGGGGTGATCAGGGTGTTTTTACCTGTCACCAATTGTTCAATATCCAGAGCCGTGTCATCGGAGAGATGATAGTAGAGGTTTGTGTACAGGAGCTGCAACACACGTCCTTCCTGAGGAAGCCAGTCCTGACTGGAAACGGAAGCATGGCAACCATTACTGATGCGGTGTCATCTGCCTCCTTGGAAGAGCGTGCTCTGGGGGATTGGCTCTTCTTTTCCCCTAGGCCTGTAAGCCCTGGGCCTACCCCTGGGAATCTACCACTTTGCTTGTTAGGCCTGGCTGAGCTGAGGGTCTTGGTCTTGTCAGGCAAGGTCTCAGATAAACTGCTGCTTGGGCAGGGCCCTCAGATAGGACTGGGAGGTAGGGCGAATTCTCTGCTGAACTCTGTTGTGAAGCTGAACTAGACGGGAACCAAGCAGGTGAGGACGTCAGGTAGTTAGCAGAATGGCCATCACCAGGCACATCACCAAGTATAACCTAGAGTCAGCCTCATTGGGGGCTATGAAAGCAATGTCTGTTATGCGTATTTGTAGATTATGACATCTTTGTGGTATCACTGTATTCTCGGGACTGTGGATTGTCCCTGGTGCTATATACAGCATCTCTTGGGGACTAGTCCTGTCCTCTGGAGATCTTATTAAGAGGATGACAGGCTTCTATCTGAAGACTGTCCTAGTGAGTGACCTCCCTATGTTTCAAGGCCAAGCCAGACTCAGAGGAGTCTGCCTTTGAAAGGGTGTAGAAGCAAAAGGAATATGACAGTGGTGACTTAATTATGCAGAATCCAGGCTCTAGGCCGAATAACTTGTCTCCTTGCTGAGTTCCCCTTCATGCAGAATCTTTTATAAGTTACGTGCTAGTTAGACCTGAAGTCCAGCAGTAATGTGACTCTAGCACAGTGCAGACTGGGAGATGTTCTCTCCTGTGATGTCTGATCACTTCTGTCCTGGCAACTCTCTCAACCAGTGAACCAGCCTCTCTTGTGTATGGTTCCCTCCCATGCATTGTCCCTCTCCTCCTCCTTGTCCCTGGCCAAACTGAGAAATCATCACAGGCCAGGCTGGGACTTGGGAGACAACAAAGAACAGAGAGCAAGAGATCACCTTTTTGTGACAGTGAGACGCTCTTGGAGCTTCTCAGCTTCTTCCTCGGAAGGTCTCCTAGCTGAAAAACCAGGAAACAGTGTTAGATGGACAGGAGCGGGTAGGGACATTGTATTGGAAGCCAGTAGTGGGGGCTCTGACTCTCAGTAAAGGAGACTAAAGGCTTCAGGAGTCAGGCTCCAAGGCATGTCTGTGTATAACTTAAACATTTGCACTGTGTATCTCATTCCTAACCTCATTTGATGTTCACAGTCAGAGTGTGAGTGCGGCAGGATCATCAGTGTTACGCCCATTTTATGGATAATAAGACTGAGACATGGAATGACTTCCACAGTGTCATAAAAACTAGTGAATAACACAGTTAGGGACTTTTGTCCTATTTCCTCATTCCTTCATTCCCAGCAGGTTAAGGTAGAGAAATTTGGACATTCCCAGGCTCTGATTTCCCATGCAAGGAAGTTTCTGTAAGAAATTGTCAATTTGGGGAACTTCAGCCTTTAGTGGTTAGAGTACCTCGCTCCTGGCACCAAGGGTTAGGGTTAGTATCCATGGGAACCTCGCGCACAGTGAAGGGGAGTCAGAGGAGAGATTGGGACCTTACCTCTTGATGGAGCATCTCTAGCCCTTTGGCTGACCCTTTGGCGTTGCTTAAAGACAAAAAAGGTTAGAATGTGAAGCTTTGACACAAATTTCTTTTCACGCCCCAAATGGGACAAAACCAATAAACATTTTCTAGTCCCTTTTATATATCTTTCTATATTTTATACTTTTCCTACATTTCCTTTCATTAGCCCCCCTTTTTTACCCCAACATTTCTCTCTTCTGCTTATTTGACTCACTTCTAGGCTCTTCCAGACTCCAGGCCTTATAACCCATTTCTAGGAGAACTTCTGTGGGTGGCTGAGGATGCCACAGGAGGAAGAGTGGAGCAGATTAAAGGGTGAATGGTTCCAGTAGCCAAAGGCTTCCACTTACAAAGGCCTGAAAGAACCACCAACTAGAAAAATCACCCACACTGGGAGGTCCAGTAAGGCAGACTTTATATCTTTGAGGCCTCAACCCAAGTCAGGTAATGTCCTTGGCTTTCCAATTAGAGTACATTGCATAGAGGGCTGGTAAGGAATTGTTCTAGGCTCTAAGAAGTAAATGACTATACAATAATAACTGAAGGATTGATTAAAAAAGAAAAAAAAAAAAAAACTCTGGGGTGGGAGGATAAGGAGAGAAACTGGGGGTTTAAAAGCTTCTTGTCTGAGACTTAAGAGTTCAGTAGTGTTCAGAGAGTTTCCCTACCTCACAGGCGCTCCTGTTGGATTCCAGTTTGAATCCATGGTATTTCCTTTTCATTCGCCAAATGTTAACTATAAGGCAGATAATAGAGGCATATTTATACACGGGATATCCAGCGTGCCACCAAACGAAAGTAGGGCACAACATGGTCTCGCCTCATTAGCATGAGGAGACCAGCTCTCCCTCTATCTAGGCATCCAGGATACTGGTGCCTAATGATTCCCAGTGCTAAGCCTTGTCATCTCCACCTCACAGTCATCGACCGCATCACAAAGCCCTCCGGTGTCATAAAGCAGGTGTGGTAGCAAAGCCCTGTAGCTGTCTTAGGGAAGGTTATGTGGTGATTCAGTCTGTATGTGAGGGCATCTGGTTACCTCTGAGAGTTTCAGAGCTTGCAAGTAAAGATGCCATGGCCAGGCCACAGGCAGTGTCTACGCTCCCATTCTCTCTCCACTCTCCACACTCTCCACTAGCCTGATGACTCAGCTCTCTCTGTTACAACAGTCTGAAACTCCCCAGAAACTGAACGTTTAAGCACACAGGGCACCTTGTAAGAAAGAGTAGCCAGGACAGAGGGCCCTCCACCAACTCCTTCACCTGTACGAGAAACTTACCTGAAAAGTACACAAGAGGTTAGGGCAGGCAGAGTCAGGTTAAGGCTTGGAAACGGAGAGCTTTGATATTACAAGTAATGGGTGATTGGTAATGAGAGGTGCAGGAAGGGGACCAAGGCTGAGGTACAGGAAAAGACCAAAGCAGCAGTATCTTTAAATGACATTGTGGGAACAAGAAAGGGATGGCGCCAGGCTGCGTGCAGGAGAAGAGATTGTAAACGCTCCTTCTGTGGAGGTAGAGGAATGAGCCTCACCTCTGGAGGCCTGTCCGAGGCCTGGTTTTCCAGAGCTGCCCTTACAGATGTTACAGCCTTTGCCTCCTCCGGGAGATGACTACCTACAGAGATGGGTTGGTGGCCACTTCCAACTAAGGGCCACAATCTAGTTGCTCGTGGTTAGATCTACTCATCTACTCTGGATGCATGCTGTTTGACTGGAGAAGTTTTTTGTTCTGTTTTGTTTTAAGCCTAGATTCTGGAAATCTTTAGGGAGGTAGGTGCTTTCCGATTCAGTCCCAGGGCCCAGCATTTCTACTGTCCGCCCTTATTTTACACATTTACGTTACCTGCTTGGCTCCTGTCGATACTGTGATATGCTTCTAACACCCCAGGTATTCTGCGTTTCCTTGAAAAGGCCTTTCAGTGAGACTGGTCTGACAGCCAAACAATTCTTGGGCTGATAATCTCTGAAGAGGGTGTTTGTTCTTCCTCCAGTCTCCAGTCCTCCACCAGCAGGCATGTTGAGTGCTTATTTTCAAATGTGAAAACAACCTGCATTTCTGCAATAAACCTTGTCGTGATGCTTAAGGTTGTGTGTTAGCTTGGCAAGGCCATGATTCTCAGTGCTTTGGCAGCCATATGATGTTGTGATCACTTCCATGCTGAGATTTGATATAATGTGATCACCTCTGTGATGGGATCTGTTGTGAGTAGCCAGTCAGTTGAAAGGGAGTTTCATTTGGCGTGTGGCCTGCATAGGATATAAGTGGACATTCTGGCAGAGCTCATGGGCTTTTGCTCGCTCTGTATCCTGCAGCTGGCTCCTGTTTGTCTGACCTCCGGTTCCCTGGATTAGAGCTAGCCACTTTCCTGCTGTCTTGTCTGGCGATCCTGGGCTTTGTCGATCTTTGCAGCCTGTGAGCAAGAGCCCTGCTCTCTGTCCTGCTGGTCTTGGATCCATCAGTCCCTGTGGCTATGTGAATCAGGGGACTCCTCTGTTCTGGCTTGGGACGTTCCAGCCTCTAGAACCTTGCGAGCCATTTCCTTGATATAAATCTCTCTCCGTATATATTTATATGGGTTTTTTTGGTATGATGCTTCTCTAGAGAACACAGCCTAAGACATGTGTTTAGTCGCTAATTTTATTTGCTAAAATTTGTCAAGAATATTTGCATCAACCGTCAGGTTGCACAACCTATTAATGCACTTGTTGTCAATAAGTTGTACACCTGTTAAAAGCAAAATTGGCAAAAATTGAGTGATAGATATATTTACAACAATAACCAGAAGGAAAAAAAAAAAAAAAAAAAGGGTAGCTGCTGAAGCTGCTTATGTACAACCAAATACCTCATGGGATTTGGCTCCTTGGTTTGGAGGTTTAGGGTCATGGTTTCATGGGACATCTTAGTTAATTGGCCTAATAATGTGGTTAGTGCTTCTGTTGTGCGCCCAAGTTCACTGAACAGTGCCTGTAGTCTTAAAAGCTTGCAGTCATACAAGGTCCGACAACTGCCTCCTTTGCCATGAGATCAGAAGAACTGGATGGTGTCTGGCTACCATCACTGAACATTTTGATCAAAGATTCTATAGAAGAATCTTGATCAAAGGGGCAGCAATGCAGAACAGCATTTCAAATTTTCATAGAACCCATAAGTTTTGGAGCCATGAAGGCTGGATGAACCCCTGAAACTCTTGCCCTGAGATAATCTTTAGACCTTAAGCCTGAAACAAAAAATATCCCCTGAAACCTTCTTAAAACCAAGCTATAGTAAAGAATGTCTGCCTTGAGCACTGGGGTCAAATTGACAACAGCAACTCAAAAGATTACATGGGAGACTTAGGGGACAGTGAATTTATGTCAATGGAGGAGAAACAACTTGGAAAAGAGAGTGAGAATAGTTGCACAACCTGAAGAATCAGTGTCACTGAATTGTACATGTAGAAATTGTTGAATTGGTGTATGTTCTGGTGTGTATATTAACAACGACAAAAGCAAAATTAATTAAAAAAAGAATTTTTGCATCTATATACATGAGGGATATCGTTCCGTAGTTCTCTTATGATGTCTTTGCCTGGTTGTACTGTCAAGGTGATTTTGGCTTTATAGAATGCATTGGATGTGCGTTTCAGTTATCACTGTGTACCTTCAAGTGATATTATGCCACTTCACATACCTAAGAACCTTTGTGGCAGCCTTTTGGTATTGTTGCCCTATTTTGAATTCTACGTATGTTATGAATTCCACAATCCAAGGTTATCTTTTCTTAAACAGAAGATTATCTTTTAAACGTACTTAAATTATTAAGAAAGCTCGTCCTGGGGTGCAGGGCCATGATTGTGGAGTAGTCAGAGTCTTAGTCCCTCTTAAAACAAAGATCTCAAAAAAACAGGTGAATCCATTATATAGGACCATCTAGGAGCCCTGAACATCAAAGGCAAAGTTAAAGAATTGGACTGAGAGGCACGGGGAGGAAGAGACGATTCAGAATCAGTGAGGAGTTGTGAGACCTGACCTGGCGGGAACTGGCATCCCGCAGACCACATGCACTGGCGAGAGCACGATGAGACAAGCAGTGGCATTTGGGAAGTTTTTTCCACTTCAGCAGAGAAAGAGCAAGCGGCGGAGAGTTCACTCACGCCTCCAGAATCAATGAAAAGCGGTGTTCTGCACATAAGATAAATACTTGAGTCTAATCTACTGCGCAATCTAAATAACACCCCTTTGGAAAAAGCTCCCCATTTAACTGACCCTTCCCCGCTCTGCACAGGGTCCTGAGACGGCTTCCATGATAACCACTTTCCCTGTGGCAGAAGTAGGACCTGTTGCATGCCAGGAGGCATCCTCCCAGCCTCGGAGAAGGAACAAATTAACAAACAGGAAAAAATAATCTGTCATCTCCCCTAAACTGGGAATTTAAGGCCAAAATAGCTTCTTTGCCTAGGCACAGACATAAGCGGTCCACAGACTTTGAATGTCTCTCACCCCTGCATAGATCTGTTTGGGGTCATTTTAACAGTGTAGGCCCTCTTTAGCACAGTACAACTGGGCATACACCTGAAGTCTAACGTCAGCTGTTTCGGCTATATGGTGGAGAGGCAGATTTGTGACGTTTGACACCACTCTGCCTGTGAAGCAGGGTCCTCACCTTCCCACATCAGGGGCCTGAAGACTGGTGGCTTAAACCCATGCCGCCTAGCCACCCTCAATAGGGGTCATCCAAGGATAAGTGGTGCCTCCCGGTCCTTACAGCCAACAGCATTGGGTGTCCATAATTGGCTGCCAAACCCACCCACCTAGGTGCTCTAGGAAATAGGGACATGGTTTCCTCACAGACAGTCAGGGGCGGTTGTCAGTCCCCTGCCTTTCTCAGTGCATGACCCCCTACTGCAGCCAGATACCTGTGCCTTACCAATTACCCTCGCTCATCTAAGACTGTAGGTGAGAGCCTGTACCACACATGTGATACCAGCTACCTCAAAACCTGAGCTGAATCCATACAAGAAAAGTAGATGAACTCCTGGGCTTATATACCTAGTAATGGTTCTAACCATCTGATGACAGGATGTTAGAGCTTCAAAGGTGCTCACTCGGGCAGCCTATTTGGCATATCAAAACAAAACAAGAAGCTAGGATACAGTAAGCAAACATAAAATAAATAATACAGCAAATTATTGATAGCTTGGAGACAACGGTCAATATCCAGTCATCTAAAGAGGTAGACCATGATGGCTTCAGTAAGCTCCCAACACAAAGAATCAAGAAATATTCCAGAAAAAGAGAACTTCTTGGAAATACCAGAGGTAGAACACAGAAGATTAATATACAGACCTCTTGAAGAGATCAGGAAGGAGATCAGGCAAAATGCAGAACAAGCCTAGGAACACACAAACATAGCATTAGAGGAATTTCGGAAGATGAGGGAAGAGCATAATGACAAATTTAACAGGCAGCAGGAATCCATAGAGAGACAGCAAATAGAAATTCAGAAGATTAACAATAAAATTTCAGAACTAGGCAACTCAAGGAAGTCATCAAGTCTATCAAGAGAAATAACCTACGAGTGATTGGAATAAGAGAATGGGTGTGGGGGGTGGATAGGGATAATAGAATTTAGAGAGAGAATTGTTGAAGATTTGTTGGCAGAAAACTTCCCTGATATCGTGAAAGATGAGAAGATACCTATCCAAGATGCTCATTGAACCTCACACAAGGTAGATCCCAAAACAAAGTCACCAAGACATATTATAATCACCCTTGCCAAAACCAAAAGATAAAGAGAATTTTAAGAGCAGCTAGGGATAAACAAAGAGTCACCCACAAAGAAAAGTCAGTAAGATGAAGCTTGGACTACTTAGCAGAAACCATGCAGGCAAGAAGGCAATAGATGAGATATATAGAGCCTTGAAGGAAAAAAATGCCAGCCAAGAATGACATATCCAGCAAAACTGTCTCTCAAATGTGAAGGTGAAATTAGGACATTTCCAGATAAACAGAAGTTTAGGGAATTTGCAAAAACCAAATCAAAATTACAAGCAATACAATGTGAGTCCTCTGGTTAGAAAGTCAGTAACATCAGATAACAACACAAGACTAGAACGCAGGACAGAGCCACCAGATAACAACCCAGAGAGGGAAATCACAAAAATAAATCAAATCTCACATGCTCAAAACAGGAAAACAGAGATGTCATTATGTAAAAATGACAACATTAAAACAACAAAAAGAGACTAAGAAATGCAGTCATAGGTCTTCCGTATGCAGAAGAAGTCAAGGTGATATAAGAAATAAAAGTTAGGTTTAAACTCAGAAAAAAAAGGGAAAATCTTAAGGTAACTACAAAGGAAACTAACAATCCTACACATCAAAATAAAAAACGAGAAAAATATAAAGACTCAGCAAATACAAAAGCAACAATGAAAAAGGGAGAAAAGACAATATCTAAAGAAAAACTACTCAGCACAGAACATTAAGTGGAACAAAGAAACTGTCAACAACACACACACACACAAAATCATCAAAATGAGAGCACTAAACTCATACCAATCAATAAGTACACTGAATGTAAATGGACTAAATGCACCAATAAAGAGGCAGAGTGGGAGAATGGATATAAAAACACAATCCATTTATATGCTGCCTACAAGAGGCACACATTAGACTTAAAGAGACAAAGAAACTAAAACTCAAAGGATGGAAAAAAATATATCAAGCAAACAATAATGAAAAAAGAGCAGGAATGGCAATATTAATTTCTGACAAAATAGACTTTAAAGTAAAATCCACCACAAAGGATTAGGAAGGACACTAAAGAATGATTAAAGGGTCAATATACCAGGAGGACATAACCATCATAAATAGATACGAACCCAATGACAGGGCTCTAAAATACATTAAAAAAAAAAAAAAAAAAAACTCTAACCACATTGACAAGAGAGACACACAGCTCCACAATAATGGTAGGAGGCTTTAACAGACCACTTTCGGTGCAGGACAGAACATCCAGAAAGAAGCTCAATAAAGACACGGAAGATCTAAATGCCACAATCAACCAACTTGACCTCACAGACATATACAGAACACTTCACCCAACTCCAGCCAAGTGTAATTTCTTTTTCAGCATACATGGAACATTCTCAAGAATAGACCACATCTAATGTCATAAAGCAAACCTTAACTGAATTCAAAACACCAAAATATTACAAAGCATCTTTTCTGACCATAAAGCCATAAAAGTAGAAATCAATAATTGAAAAAGCAAGGAAAAAAATCAAACACATGGAAACTGAAAAACACCTTGCTCAAAAACTACTGCTGTATAGAAGAAATTAAGGACAGAATAAAGGAATTCATAGAATCAAACGGAAATGAAAACACTTCCTACCAGAACCTTTTGGAGACAGTAAAAGCAGTGCTCAGAAGTCAATTTATAGCAATAAATGCACACATCCAAAAAGAAGAGTGGGCCAAAATCAAAGAGTTATCCCTACAACGCTAACAAATAGAAAGAGAACAGCAAAAGGATCCCTCAGGCACCAGAAGAAAGCAAATAATAAAACTTAGAGCAGAATTAAGTGAAATAGAGAACAGAAAAACAATTGAAAGCATTAGCAAGAACAAAAGCTGATTCTTTTTGAAAAGAGCAACAAAACCGATAAACCATTGGCCAAACTGCCGAAAGAAAAACAGGAGAGGAAGCAAATAAGAAAAGAGATAGGCAATATCACAATAGGCACAACTGAAATTAAAAGAACTCCTTGGAAACCCTGTGGGTCGGTTCTATCGTATAGGGTCACTATGAGTCAGAAATGACTTGATGGCAACGGGTTTGGTTTGGTTTTGGTTAGCAGAATACTATGGAAAATTGTACTCTAACAAATTTGAAAACCTAGAAGAAATGGACAAATTTCTAGAAACGCTGTACCTATCTAAACTAAAACAGAGGTAGAACAACAAAATAAGCCTATAACAAAAGAAGAGATTGTAAAGGTAATTAAAAAACTCCCAACAACAACAACAAAAAGCCCTGGCCCTGACAGCTTCTGTGGAGAATTCCCCCCAAATTTCAGAGAAGATTTAACACCACTACTACTAAGGGTATTTCAGAGCATAGAAAAGGATGGATTACTCCCAAACTCAATCTGGGAAGCCAGCATAAGCCTGATACCAAAACCTGAAAAGACACCACAAAAAAAAAAAAAAACAGGAAATTACAGACCAATCTCCCTGATGAACTTAGATGCAAAGATCCTCAACAAAATTCTAGCCAATAGAATTCAAAAATGTATCAAAAAAAATAATTCACCATGACCAAGTGGGATTCATACCCGGTATGCAGGGATGGCTTAGCATTAGAAAAACAATCAATGTAATCCATCACATAAAGACAACAAAAGGCAAGAACCACATGATCTAATCAGTGGATACAGAGTAGGTATCTGACAAAGTCCAACACTGATGCACGATACAAACTCTCAGCAAAAGAGGAATAGAAGGGAAATTCCTCGACATAGTAAAGGCCATTTCTACGAAGCAAACAGCCAGCATCGTCCCAAATGGAGAGAGAACGGAACCAGGCAAGAAAGCCCAGTATCAACAGTCCTAGTCAACATTGTGCTGGAGGTCCTAGCTAGAGCAATTAGGCTAGAAAAAGAAACAAAGGTCATCTGAATTGGTAAGGAAGAAGTAAAGGTATCTCTATTTGCCGATGATATGACCTTATACACAGAAAACCCTAAAGAATCCTCAAGAAAACTACTGAAACTAACAGATTTCAACAGAGTATTAGGATAAAAGATAAATATACAAAAGTCAGTTGGCTTCCTCCACACCATCAACGAGAACATTGAAGAGGAAATCACCACATCAAAGCATTTAGAATAGCCCCAAAAAGATAAAATACTTTGGAATAAATCTATCCAGAGACGTAAAAGACATACATAAGAAGTGGAGCCAAGATGGCAGAATAGACAGATGCTTCTGGAGAGCCCTCTTAAAACAAAGACAAGAAAAAACAGGTGGAACGAGTATATTTATGAGAAGCTAGGAGCCCTGAATATCAAAGGCAAGCTTGGAAAACGAACCGAGAGGCAGAGGAGGAGGAGACAGTTCAGAAGAAGAGAGGAGTTACTGGACCTGAATCTCAGGTGCCCTCAGGCACTAATCCTGGGAGAGGCAGCAGCGTGCTGGTACTAGTGTTGGGCCGCAGTTTCCTCAGGGAGACACAGCCAGCCACACAGCCTACTCACACCTCCGGAACCAGAGAGGAACAGCGCTCTTGGCAAAAGCTAAGTACTTGCATATATTTTACCGTGCCTCCCCTCTACCCGCTCCCAAACCGGATTCAGGGGCTGATTTCCCTGGACGTGAGATAGGCCCTGTTGAGTGCCTAGAGCCATCCTCCCGGCCTTGGAGAAGGAATAAATTTCAATAGGGGGAAAAGATAATTTGCCTGCTCCACGAACAGGTCAAGCTCAGGACAGAAGTGGATCCTGTCCAGGCATAAACGGTCCATGGACTTTGAGTACCTTTCCCCTCTGCATGGACGTGTGTGGGCATATTTCAGGAGAATACGCCCTTGTTGGCAGACTCCAACCATTTCAGCGGTGCGGCGGACAGGTGGCTGTTTGAGATTTAGCGTGGCTTTGCCTATTAAACAGGGTCCTCGCCTACCTACCTCAGGGGCCTAAGGACTGGTGGCTCCACTCAGGTCACCCAGCCACCCGTGACAGGGGTCCAAGGAACTGGTACTTCCCAGTCCTTACAACCAAAAATACTGGGTGCCCACGATCTGTCTGCAGAATCCACCCACCTGTACGCTCTAGGGAACAGAGACACGCCTTGCTCAGAGACAAATGGGGGATGACTCTCAGCCCCCTGCCTTTTTCAGAGTGTGACCCCCTGCTGCAACCAGATACTGGTAGCTACGCCAATCACCCCCGCCCCTCTAAGTCTATAGGACAGAGCCTGTACCACACACTTGATGATCGGGTACCTGGACACTTGTGCTGAATTCATACAAGAAAAGTGAATGGACTCCTAGACTGATATACCTGATAACAGCTCTAGATATCTGGGAACCGGACGTCAGAGCGCCAAAGGTGAAAATAATCAAGCTAGCTTACTCAAGCAACCCATGTGGGCATATCAAAACAAAACAAACCAAGAAGCTATGACACAGTAAGCAAACATAAAATAAACTAATACAATAACTTATAGATGGCTCAGAGACAACAGGCAATATCAAGTTGCATAAAGCAACAGACCATGATCGCCTCAACAAGCTCTCAAAACAAAGAATCAAGGGATCTTCTAGATGAAAGTGCCATCCTGAAACTACCAGAGGCAGAATACAAAAGACTAATACACAGAACCCTTCAAGACATGAGGAAGGAATTGAGGCAATACCCAGAATAAGCCAAGGAACACACAGATAAAGCAATTAAAGCAATTAAAAAGATTATTCAGAAACATAATGAAAAATTTAATAAGCTGGAAAAATCCATAGGCAGATAAAAAAAAAAGTCAGAAATTCAGAAAATTAACAATAAAGTTACAGAAGTAGGCAACTCAATAGAAAGTCAGAGGAGCAGAATAGAGCAAGTGGAAGGCCGAATTTCTGAACTTGAAGATAAAGCAATTGGCACTAATGTATTTGAAGAAAAATCAGATAAAAGAATTTTTAAAAAATGAAGAAAACTTAAGAATCTTGTGGGACTCTATCAAGAGAAATAACCTACAAGTGATTGCAGTACCAGAACAGGGAGGGATAACAGAAAATACAGAGAGAATTGTTGAAGACTTTTGGTAGAAAACTTCCCTGATATCGCGAAAGATGAGAAGATATCTATCCAAGGTGCTCCATGTAAGGTAGATTTGAAAGAAAGTCACCAAGACATAGTATAATCAAACTTACCAAAACCAATGATAAGACAGAATTTTAAGAACAGCTAGGGATAAACGAAAAGTCACCTACAAAGGACAGTCCCTAAGAATAAGCTGGGACTACTCAGCAGAAACCATGTGGGCAAGAAGGCAATGGGATGACTTATCTAAAAAACTGAAGGAAAAAGATTGCCAGCCAAGAATCTTATATTCAGCAAAACTGTCTCTCAAATATGAAGGTGAAATTAGGATATTTCTAGATAACCAGAAGTTTAGGGAATTCGTAAAAACCAAACCAAAACTACGAGAAATACTAAAGGGAGTGCTTTGGTTAGAAAATCAATAATATCAGGTATCAACCCAAGACTAGAACACTGGGCAGGGCAATCAGAAGTCATCCCAGACATGGAAATCACAAAAATAAATCAAGATATGAAAAATGCTCAGAACAGGGTAACAGCGATGTTATTACATAAAAGAAGACAACATTAAAAGAATAAAGAGGGACTAAGAAACGTAGTCAAAGATCTTCCATATGGAGAGGAAGATAAGGTGATACAAAGAAATAAAAGTTAGGTTTAAATTTAGAAAAATTGGGGTAAATAATAAAGTAACCACAAAGGAGACAAACTATTCTTCACATCAAGAAATAAAACACAAGAAAAAAATAGAGACTCAGCAGAAACAAAATCAACAACAACAAATATAAGGAAAGGACAATATATAAAGATAATCTACACAGCACATAAAATTAAGTGGGAAGAAGAAACTGTCAACAACACACACAAAAAAGACATCAAAATGATAGCACTAAATTCATAGCTATCCATAATTATGCTGAATGTAAATGGACTAAATGCCCCAATAAAGAGAGAGAAGGGCAGAATGGATTAAAAAAACAGGATCTGCCTATATGCTGCTTAAAAGAGACACGCCTTAGACTTAAAAGACACAAAGAAACTAAAACTCAAAGTATGGAAAAAAATATATCAAGCAAACAACAATCAAAACAGAGCAGAAGTGGCGATATTAATTTCTGACAAAATAGACTTTAAAGTTAAATCCATCATAAAGGATAAGGAAGGACACTGTATAATGATGAAAGGAACAATACACCAAGAAGATATAACCATATTAAATACCCATGCACCCAGTGACAGGGCTGGAGGATACATAAAACAAACTCTATCAGCACTGAAAAGTGAGATAGCTCCACAATAATATTAGGAGACTTCAACACACCACTTTCAGTGAAGGACAGGACTTCCAGAAAAAAGCTCAATAAAGATACAGAAGATCTAAATGCCACAATAAACCAACTGGAACTCATAGACATATACAGAACACTCCACCTAAGAGCAACTGAGCATACTTTCTTTTCTAGTGCACATGGAACATTCTCAAGAATAGACCAAATATTAGGTCATAAAGCAAGCCTTAGCAGAATCCAAAACACT